>NW_020664561.1:28230966-28281039 GCF_002925995.2 Terrapene triunguis | reverse complement strand
AGTCTACAGACATAGCTGTGGTGTTCTGGGTTTCTCCCTGTGACCCAGGGACCCCTTGATACCAACTGGTGGAGGGCACAGGGATCCCCTGGTCTGATATGTGCATAATAATTCACCAAAGGTGGCATTTCAGATCTCTATGGAGAGCCATTAGCCCACTACTAATCATAATCATGAAATGTACATAAAGATAATATGTATGTATACTGACAATTATGCCTATAAGGTCTTGGGGTTAAAACAGGTCACCAAGAGGTAACATACTTCGGAGATGTTCCTTTTAGGCAGGAGGTAACTGACACTTTTGTCTGATCATTTGTATATTGTATGCCTCAAACTGTATGCCTATTTGCATACTGAGCCAGGTACAAATTGTTTCTGCCTGTAGATTTTGCAATCTCTCAAACAAGAAGGAGGTATCCTTGTTATGAATAAAGACAAAGGATTAGTCTGTTATATCTTGAAATGTAAAGCGACACTGAATCCAAGGCGATAGCATGCATTGTCTTATGAAAGAAGCGTCACAGCCTGTAAAGCACTGCAGGGATTTTATTAGAGATGAGAGTACCTTGTTAGTTAAGTCTAGGCTCTAGCTTGCATGTTATGATTTTATTTTATATATAACCATTGGTTTCTTATACTTCTACTTTCTACCACTCAAATCTCTGTGCTTTGTTAAATAAACGTACACTTGATTTCACAATAAACAAATCTAGGTGCTGTGAGTTAAGCAGAGAGGTGATCTGAGGTAAAATTGGCAAGCTGGGGTGTACTGTTTTTTGAAAGCTGCGGATCAGTGAATGCAGCAACTGGTCCACTGAACACAAGCTGCACACTCCAGGGAGACACATACTGAAGTATGCCTATTGCTAACCTGCAGAGTGACAGAAGGGCTGGTAAAGCTTAGCACAGTGGTTCTCAACTTTAGCAACCTGAGGACCCCCATTTTGGTTTAAAAATTTTTGCAAACCCCCCAAACTGGCTTCTAATTTTCCCTGAGGGTGCTCACCCCCTGCTCAGCCCAAGGCCCTGCCCCCATTCCACCCCTACCCCCAACGCCCCACCTCTTCCTGCCCCCTCCCCCGAGCATGCCCCATGCCCGCTCTTCCCCCTCCCTCCCAGTGACTCCTGCAGGCTGCTGAATAGCTGTTCCGCAGCATACAGGAAGCACTGGGAGGGAGGAGGAGGAGTTGATCAGTCCTTATTCCACTACAAACTTCTTGTGTGACCTAGAAATCAATGGAAGTTAGAAGCTTAAATACCTTTGAGGATCTGGGCCTTAGCTGCTCCGTACCTCAGCTCTCAGTCTATAAAATGAGAAATGCTTCCCTATCGCTCGTAGCTGTTGTGAGGATAAATACATTAAACATCATGAGGCACTCAGATACTTATATGGCCTCCCTCACCATAGTAAGTAAGATACACAGACATGTAGTGATAAGTCCTCTTTCTCCACACCATTCTTCTTGAGCAACAGTGTGCAACAAACCCCAGCGCTGGCCTTACCATGAGGCGAACTGAGGCAGCCGCCTCAGGTACCAGATTGAGGGGGAGGGCGCCACTAGGACCCAGAGTGTAGAAAATTGTGTCTGCTGCTGGTGCATATGTATTCTCGCTGCTCTAGAAGCACAGAGATGGTGGAGTGCTTTGCTGGAAGAAGGAGGGCACAAAAGACATAACAGGCAGGCAAAAGAAAAGGTGAGAGGGAATAACAGAAAGCAGCAAGAGCTGCAGGGAGAGAGAGGAGGAGGAGCCTCTTATGTACATCTCTAGCACCCCCAGGAGCCTGGACTGATTAACACCAGCTTCTCAGGGAGCTTCCTGTTTCCTGCTGCTTCCCTGAACCCACTTGAGGAGAACAGGCAGTCAACTGAAGTAGTAGGAGCCAGTTAGGCTCTTAAGACGCTGATATCTTCTCTCACTCAGGCCCTGCTACCAGCCTGCTTATTTGTCCCCTTCAACTGAGTGTTGAGAGCCACTACAGCTGGCACAGAACAGCAGTCATGAGTGAAAGAAGAAAATGCCCCTCTGGGGCAGCATTCAGAAAAAGAAAGAAAGCAAAGGAAGCTTTTCTATCTAAGCAGGAAGGCGCTCTCCTGAGATACATAGACACAAATGTTCACGGTGAGCCTTTCGGCCCCAGTGAGGATGAGAGTGGTGAGGAGATGCCCGATCTTCCAGTTAGTCAGAGTGCAGGTGACCTGGCAGCTACCGCAGCATCCATATCTCCATCTCAAATGGATGTAACCATGCACATTCCTGAAGAAAAGTGTAGATCAGAGAAGAGTGTGGTGGAGGCGCAAGAAGTAGCTGCTGCTGAGTTTAGTTCCTGAAGTCTAGATAATCCAGGACTGTGGGCCCACTTGAGCAGTAGCCTGAGGACTTCCTTGTACTGCATGGACAACAGCGAGTGAAAACTTCATGTTCCCCAAAGACAATGAAATTAGAAGTTTCCATCCAATACATTACTGGCGTGAAATCCCCAATGGTGACAAAGTGGAGAGGCCATGGCTTATGTACTCCAAAACCTAGAATGCTGCATACTGTTTTTTTGCAAACTCTTCCAGTCTAATGTTCCAGCCACACTGGGTTCTACAGGAACAAAGGACTGGAAAAATCTGGCTAGAAATCTGGCATGCCATGAGAAGGCAGCAAATCACCAGAGAGCATTCCATAGGTGGAAAGAGCTTGAGATGAGACTAAGGTTAAAGGCCACCATAGATGATCAGCATCAAGAGAAGATTGCATCAGAGTCTCTTTACTGGCAAAATGTTCTGAAAAGGCTCATTGCCATTGTGAGAATGCTTGCTACCCAAAACACACTAGCACTGCGTGTCACTTCAGATCAGCTGTATGTGCCAAACAATGGAAACTTCCTTAAAATTGTGGAGCTGATGGCTGAGTTCGATGCTGTATTCCAGGAGCATCTAAGAAGAGTCACCACCCAAGAAATGTACACACACCACTACCTTGGAAAAACAATTCAAAATGAGATCATACAGTTACTGGCAACAAAAGTCAAACAGAAGATTGTGGCAGATCTGAAGTCAGCAAGATATGACTCTGTTATTCTGGATTGCACACCTGACATCAGCCATACAGATCAAATGACTTTAATGGTGCGTTTTGTAACAACAAGAGAACCTAGTGAAAATGTCCCTGCATTTTCTAGAATTTATTGTCATAGATGATACTACAGAAGCTGGTATGACTAATGTGCTTCTTAAAAAGCTGGAAGATATGGGAATTGTGATAGCTGACATGAGAGGTCAAGGCTACGATAATGGTGCCAACAGGAGAGGAAAGAACAGAGAAGTGCAGACACAGATCCGAGAATTAAACCCTCAAGCTTTTTTTGTCCCATGCAGTTCTCATTCATTGAACTTGGTGGTCAGTGATGCAGCATCAGCTTCTAGTGAGGCTGCTGAATTTTTTAATGTAATTCAAAGCACCTATGTATTTTTCTCTGCATCAACGGCAAATTTTGAAGCAACATCGGGGAACATCCTCTCTGACACTGAAACCACTGAGTGCCCACACGATGGGAAAGTCGAGTGGAGGCGATAAAGCCTATCAAACACCAAATTGGGAAGATAGATGATGCCATAGTTGCCATTATGGAGAATAATGCTATGAGAGGAAATCTTCGTGGGAGAACAGTGGCAGAGGGAAACAGAATCACCAGAAACATACATAACTTCAAATTTTTGTGTGGCTTAGTGTTGTGCATGACATACTGTTTGAAATAAATGTTGTAAGAAAGAGACTCCAAGGTGTTGACCTTAATATATCTGGAACAATGGAACAACTGGACAAAGCAAAGTCATGTCTACAGTCTTAACAGTCAGATGAGGGATTTCAAAACGTTCTAAAGAGTGCACAGAAGTTGGCAGAGGAACTTCACACTGAAGCTATTTTCCCACCCATTCAAGAATACAAGAGTCACCGAAGAAGAAGACATTTTGATTATGAGGCATGGGATAATCCCATAAGAGACCCCAAACAACAATTCAAAGTTGAATTCTTTAACCAGGTGCTAGAGTATGCAATACAGTCAGTTGAAGGAGGTTTCATGCAGCTCAAGGAACACAGCAGTATATTTGGGATATTGTATGATATTCCAAAACTCCTCACTATACCTGAAGAAGACCTACACCAGCAATGCAGGGCACTAGAGACAGTGTTGACACATTATGACATGCGCAATATTGATGCGAGTGATTTAGGTGATGAACTGAAAGCCCTTTCAAGATACATTTCAGCAGGATCAACTCCAAAGGCTGTTCTTTAATATATGTGCACAAATAAGATGACCACCCTCTTTCCAAATGCTTTTATTGCTCTGCGCATACTTCTAACACTTCCTGTAATAGTTGCCAGTGGAGAACGCAGCTTCTCCAAGCTGAAGTTAATAAAAACACATCTATGCTCCACAATGACACAGGAGAGGCTGGTCAGCCTTGCAACCATATCAATAAAGCATGAGCTGGCCCAGACTGTAGACCTTCAGCAGGAAACAGTTCAAATCTTTGCAACCAAGAAGGCACGGAAAGCACCACTTTGATTATTCAAACAGATAAAAATGCCAGACAAGAAAAGTTACATTTGCTGTTCAGGCGTTTGAAAGTTAAGTGTTACTTAAAATTTTTGAACAAGGCATTTTAAGTTGTTAGTTCTCCTTTATTGGGGTAGGTAGCAGAGCAGTACCATGAGAGGAGTAGAACAGGAAGAAGGCAGAATGGAGACCTTTCAAAGTTTTGGCCCAAGTGAGGGAGCATGGGAGCGTCATTTGATCTCCCTGCCTCAGGTGCCAAAATGTTGTGGGCCAACCCTGAGGAACCCCCAAATAGTTGGGTTCTACTACCCACATGACCTTCCAGAAATCCCTCCCCCCATGCAGTGGGTCTACAACTGATCTGCTGCTGAACCTTTGGTAGAGGAGATACGGTAGGATTTATCACTTAATCCCAATGAGGCCTTTTAATTGTTAATATACAGTGCCAGAACATCTCTATGCCCATATCAGGCAATTGAATTCTTTCCTAGTAGGATAATTGGCTCTGAACTCGAAAGTGTAATGACAATGTAAAATCCTTTAGAAGAACAAATGTCAGTCATTTTCTAGTGGCCAGTTGTTGATTATGGGATGTTCTGAAGCCATAAATATTTTAACCATAATTTTTACACCTCTGGATATTATTCCTAGCATTACCTATCCTTGTACTATCTAAATGAAGAGAACAAGGAGCATGAATGACTGATAGGAGAGCCCAATGCTAAATTGCCATAGACCAGTGGAAAGGATAAAAATCCATTTCTCTGCTATCAATCTTTCCATAGGAAAAAATATCTATGCTTTTTAAAATCTTACACCCTCTATCATTTTTATGCATATAGATTTCAAAATAAAATTAAAGATTAGGGACAATGTTTAAAAATAAGTCTGCATGTTTTCACAGCCTTTAAAATAAAAGAAAAAAAAGTAATACTGAAGGGGAAAAAATCTGCTTGCTCCCAGTTAGGTTTATTAAGTCAGTCATAAAGGCAGCTGATCTAAAATGCATCAGTTGTCACCAGTTCAGACCCAGTCTGACAGTTCAATACCTCCTCATCTTCTGAGAATGGCAGTGCTGAACCCTGAGTAAACTGCGTCTGTATGCAAACTGTCAAAGAGCACTTGGCATATCATTAGGATTGACCTCCATGGCTGCAGTGACAACAGGGAACATTACAGCCAATTGTCATCAGAGTTAAAATTAATCTACAGATCTCTGAATTCAGCAGTAGGTGAAGCAAGCCCCACAGTTAATGGTCAGTTGATGAACTACATAATTTACTAAGATAATCTTCACCCTTTGGAGACCGCAGACGTATACTGCATGTTCCATATATATTCTCTATAGCTATATTCCTTCCTAAGCATTTATTTGACATGCAACATGATTGTCAGTACACCCTAAGGGCTTAGTGGTGGATTGTATAGCCAGAGCAGCATTTGGGTCTAGGGGGAGATAGCAAAAGGTCCATTACCTATGCAGTGTTAGCTAGAGCCCTGCATACAGGGAAGCACACTTACTGACAATCCTTGCTGTGTGCTTAAAAAACGAGGAGTCCTTGTGGCACCTTAGAGTCTAACAAATTTATTTGGGTATAAGCTTTCGTGGGCTAGAACCCACTTCATAAGTCCATGAAAGCTTATGCCCAAATAAATTTGTTAGTCTCTAAGGTGCCACAAGGACTCCTCAGTTTTTTTGCTGATACAGACTAACACGGCTACCACTGAAACCTTAAAAAAAAAGAGTAGCTGGTATTATCATTAGCCCACACCAACAGGCTAAGTCTCAGAGCAGAGACACTGATTTACCATAGGTTAATTGCTCATAACTTCTTGCTAACCTATTTACATCCACTTTAATCCAAATCCAAATGCAAACATGCCCCTTACTTGAACCAGTATTTTCATTTAAAGGATCTTTAGTCAAAACTGACTGTGGAAGGCAGGGCTTTGGGGGTTACAGTCTTGAAAATTTGGATAAGCTACTGGGCACATTTTCAAACCAGGGATCCTAAAGCTAAGCAGCTAAATCTATATTTATGTCCCCCAAAAGTGGCCTAGTTTTCAGTGGTGACTTCAATAGGTTGTGTGGAAGCATAGCACATCAGATAACAAGGCCGTATATATGAAGTGTCTTTAGGTTCCTTATTTGAAAATTGTGGCAATACTTTCTGTCCTCCCTCATAAAATTGTCTCCATGGATCCCCACTTGAAGTGTGGACCTCTGAAAGCATAAAGCTGTAAAAAGGGCCATGTGCTGCTTCCTTCCCCTCCCCCAAGAAGGAGTTTATAAAGAAAGAATCACACAGTTTCTCTCACTCTTTTCCTGTCTTCTTCAGCTGTCTATGACAACAATACTACCTGATTTTGAGAAACTTTTGATCCCTTATCTTAAGAATACTCATTTGTGATCGTATGACTGCTCTCCCCTAAGGCCTTCATGAAAGCATTATATCTCATGAGGCTATCCTAGTGAGCAAACAAACAATGTTCCATGTTTCTGTAGTGAAATTCAGAGGTGTTTGTGTATTCATCATAAAGGAAGCTTCCATTCATAGCGTAGTTTTCCTTCTCTATAGGTGGGTTCTACTCTTCAGTGCCTCACTGGATACCTGCCTGGTAGAAATAAATTGCTGCGATGGCTTCTTCTACTATATTGGGGCAGAAGGGAATAGGGTGCACAGAGAGTGTATTGGTTATGATAAAGCCTATTAAAAGTTACAGAGTGAACAGGAGACCTGTACTTTCTCTTACTTCCCCACCCCCACACCATTCCCTCATTAAAGGGATTTAAAAATATCTAAGGGAACCCTGCCCCATAGCCCCTAAAGCAGGGGTAGTTTATTTTTTGTCACAGGCCAAATTTCTTGCTCAAGGTATAGTCCAGACTCAAGAAAAAATAATTTAAAAAACAATAATGATAATAAGTAAATAAAAAGATTTTGGGATCCACTCAAAAGTGTCTGGTGGTCCAGATTTGGCTCATGATCTGCCTCTTGACTACCCCTGCCCTAAAGTGAAGTGATATCCTTCCTGGTTTGCCCCGTAGCTATGGGGGTTGAAGAGGAGGCCTTACTCTTCCCTCCATCGACGCCAGTGAGTTCAAGTCTGAATCAGGCCCTCTCTGACATTGCTTTTATGAAGAAGATATTTTGAATATTATGCAAGCCAAATGACTACACTTAGTATTAATACAGATAATGGTAATAAATATCTACTCACATCACCCATGAGGAAAAAAACTGTTATCAAGGTTAAGTTTACTGAAGGCTTACTGTACATGGATAGTTTCAAGGTACTTACTATGCAATTCAATGTAAGAGCAATGTTGCAGTAAGCTTCTGGAAGATCATACAATGATCTTATATACAAAGCAGCCCTGAGAAGGGAAAATACTATTGAATAGCTAAAGGTTCTGGTTTATTAAACATTACTATTGTAATATCAACACAATAATTATATTGTTAGATGACCCATTTAAAAGACAGAGTTAACATGTGACCGTATTTCAGAAGCTATAAGCAATTCTTTAAGTAAAATCTTGCAGTCCTTGTTCAGATGTTATTCAAGCAAGAGTCCCATTGGCTTCATCAGGACAATGTAAATATAATTTAATAAGTTAAGTGGAGCAACAATAGTAACTATGGATGTACTCAGAACCAAATTCTGACCTCAGGTATATGCACCAAATTCTGACCTCAGGTGTGTTGCAGCAAGATTTGACCATACTTACGTACCTACTGAAATTACTAACTCAAGGCCAGATTTTCCTCTTGCTGAGTAATAGCCTGTTCTGAATATCCCCTCTGGAAACATCGCTACTACTCTGATGTGGGCGCCATTGTTCTGAGCATTAACAGAAAACTTATTCTTCTCATGCGAATTACTTTAAAATAGCTACAGATGCCAATAGCATTAAGATGGATTAATGCCACATACACACAATTTCTAGTCAGATAATTAACTATAAAGTAAGACAAAGTATTTTATTCCTAGAAATTCCTCTCTTCCCCCCGCTTCCCCCACTAGCTAGGATGTCCTTCTAGAACTCATTCACGGTTCCACTTCACTCTGCCACTCATGAGTTATGAGGTCATCCCTAATTGAAAAAAAATATTTCTCATTCACAGTATCCACTGTCATATTTTCCTCTCTATTAGGCATTAATAGAGAATAGCTAGATCAATAGTAAAAGTACTTGAGCCCAGCAGTTTAGCAGATATCTGAGCCTCTGATCCCCTGGTAAGGGTGGTCATTTTTCCATGTGACTTTAAAATTATATGCAAGAATGTTGGTATTAATCTATGAACCCACTTTGTGTAGTTAGAAAATACAGAACATAAAAAACTGCATTTTTTTAGACTCCTATATCCTTCACTGCTTTTCAATAGGCATGTTTGGTGGTTTTTTGGTTTTGTTTTTTTAATCACATAACCCATAACATTTTCTGGCATATTTCATACAGAGTTTTCAGTTACACAGAACCACATCTGACACTCTTCCAGTACAATATCACTACCCAGGAGGAATGGGAACTTGGAGGTAACAAAAAAATTAATTGATATTTGGCACATCAAGAACTTTATTTTTATAAAAGGCACTGAATATTTACATTTCTTTTTTCTTCATGCCAGGAGACTACAGGTTATTGCCAAATTGTCTGTAGGTTAACACATCTTTGATAGTTTATATTTGCAATGAAACAAGCTGTGGAAATTAAATTGAATCAAAAGTATTGATAACTGTTGGCAGTTCAGCAGGGTTCCTCTTCCATCTGATCACTCGCACAATTAACTGAAAGGGAGTAGGCCCTGCAGTTCCACTGTATGAATTTTTGGTTGAATTACTGCCCTCAAACAGTAGGCAGCTTCCAGCTGTTATGAGTATATGCTGGGATATTTCTTCCCTTCCTCCTCCCCCTTATTCTTATATGTAACCTTTCTGCCCATCTGAGGTGGCAGCAACAAGGGCCGGGTTCAGTATCTAGGGGTTCCTTTTCAATAACACAAGGCAAAACCGGCTCAAGCCCCCACCCAGTGACCTGGGACAATTACATACCACCTCTCTGGGTGCCTCTAAGAGGCAATACTTCCCCTCTTGCAAGCACAGAGTCTGAGTTTAGCAAAAGCCTTTTAATAAAGAAGGGAAACAATGTGGCATCATGTGGGGAAACACCACAAACAGGATAACATAAACCATGAGAAAAATACCCAAGTGAGTTTAGCAGTGTCCTTTTCCCCTCAGGGTCTTAAGTCCAGCAACCCAACAGTCACCTCCCCCCACAGTTTCTGTCCTTGGTTAGTGCAGCCCCAGAGTTCAGAAGTTCATCTGCAGAGTTTATCTCCCAGCCTGATTGGAAAGGGGGGGAGATATGGGGGCACCTTACATGTTCCACTGCTCGGGTCAACGGCCAATTGCCACACCTCTCCATGGGGTTCTGTTACAGTCTTCACCGCCAGCCACGCCTCTCCACCAGCTACCCACTCACCAACATGGTCCCCGCTACTTAACACAGCTCTCAGTGATTTCAGCTGTTAGTAGGGGAGCCTCAGTGATGGAGCATTCAGAACCACTAGCCCTAGGAATCAGTGATTTCAGCTCTGCAGCATATAACAAGACACCTAACCGAGTCAAAATTAGCTCTGTTATTACACTGTGAAGAGAGAAGGGACCAAAGTGGTGTTTAGGCCCCTCAGAAGGTGGCCACACTGCCAGGTGCAAATACCTGTCCACAACCTCTCTCAATTTACTGGGTTGTGGAACCCATGTCCCTTGCCTAGCAAGTGCTACTTATTTGAGGGCGAGTCTCTCAGTCATAAAATGCCAAGTACAGTTCTACTGTCCTTGAGTCACATAACCAGGATAACAACCCTTTATTACTCCTGCCCCAATAACAAAGAGACTGGCGGTCCCACAGCAGCCAATGACCATTTGGGCAAGCAGTCCCATCATGCTAGGCAGGGTGGGTGTGCCCATGCAAACTAGATCAGCCCCTGAAGTCCTTTTCCACAGCTCACCACCAGATGTCAGGGTAGAGCTCATTCAGACTCTGCTTACATATAGAAAGAAAAATGATTGCTTGACTAGACAATGTGAAACCCCACCATGAAAGGTAAAAGCTAGTAAGACAGAAGGTTAGCTGCTCAGAGCTTTCTCTTTCCATTCCTTTTTGTTTTTAGTGCCCAGCCTCTTCCTCTCAGAAAAAGAAAAAGAAGAAAAGAAGAAAATTCTTGAAAGACTACCAAAAATTCTGCTTAACATCAGCATCAGAGGAATTAATTAACTTTATTATAAAGTTTTGTTCATAAATGGGTAATACATTTTTAATAAATGTTTTAATAAAAAGTTAAATTGATTGTTAGAGAGTTCAACAGGTTGCTTATAACCATGGTGAATAACCCTTTATAACACCTTCTCCTAGTGTGCTTATCTATCTCTAACACACTACTCATGTCCGTAACATATTTATAGCATCTCAATCATTTATAAACCCTTTATAAATGGAATCTTAACATGAAATGTGACTGAGGAATCTTGGTGAGCCAAAGGATCCCAAAGTCCAATTTAATTGTAGTTTTATGATAGAATATTAGCAAGCATATCAGCAACCAGCAAAAAAACAAAAGGTATTTCCTTTTATCATTTTTAAATTTGTCGTTCAGTTTCATTGAATGTTCCCTCAGAGAATCACAGAAATGTAGGGCTGGAAGGGACCTCAAGAGGCAATCTACTGTAGTCCCCTGCTTTGAGACCATCTCCTACATGTCTGTCTAACCTGTTCTTTATAACCTCTAATGAAAGGGATTCTAAAGCCTTCCTTGGAAGCCTACTACAGTACTTAACTACCCTTATAGCTAGAAAGTTTCCCCCCACCCCCAATACTTAACCTAGATCTCCCTTGAAGATTAAGCCCATTACTTCTTGTCCTCCCTTCCATAAACATGGAGAACAATTGATCAGTATCCTCTTTATAACAGCCCTTAACATACTTGAAGATTTATCAGGTTCCCCTTTCCCTCAGTTTTTTTTCTTAAGGCTAAGCATTCCCAGATTTGTAAAACCCCACACATCTTTCCTATATATCAGGTTTTCTAAAACTTTTAGCATTATTGCTGCTTTCCTTTGGACTCTCTCCAATATGTTCACATCCTTCTAAAAGCGTGATGCCCGGAATTGGACACGATACTCCAGCTGAGGGTTCACCAATGCTGAGAATTGTCTTACATATGACACTTGTGTTAATAAACACCAGAATAGCAGCAGCTTTTCACAAATGCATCACATTGCTAGCTCATACCTGCTTTGCAATCCACTATAACCCCCAGATCCTTTTCAGCAATAGTATTGCTGAGCAGTTATTCCCCATTTTGTAGGTGGGCATTTGATTTTTCTTTCTTAAGTGCAATACTTCACTTTTGTTTTTGTTGAATTCAGACCAATTGTCCAATTTGTTAAGGTTGTTTTGAATTCTAATGTTGGCCTCCAACGTGCCTGCAACTCCTCCCAGCTTGGTATCAGCTGCAAGTTTTATAAGCATGCTCTCAACTCCACTATCCAAGTACTGACCTCCCTCTGCAGCCTCCACCATATACACCCTACTAGTCTGACAGCGAACCAGATAACTACTCTGAGTACAGACTGTCAGCCAGTTGTGCGCACAACTTATATTTTTATTTAGACCACATTTCCCTAGTTTTCTCATGAGAAGATGATGTGGGACTGTCAAAAGCCTTACTAAAAATCAAGATATATGACATCTGCTGCTTCCCCCACTCCAGCACTCATCCACTAGGCCAGTAACTCTGTTGAAGAAGGAAATCAGGTTGGTTTGACCCAGTTTGTTCTTGACAAGTCCGTGTTAGCTATTACTTATCACCCTATTATCCTCTAGTTGCATACAAATTGATTGTTTAATAACATGTTCCTTCATCTGTCCAGGATTGAAGTTAGGCTGACTGATCTACAATTCTCCAGATCCTCTTTGTTTCCTTTTTTAAAGATAGGTACTAGGTTTGCCCTCCTCTGAGTTCTCAAAGATATTCGCTAACAGTTCTGAGATTGCGTCAGCTAGTTCCTTAAGTGCCCTCCTGTGCGTTTCACTAGGCCCTGCTGACTAGAATACATTAAATTTACACGTTAAAGAATATTAAGGTCTTTCCTATTTTGGCTTGTTAAGCATCTGGTCACAATTTACCTTTGTTTTAGTAAAGACTGAAGTAAAATATGCATTAAATACCTTAGATGGTTTAATGTGTCCATTATTAACTCTTCCTCCCCACTAAACAGAAGACAATACACTTTCCTTCATCTTTCTCTTGTTCCTAATGTATTTGTTGAACCTCTTCCTACTGCCTTTTAATGTCCCTTACTTGATAGAACTAGAACTCATTTTGTGCCTACGCCTTTCTAATTTTGTCCCTCCAGGCTTGTGCTATTCTTTTGTACTCAGTCTTAGTAATTTGTCCATATTTCCACTATTTGGATGATTCCTTTTCAGATGATTAAAGAGCTCCTGATGGTGCCATGTTGGTCTCTATTTTTTATATCTTTCCTTTGCATCAGGATAGTTCACTCTTTCCTTAAAATAATGAAATCTATAATTTCATGATCACTTCCATCCAAATGGCCTTTTATCTTCAGATTCACAACCAATTCTTCCATTAGTAAGAATCAAGTCCAAAAATTACTGTTCCCATTGCTCCTTCCTCCACCTTCTGAAATAAAAAGTCCTCCCCCCTTCCCCCATTCCAAGAACTTATTGGAGATTTTATGTTTTGCTTTATTACTTGTGTAACAGATGCCTGGGCAGTTAAAGCCCCCTATCAGCACCAGATCTTGTGTTTTGGACATTTCTGATATTTGTTCTAGAAATGCCTCTTCCACCTCCCCCTCCTGGTTTGGCAGTCTACAGTAGACACATACCATGATATCACCTGAGTCTTTCCCCTTTTATCTTCACTCAGAGACTTTCAAGGGGTACATTTCTCACCTCCTTCTGGACCTCAGAACAAATGTATATACTCTTGATGTATAATGCAACATCTACTCACATCCTCCCCCCACCCACCCCCCGTCCTGACCAAGCTATAACCCTCTATACCAACATTTCAGTAATGAGATTCATCCCACCAAGTTTGTGTGATACAAGTCTCTGTCATCCTTACATTATGAGAAATGGTAAATAGTGTGCCCACTTTACTTTTCTCTATACCATTCATTATTTTGCAAGCATGTGTCATATCTTTGTTAATGCATCTCCTATCTAAACAATGCCAGCTTTTCAATCTCTTCTTAATGCAAGAGGCTTTCATGCCTTTAAACATTTTAGTAGCCCATTTTATTTTTGCTATCGCTCTTCTAAGATACAGTTACCATGACTGAACTAAGTTTTCCAAGTGAGGGCATAGCATTGGTTAATATATTGTCTTTTCAGTATTATTTTCTTTAACGTTTTTCCTGCTTTTTATGACTGATGCTGTACATTGATCAGATGTTTCCACAATGACAACCAGATTCTTTTATCTGAGCACTTACAATTAATTCAGAACCCAATAAGATGTAAAAATAGTTTTCCTTCCTACGTGCATTAGCATGCATCTGCCACCATGTTTCCCATTTATGTTATTTTGTTAGGTCATAGAATCACAGAATAGAATCATAGAATATTAGGGTTGGAAGAGGCCTCAGGAGGTCATCTAGTCCAATCCCCTGCTCAAAGCAGGACCAACACCAACTAAATCATCCCAGCCAAGGCTTTGTCAAGCTGGGCCTTAAAAACCTCTAAGGATGGAGATTCCACCACCTCCCTAGGTAACCCATTCCAGTGCTTCACCACCCTCCTAGTGAAATAGTTTTCCCAATATCCAACCTAGACCTCCCCCACTGCAACTTGAGACCATTGTTTCTTGTTCTATCATCTGCCACCACGGAGAACAGCCTAGCTCCATCCTCTTTGGAATCCCCCTTCAGGTAATTGAAGGCTTCTGTCAAATCCCCCCTCACTCTTCTCTTCTGCAGACTAAATAACCCCAGTTCCCTGAGCCTCTCCTCATAAGTCATGTGCCTCAGCCCCCTATTCATTTTTGTTGCTCTCTGCTGGACTCTCTCCAATTTGTCCACATCCCTTCTGTAGTGGGGGGACCAAAACTGGATGCAATACTCCAGGTGTGGCCTCACCAGTGCCGAATAGAGGGGAATAATCACTTCCCTCAATCTGCTGCCAATGCTTCTACTAAAGCAGCCCAATATGCCGTTAGCTTTCTTGGCAACAAGGGCACACTGCTGACTCATATCCAGCTTCTCGTGCACTGTAATCCCCAGGTCCTTTTCTGCAGAATTGCCATTTAGGCAGTCGGTCTCCAGTCTGTAGCAGTGCACGGGATTCTTCCGTCCTAAGTGTAGGACTCTGCACTTGTCCTTGTTGAACCTTATCAGATTTCTTTTGGACCAATCTTCCAATTTGTCTAGGTCACTCTGGACCCTATCCCTACCCTCCATTATATCTACCTCTCCCCCCAGTGTATTGTCATCTGCGAAGTTGCTGAGGGTGCAATCCATCCCATCATCCAAATCATTAATGAAGATATTGAACAAAACCAGCCCCAGGATCGACCCCTGAGGCACTCCGCTTGATACTGGCTGCCAACTAGACATCAAGCCGTTGATCACTACCCGTTGAGCCCGACAATCTAGCCAGCTTTCTATACACCTTATCGTCCTTTCTATCCACCTTATAGTCCATTCATCCAATCCATACTTTAATTTGCTGGCAAGAATACTGTGAGATTCATCCCACCAAGTTTCTGTGATACAAGTCTCTGTCATCCTTACATTGTGAGGAGGGCTGGTCAGGGGCAGCTGCCGTGGATCTGGCCAGGATACATTTCCTCTCCCAAAATGCCCCTTTTGATCTCTAGAAGGGCCTGTGGGTCCCAGCACTTCTCAGGCTCCTGGGAAGTCTCTTCTGCAGGCCTACACGGTGTCAAGTGTACGTGCAGCATTACCCCTGGCTAGGCTGCTCGGGAGCTGCTGCAGACTTGTAGGTCCCTCTACAGTTTCTCACTATTTTCTCTAGTCTCACCTGACCAATAGTATTGTGACCCCTCATTGTACACCTGCTTTTTCAGATAACTTATTAAAAACAATTGCCCTAAAACTGTTAACTTTTTATATAGTGAATGGATTACTAACAAGTTAGATTGACCAAATTCAGTCACAAAGGCAGAGAAGGGGACAATCCTGTATGATGCATTATTAAAACCAAGTGGAAAGTCACAATCTGTTACACCAATTAATAAACGGTATGATCCAAAGTTCATTGAAGTCAGTGGAAAGATGCCTATTAGCTTTAATGGGCTTGAATCAGGCCCAAAGCATACTCCCCTCCCTTTACCACATTTGTCTGACATGCAGGCAACTCAAGTTTTCATTAAACAGATCAAACAGTGTAGTGAGTGTTCAGCAGTCCTAAATCTTAGAACATTAAGTGAATCTGATTTTAAGTGTGTCACAACTTCACATAACTTTTAGACAAGAACAACTTTGGAAAAGATCACATGTGCTGCTGAATGAAAAGATAATTGCAGGGTAGTTAAATGCAGAAACTTAAATGTACAGAATAAAAAGCTATTATTGTTTTTCTGCTTCATCTGGTTACAAAATTACCACTCACAACAGCTGTATGAAGATGATGGTTAAGTCATCTTCACTGGTGCTTGGACTTTCAGTAGTCTAAATAGAATTTGACTAAACTGCAGCCAGTTTCTATCATGAAAATTCTGTCATTGTTTTGAATGTTATAAGAAAGTTTGTAAGCCTCCAACGAAACATTCCAACACAGTGGATATACAAACTAAACACATATGTTTAAAACTCTCATATATAAATTTCCCTTGATTGTTTGGGACTTTTCTAAAGACATGGTGACAGAACTTCTACAGGTATAGCTGAGTCAATGAATCTATGCTTATTTACACCAACTCAGCATTTGACCTATGGGCTTAGTTGACTCATTTGCTTAAGAACTGGATAACATACTCTATGGGGAAAACCTGGGCTCAAAAGCAGCCTTAAACTCTTGAAGAACATGAGCTTCATGCACATCATGGAAGTGATATACGTGTTCCCGAGAATTAGGACAAAGGAGATTTATCTACGAGAAAGCCATAAACTTTTAGGTAGCCTAGGGGAGGTTTCTTATTCTATCTTCTTGACGGTGATAAAAATGTCTACTAGCAAATTCAGAGGACCAGAAACATAAGACGACTGGCCCCAAAATCTGTGGAAGATGAACTTTAAGATCCTCTTTGAATAAGCTTTGGTTAAGGGCTTATCAAAAATCCTGTCCTCCCCCTACCCCCATAAAAAACAAATGAAAAGATTTCATTCAGGTTTGTTTTGTTTCTTTCCTCCACAACTTGTGATGAGAATCTTTCAAAGCAAAACAAAAATTCTTCTATTTGAAGTATGCTTCATTCAGGGTTTTTTTGGCCACTCAATGTAATAGAACTTGTGAGGTCTAGATTTTATTTCACTTTTTCCACCCTAACGCTTTTCAAACTGTCTTATTTTGGAAAAGCTAGAGTGGCAAAGGAAAAAGTGAAACTAACTGCTACCTCTGTAGCTTAAGTTTCCTCAGTTTTGGAAAGTTACAGTGCTTCATTTTTCCTTCAGCAAAATGTGTTTCATTTTGGAATTTCCCTTTGAAATATTTAATTGAGAACAACATTTTCCAGTGAAAATTCTTTTTTTTTTTTATGAAATCCCATTTTTCAGCAAGAAGGTTTTTCAGTCATCTCTAGCTCAAACAAATATGAGGGATAAGAGAGTTACTCAGGTCAAAATTTACTGCTCTAGATTTGTGCATGGAACTCAAGAGCATATACTGATTGAATGTCCTAAATTTCTATTTAGCATTGTCTGCTAACAGCTGCACCTACATGAAAAAAACTGCATATTATTTGGACTACTTCCTAATCATTTTTTCCCCACTTTTTTCTAGTGTTCATCCCTTATTTCATTTTTCTGCCTATTATATAGCTATCTACTAAACACAATTTTTACACACACACTAAGGGATTCATCCTATTTCAATACATCAGATTCACTGTTCAGTGTTCCATAGATTTTCAAGTATAGCCAATAATAAATGGAAATAAAATAAATTGTAGCACACACATATTTTGTGCATAAATTTAGATATATAGTTAAAACAACCATTTATTAGGCATATTTTGAAGACAACTGTAAATTCTTCAAATGTAAGTGTTATGGAAAAGACGTCTTAGATGCAATGGTGATAGGCGCTACAGAAAATCTTAAAATAGCTAGAATAGATGTCAAGCTAAAATCTTGACTAATTTGCTAAATTTTTAGCATTCATCCCTTCCACGAGGACGATACAGGAAAATTATTGAATCCGCCATGAATCACATTAATGTGTCTTAAGCAGAACGCAAATGTGTATAATGTCATCACTGTCGATAGCAGTATTTCACTGTTGAACTTGTAACAAATGGGTCTATTTAGGTATAATCATATGCTGTCATTTTCTGTTTTGTTTTAGATTTTTCACAACAAAAGCAATAGAGCGCCTCTCCATTCATCTGCACTTTTTTCCTCTTTTCAAAATCCTTGTCTCGAACTAGGAGTCAGTGTTTCCATGCAGTTGTTCTTGGGGGTCTTGGTTAGGCCCCATCGCTAGTTATTAATATCTTAACAGTGCAGTCAACATTCATTTGGAGCCTGATCCAAAACCTACTGAAGTCAGTGGAAAGAGTCCCATTAACGTCAATGGGAATTGGATTAGGCCCCGAGTGCCAGACATCTGTCGAATGTTTTGAAGTTCAGGTGTTAAGGTTAGCTCAGCCACATAACTCCCAGTAACTCTACTCTTATTGTGTGGGACTTGGTTAAGGTGAGATAGTAACTGCTTGCTGCAGGGTTCTTTACACACAGACTGCATATCAGCCTATATGATTTGAAGCATGCCTGACAGTCTAAGACATCAGGAAATAGATATATACACAACTCCCATATATTATACATAGAAAGTTCCTGGAACATATGGTCACACTGATTACAGAGAGCCCTTGCCAGGAAGTATGCTGTCCCCTAAGAAGTACAGCAAAGAATACAGCAAGCTTTCTCCTAAATTGATACTACAACAGTTGAAGCTCTTAGGGTGACAGAGCAGGTTTAACCTTCATGTATGCAGGCACAACTTCTGTCTCTTCAATGATGTTGTACGTCTTTGTACCATGGCTGTATTTTGCCTCAGATCCCACATATGAAGAGAAGAATATGCCTCTGATATTATAGTTCATCTATTATGTGAAAAACTCCCCAACATTATGATAATGTTATTATAAATTAATCTACTAAAAGATTTGTGGTAAATACAACATATTCCTGATTGACTGAGATGAGAACCACAAAATAGATCTGATGTCAGCAGGGCGGGGGGAAAAGGTAGTTGTATGTATGGGGGAGTCCATTCAAAAGGTGCGCTCAAGCCACAAACAACATTATCGCTGGAAAATTTAATTATAGTGGGCAAGAGCAATAATAAATGGGTAGTAAAACAGAACCAGAGAAGTTATACATCCAGCCTATCCCACTGCCATTACAGCTTTGTTCTCTATAGTATACTTTCCAGCTTTGCCCCATCTAGTTTTAAATGCCTGTGATGTCTCAACTGATTCACAGTTTAAAAGCAATAATCTTGAAATGACCTAGAGGTTAGGAAGAATGGGCCATCAGAGGCCCCAATCCTAACTCACATGAGTGAATGAATAGCAGTTACATGACTAATCCCATTGATTTCTCATGTGAATAGGAACTATTTGAGATGGAGGAGATTTTCAGGTCTGGAACAATAACTTGAAAACAACCGCCCAGTTGAAAACAAAAGGATAGTGATGAATCTGACTGACATGATTTCTTAACCCTAAAGGGGATAGGATTTGCAGTAACAAAAACATTTTGTTCAATTTTCTCTTTCTCTCATTGGATCCAAGAGTTAAATATGAATAGTTTATATATTCCAATACTGGTACCCTGGTAAAAAGGTGTTGAGTGCATTAGAAATATAACTTAGTGATGTACAGTGATACCACTGTGTTCAATATCAAATAAAGCTTATTATATTAATAAGAGTTCTAAGATGAGGTGGGTCAGGTTTTGGAGCTGACAAGTTCACTTTGCACTGCCTATCCCATGCATTACCTGGTAAAGTGAATTAAAACGGTTTTGAAATTTACACTGTGTAGAGGGAATTGCTGCCTGTGTAAAGCTAGTAGTGATGGTTCTGCTGCCTGGTTCCACTACCTCCTGTACAAGAACCCCTCCTCGCAGCATAATACTTACCTCCTTTGTAAAGCACATTGAAAGCTATAGATGAAAAAAAAATCTATTGTCATTTATAAGAGGAAAGGGATGTGACACTCAGGGGATTTACACTAAAGGAGAACTGAGGGACCTGATGTCAGTGACTTAAGTTAAAGTTGACCCGGACAGCTGAGAATCAAGGGGCCAAAGCTGACTCCTCCACAGACTCCCCTCTCCACTGTGCAAAAGCAGAGCTCAGGCACAGTGGAGAATCAATCCACTTACATTTGGAATGCATTTAAGTTCATTTCAAATACCACAAATACAGACACTAAGACTGAAAAAGAAAGGCATACTGAGGTGGATGTTACTATTGTCTTAATGAGAATTAAAGTCATTTTAATGTAGTTTTGAGGGAAGGAAGAAGTTAAAATGCAAAGTCACATACAGATTGCAACATTTTTCAGGGAAACCTTAGTACTTCAATAAGTCTTTTTAGAAGTCTCATCCTTGAGCCAGATTTTCAATGTTCTAGAAAGACTCTACCTCCTGCACTAATGCACATGCACCCATACACATATACCCCAGTTACAGTTAGTAATTACCAACAGTTTCTCTTCAGTTTAACAATAACTTTTCAAAATGTCAATCATTGTTAAATGTCTTAGTTTTGAACAAAACAAATTGCCGTCACACTGTAATTAGAATTTGAGAGTCCAAAGTTTCTCCAATATTCACTTTTCAAAAAGCTCACTTTCTAAATTCACTTGGAACATAATGATTATCTTGTCACAGAAACAAGACAAATATATCTTTACAGGAGCAATTTTATCTTCAGTCGGTTAGCCCAGACAGTTGGTCCTGTTCACGGTAAAAGGACTTAAATCTAGCTGTACAAGGGGCCATAAACCCATAGACTTAAATAGAAATGCTGTCAGATTTTTTTCCAGTCTATAACTCCACTGTAAGAATTCACTATGGGCTAGGAATTCAGAAACAAGCTTCCAACCCACTAAGGGCACAGCCTCACCTCCAGGGCACCTCTCATTCCCAAACACAGCATTGCAGGGGACTTGACCTCTCACTGCCAGCAGGGGGATAATTCCTTGGCTACAATGGCTAGACCCAGCCACTATTTTCTCCTGACTCCCTCTCTGGGGTCCTCCCACCCCCCAGCTCAACCCTCCAGCCAAGTCATGTAACAGTTCACTACCCATCCAGAGTAATGAAAGGGTCCCTGCTTAAGGTCCAAATCAAATGCCCAGAATAATAGTTCTTCTGCTCTGCATAGGCTCCACTGAAGTCTTCTGCTTCTTGGTCTCTTCTCCTTGCCCCTGCAAGACTTTTCTTATCTTTCTTCTTCCCTAAAAGGATTCCCCTACTGCTTCCCTTCACCAGGGACTCTAAAGACGTCCCCTACTTCTTTTAGGCCTTATCTCAGAGGTCTCCCCCACAGCAGCTTAGTGTACTCCTTGTAGGTCTCTATCTCCGGTTACCAGACTAACTCAACTGATGCACAGGCACTTATCCCCACCACCCCCAAGGTGGGCTCAGCTTGACTTCCTCAGGCTCAACCCAAAAAAGAACTACCTCTTACTTTCACTTCCACTACTGAATTCCCAGCTCTAATTAAGTAGTGCTCTCACTGCTTCACCACCCCAGCTGGGGTCAGTCTTTCTAATTAAGCTTCATTATACCCAACTGGAGTCACTAATTAGCCCTTAGGTTGCCAACTCACCAGTAAAGCTGAGAGATAGTCATGGGCAAAGCTGAGCCCAGCTTGCCTCAAAGGACCAGCCAGCCCATGACATACCCTAAAGGGTTTTTCTTTAAAATACAGTTTTAGAAGTTCTCAAATTTGTTCTGATTGATTGTAACCAAAGAGATGAAGTTCAGCCAGTATATTTTGAGTTACAAGTAAGGGGGAGGGGGAAATGTTATTTAGGGCTCATTTGTGCTATTTAAACACAGCTCTATATTAGGCACAATTCCCCAGTGTGCAGAGGGCTGAAAAAATGCTATATGACTTTAAGGGGTGCAGCATAGCTCCACCGACACGCCAACCCCTGCTAGGTACATCTGGTAGCAGCCCTGAGTGGAAAGGGTATAATACTGGGCAGCCCTTTATACAGCTTGAACAAGGGGAAATGCCTCTCTCCCTCCTGCTCCATAGTGCATATATGTAAGCCCTTAGTTTTAAAAACAGGGTTTGCACATGTGCCATAACAGACTCCATTTCAACCCTTAGGTACACTCATGCACTCCCGATGCTTTGTTGAGGTTGAAGAGGTAAAATAGAAGCTCAATTTAGCTCATCATTTTATGATACATTTTAGGAGGATTTTTAAAGACTGAATTATCTGCACTCACTTAATAGGCTGTCGCGGGTCTTTCAAGGTCAGTGATCCATGAACTAAAACAGTCTTTAAGAAATCATATAATACATTAAGGACAATGACTCCAAAGCTGCTATAATGGACTATTGAGCAGATAATTACATATTTATAATGGGGGGGTATGGTATTTTATGTCAAGCTTTGAATACATTTTAGAGACATGATTTCTTTTTACTATAGAAATAACAAATGAAGTTATGGGTCCTATGCTACCTTCTGCTTCAAAAGAAGGGTTGTAGGCCAACACAGTGGGAGCAAGTGAAAGGGGGAATACCATCGTCCCAGCATGCTATCATTAAATGGTGGAAAAGAGAGAGTACCTCCTTGGGTACTCCATGGCGATGGGGAAGGGACAGGCCATGAACCGAAGGGAGCAGTGCCAGGGGAACATCAGCTCTCCAGGAGATTACCTGCTGCACAGCCACATGGAGCTTTGGGACCTAAGTTAATGCTGATGCTGGCAGCATTAAGTTATGCACCATCCCTCCCCATAATATGAACTTGCTATGGAAAAGGAGATCTGAGGGGGAAGCAACATGGGGAGCAGCCCATACAAACACAGCTCCACAGGAGCCAGGTTCCTAGAGGGTTGTGTGCTTGGAAACAGTGCAAAGGTACAGGGCCAGAGGTTTGGGTGCAGGGCCAGCCCTTCCCTTCTTTTCCCAATTTAGTAATAAGAAAACACCACATTTCCAAGTTCAGTTTTCCAGCTCTTTCATAGGAGAATCTGGCCCTAAATTATTTTTGTTTTTAAATGCTGAAGTAACTTTCAAGCTTTGATTTAACCCTTCCACCTCTTCTCCCCAAAAAGGAAATTTAGACTTCAGTCTAAGCAAATCTAGGTATTTTACATTAATGCCACCTACCTGTCATTTGTTTCAATTGTTTTGCTTTATTCTCGTTTGTCTTGTTTGCTGGAAGAGGCAAGTAGAGGTCCCTCACAAAAACAAAACTCCCTAAAAGTCAAGAGAACAAAAGGAAATTCACTGTACAGACTAAAAACCTAGTAATGTGTGAGAGAGAGGGACTTCAGAGGGAGTGTTACCTCTATACTGATTAACAGGAATAGGCCTTTTGCTTGCATCACCCCAAGAAATCAAAACCACTGAGAGTGAGAGAGGGAGAGAGTTAACTCAGAAATAAGAAAGGGAAAAACTGGGGGAGGGGAGACAGAATATAACAGGAGTTAAGAAAAATTAATCTTCTGCTAGAAGAGAAGGAGATGAAACAAGCTAATTACAAAGTGCCCACTTCAGGCCTGCAGCTGTTTGGCTCTTCCAAATTAAAGAGCCCCAGAAAGGGTTGGGGATAATAATATAAAAGGACACCTGTACTAAAGAAGGTTAGTAGAGAGGAGGGTTGTATAGTAAAAGGTTATGCTGGTGTTTTGTTTTTAAAAATGTGTTTTACACCACTCCTGTCACACAAACAATAACAGTTTGAAGGTGAAAAGTTACCTAAGCTTTTTAAGCTACAAATCTGAATTTTCTTGTTTTTGATATACAGCTTTATGTCAGCTAGATTTGGGTGTTTCACTTGGTTTGATGGGTCTATATCACTATCTTAACATTAAACAAAGTTTTCTGCAACTTTAATACTAATCTCACTGCTTTGTAAATCATCTTATTGTAAACATTTTAAGGAAATACAACTTAAAAACAATGTCTGGGATTGCTATGTAATCTCTTCATACTTAATTAAGAAAAATGTAATTAAAACTATTAAAATTGATTGCATCCTTTTACAACATTAATCTGTTGTCATTGTTAACCAATTCAGATTCAGTAAATGTGACCTACCATATCCTTAGGGAAAGACCTATTGTAGCAGTAAGCAATACATCTCTACACACTTGTAATTCAAAGGCACTGAGGCAAAAACTGTCAAAACATTACTAAAGTCGACAAGGATATATGGTTCATTAGTCTAGGAACTGATGTGTTATGGACCTGTTTGTGATCAGCCTGATGATTTAAATCAAGTTGCAAGTTTATGTAAAAACCTACCAGAACTCTGCCATTAAACTTCAGATCATGGCTTCAACAGAGGCACCTGTGATTGTAGACATTTATCACAAGGTCATAACAAGCATCCTATCATGTCATCTTAATCAATAATCAATTTATAAAATATCATTACTTTAATTGAAAATCTCTAGCAATTTCCCTTGTATTGACTTAGAGGACAAAACTGTAATGTAGCATCAGTAAGCCAGTCTATGCTCATTAACACAGAATTAGGCTGTAAATAATTCAATATTCACAAGAGGTTAAATGTTGCAGAAAGAGAGTAATCGGCAGTTGCAAATATATCTCACTTCTCAGCATTCTTTCCATGCCTTCTTAAACCCATCCAAGCATGCATGATGTTCACTGCTGTGTACACCTGACAGTGTTATTCTCAAGAGACCATAGTTTTAAGTGCATTACCTGTTACCGAAGTCTTCATAAGTCACATGACTTTATTCACCTCAGTGTGCTGTTTTTTTTAAATAATGAGCCACCATCAGCATGTAACTGAAGACAGACAGCTATTTGGTGCATGTTTTAGCAATTAGTTTCAATAGAAATCATGAGATTACATATTTGGACTAAAGATTGCTGTTCCACTAGATCATTCTCTATAACAGATCCTCAGGTACTTCCAATTAAAGGAAATTATTTTCCTATCCCATGAGAATTTTTGAGTTTAAAAAAATTCCTATAAAAAAAAAATTCAGACAAACGAGAACAAAACTTCAGTGTGGGTCAATACAAACATTTTACTTTCAGAATTTTGAAACATTTCATTTTGACCTTTTTCTACCATAAATTAAGTTAAATTTTGAACCAAAAAAACCCAAACTTTAAAGTTTAGAATATGCCAAAATGGGACACTGACCATTTCTAAACTTATTTTTTTCAGGTTGGGAACTACATCAACACTCACCCTTTCCTGTGAACAGTTTCAATGGAGCAGCACTTTCTGGGGAAGAAACATTTCATCAAAATATTCCCAACCAGCTTTGCCTCCAAAATAAGCAGTCTGAGTTCAGTGCAAGTGCAATTCTGATCCTATCTGGTGAACAGCTGTATATATTTCTATTTGAAACAGCATTTTGCAGTTCTCGGTTATGTGGGGAAATAAAATCTGATTTTTAAATGTGTTAGATGTAAAATGGACATAGGAAGAATTAGAGAAAAGAGGGGATGGTGGCATAAATGTTCATTGTAAATATAGAGCACTACAAATGGTAAATATATGCCATAGTCTAGTTATAGTTGATCCCCAATTAAAAGACAAACAGTAGTTATGGGATATTTAATTGCTCAGTTCCTGTATACATTGTAGGTAAGTGTATACAATGTATGTATTTTATTAATAATTTCATTCAGAATTGCAAGCATTGAATACCAGATTTTCAAAATCACTCATCCCCTATTTAGGTACCTAAATGGAGTGGCCAGATTTTCACCCTGCACCCTCTTTGAGAAAAAGGGGTGCTGCTGAGGACTGAACATCTTTAAAAATCTGCCCGCTTCATTTTTATACACTTAAAAAAAAAAAAAAAAGCTTGTTTGGATTTTTCTTTTGCTAACTGGCTAGGGCTTACTGCAGCAATTGCCAGTTTTTCCCTTTTAGAAGCTTTTTGTTCATTTATGGGAAGTTCTGCATGAAGACAGAAAAAAGCTTTATTTCGACGGCATATTTACCTCCCTGAAAGAACTAAGTGAGGCATTTCATCATGCACTTTATGCAAACATTTATTTTACATCTGCATAATTTTTTTAAATTATCCTATATTTGAATATCTGTGTAGAACAAAGTTGTCAAACAATAGGAAAGTACAGAAAAACAGGTCTTGTAACCTAAACACATACTACATCACACTTTCATGTCCTCTAAGTCCGTCATGTTCTGCAAAACTTGTAATGTGTGGTAATAATGACATGCATCTGATGGAGCTCTCTAAAGGCCAGATTCTGCTGTCCTTTACTCAAGTTGTGTAGTGCTTCTGATTAGAAGGATTTACTCACAGATAGGACTAAATGACTAACACATTGGTCAAATTCAGGATAAGCTCATGATTGATTGTCTACCCCAAAAAGGGAGTAAATTCTTTAATCCAAAGATTCTATCCAGTTTATGCAGCTGTTGAGTGGGAGGGGAGGGAGTAAGAATTGTCCCCCTCCCTGGTGTGACACATGCAAAGGCTGGGCAGAATTCTAAGTTCTTTCACTCATTTGAGCGCTCAGTGCATGGACTTCTTCCTCGCTATTATTAGGGACACATTATGTCCCAAGGAAGGTAGGGAAGAGGTGGAGTCATGACTCCATTCCACCATATAATTCACTGGCCAGCAGTGGGGATGGGGAGGAGTATTTGCACCCAACGAAGAGGTGCACATTCTGGGAAGGCATTCTTTGGACTGTCTCCCAGTGCTCCTTTTGGAATAGTGTGACTCTGTAGGATCCCTTACTCTGAGTGATGTGCTGTGACACATTGGAAAAACAAACTTTTTTCAGGATTTGATGCTGCCACCTATTCTTGCATAAGATTTTACTTAAAGTGTCATTATCAGCAAATGATTTACTGCAACTCTATGTAATGACAACCCAGGGCTCCCTGTACCATTGCTTTCACACATAATGGTAACACTGCACTTTAGGTTTCCCCACAACATGAAAAGTTCACTGGCCAGTGTTTCAACTGGCAGCTTTGCTACTTGAAGGTCCAGTGGTAAATAGATGTATGCTGCCTATGACTGAGAGCTTTCAGATCATCCAAATGAATGCTCTAGGAAAATAGGATAGTCTGGAGCATAGTAACTCCTCGCTTTACAATTGTAGTCATGTTCCTGAAAAATGCGACTTTAAGCGAAACGATGTTAAGCGAATCCAATTTCCCCATAAGAATGAAAATAAATAGGGAGGGTTAGGTTCCAGGGACATCTTTTTCGCCAGACAAAAGACATTATATACATATACAGTATACATTTTAAACCAGTTCTAATCAGAGGATTGTCTGGGGACCTGCTCATGAGTTCCCTGAGCTTCTCCTAAAGCAACCGTGTTGATATCAAGTGGGATATTTCCCGGGAATGCCTTGCTGCTAAATGATGAACTAGCACTCAGCTAAGCCCTCAAGGGTTAATACGTTATTGTTAATGTAGTCTCACGCTCTACAAGGCAGCACCAAGGGAGGCAGGAGGGAGGAGACACAATAGACGCACAGCAGGGGCTGCAAACACTTCCCTGCAGAAACTGAATGTGATGATGAACCCACGCTATCCCGCTGGAGCGAACCACTCCCTCCTCCGGACGGCATATGCACAGCTGCCAACTTTCTAAAGTTTATTTACACGCCTTGCACTTTTGCCTATTTGTATCAAATGAAGTTATTGTTACTGCATTTATGCAAATATTTTTCTTTTGGGGGTTACTATTTTGCATGTGTCAGTTATAGCAGAACACACACACACAAAGCTGAACAGTAAATAGGGTTTGTTTTGAGGTGTATCACCATTTCAGAAGACAATCAAAAAATCTTGTCTTCTTTAAAGTAGTACAGTATACTGTGCATCCCTATTGGCCTTTGATTCCCTAGCTGAAATGTGTAAGAAATCTAAAAGTTACACAATAATTCAGAATAGGTCTGATCCTACTGATCCATACAATTCAATGGTAAAACTCCCATTCACTTCAGTGGTGCAGGATGGAGCCCAGTATGAACTTATATTGAGGCACATCATCATAAACAAGCTATTACTTTATGATATAGCTCAGAAAAAGTAGTATATGCTGTGATAACTTCCACATGATCGAATGGATCACGCAAGAAGTTCTTCACATCTGGGTTCACATGGAAGTGTTTTAGTGTCAGTTGGTTAGATTCTCAAATATCAAGTTTTTATTTTGATTTGAGTTCATGGTTTAAACAAATACAGTATCTCAAAGCAAAATTTAGTTTTAGCCTCCAGATTTCCTTTGGTTTTGAAATCCAGATGAGGCAATCACATAAGGTAATTTTAATAAATCTGCCTACATTTGCTCAGATGCTTCATGAACTTTTATGGCTCTATCAAAGAACATAGCATGAGTTTTTAGTGAAAATCCAAACCAGCTGAGTTTCCATGTGGTTTCTGGCTTTGATACAAACATTTCATACAGCTCTAGTTCAGTCCAAGCAACAGAGCCATGAATACTGGTAGTAACAGTCCAAAAAAGTTAATATTATTATTAAACATGTCACATTGTAAGATTTCTTAATAATTAAACAACATTGCATACTTGATGGAGATGAGTCCTGGATGAAATTTAAGTGTAGATACTCCAAATAGAAATACATGAGTAAATATTTGCCACAATTAATTGAAGGCTGCAAATATATTTTTCCTCTGTTGCATAGATCAAAGAAGAAATTTACAGATTTTATCAATTTCAAAATGGAATATTGAAGATGTTAAATCAAATAATGCAAAACTTTGGATGAAAATGATGGGATCTCCCCCCCCCCCTCACCTATTTTCTACCCCTCCACAGGAAAGTAATTTAAGAGAAGAACTAGATGATAATTTTCATAAACACTTATTCTAAAACAGATGGAAAATATGTTTGTCAAGATCCCTTTTAGTGCTCTGTTGTTTGCAGATAATTTAATCATTTGCATTGTCTGTCTCATATGAACCGTAGTGTATTGAATAAATATACCAATTAAAGTTGTCTACCTGCCTGGTGTAAGCCTTTTAACAATTATAATTACATACACAGCCTTATTTTTCTCCACAGGAAACAAATTCATGATAGAAATAAACACATCCACATAAGTACAATAATTCAATGGTTCACCTGAAGCCCCCAAATTTTCATTTAAAAGGGAGAAAAATAAATTCATTAATATTTTTGATTGCTGTTAAAATGAATTTTGCTTTGGCAACTAATTGCTTCAACATGTAGCAAACAATGTTAAATCATACTATACAACATACGCAAGGTTAGAATCAAATGCAGGCTGCTGTGCCCAAAGGTCCCTAGGGATGGTAGATTATGCTTGTACTGCCACACTTCTCTGGGATTTCTATGTGGGAACAAGCTTTGAGGCTATGTCTTCACTATAGAGTTAACTCCTCTTGAGTTAGCTTAGCTCAAGTGAGAGAGGCCACATTGTGAAATAACATTTGAGCAGCACATGGTGATTGTGTTAGCATAACTCATGTCAGCTGCTAACTCCTGGTATAACTACATCCTCTGGCCCACCTGCCAACTTGAGTTAAAAGCCCTACCATGCTCAAGTGAAGGATTGGGGGGTGGGACTCAATTTAGGTGCAACACTCAAGATAAGACATACCTATGACCAGAGCTCCTTAGTTCATCCCCTCAGTGCCCTATCTACATGCCCTCCCCAGTCAGTGCCACTCACCTTGGGGGCTGTGCTAACCAGCTCCAAACCTTCTGGTGGACTGAAGGTTGTGTGCATCTTATGCCGCAGCAACCCTCTCCGTAGCACAGTGGGCTTTCTGCAATGGGGGGCTATTCCTGATGGCATAGCCCAGGGCTCAATCAAGTTCAGAGTCAGATATTTTAGAATTGAAACAGCTTAAAAATGTACACGGGCATATTTATTATCAGACTATTTATTTACAGCATCCGGTAACAAAAGATATTTGCTACACATTAATTTAGACCAGGATGTCTAACCTGAGGCCCCCTACGGCTCTACATTGGGGCACCTGGGTGTGTGTTAAGAAGAAATTTTGTATTTATGAAATGAAAATGTGCTTCCTGAGCTGTGCCCTCTGATTTTTAAACTGAAGTTGGAATCGGATTTGTTGCTATCGGGAGGAGATAAGGGTCACCTCCTCCCCCACAGCTCCAGGAGCAGCTGTAGTGTGAGCCAAAAGTGATTGAGTGTTCACCCTGTCCTATCCTGCTGCAGTACTCAGCAGTTCCCCTGGGAGGAAGGAAAGACACTCTGAGTCTGGATGCCCTATTGCATACTTTCCTGCCAGGCTATGGAAGCCCATGGAGAGCAGGATAGGCACTCAGATGGCTTTAACTGAACTTGGACTACTCATAGGAAAGGATAACTACCTTCCCCTACACAGCCACCCAACGCAGCCTGGGAGAAGCTGAGAACCAACAACCAGATATAGTTCTGTGCTGCTATGCTCTAGTTCAGGTTACAGAGGCCATACACCAGCTGAGGAAAGTTATAGCACAGTGTGCTCCAGCCACTCCCCCTTCCAACATGACCCCTGTGCCCGGAGATGTGGGAAGAGAAGCATAGGAACTGACTCTCACCACTGGAGAGTCACCCTAACAGGGGAATTGTAGGAGGTTTCTGCAGTGGAAGTGGAACAGATTGTGACTGTGGCTAAAATGATTCAACACCTCCGATTTAGATGTTAGTTATCATGTATGCCTTTTATGAAGTAGAGAAAAAGGGTTAACTGAATATGGATAGTAGGAATAGCCCTCGTACAAAACCGAGCAAGGAAGGAGTTTAAAACCTTGATTCAAACAGCCAAGGACCCCTGCCAAAGCTGCTAGAATTGCAGTGAAATGGAGGCATCTGACAACTTGGCTGCGTGTAGTCTACTAACAAAGGTCAGTGAATTAGAAGCTTCTCTGTGGAGGCTACAGATCAGCCCCTTCGCCTCCTCTGATAAGGAATATAAACCAGAGAAAAGAAAGAGGTTGAAGAGAGTGTAATCATGTTGTTCTTTCCTGCTTTTTATGGAGACTGTAACTGAGGAAAGGTTATTTCCTCTATATTTAAGTATGAACTCTGATATAAGCTTGGTCTGAGGCTAAAGGGTATCATTCATTTATTAGTTTTGTATGATACTGCACTGTGGATAGTTTAAATACTTATAATTTGGACCAGGATAGGAAAAAAAGCCTTTACTTTCAGCCACATTTACCATTTACCATTCAGCGCTTATTAAAGTCATTGGCAGGGAACAGGACAGAGGGAGGCATTTTTTCAGAGTTTGAACCTCAGCTAAAGAAATGGGGAGGATACTTCAGCAGTTCCTGTTCCCTATTCTGCTTGTAAGTAACTTTCAGTCCTGAAGTGCTTCAACCCCCCCACCCCATGCAAATACCATTGTGCTGCTGCCACTGCTCCAGCTTGCCTCCCATGGACTTTTTACTTTTTTTGTTTTTGTTTGTTTTCTTGTTTTTAATTGTGAAATTCATACCTAACAATTGAGAAAATGAAATAATACTGCTTTTACCAGGTTTTTCTCTCTTTAATGAGTATCTTATACTTTTACTTCATGCTATCCCTCAGCTGCTATTTTCTGTTCTCTCCAGTCAGTGAGTTTAGCAAGCAAAAAATAACCTGTTAACAAATTTCATCTCTTAGCAGTGATACAGTTGCTGTCAGAGCAATCAGCATGGGAGCACCTAAATGTGGTGGAAGGACTTCCTTATTGATCACTATAAAAACACACAAACAAAATGTGAACTCTGAAAATCCATTTACAGGCACAGATGTAATCTTTAAGTACAGCTTGTTGATAGTAGGCTTGATTTGAATGGAGTATTCTTTTTGTTCAAGGACATCCATTACACAACATACATATTAAATATTTGTCTTACAGTTCAAGTGGATAAACTTGTTTTCAGATATGATCATTTTTCTGTACTGTATACCTAGTAATACATGATCCCCAATAGCTGTTATTGTCAAATTATTTTTCAGACTAATTGATACATAACATAGATGAAGTCTTCATTCTTTTTCTGAGTATAGACAAATAAAAGGCAACTATACTCTTTAATACATTTAAACCTTAGGGTAATTAGGGAAAGTATTTTGAATAAGAGTCAGCAAACATATATTTTAAGATCATTCACAAAACCAGACATTTGCTATAATCAAGGATTCACCACATTACATGGGGCTGAACATTTTGTAATACAGGTTGCACTATGTGAAAAAATGCTCAATAGGTGTTCAGAATAAAATAGCTTATAGGTGCACTGTTATCTTAAAAAATTATATTGTTTGCAAATCAATGCACTGGCTGTGATACTTCCTAGTAACATCTTGGATTATTAAATGTGAAAGTGGTTAAAAAAGTATCAAAATAATCAATTTTGTACTCTTATTAGCATTATTTCTGAAAAGCAAAGCTAATCAGATACACTTGGCCCTACTTGGTAATGTTTCAAATGAATTTAATCTATTCATTTAACTCTCCAGATTGAAATAAAATGAAGGGGGGGGGGGGATTGTGATGTCCTATAACTAATGTAAGAAATCTCATTGTGTATTAGATCTTTTCCCTAATGAATGTAAGACAATAGCTGTTTATTGAGAAAACATGTATTGGCAGTGTTTATACTATGAATAGCTCATTACCCTTACAAATATTAATGGCTATTTTGATTGAGCTATTTGTGTATAGTTAATGCATTTTGAATGTGATTGACAAATTAATATTGGTGAAAGTTTTGTCCATTAGCAGGATTAAACTGGGAAATTGCTTTTCTTGCAGTGTAATCCTTGTATTTATTGTGTAAAATCCTTTCCCTCTAATGTATTACCTGTCCTAGTTTTTTCTAAAAATTAAAATGAAAGAAAACAATTTTTTCTGCTCACATAATTTTATTTCTATATATTCTTGGCCTAGACAAAGAAAATCAGTTTCACTGTTGCCTAATATACAGATTCACAGTGCTGCAATATTTAGCTTACTGATGATAGGGGGTAATTTTATGTTTAGAGACAACTGTTTCACGTGAATTTAAAAAAAACATTGAAACTATTGGAATTAAGTTTTGGGGGGAAAAGGAAACTTGTTTAAATTAAAGTAAAGGCCAAGCTTGAGGTAAGTGTCCTTGGGAAACTAACCCACTCTAAGTGCTTTATATTCCAAACACTTCTGAAGAATGTATGAACCACTGAATAGTCCCATCAATTGGGAAAGCACTTTTGATGTGGCTTCTATAACACATCATAAGACATTTTAGCCATGTGCTAAATGGCACACTACTGATACCTACCATGTTTTTGTCACAAGTTCGTGATGCTTTCCTCTGACCCCATTACATAGTTAAGACAAAACATGGTCTTAGATGTGTCCACCTTGCAGTGTGTGGAAGGGGTGCCACCTCCCAGGTGCCCCCTTGTTGCTGAGTGTGGCTCTGCCTCAGTTTCCCCTCCCAAGGTCACAAGCAGCCCAATTAAGGAGAAGCCAAACAAAATCTACTTTACAGCAGTATATCTCCCTTTAATCAAGCCTTCTGAAAGGGAAATTTGTACAATGGTTTAAAAGCTCTTACCTCAGCTCCCAAAATAAATGGAAGTCCCAAAACAAATATCTCTAGGTTCCAGCAGCAGTTTCTAGGCCTCAGTTTCTCAAGGCCTCAGTTTCTCCGCTGACTCCAGAGCTCTGTAGCCTTTCCCCAGCTTTGTCAAGTTCTCACCCAGGCACCTCTGCCTGGAAAGCTCTGTAATCTCTTCTGTCTGCCTTTGGAGTACCACTGCTGCCTAATTCAGACTCCCTCAGGAACATTTTTCCTCCTCAGGAGCCTCTCAACTGAGCTCTCTTAAGCCTTTTATTTGGCTCAGGTGTTCCTTATTAACTGCCTTCCAGTTATTAATTCACTGTTGTTTGCAGTGCTGCTATAGCTTTGTTGGTCCCATGATATTAAAGAGACAAGGTGGTGAGGTACTATCTTTTATTGGGCCAACTTCTGTTGGTGAAAGAGACAAGCTTTTGAGCTCACAAAGAGTTCTTTTTGGTTCTCTGTGGCTCGAAAGCTTGTCTCTCTCACCAGCAGAAGTCGGCCCAATAATAGGATAATAAATTGGGTATGGTGACCAGGTGTCCCGTTTTCAAAGGGACTTTTCTTATATAGGCGCCTATTACCCCCCACCCCCGTCCTGTTTTTTCACAGTTGCTATCTGGTCACCATACCCGATAAAAGATATTACCTCACCACCCTTGTCTCCCTCTTCCAGCTACGTAGGCAGTTAAGTATGTCCAGATGGACTGGGTTGGCTTATTCCCTTCAGTGGAGCCTGTCACAAGTAGGCTGGGCATCTGACACCTCTTAAAGGGCCAGCACGGGGAAACAGCCTTTCTGCCTCCATAATCATGGCTGAAACCTGTTGGCTGCCTACATATATCATGTTTCCTAGTCCTGGTTGTATCACTGCATTCTGGGATAATATAGGCAGCTATTCCTTACTGCCTTATCAGGGATAGCGTCTACAGGACGTATGCCCAAAGTAGCACCAGTCGCTCACAGGCCAATATCCTCTGGTATCTACTACTGCACAAAAAAAGCCAGGAAGAAGGAAGACAAGCCAAATGCAGGGACCATATCTACACTGTTAGAAATGAGTCAAACTGGTTACAGGAAGGCAATCACCTGACAGCCAGGGTTTTACTAGCCAGAATATAGAGAGCACCTCAGCCCTAGAATTTGGATGCAAATCTGGATTTCAACTCTCTTCCCCAAATACTGGGAGTGCTGGAATCTAGGGATTTGCTTCACCTATCCTCTAATCAATAGCATGTTAATAATAGAGCAGAGGAATGAAGGCCATCACCAATATGTATGATGTCCCATAGATGAATCCAACAAGTCTTTTGCGGCATTGCCAACTTCAAGTGTTCATGCGACTTGCTTAAAAAACATGAAATTTATAAAAATAATAAATGTTGGATTCTTTTTATTTGCCCTCTGGTTTTTGAGCCTTTAGGGTTCATATTTTTAAGCTTTTCTCCATAACTATGAGAGCTAGGAACTTACTCTTTTAAAAAAAAACAAAAGCTGAGATTCTTATGTATTCACTGGACTCCAGGTACAAGGTTTTAAGAAAAACATCCAATATCATGAGATTTATAATAAAATCATGACAGTTGGCATCATTGCTCTTAAATGTATTTATGATGTGTTAGTGGAGATGACTGTCCATTCGCTAGCTGTCTAGGATGAAATCCCTCTGTGTGAGTGAGAAAGAAACAGAGGAGGCTTCAAGTAGAGCTGTCCAGAAAAGGGAAAAATGAATGTTGTAAATGTGAAATTTCTAGTGACATTTCTGGGGAGCCAGGAACCCCAAGGAGCCTGAGGACAGCCTGCTTGCCTTGTTTCACTGAAAGTTGAGATGTTTCCTCACAAAACATTTTGATTCCATCAAATCAGCATATTCCAATGGAAAACTCTTCAGTTGGAAAATTTTTGACCAGCTCTACTTCAAGGTTTTCCTGAGGTCACACTAAGTGATGTATTAATAATGCCAGAAATGGGGCTGAGTCACAGACTTCAGAATCAGATTTCAAACACCTCAAAGCTTGACAGTGTGTTGATCCAGGGTTTGGGTTTGACCCATTATTGAGATGGAACTGTCTTTGAAATTCAGATTAAGACCCTTGAGTGATAATTTCAAAAGAACAGATGTGATTTAGGAGCATACGATCCATTGTCCTTCAATTGGATTTGCTCTTCTAAGTCACTTAAGTTCATTTGAAAATTCCTCCCCTTGTTCAGATTTCAATCTTCCCCAAAGTTTGGCGGGTATTTAGATACTGGCTTTTTGCTCTTCTCTAGTCATTGCAAGTCACTATGGGATATGATCCTATAGTATGTTTTCTTGGTGACATTTGTCTGTAGAGAAACATGTACCAATTCTGAAGAGATGCTTACCTGCCTCCAGCAGTGTGGAGTGTGAGAGATACCATGTGAATGTCAGTTCTTACAGCAATAGCATATCTGAAACACAATGTGGATGCTGAAGACCCATCCACTTCCAACACATGCTGTAGTGACAGAGAACAATCAGACACAGACACGGTGCTTTTGGGGGAGAAATTCAGCTAAGATGTTCCCCTGACTTTATAACAGGAAGTCCATTTTACAGCACTTCTGGTCTTCTCCAGTAATTGGGGGACCAAGTACTTTATTAGTCTAATTTAATTCTACAACATCTATATTTACTCACACAGACTCCAGGAAGACAGGATAGTTTAGATGTCAGCTGGATAGCAGCAATTCTTTGTCTTATAAAAGTAAGTGAACAGATGTCATTACCCATGATGGTAATGAAACCAGTTCATTAAGGAACCAGTTCAGTAAGAAGTATGCTGTCTCACTGTGAACAATGCCAAATAATACACAGAAATCATTGTTGGAGACTTCTATGGCATTATGGAGGCCTGACTGGTTACATCGATGGATACATTATTATATACTTGAGCTCTTCAAGGTCTATATATCATATGTGTGTAGTAAAGTAAAATGTTAGATAACTACAATGTTTGCATTCAACCAAACATTTACTACAACAATAAATATTTGGTTGAGTGCAAAAATGCTTTGAGTATTATAACTCTCTCCTACTTTTTATTTAGGAGCCATGCTTTATTACTATTTCCTTCAACTATAATTACTAATGGCAAACTATATGATTAAGACCATTTAGACAAATACAGCACTTATTATGTGAATAAATCTACTGAAAGAAAAACCTACTAGTCCGTCAAAAAGTAAAATATAATAAGAAACTTATTTGCCAAATAAATGTACTGGCTACATGTCAAAACAAAACATAGTTAACAATATCGTAATCTCCACTTAAATGAACACCCATTATGCGAATACACAATATTTGTGGTGGGGAGAAGAAAATGTGACAGAACTCAACATCTGATTCTACTCATATGCTCAGGGTAGAAGGCTGGCAGGAGTTCACAGGGACATTAAATATGAGTTAATGCATTGGGTCAAGGAAGTTCCTTTGTGTGTAGGGTGACCATACATCCTGTTTTGGATGGGGCAGGGTTCCAGCCACCGGCAACAGCCTCGCGCTGGGAGTGGGGGCCTCGGGTGAGCAGCTGGGGGTGTCCCATTTGTGCCTTGTCTATAGGGTGACCAGACAGCAAGGGTGAAAAATCGGGACAGGGAATGGGGGGTAATAGGAGGCTATATAAGAAAAAAACCCAAAAATCGGGACTGTCCCTATAAAATCGGGACATCTGGTCACCCTACTTGTCTAAAGGTTACTGAATCTCCCATGAGTGGGTCCACAGGAGTTCTACCTTGTATTGAGTAGGTGAAAGATATGGGCAAGATTCTTGCATTGCCAGGTTCTTTTTTCTCATCTGTCCCTTTGCACAACTGTAGGCCTCTGAGTCTTCTCATGATGGGGAAAACTGTCTGTCTCCAGATAAATGTTTTCCCTTGTTTTCTCTTCTCTTCTTTCTCTCGCTGGCCAGCCATAGAATGTAGGGCTGCATGGGGCCTTGAGAGATCATCTAATCCTTCCCACTGCACTGATACAGGACTACATAGATCCCTGACATTTGTTTGTCAATCCTGAATTTAACTATCCTTATAGTTAGAGAGATTTTCCTAACGTCTAACCTAAGTCTCCCTTGCTGCAGATCAAGTTTATTATTTCTTGTCCTGCCTGTGGTATACATGGAAAACATCTCCTTTATAACAGCTATTAATATATTTGCAGACTGTTATCAGGTCTCATCTCCCTCAGTCTTTTTTTCTCAAAACTAAACATGTCTATTTCTTTTTAACCTCTCCTCATAAGTCAGGTGTCCTAAACCTTTTATCATTTTCCTCTTGATTGTATCAAGTTTGTCTTTCTTAAAGTGTCGTGTTCAAAACTGGAGCTGAGGCCTCATCAGTGCCAAATTGGGTGGAACTATTATCTCCTGTGACTTACATACTACACTCCTCTTCATACATCTCAGCATGATATTTTTGCAACATCATCACATTGTTGGCTCATATTCCATTTGTAATCCACTGCAACCTCCAGATCCTTCTCTGCAATACTATTGCCTAGCCAATTAATCCCAATTTTGTAGTTGTGCATTTGATTTTTCCTTCCTAAGTATAGTACTTTGATCTTGCTGATTTCAGACTAATTTTCCAATTTATAAAGGTCATTTTGAATTCTAATCCTGTCCTCCAAAGTGCTTGCTAGCCTTCCCAGTTTGGTGTCACCCACAAATTTTATAAGTATGTTCTTCACTACATTATCCAAGTCTTTAATTAAAATATTGACTAGTACCAGACCCATTGTCTCTCCTTCATTTTTTATTTCTTTTTCTTGATAGAAGGGGCTTCTTTAATGATGGATTGCTACCAGACTATTTGTGGGATACTTTCTGATACATTAATTTTCTTTGCCCATCACCTCCAATTTTGTTTGGAAGACATTGGTGGTGGCAGTGGACTTAAGACGTTAGGAATGCTGCAACAGATAGATTTTATCATCAGGAGAAGAGGATATATCCAGGTACAAGGACTCAGAGGAGCTCATTGATGATGACTTGGGTGTTGCTTGCCCAGGAAACAGAGCAGGGTCTTTCACTAACTCATGCTTGCAGAGGATCTGAAGATTTCAGTCAAAATATTTTTCCTACAAAATATTTTTAATCCAATGTTAAATCAAAGATTTTTGTATCCAAATTTTTCAACAAGGCATGGGTTTACATCACCCGCTTGACAGACTGTTGTTAGATTGACACTGTTGGGTAAGTTTGAAGTGCATTGTATTTGTTGGGTGTCACTGTAGTATACTGGGATAGCACTAACATAGTATAGGCTGGTGGAGTAACGCTGCTGCTGTGCATCAGTAATGTCCTTTGTGATGTTCTCAAATTTAACACGACACCACAAAAATGAGGAATATCTTCAAGACATGATTTTTATTAGCTTTTGAAGGCTTTTACCAATATATTTCAGAAACAAGCATGTATGTTTTAAAAAGATAAATTTACATCTATTTCATGTTATGTTAAATTTGGACCTATGAAGAGCTGAACAACTTTTGGGGAAGATTATAATGTAGCAAACTGAAGTGAAACTTGTATGTGACTTTGTAGGCATTTATTGTACATGCACTTATTTAGTTGTTCATAAAGGTGCACCTCATTGCTGTACTGAGTACCTGGGAGTCTGGATAAAAGCATTTTTATAAACTGAAAACAAAAATGAATTTTAAAATGGCAAACATGGCTTCTACTGCTATTTTACCAATACTAAGATAGTTTCTTTTTATAATTACTTTTAGTGGTAAAATAAAGTTAATACCCTGATATTGTTTTAGTTTAAATCCACATATAATTGTGGTGGTCCATAGTTGCTTCTTTAGTGAAGTTAGGGGCTAGATTGCCAAATTAATCATGACAGTTTAACACATACATTTCCTTCTTGCAATGAACAGTTTATGCCACTTACAGCAAGCAAAGAATAACTAAAAGGAAAGGAAAATGGATAGACAGAAAAGGAGGATTTTATTATGTTAATGAATATCACTTTAGGCATATATAGCATCAACTGTTTGCCTTTTTATACAATATTTGTAATCTGCTGGGAAATATTTATTTTTTAAAGTATGCTTACATTGTACAAACACAAATGGAGGCCATTTTTTGAAAAAATAGCCCTATACATTCAAAACACTGTATACACATTAATGATACAGTTAAGTATTATTAACCCCATTTTACAGGTGATGAAATTGAGACACAGAAAAAACGGAAGTGATTTGCTCAAGCTACACAGCATGTGACAGAACTGATATTGGAATTCAGGACGCCCTCTTTGGCTTATTCATTTTGTATACGGTATGGGCCCTACCCAGCAGAAGACATTAGTGTCCTGCTGGCCTAAAGGTGCTGACTGCACAAGAAACTCTCTTAATAGGCAGCAGGTTGATTTGCTGTTCAATGGTCCCTTAAAAACAGGAAGACAACACACTGGATTAAATGAACTTCCCAGTTCCTGCACAGTACTATTCCCTATCCTGGAAATGTCTACCTTTCCTTCCCACTGACCTGATAATGGGATAGGGTTGAGCCATACGAATTATTTCAGTAAACCTAACCACACCCGAGAGAGAGAGAGAGATCTGAGTCTTTCACAGCCTGTGTGAATAAAACACAGAAAATCATCTGCTGGTGCCTTTTCCATAGCCCATATCCTAAGAAGAGTTATGTTAGAGATCTGCAGCCTACACTGTCCAGAGATGATAATGCACTGCACATCTTGAAGCCAGGACCCCAGCTGGATGTCCTGTCATATGGCAGCAGCAGCAGCAGTGTCAAAGGATATGAGCTGGAATTGACTGATATGGGTGTGGGCATGAAAGCCCACTACTCTGTAGATGAAGCCAGACTTCCCATATGCTACATGGATTGCTTTGTTAAGTGATACTTAGGTCTCTCTTCATAAATGCTTCAACTTATGCAAGTGCAACTTCCTTTCTATGTGATGTATTTATCTGGCAGGACAAGTGCATTGGCAGCACAATATCCTAGAAAAGAACATCTAAAATATGCATCCACCAACATCTGTCTATGTTTGACTTAACTGCATACTTGAGTACCCTCTTTAAATATGGGCAGAGAGTTTTCTCCTTGCTTTGACCTTTAAAAGGAACTACATAAGGCCATATGCCGACAAAACACTTTACAGAGAAGCAAACTTTGACAGTATATTAAACTGAGGAATATAGTACTTTTGTCTTGTAGGAACTTTTTCAGTTGAAAAAAGGTGTAAATGTCTTTCAAAATGTAAAGTGAATGAAAACAAATTTTTTAACTGATTCTAGATATTTTAAAAGTTTGATAAGCTTTTTTAAAGAGGGCAAACTGTCTGTAATTTGATTTTATAGCTGATTAGTTTCTCAGTTTCACAGATTAGAATAAAGTTTAAATTTTTTTATTGGTTCAGTAACACTGATATCTTCTTCCTTCTCTGATAAAACTGAATACTTTAAAAATATTTTAGTTATTGTACAACTTGAACATTGTAGCATACTCCATGTTCCACATAAAGATGGCATTAGAACACGGTCATAAATCATTGTAATAATATAAATTTGCATTGCATTTATATGGAATCTTCCACCCCAATATGCTTTTCAAACTACATATAGGAATCACTTCACTCATCTGTGAGGTGAAATAAAACATCGTACCGCCACACTACACAACAGTTTAGGAACCCTAAGCAAAGAATACCACATCCATTTGAAACTGAAGGGAGAATTTACGTAAGTACCATAGTAGGTTATTGTTTCCATATTGTAACTGAACAACACAGCTCTTGTGAAAAGTCCCAGGAGTTCTTTAATGAAGACAGTGATTGGCAATTTGGTTTTACACTTTAGATGGAAAAGATGCCTTCAGTAGTACAGTCACCCTTCAAAACCATATTAGGTCCTTACTGAATAACCAACATCACTTCTTGTAAAATGGTATTCCTGGAAGATCTATTTAAGGAGTGGCCCAGCTCAACCCTACTCAACATGTGAAATCTGATGGGATCACAGTAGAAGATGGCATGGCAACAAACTAATTAACTTGTCTTCACCAGTCATTCAGCAACTAGGATTCCCAAAATTCTAAAGTATTCTTATTTTGCTGAGAAGCAGTTTATATAACTCTTGTGCTGTCTCCTGAGCAAAATGGATGAGAGGACTTGTCAGCTTCTCTTTATGGTTCTCTCACCCATTTTACTGAGATCAGTACTGAGAGATATTACTGATGGGCTGCTTATTGTTAATTATTTATACAAGGTCCTTTACTGGATTTGTTCAGACATAGTTGAGGGATTATAAACAAAGAATAATGACCAAAAAAAAGTACTAGGAAAGGAAGGAAGGAAGGAAGGAAATGTCTAGTGGGTTATTGAATGGACTGGGGTCAGGTCTTGTTCTATTTAACATCTTCGTTAATGACCTCGGAGAGGGGATAGCAAGCTTTTTATTAACTTTACAGAAGATTCTATATTGAGAACTGTAGGAAACCAAAATGACAGAGAAGTAAAAGGAACAGAGAGAGAGATTAGAAATATGACAGAAAATAAGGTAATGAGACTCATTGTAGAACAATGCAAGCTAAAACATTTAGTGAAAAATAATCCAAGACACTGATATTCAACGCGAGGAAAAACTTTCAAAGCAATGATCACGAAAAAGATTTAGGAATAACAGTAGATAGAAAAAATAGACACACATGTTTACAATATAGCAGCAATAAAGGCCAATGGAATTTCAAGATGCATACATAAAGGTAGTATGTCCCAGAGCAGAGAGGAAATCTATACAACTATATACCTGTATATTTATATGGCTCTGGTGTGCCTACACCTGGATTATTACATTCACTCTGGATAACTTTTTACCAGAAAGATATTGATGAATTGCAGGAAGATCAGAGAAGAGCACACACAAAAAAATGATTAGGGGGTGATGAAGGGATTGATTTGTAAGATTATAATCTATAGCTCACTTAAGTGATGTGACTAACGGAGCATCCAATACTGGTCTACAAATATTGGAAGGACGTCATCTCTAACAAAGGAGAGGAAATATTTAACATATTTAAGGGAGAGTACCAGTAATACTAGGAATAATATGATAAAAATAGGGCAGGGAAATGTTGGGCAGAATATCAGGAAAGACTTACTAATAGCAAGATACATTAGCCTGGTGAATAATCTCCCAAGAGAATTTGTAGAACTCCATCACTTGCAGCACTTAAAACTAGATTAGGCAAAGCATTAGAATGCATAATGTACAGAAAAATCCTGTTTTGGTAGGAGATGGTCCAGATAACCTAATAAATCTTTTTCATCTCTAGAATTTATTATAATAAAGAAATTATTCAAACTGCATATAACTATTAATACAATGCAGAAAAACCTTACTTGTGATGAGTAATGAATTCTTTATCGAATAATCAAGTTTTTGAGTTTAAAAAAAACCTTAGCAAGCACAGATATATGGTACACAGATTCATTTGTAACATTGCTCTGAGTCTGGTATAACAGGTACTTAAATATTTAGGGGCTACATTTTCCTTAAAGACTCCAACTACAAAATGATGTCACATTTTCCTATAAATCAATCCCTAAACATTGTATCCTGTTATGTGATCCTCTAGAGCCTGATTTAGATTAAAATAGATATTACACAAGGGGCTCTCTCTCTGCAGCATAAAATACTTATATCAGAAAACTCATATGCAGTATCATCAAATTTATACATCAATCAGTTATCTTACAGTATAGGTCATGGGCATGAAGGACATTGTCTTTCATATATGTTATGACCAATGCTGCTAACCTGGAGATAGTTTTATTGTTGGTTCTTATGACTTGGACACCTTCCCATTATGAACTCATTTCACCAATCTGCAAACTCATTTCACCCATTCCACATTATAGCTGTCAGATAATGCTAACCTGGGCCATGTTCAACCAAGAAACTAGAGATTCAATGTTTTGTAACTCATTAGAAATCCATAGAGCTATCTAGCTCTTTTTTAGTATCAATAGATAAGTAAATCATATACTGTGGAATAAAGAATATGAAAAGCTTCAGTCCCTGACATGGATCCATGGATACGGATGCCTAATGTGACTGGATACTGTACTCTCTATGGATGCCTAAAGAGCGCGAGATAGAAAAACTGTTCTTTCTGTAAGACTTTTAGTATTGAACAGTATGAACAGAAACTGTCCAAAAAGTTTCTGGGAGAATGGGAATAGATGGACTATAATACTTTTGAATATTAGTTTCAAACAGTCACCCTTTTAAAATTCATGGCTATGAGAGACAACATGGTCCTGTGAACAGGGCCCTGGCAGGGAGTCAGGAGACCTCAATTCTAGTTCTTGTTCTGCTGTATGACCTTGGACAAGACAGTTCACTTTCTGTCTGTGCCTTTGTTTCTCCTCTCTTGTCTTTCTTATCTCTTTACATTGCAGGCTTTTTAGGGCAGGGACTGCATCTTACTATTCGTTTGTACAGTGTCAAACAGAATAAGGCCTGACTCTCAGATGGAGTCTGAAGGCATCACCACACTACATTTTTCATAATGTAAATATTATTCTGTATGATTTGTTAAATGCTGACAATAAGGTGTTTACTTTGCAATACACAAAGACAACTCTTGCCCTGAGGAACTTAACGTTTTCAAGCCCACCACAAATAAGAAAAGTCACACTGGATGATACAAAGAGGTGTTAACTTAGACGTTTCAATGTTTTAAGGCTGCTTTTAAAAAATGTTTCACTTCTGTCTTTGTCATTCATATAGTTCAGTTGAACACACTCAGAATGTATGTAAACAAGCTATATACTGACTTCATATTTCAGTTAAGATGTAAGATCCTTCTTGAGTCCATATGTCTTGATGTTCACCTCAATAGAGTCAATATCTGCATTTTATAGCACCATAGATCCAACAATATGATTAGACCACACAGTAATTTGTCAATTTTTTCCACAAGATTAGAAGGCTCTTACTATAGATCCTGATCCAAAGCCTAATGAAATCAATGGGAGTTTTTCGATTGACTTCAATGGGCTTTGGATCAAGCCCAGAATGTACTTTTGCTATTCTTTTAATTTTTTTACATTTGCAGGGTGGCAAAGTCTTCTTTTTAATATTGTCTTTTGGAAGGAATTAGGAATCTTACTGCTGCTTCTCTTCTTATTTTATGATTGAAATAAATAAATACATAAATGTTCTAATTCCAACTTGACCTAGAAAAGCAATGCAAATTTTTCCTAAAATATTGTTATATAGTGGATCATAAGTTAAACGTTGTTAATAATTCATTTGTTAAAATAGTTTTGCTAATGATGGGCTAACTATACTTAAAAGATTTGTTTTTTTTTTTGTTTTGCTTTTTTTTCTCAGTACTTTATGAAGAATTTCATAAGTAGTCTGATGACATTAATGTTTCCACCCACTCTTTCCCACTGATGGATCCTATAGCATGGGAAAATTCTAGTGTTCTCATTACATGACTGACATATTCAGTTTCTCTGAGATTGTACTGAGTACATCAGTATTTCAGTCACCTTCTGGCACGATCCATTTGATAATTTAGCGGTGAGTGGCTCTGAGACACTCATTTGTTCTCCTAATGGCAAGTGAGATGGTATTAGGAAAGTAGTTACTACAGGAAAATAGAAGAAGTGCTCCAGAATATAGGTTCTATAAGAGATAGTGTTCTTTTAAAGGTCTCATAAGGCTTATTATATATCATGTATAATGTTCTACCATGTATAGTGTGTCAATACCCTCTGGTGGATGCACCAGCCTGTAGCCTGCCACCTGTATTAGCTGGCATACAAAACTCTAGGAGACTCTTGGTTTGCCTAAAGGAGATTCTCCTTTATCTCATGTGGCAGAGGCCTGTGATTTTGGAAATGAAGGTCCTGCTTTCTATTTTCCATGCAACTACCCATGTGGTTGAGTTGATGACTATGGTGTGTATCTGTACACACACACAAGGTCAATTTCAAAAAGCTGGACTATACAGAGAGTTATTGAAAAAAATAAGGTGCAAGAGTTTGAGTCTGACCTGACACACAAAGTCGCAGATTAAAACATACCTTGACAAATCCGCAACTGCACTGGCACATATATGTTTGTTAGTGCAGTTTTCCAAGATATTGTATACACTATTATTAACATACATACGTGAGGTTACAGCTGAGCCTGAAAACTATCTGGACATTTCTGCAGAATTCTCTTTGAACAATGTTTAAGTTCTTTTTTATTTGCAAGTCTAAAAGTATCACCTATTATTATAAAGTGTCTATATGCCTAAGTGTTAAGCTCAGAAATCACAGAAGGGGGGGGAAGCTTCCATCTGACAGACCGTGAGTTAGACAGAAATTTCCATTGTCACTGGAGTGGAAGAATTAAATTGATCGCCTTATATAGCCAGCATTCTGAAATGTTAACATTTTCTTCAGTTCCAAGACAAAAGTCCTTGTGAATAAATGGATCTCCTGCAGCTTATATTTAATCATTTACTATCAACCCGCATAGGGGAAAAGAGTACCTATTGTACTGGACTTTGAACAAGTGCTTGTCAGCTGTTATGGAGCCGGAATTCTGCACAGCATTTACTGGGAATACTGCATGTATTTCTAAAATTAGAAGCTGGGTCTGCATAATGGTAAGAGATTGTACTCCTGTTTCTAGGGAAATCCAAGTTGAGGAATTCAAGATCTTCAGTTTCAACCTGTAAGCAAAGCATTAGAATGGCAATTTAGCTGTGTATTTGTTTGCAAATGAGGGCCAGTTGAGTTGAAGAAAGCTTCTAGCTTTGCCAAATGTCCCCAGCAAAACTTAAAACTGTCTTGAAAGTTAAATATTTTTGAAAAATATGTGCAATGCAAGTTATTTCTCTCTGTTAAGTTATAACTAGAGACAAACTGAGATTGGGGCCCCATTGTGCCAGGCACTGCGACAATCCTTGCCCCAACAAGCTTACAAGGTAAGAAGCATCCAATTTAAAAACCACTCAAAATTCCTTCTCTTCCATTTTTAGGCAAAATTTTGCTTTTGGACTGATGAAAACTTAAAAAAACTGCAATAATTTAAAGCCCAAACTGACTTTTTTCAAAACTATATAGTGTCCCAATTTCTTTATAAAACTAACCTCATATTTAGGGCTTATGAAGCCATGTTGCACTGAAAGCATTGCAAATCTATTATTGATATAGTGCCAAAACAGTGCCAGGTGCTTTACAGAGACTACGAAAACAAGGTCCCTTCCCTGAATGGTTTTCAGTCTAGATAAACATAATTCAAATAAAGGGTGTGTTGTCATGCACAAAAGCAAAGTGAATGAATGATTAATTTTAGCACCATCCTCTTAAATTCCATTTTTGATTATACATTAGACCTGAGTGAACAATCTGTAACAAATAGCTTGTTTGAAGATGCAGATCTCTTCTCACCCTGATGTGAGGGGCTAACACCCTGCGCATACAGGCAAGGTTATTATTTCTGAAAATTCACCCTGCAGTAAGATCAGATGAGTCTTCTCAACACCAGCGTGATAATATAAAAAGGCCTGGCATGTCACTCTATAAGGCGGCGCAAACTAGTATATAGAGAGATGTTCTGTAGGAAGAATGCAGGAGAAGGTTTAAACTGAGGCTTGACTCCTGCTGTCCTTTAGGGGGAGGAATAGCTCAGTGGTTTGAGCAGTAACCTACTAAACTCAGGGTTGTGAAATCAATCCTTGAGGGGGCCACTTAGGGATCTGGGGCAAAAATCAGTACTTGTTCCTGCTAGTGAAGGCAGGGGGCTGGACTCAATGACCTTTGAGGGTCCCTTCCAGTTCTATGAGATAGCTAAAAAAATAATATATGGAGATATACCTAAGAATTAGAGCAGGTTGGAAAACACTTTTTAAAATTGACAATTTTCAAGGAAGTTACCATTTTTTGTCAATTTCATTTAAAAAAAAAGGTTCTAACCACTTGGAATTTTGGATACAGGCCCAGATCCTCAAGGGTATTTAAGTGCCTAATTTGATTTCAGTGGGAGTTAGGTACCTAATATCCTTTTGAGGATCTGGGCCTAAGCCAGTAACTATGTTGTATATTTAGCAGTGAGGAACTCATTTCATTCACAGATGCTACCTACATAATAACAATAAATAATAACAATAAGAATTTCACAAATAGATCACTGTTATCATATGTCAGATTTTTCTCCATACACGATAGCTGTTTCACATCACTTCTAATCAGATACTTTGCTAAAATTAAGGGTATGAAGAGAATGGATAAATAATATAAAGCAGCAATCAAACACTCAAGATACAAAGAAAGCCACGGCACTGTAGACCACACAGGATCTGCAGAGCTAATAAAACTGACCACAGTAAATGTTGAGGTTTACTCTGGTGTCTCAATGATCAAAACCAATTTGTAATAAAATTAACTATAATTAAAGGGCAAAATTCCCATAGGAATATTTTTATTTTATCCCTCTGGAAGCAGCAAGCTTTTCAGGTTAGCCTCCATAGTAATAATCTCTGATTGAATGAATAGCAGAATGACATTTAAAAAGCAAGGAAGAAAATAAATCCATAGAAGAAAGCGATGGAATAGCATGAGATATTTCATTAATCTATTATAGGTAATTATTATTGCTTTATTTATTATACACATTTCTAAGACTGCAGTAATTGTCACTGTCTGTTGTTTTTGGTTGTTTTTATTGAAAAAAACCTCTCAACCTGTTTTTTTTTTACTATAATATAAATATCTTTTTATTATCAAATGTACACAACATATTGTATGTATATATTAGTTGAAGAATGAAGAAAGTATTTTTATTTCAGATTTATTTTTCCTTTAGCAAAGCTATAGTATAATATAAACTAAATATTTAACTTTTTTCAAAACAAAATTTTTCTTAGTCCAAAACTTCACTTTTTTAACCTCTTATAATCCCCTTAAAATGGGTAATAACAAATAAACAGAAACAACCTTGAATATACATTGTAGAGGGAGAAGGACTGAAAATGGGACATAGAGGATTTTACCCCATGTTGCCACTTCATTGAATGAAAATTTTTACCCATCTGATGGCTATTTCAAGGCCTATTTGAAATAAGATTGTAGTGTAAGTCCGATTCTTAGTAGCCAAATTTCTGCATCACTGAACCACTATTTGGCAACCTTATTGGCAATATCAGGTTCAAGGACTGAATGGTCATAGATATTGAACTTGCCCTGAATCATCTAGGGTCTTTCCTTTGGATGTCAGTGAGCTTTTGAACAAGCCCCTACTGTTGGTTCCCAGATCATTGGCAGAGCAACCTGTAGAAACTTGCAGTCCATGCTGTACCTACTGCGGATTAACAAAGAACAATCAGTCTTTAAAGTTATCAGTCTGGAGGTTATCAACCTGGAGCACTAACAAGTCACTCCAAATTCTGAGACATGAAAAAAGAAAACAGTGCTCAGAATGATACCTACATCGATCACTAAATGTACTGGATCCTTAACTATACATTTCGGGATGGCCTAACAGGAGAATTGAAAAGGAAGGTCATGAAAGGAAAGCTAACAAAAGGCAGGAAGTATAAAGGATAATTCAGGGGAATTATTTTGCTCCCAAAATAATATTAAAGTAAAACAAACCACTCTCGATCTGCATTTCTGCTTCAAATACAGCACTTTGTGGCCCTGTAGTGAGTCGGTGTGGCCCCCCTCCTGCCCAGAGGAGGGAGCACTGGAGCAGACACCTGAGTGGGCGGAGCCACCGCCACCTGTCCCCGCCCCCCGGAAGTCAAGGGGCGGGACAGGAAGTATAAAGCCGGGCAGCCAGAGCTCAGTCAGGCGCCGGCCACCGCAGGGAGCAGACGTGCGGCCCAGAGCTCCCGACCAGGATACCTCTGAGGCCCGGGGATATTCGCCTAGCTGGCCGGAGCTGCCCCGGGCTCACTACGAGGAAGAGCCGCCGGGGCCCGTCCGTTCCCGTCATTGGGGGGAGCCCTTGGAACCCCCCCCCAGCGACCCCGAAGGTGAGCCCGCACCAGAACCCCTTCGGCCCTGCTGTTACCCGGAGGAACCGCCCGAGGACAACTGGCCGGACTTCCCGACGGAGCTGCCGGACCTGCCACCAAGCCCCGGCCGGGAGGAGCCTATGCTGGTGGACTGGACCCTGCCCGGTGCCGCGGACGAGGTAGGCCCTGAGGGGGAAATTGGAAGTAGCCCGGGGGTAGCCGACCCCGGTCAGGCTGACGAGGCATGCGAACCCATGTCAGTGTGTTTCGGTCAGGATACCCCACTGACCGACAGCGGCAGTAACCGCTGTTAGGGCCCCGGGCTGGAACGCAGTGGAGTGGGTGGGCCTGCGTTCCCCCCTGCCACCCCACTCACAGGTGGCAGGTTTCCCCCCTCACCCAGCGCTCTGGTCTCGCAGCCAGAGCTTACCCGGAGTGAGTATTGTTTAGCCAGCCCCCTGCACCAGAGGGCCTGGCCTCCTGAACTGCTT
>NW_020664561.1:28126242-28230956 GCF_002925995.2 Terrapene triunguis | reverse complement strand
TGCACCAGAGGGCCTGGCCTCTTGAACTGCTTGTTTAGCCAGCCCCCCTGCACCAGAGGGCCTGGCCTCCTGAACTGCTTGTTTAGCCAGCCCCCCCTGCACCAGAGGGCCTGGCCTCCAGAACTGTGTGTTTGCCCAGCCCCCCTGCACCAGAGGGCCTGGGCTCCTAAACTGAACTGCTTGTGTAGCCAGCCTCCCTGCACCAGAGGGCCTGGCCCCCAGAACTGTGTGTTTGCCCAGCCCCCCTGCACTAGAGGGCCTGGGCTGCTGCACCGCTTGTGGACTACTCAGCCCCTGCACGGAAGGGACTGAGAGCCGAGTTCATAGACTGTTTATTTCGTGGACAGGGAGTCGGTGTGGCTCCCCTCCTGCCCTGGAGGGTCGAGCCCCGGCAGGAACCTTTTACAGGCCCATAAATATGGACATGGCAAAAAGAATCTTTTCCTCCCTACATCCTGGCTGCAGACCTAAAATCAATACCAGTTGCCTAAGTAAAATCTCACCCTGACAGCACCTCCCTGCTGGCTATGCAACAATACTAATGGTCTTGTAGTGGTCTTTAGACAACACAAGGATGTCAATATAATTCTGTTCCACTTTTCTTGCTTGCCAGCTTCCATCTGCAGCCAATTCATAACTTTGGTTACGCATACCTTTGCACAAATGGGCCATCTCTCCACCTACTCACTTAGCTGTCCCTTTCCTCACTCCAGCGCTTCTCTGATCACTGTGACAGCCTTTAGAGTATGTCCCTCCAAATCTACTTTACCTTTAATATTTCACTAAAATGCCAATGAAAACAGCTTTTTCCCCATGGGAGCTCAAAATCTTCTTTTCTTATTCAACCACAATAGACAAAGCTTATTCCCATCAGACTAAACAAATAAGCAATAAAGTCGGAAAATCAGGGACACATATTGAGGACTTTTCAATTTTGCCCTCAGAATGTTTCAGAGCAATATTAGTTAACTCCTTAGGGGAAGTATTCCAGTTTGTTTAAAAAAAAAACCCACCTCAACTGATGTATTAAAGAAAAATAAAGCAAAACTACTGTGCATACATTTTGATAAAGAGCTATACAAATCATTCTAAAGATTTATGCCTAAGAAATTCACATTTTGTACACTGACAGATCTGTGCATGCAAACACACAGATACGTACAGAGAAGGGAAGTCACTCTTTAAACTGACAAATCACGTGCAGGCTTCAGTTATGTTCTTCAGTTTGACACTTGTCTGGCACTAACATCCTTCAATAGAGAATGTGTGGTCTAGCACACCAAGCATGGGATTATAACCCTGTAACCCTAAGACCTCTTCAGTGCCAGCTGGCAGAGGGCCCACTGTACTGTACCTTATTTCAGGCCTGACACACTCACTACATCCAAAACATTGCTGTCCTAATAATTATTTGTAAAGAGTATTGTGTGAAGTATCAAATGAAAGCTGATGACACACCAGTTATTAATAGCATTGAATGATGTATGTCTGGATGCATTGTATGTAAAGAGTTATGCTTGTATGCTGGAAATATGTGCCTACAATATGATTTGGAGGCAGAAATGATAAACAAGCTTGTCCTAGACAAACGAACACTGTTTTGCCTGTGTCATCAATGTAAATTAAGCAAGATGATGCCAGAGATAATGGGTGGTTCATGTGCATGTGAGGTAAACACTGTTATCATGAGACTGAGGAAACAACATGGTTTCAGCACACCAGAGGACATACCACAGTCTGAATCCGAGGTGATTATCTTGACTCTGGGGACAAAGACAATGAACTTTGGGGAATATCAAGAGAAGCAAAAAGGCATCTGGTTATCCATCTCTAAGGGAACAGAGCTGAGAACTCTTTGCATCTATGAACAGCGGATCCCCAACTATGTAGGTTGTGTATGTTGAAAAGTAACTGTAGGTGGAAAACAGCTTTAGACAAAGTTTGCAGCCTGCAGGTTATATGTGGACTCTTAGAAAAACATTATTCTTTTGTTTCATTTGTAAGCATTTTCCTTTTCTATTATCTTTGCTTAGCATCACTTAAATCTCTTTTCTTTATTAATAAACGTATTCATCTCAATGCTGTTATTCGTTATAATGTGAGGTGAGCATCCTCAGTTGAGCCAACAGGCTGGTGTGTATTCTGTCTCTTCAGAGCAATGGACTTGGTAATTCTGTGGGCATCCACTGACAGGGGAGGATGCTGCAGAGGAATGCTTTTATAGCAGCGTTGGAAACTCAAAGTACAACAAGGGTTAGCCTGCCAGGCAAAGGTTGGACTGGCAAAGTCCTGAGGAGCTTGTTCACTGGCTAACAAACTGGGGTGGCAGGCAGCAGTATAGCACCAACAAATCTCTCTCACACTGAGGCAGAAGGGTAACAAGGTGACTTACAGTTCTGGATACTCCGAAAAAGCATCACAGGAGCATAGCTGGGGCAGGATTTCCACACAGTTTGCTGGTTAGCTGAGGTTCACACTTCAAAAACTAGTAAACTAGATTTTTAAGTGATTCACAGTGTGAAGACTGGAAACAGTCAAAAAGGTTACCATTTTGTCATTTTCTGTGTGTTTATATCAGGTGGAGATCGAACAAAGGAAAGTATAAGGATTAGTGCGTAGCAGAAAAGGCGGGATGAGCAAAGAAACATATGTTGAGCTCACCAAGAAGCAGTTAGAAGAGCTGAGTGCGCAGTGAAGTCCATCAGCAGCTGATCAGGAGAAATCGGAGCTAGCAGCCATGCTGCCCTCATGTGCCATCAGGCAGGATGGGGACCAGAAGGGGTCCCTTTTTTCTCCTACAGGGCATGCAGGAGAACAAACAGACAGATCACCAGACAATGCAGCAGGGACACCAGCAATGGTAAGAGGTCCAGAGTTGTGGATGCTGGGGTGGAAAAAGCTACCGGGGAGGAGAGATTAATGGATCTGGAAGCCAGGTGTCAGAGTGAGGAGGCAGAGCTGTGTGGTGTTTAGATGCTGCATGTGATTATTAGAACTGGGAGCACTGGCTGTTGGGAGTCTGAAAGGACAGGAAACAGGAAGGAGGGGGGAGGAGTTGAGGAGGCTGGGGGAGTTACAGAGTGTGCAGCTACAGCTTGGTAAAGAGATTTCCACTGTAAATAAAGTTCTGTTGAAGTTTGTTAATACCTTGCCTGGTGGATACAACAAGCTGGAGCAACAGAAGCTTGCTTACCAGGACAAATGCAGGCAGCTCAAACTGGAGAAGAGGGTCAAGTCACAGCCTAGGATCTAGGTGGAAAGACATAAGGGGGTGCCTGATCAGGGGCTAGCAGGTGAACAGATATGGGTGTGATGAATCCCACTGCTTTGCCTGTAGCCTGAGTCCTTATGGAGACTAAAGGATGGTCTGAGATTCTGATTATGGAAAGTTTTCTCTTGTAATTTTCTGTAATGATGTAGATATCTGATTTAAATGCCACTCTCCATTGGTGAGTGTATTCTTCCACAACAGAATGATGAATGAAATTGTTTCCTACTAGCTGTCTCTTACCTTCATTTTAATCTGGGATGTCTAGTGTGTTGAAAAGGATTGCTCTGTTGGTTTGTGATCCAACCTAATAAGACCATGCCCAAAACATAGTTATCATCTGTTCTTAGCAGCTGTCTAAACCCATAATTGAAATTGATCTCAAGTTGTAATTAAGTTCTGTGTATGGGCGAGGAAGGATAGTACAGTGGTTAGGGTGCTGTTCAGCACTGGGGTTCAGTTTCCTGCTCCACTGCAGACTTCCTGTCTGATACTGGGTAAATCATTTAATCTCTATGGTTCAATTGCATACCTGTAAAATGGGAATAATAGCACTTCCCTTCCTTACAGGAGTGCAGGCACTCAGATACTATGGTACTGGGCGCCATGTAAATACCATCGATGAGGTTATATACTATAGTGATAGTACAGTATGTAAGCAGCACATTTTTAAGACCAAGAGACAGAAACTACCCCTGAGAATAGGGATACTCTGGGGGGAAAAGAGAATGGAACAGCACCAATTCTCTCTGTGCTCAGGCCTTTTCACTGACATGGGGGAGGCAGGATTTGCCACTAAAATAACATTGAAAATGTTTAACTAGGGATACTCAAACTGGTTAATTTATTCCAGTCACAAATCCCTTCACCCTCCCTCCTCAAGATCTTTATTCCAAATTCAGATGGAACCCTTTAGAGAGTTGCAATAATAAGGTTATTTTTCCCCATTCACATACCTTTTTTCTTGTGCCACTGCTGTTCCAGGTTCTTGCCAGGACTGGAGTTGAAGATATGCTCAGTCCCTCCTACTCTCTGGCTGTGGCACACAATAGTTTACACTCTCTGAGGGCTGTAATACGTAGCTCTGATATCAGTTATTGTGTTTAGCATGCAGGTGCTGGGTCGGGGTGCTAGTCTGGGATATACAAAAGGTCAGTCTAGATGATCTGGTGGTCCCTTCTGGCCTTAAACTCTATGCTCTATGTGCCCAAATTCTTCAGACTTAAATGGCCTGAATAGTTCAGAGAAGGCTCAGATAAGCTTCTTAAATATTTGATGCTAATCCAGACTGAATCAGTACCTACAGCATTTTGAGGGTCACCCATCAGAAATTTGTAGACTTACTGGGTGAAAGCCTGAGGTCTTCACTCAGGAAATCGCCAGTTGCCTTCCATTGGATTTAACTAAATTAATTGCTGAGTAGCGGTGATGGGACAGATTAGTTACAGCATAAATCAAACTAGTTATGGCCAAAATACATCCAGAGTAACATCACTGACTTACACAGAGTTATGCTGAGTTTACACTGGGCTCACTGAGATCAAGTTCTATTGGTTCTATAGTAGATTTCAACCATATTTTTTGTCCTTCCTGGAAGCTCGGAGCACTACATGTGTTTGTCCCAGGAATGACTGAACAGACTGTGGTGTTAATACTGGTCCCTCCCACATTGCTCCCAGAGGTACACAATGGGTTCCATATATGATCAGGTACAGAATTGGAGCATTTTTATTTACAGCTTCCTATGATGGCTCTTTACTTGTTCTTTATCAGGCACTTTTGAGACCACATATATTAACAATTTCAGGTTACCATTGCTATGAGATAAGATTTGAAAAGGTGTTTAAAATCAAGGGAACTGGAAATTGTTAAGGTAAAAGTCTAGCTAAGTTGGAGTTCAAGGAGATATGAGCAGAATGAAAGAAGAATACCAGAATGAAAATGCACTACATGGGTTACAGGAAGCTCAAGCATGTATTGAAAAGAAACTAGGAACCTTGAGTATCAGAGGGGTAGCCGTGTTAGTCTGGATCTGTAAAAAGCGACAAAGAGTCCTGTGACACCTTTCAGTCTATAAGGTGCCACAGGACTCTTTGTCGCTAGGAACCTTGAGAAATTTATGGTTAGATGCTAGAAAAGAAGTTGGGCATAAAGATTGTCTTTGGGGATTTTTACTGCCTGGAAGCAAGTACTAGATACACGGCAGCTATGAAAAGGATTTAGGGCTAAGCTTTTTTCTTTTTTTCCTTGACAGCCTGCATTGTTTTATTCTCATATCTATATTATCAAGGAAGAAACATATATTTATACGAAACTATATATTGATTATGTGAGTTCTCGGCATCCTGGCTAACAGTGATCAGAAACATTCATGCACGGATACCAACTTTAGCACTTCCACATAGAGTTATATGGTTATGACTTGTGTGTTCAATACAAGAATTATTCATCTTCAATGGGGAGATATAAAGTGATTAGCACATATCCCATTACCAGGGCTCAGGACAAACCAATTTGGGAAACTTTCCTCTCTTTGTATAAGGCTCCTGGGCCAGGGCTTAACATCAGATTTCCAGGCCAAGGTCAGAATTTGTGTCAGGATTCCAGGTCCAGAGCGAAGAGTCAGAGGCAAAGTTGATGGAGGGAGGTAAGGAGCAGAGAAGCAGAGTCAGGAATGGCAGCTCACTGGGGATCAATATTGTTGCCTGGACACTTCCTGGTACACCCCATGGGTTTATATGGGGTCCAGGGCCAATCAGGAGCCTCCAAGGTGGCTGCCAGTCGGGCCTCTCAGACAGGACTTCCCATAGTGCACATCCATTGTGGTTTGAAGAGAACAGCTGGGTTAGAGCTGATGGTGTGAAGGTGTCCATTACCTGGTGGCTCTGCTACCCCGCTTGCAAGTCATGCCAATCCTTGTACTTTGGGCCTGATACTGCATGCTGCTGAGTACTCCAAATTCCCATTGCCTCATCTCCCACTGAAGTCACTGTACTGAGCTAGTTCAGGCCCTTTTAAAGCTACATCCAATATTTTTCCCCAAACAAACTGACAGGACCAAATCCTCAGCTGGTATAAATCTTAGCTCCACTGACTTCAATAGAGCTATTCTGATTTACACCAGCTGTAGATCTGGCCCGGAACTAGGATGTCTCCTGATTTGAACATCAACTTCCCCATCAAACTCCCCCTGTAGTGTATCTGATCCACATATTAGGGGGAAATAAATGTGTGATGGAACTGGGCAGATGAGGAAAATCATGAATTCCTCAATAATCCAATGTATCGAGCGGGCGGTGGGGAGGGGGCAGAATCTCACCGCTTAGCAAATCAAGGGGAAGTATTTCTGCCACTATCACAAAAAGCAAGACACAGTTTTGCCTTGAATTTTCACTGATCTGCATGAAAACAAAGGGTAGTTTGAGGAGATAGAAAACTTCCTGGTCACTGGGTTAAAAAAAAAAAAAAGATGATTCACACCAAAAACCAGTAACATTTCTTTGCGAAAATGAGACAAATTTGCTGAATTATTTTTTAACCTAGGCAAAATGTCACACAAGGTTCACATAGATTAGTACTAAAATTTCATCCTGCGTAAGAATCAGCCAAATTCTGATGAAAAGCTCCCTGCTTCACATATAAAATACTCACCAAGTTGAAATTAGCAGCTTCACACAGTTGTATTGATAAAACAAGTGTTCTGGATTAGTTCATCAATGTTTTCTGCTGTTTGATACTTAACATGATCAGATTGATTATTTGGAAAGTTAAGTTTTACCTTAATGTCTCTGAGGAGACCAAATGATAAGAAAAACTGTTAGTGTGAATGGTCAGTGGTGTGGCTATTTAATCCAGAGATGCGCATGGATGGGGTGTGAAGCAAAATACTCTAATACTCTTCTAGTTCTGAGAAACAGCAGTACCAGGTAAATTGTTAGGCTAGCTGACTAAACTATAGGCAATTCTTTAGGTAATCTTTCTTTTGTTTTGTTGGAGGTCCTGCTGCTAAAATTAAAAGTTATAATGAGACTCAGAGATATGAAGAACACAAAATTAAAGTAACTCCTAATAGTAGTTCAGAAAATTCCAGATGGTAGTATTCCTAGCATAGAATCATTCAGTAGTAACATAGCCCCCGCTTTGCCAGGCCACAGGTGCACATGCAGTTGACACTACACCTCTGTGTGATAGTAGCAAACCAGGACTCCGATCATTCTCAGAGGGGGACATTGTGGCGATATTCTCTTGTAAAACTAAAAATCTGCTCTTATGAGACTCAGAAAGCTCAAAAATTGTACAAACTGAATCCATCCCCCAGCAGTAACAACTCAGAGAATTGCAGACGGTAAGACTAGAAGCTGGCGGAATTCCTCTGCTTAGAAAATCGATCTCAGATCTCCCATTTAAGACTAGTCACACATAATATGAAGAGAAATAGCAAATAATAACAAAGCAGTTACAACTAATAGAAATTATAAGTTCGGAAAGGCCCGGCCTTCCAAAGGGGTGAGTGGAAAAAATACACTTGTTCTTTTCCTGGGCCTGACCTAGATGTGCAAATCCCTTGACTCATACTTTCAAGTCAAGATTGCACATGTACACATAGGTGTGAAGAGCATGACACGTAGATGTGTATATGACACATCAGGGTATTGTGTGGTCCTGCAAGAAAATGTGGGTCAAAATGTACTAAGCATCAGCCTGCTAGAGTCTACCAGACAAAAGCCCTGGCTGGGATGATTTAGTTAGGAATTGTTCCTGCTTTGAGCAGGGGGTTGGACTAGATGACCTCCTAAGGTCCCTTCCAACCCTGATATTCTATGATTCTATGATTCTATGATAATTTTATTTGAGGTGTGGTAGAAGTTTTTTATTATTTTTTAAACATGGCGGAGAGAAAGGTATAGAGCTCATTAAATGCAGCTGGAGATCAAGTCAAAATTGCTTCTCTGACACTCCTGACCATATTTGGTCTGAAGAACCACGAAAAATACCCGGAGACTCCAACCAGATGACTCGCCCCATGACATCACCTCTAACATGAATCTTAAACTGCAAAGTGAAAAAACCCTGTCTCTAAATCTTTGACTTCCAGATAGTGCAAAGCTCTGTGTCCAACTCTGGCAAAAGTTTGGTGTATGCAAATAATTTCTGACTGGGCTCTGAATGTTAACAGAAGTAGCTCAAACTTAGAAAAGGTTGTTTTTTCATACTTTTTTCATTTAAGTCAAATATTTCACATAGCTGTACTCAGGATCAACATTTAGAGTCGAGACACTGCATTAACATATGAACAATAAATCAAAGCCAATTAAAAAGGCTATTGCCTTAGCTCAGGAATTGAAACACAAACAGGATTGTGGAGTGGGAGGATATCTTGAGGAACCAAGTATGTATTCAATTATTAAATTATCAGTCAATGTAGTAGAGGCAACAGACCACTGGAGAAAGAACTACGTTAATATTCCTCTCACAGCAGAGGACAAGAAGAAACATTAACAATCCTGGATACCTAATAGAAAAGTAAAGTAGGCCCAAAAAATTGGACCATTGGGCATTGCTTATGTTGAGGCAATATAAAATGTGTTTAAATTGTAGCTACAAAGTTCAGACACAAACTTTCCAAACGTAGTGACTAAGTGGTTCTAGTTCCAGTTCATCTGTATAGTAGTTTCAAGTCTGCTAAACTATGAAAAATTGAGGAAATGTCTTGAACTGTTGTTTGTCATTAGTCACAGGCTGAACTTGAACACCCCATCCAAACCCCACCACTTCAAACTGTAGTGAAGTTTTTATTTAGAGTTCTACACGGCAACTCCTAAATGGACCTAATGAGATCTGAATGCCCGCCAAATTTTGAGTACTTTTATATTCAGCCCTGGATTGGAATCTCCATGGGCTGAACCTATAACTATTACTGTATGTATTAATATTATGGAACTATTACATAAAGTCACTCAAGTGTATTATAATATATTAATATTTTAGATGATGGAGCGAGTGGAAAGTTTTCCTTTTTAACAGTTTTCCCCATTTCTACATATTTACAATAATTGCTTTTGTTTGCATTAAAATTAATCATTTAATAAGACTTGCCTTATAATAACTAAGCACAGAGGGCCTGCTCCTCCACTATGTTACCTTAATTTTACATAAGTGGAACTCCATTAACTTCAAAGCAGTTACACCAGTGCAAAACGAGTATAAAACTGGTGTAATATACTGGAGGATCAGGCCCACCACCTTCTCTCTGAATAAGTCAACTACTTCAGTTCACAAGTTTTCCATCATTAAACATGGGTAGTGAGGAGTGAGAACAATTTCCCTAGTCTGTCATTCAGCCTCTGTCTAAAGCTAGTTGAAATTTTTCAATTAAAAAAGACTTTTCAAAGGTAATGAAAATTTTTGCAACATATTTTCCTTGAAAGTGTTTTGATTTCTTGATTAACTGAACTGAAAATTTTCACTTTCTTTTGGTTTTCAGGTTTTGGGGGGTTTTCTCCTCCTTCCTTTTCCCTTCCCTCCTCCCCAAAATAACGCTCATTTTCCAGTGGAAATAAAAGAGAGAGGAAGGGGAAAAGGGGAAACCCACCAAAATGAAACAGACATTTTTGATATAAAACTAAACAAAAAAAATCAGTTCCATTTGTTTCAAACAATTCCACGGAAGTTTCATTGCAAATGATTTTCTTTTTTATTCAATTCAAAACTTTTCACTGAAAAAATGTTGAATTTGTGAACTAGCTCTACCACTGACCACACAGAATGGCATCTTGATTTTGAGCTGAGCAACATTAGCAATGATGCCTGAAAACTTCCACACAACATTTAGGGCCAGACTGTGACTGGCTTGTGTGCACAGGAGAATGGACACAAATAGTCATCCTTCATGCAAGCCCCACACAAGGGCCAGTCACAGCCACAGTCTCTACAGTTAGTGGAGCACAGGGATTGCTCCCTCCATGTGCCTCTGTGGGCATACCTCACATAGTTAAAAAAGATAGGGGGATGTGGCCTGGCCTATGCCACAGTAGAAAGAGCAGGTCGTGTAGTCTTATAGGACGACACAGCCTGCACATTCCATCTGTGCACCATGTGGCTAGGAGAAGCATTGTATTCAGGCAGCAATTGTCTCGCACCATGTACTCTCTATTGCCTACTGGATATTTTTCATTCTTCACTTTCAGTGTTTTGCCTTTTTAAGAAAATGCATGTTTCCAGCAGAACGTATTGTTTTCCTGGCTGCTGGCCATCATTGTGACTTAAATTAGCCATTATAGAAGTAAAAATAATAACCCCTGTCTCACTAAGAACCATTATAGACTATTTCCTCACTTAGTCTTCCTGTTAAAAGGTCTTGACTATCTCAGGAGTAATCCTCTGATGCCTGATCGTCAAAATAACGTGCATTAGGACTGACCATCAATCAAACAAAACTGAAACTGAATCTAGAGCCAAACTGACAAAAATTGATTGTATTACTCACTTTCCAGTAGACCTGGAAATCAATAGTCCCTTTTTTGCTTCCTTATTTGTAAACAAGGATCTAAGTTTGTCAGCCCAGATCTAGGAATGTGGAGGCTTGTTGGCAACTTCTACTGTAGAATCAAGATAGGGAACAAAACTCTTCCTTTATTCATACACAGAACCTAGGTAAATACAGGCTATAATTTTTCTCATTTATTTCTTTGAAATAAAATGATGAATTTAAATGGTAAAAATGTGTATTGCACACTATGCACATCTACTGTAGAAATCCAATAACGATTCTTTCAAGACCTCACAGGATCTTGAAAGTGTCTGAGAACCTCACCATAGGAATCCCATCACTCTCCAGCAGATACTAGTGCAAGATGAATAGCAAAATGAGGAAGTTTACTTAGTGCAACATTATTTCATCCCCCCTTGTGCGTATGAATCACGGTAAAAGTTGGCCGAGAGACAAATTTCTAGTTCTGTGAAAAATTTCGAACTTTTGGATTTTCCAAAAACTTGACAATTTTTTTGGAACAGGAAGTCCACAATATTTTGTTTTAGAATCAACAAAAAATATTCCTGTGGGACAGAAACATGATCCCTGCAAACCCAGAAGCCATGGGAGCCCCAACTCCATGGCAGCCCAGCTGGTGGGCTACAAAGGATCCAGGGATTCAGAAGCCCCGAAGAAGCCCACCATGTGGGCCGTTGAGGAGCCAGGGATGCAGGGGAAGGGGCGAAAGCTCTGGGTGAATGGAGGGGGGGCTGAGGGATAGGAGTGAGGGGAGGTTCTGAGACTCAGCACGGGGAGGGACAGCCAGCAAGTCTCAGTGTAGGCTCCTACCCTCAGCTGCACTTTTGTTGCAGGGTACGGTCACATGTCCCCATGGATGCACTGGAGGTAGACTGGAGGACCTGACATGTCGGGGGACTCTACCAAGCTTACTCATACAATGGTTTGGCTACACACAGAGTCTACCAGGCATGTCACTTCACTTCCATTGACCCACACCAGCAGCAGCATCTTGCCCAGGCCCCGCCTATGAGCAAGATGTCGAATGGAGTTGGTGTCCTGGTTCTGGGGCCCCTGTAGAAGGTGTAATTGAGGTGGGACTATTGGCTGCCATGTAGGTCTCCATCAAAGTTACAGCCTCCACCAGGGTTAATGGTCAATGGCACTCCTTCCTGCCTGCCTGGAGAACCTGGAGGAACTGCTCCAATGAGATAGCCTACATCACCTGTACTCTGGTCTGCTTCTCAGGATCCAACCAGCACCAACACTGTTCCTTCAGGCATGGGGCTACCAGCGGCGCTGGGTTCCTGGTGGGTTTCTCCTCCGTTTGAACCATTGGCAGAACATCTCGGGTTTGATGTCCAGGTAGTCAAGGATGGCTGCCTTCATCTTGCCATAGTCCAGCACTTCTATGGGTTCCAAGCCCCGATAGGCATCTTGTGCCTGTTCTGTCAAATATGGGGCTATCATGGTGGTCCAGTGCTGCTGTGGCCAATGTGCCATGGTGGCCACCCATTTGAAGGTGACCAGGAAGACATCTGAGTCATCTCCAGGGCCCATTTTCATGAGCCTCATCAGCAACCTGGTGAGAGGACATCCTCTGAGTGTCTAGGCACCATGGCATTAGCTGCCCCTGAGGCTGCAAGAGTGCTGCCACCTGCTGAATCAGACATTCTGGTTGCACCTAATGCTGTGTCGTCAGTTCCCAGAATAGCTGTTGCTGTTGCTGGGCCACTTGTTGTTGCTGCTGAACCATAACCTGTTGTAGTAGTTGACCTTGCTGTTTCTATGCTGACTCTCCACCATCCATTTCAGTAACTTTTCCATCTCCATGACCTGATTTGGGTCAGGTTAACAGTTACACCTGCTGTCCTTTTAATCAGAACTTGGTCACTGCCCACATTTTCCTCCATGTGTCAGGGGGTTGAAGTCCGAACTGGGCAGCACCGCCTAGTGGCAGTGATCTAGGCTGTTGTAACACCCATTAGTGGGAGTCAGTGGCCGTGTCACCCACTGGCAAAAGTCAGGGCCATGTTGCCCAGTGGGTGGGAGTCAGTGACCAGGGGTAGGGGAACCTAGGTTCTCCCTGCACCACTGGGTTCAACCCAGGGCCCTGTGAATAATAGCTCAAATATGTGGCCTAGGGGAAGACACCGCTACTTCTGATCCCTGGGCCACTTCCTACCTCGAATCCGGTTTCCCCATCAGTGCCACTGGTCAGTTTCTGGATTCCCCCTGGAGTTCTCTCTGGTCATGCTCTGGAGAGTCTTCCTCTATCAGCCATGGCTCATCATTCCCAGTCTCCTAAGGGTGAAGGGTCTGTGGCAGCTTGGCAGTGGGGCCTGGTCTCAGCCATGTGGAGCCCCAGCAGCTTCTCTGGAGGACTTCAAAGCTGATGACTACTCCCTGCTCTGTCCACCCAGACTGAGCTGAGCTACTGCCTTTTGACCCCAGCTTCCAGAAACAGCATTCCCAGAAGATGCAGCTGGTCAGGGGCTTCTAAGCCCAGAGCTGTTCTTTAACCCTTAGTTCACCAGTGTGGGGCTTGTACACCCCATCAATTTGCCACAGTTCCCCATCAGTAAAATGGGAATAATATCCTCTCACTTTATAGGGGTATTGTGAAGATTAATTAATTAATTGTTTGTGAAGTACTCAGATACTATAGTGATGAATACCATGAGGAAAATAAATAAATAAGGCGTGGGACCATGCATTGAACAGTGAGGATAAAACAAAATATTGAGTAGTTGCTTACTCCATGCACCATCCATCCTGTGCACTGAATGAGGCTGGAGTCCTGTGGAAAAAAATAGTAAGTAATCATGTAATGAAATCCTGTATCATAATTAGGCTTGGAAGTATTCCTCTCAGGAATGGTCTAGATAATACTTAGTTCTGCCATGAGTGCAGGGGACTGGACTAGATGACCTCTCAAGATCCCTTCCAGTCCAATGATTCTATGATTTCCTTTTGGTTGATAAATATCAATTTCACCATACACACAGGAACCAACAAAAAATGTTTCCATCAATAATAATTGAAATTTACAGATATGCAAAGAAAGAAAAATGCTGCTTGAGAACTTACTGGGGTTTCATTTAAGGATATTTACTTTGTATCTTTTGACATGTGATGTTGGTAATTTGTGTTTTAATGGTTATAAGGCTTTAATATTTTGAATCTCAATGCTTTACAATAAAAATTATCCATCAAAATTATAAAAAAAAACCCTCCAATTCTGCAGCGCCTAACCATACAACCAAGGGGACTGAATTAAGGCTGCATGGGAGGCAAGAGAGGGAGCAGCCAATACTATTTTCACAAGAGGCGAGTCGGGAGCAGAAAGAGCCCAAAAGCTCAGGATGCCTCTGCTCCCTCTTCCACACTCCACTCTCATGAAAAATAGGCCAACTCCTCCTCACTCATCTCTTCTGCCCACTCCTCCTCTCTAATGCTGTAACCACAGACCTGGAAAGGGTGGTTGTGAAGGCCCCCTGGAGGTGCTCTTCCCCATGTCCTCTGAGGGGTGGAGATCCACAGCTCCAGGAAGAGCAGAGTACACTGGTGAACAAGCCACAGATATTGCTCGAAGGGTCAAGAAAGCTGCAGATTTAATGTGTGGCTAGGTGGGTAGATTTGATATGGGGATGGGGACTGCAGCACATGTGAGTGCTGTGAAGCGCACAATTAACTGATCTGGGACAGGAGATACATAGTTGATGTGGGGGTTGGGGCAGAAAATTAACTGATGGTACTGGTTTGTAGCCAAAATCCTATTTCGCACTATGAACTGTCAACACTAATTGTCACATACACATTGTGGGCGTGAAGGAAGAGTTCAAAAATCAGAAGACAGCTCAAAAATATTATTTAATTTTAAAAAAACAACTCGATTTTTGATCCAATCTCATGAGTTTTTGTGGGCTGATTCATGATTTCTGGACTTTGAAGCTCTGGCATAAGCAGGTACAACTCCACTTCAGAGAAGTGGCATCAAATTATATCGACACTGAATATGGCCCATAGATTCCACAGACTAATAAATTCAAGTGAAATGAAGAAGAGACCATCAAAATAATATAGTTTGCCATACAGCAACTGTGTGTCCTCCTCCCAATGGCGCTGCACGCTGTCACAAGGCTAAAAGGGCACATTACTACCTTTGTAGTTGCAGCTATGTCCATTGTCACTGGGGAACTGTTCAGCAAAACACCTTCCCTTGGTTTCTGTCACACTGCTGTATGCAAGCCTGAGTTAAGCAATCCTTCAGCACCATTGAATGTCCTAGTGCTAGCGAAAGCCTCCAAAGGCCTACTTTTTTTTTTTTTTTTTTTCACTTCATATTTTGACTTGCCTCAGAAATTGTTCACATTAAAGGAACTAGTGATGGGTGAATCTCTAAAGGTTCAGAGTTCACATTCAGTTCGGATGAGCCTCTAAAATTCTGGATGATTCTTTAAATTACCCTGTCTTCCCAGAATCTCTCAGGCAGGAACAGACTTCCTTATGAGGTTTCTAGTACTTCAGCTATAGGCGCTGACTTTTAGTTTTCTCCAGTGTTACTCCACCTTCGTCTGCCTCGAGGTCCCACCCCCACTCCACCCCTGCCCACAAGGCCCTTCCCTCACTCTGCCTCTTCCTGCCCCCTCCCCCAAGGCCACTCCCTCACTCTACCTCTTCCCACCCCCTCTCCACCCCCTCCCCGAGGCCTCTGCCCACCTGACACTCTCCGTCCTCCCCAAACCCCTCTCTGAGCCACCAAACAGCTGTGGCTGGTGGGTGCTGAGGAGCCACTGGTTTTTTTCCGTCGATGCTACAGCCCTGAAGCACCCATGGAGTCGGCGCCTATGACTTCAGCTTCATTATTCTAGCTGGAAATATTTTTAAAAGTGCCTTTCTCTGGCTATTTTAGCCCTTCAGAATTAAGTCACTACTGGAACGTGGAATGGAAGATAATTATCTGAGCATTTCAGGACCCTTAAATAGTTTTGGTTCATGTTTAATTGTAGAAACAGGATGTGGTTCAGGAGGATTTCTAGTTTTTCTGAATTATTTCAACCATCCCTAAAAGAGATACAAGAGTAAGTATTTCCTTAGGCTCCAGCTTTCTTTTGCAGACACTTCAAAATTAGAACTGCACGAATTTGGGAAATCCCACAAGGGACACATGCTTGTTTTTTGTCTTGCTTAAAAAAATAAAGGCCAAAAAAGCTTGCCATCTTGTGGAGGCCTTGATTAAAGTCATTACAGACTTATCCTCTCACTTTATTTCTCAGTCTCTCTGATGCTCAAGGGGGAATAAAAATCACTTAAAAATACTCTTTGGGTCTCCCTGCAGCACCCCTCCCTATACTCTCTTTCTGTTGCTTCAAGGGGAAAAATAAGACACTTTAAAGAACTCAGTTGCCCATGTCTCCCTGAAGGTTAAACCATGTTTATACACAAAAACACAACAACTAAAATCATTTGCATGTGTAGATTATGCTGCAGTAACCAATATCAGGTCACACAGCAGTTCACTAACTCTCCAATTCATACACAAAGTCACAAGGAGTAAATTCAGAATGGTTTTCATTTACATGAATGAAAAAATTCCTTTGTTTGCCTAAGCACAAACTCAGGTTCACAATGAGTTACTGTTCATTGCAAGTTTATAGAGAACACCTAGTTTTATCTATAAATTCATGACATCTCACTGGACCCATTATATTTTGTTATCTGTGTTATGCAAAGCTGGTCAAAAACCAGAATTTCCATCCCTGAAATATTTCAATCTCTGCTGGTCCACAGGTGCAAACTCAAGCTAAGGCGTATATTGAGTTTCTTTGTGAGTTAACTCTACCAAACGGAATAGCTGTAGCAGTGGTCTCATTATGTATATTACCTTGTGGCTTTAGCAGTTCTGGTTCACACTTGGATCCATTTGACAGTCCTCCAGGTCCTTCCCTATTAGGTTTATAATGAAGAGTGTATCAAACAAATATGTTGTTAAATTGACTGAAATTTTGAAAGCACTCCCAATGAGAACAGGGCTGCTGAAACCACAAAGTAACGAGATCACTACAACATGTTCTCATTGTGGTCGGATATTATTACTTGTTATTGTACATGACCAAGACCTGGACATGTAGGTAACAGACAGAAGGAACTGAGTAACTTAAAGTGCTTTGTTGTTGCTGAGCATAGAGAACCACCAGAGATAAAATCTCAGGCAATTAGCTTGCTGCATATCATTTACCAGAACTGTCCCTTAATTTCTTCTCTCTGAGGTAGCAAACTCAGGGATTCATGTTGAAAAGGTGGTATGTTTGTTTAACAGCTTGACTCAGATGAAGGAGAGAGCGTTATATAGTGGCTACAGAGCAGAGGCCTGGAACTCCAGCGCTTCATTTCTTGTTCCATTCTGCTACACATTAGGGACCCTTTTTTTATTTTAAGTTTAGAATCCAGAGCACTGTGCCACTGCAGTGCAGTCCAAAAGGGGCGTGTGTATACTGAGAGGGGTACCTGGGCAGTGCTGGAAGGGATATCTGTGGCCTCATTCTTGAGATGGGGGAGGCAGGGTCACTCCGTGTCATGATTACAGGGCAGCTGGCGCAAATCCAGGACACAGTGACAACTACGGTTGCCAACTCTCCAGGATTGGCCTGGAGTCTCCCAGAATCGGCCTTGATTTTTCAGTGGTTATTGAAAGCAATCCTGGAGATTTTAATAGGCTATTTTTAAGAAAATAACATTACATCATGCTGGGAAAAAAAATCTCCCTGAACAGCTTCAGTCAGAGTTGGCAACCCTAGCAACAGCCGTCCAGCAGAGCCTCCCTGCGGGGCTCTCCCTCTCCCCAGGGCTGGGAGCCAGGGCCTGGGTGGACAAGATCTGGCAGCTGTGAGGGACCAATCAGATGTGGATACAGAGGAGGGACAGGGACCAATCGGAAAGCGAACCAATTGGGGTTCTTTCTGAGCTGCAATGTCTGGACAAAATTCCCAGACATTGCCTCCTATTTGAAAAAATCCACTTGAATAGAGGGCAGAGGATCAAAAAAGAGGCAATGTCTGGGAAATCCCTGGTGTGACAAGGTGGGAATGTTCTTAATGTTTTCTCTGAGTGCTGTGTGGGTGCCTCAGTTTCCCCTATGCATTTCTCAAGTGTCATGGGGTGTGTGATTGTTGCAGAGCCCTAGGGGGCCAGTGTGATCCTGTCTGCACAGAGAATGGCCAATGCCCTGTCTCCTGATGGCCTGGGCCCCTCCTCTGCAAAGGTGCCAACTGAAGGTGTTGGAGAACAAAGAGATCAGGTGGCCTCCTGGCCTGGGAAAGAGACAAAGGCAGAGGAGGGGCTGGAGAGTTTCAGTTTGGAGCTGGCTGGGAAAATGGAGGGGATCCCAGATGCAGTTCTGGCCTCCCTCCCCCCCAAGATGGACCCGAGGGGAGCCTGTTGTCTGTACCTGCTAGGGTTACCATCCGTCCAGCTTTCCCCAGACATGTCCAGCTTTTTCAGCTTTAAATGGCCGTCCGGGAGGGATTTCTAATAAAATAGAAATGTCCGGGATTTCCCCCTTCCCCTCATGGAGAGTGCGGCGCGGCTGATTGGACGGCTGGGCCTGATTGAAAGTCACTCACAGCCACTGGGGCCTCTAGCAGCCAAAGTCCCTCCCCCTCCCCCGCTCCCTCTTCCCCCGCAGAGCAGCGCGGCAGTGTTTGACTCCACGTGGAGCCCGCAGCTCACCCTTGGCCTGGCAGGCAAGGGTCAGGGAACAGGGGGGTTAGATTGGTCGGGGGTTCTGGGGGGGACTGTCGGGAGAAGGGGGTGTGGAGAGCGGTTGGGGCAGGCAAGGGACAGGGAACGGGGGGGTTAGATTGGTCGGGGGTTCTGGGGGGGCTGTCGGGAGAAGGGGGTGTAGAGAGCGGTTGGGGCAGGCAAGGGACAGGGAACGGGGGGTTAGATTGGTCGGGGGTTCTGGGGGGGGCTGTCAGGAGAAGGGGGTGTAGAGAGCAGTTGGGGCAGTCAGGGGACAGGGAACAGGGAGGCTTAGATAGGGGGTGGGGTCCTGGGGGCAGTTAGGGTGGGGGGTCTCAGGAGGGGGCAGTCAGGGGACAGGTAGGGGGTAGGGGGGTTCTGAGGGGGGCGGGAAGTGGGAGGGGGCGAGGCTGGGGCAGGGCTAGGGCGGCACCCCGTGCCCTCTTTTTTGATTGTTGAAATATGGTAACCCTAGTACCTGCAAGCCCTGTCTTGGACTGTGTTCCTGTCATGTAAATAAACCTTCTGTTTTACTAGCTGGCTGAGAGTCATGGTGAATCGCAGGGAGCCGGGGGTGCAGGGCCTTGTCTCCCTCAACTCCGTGACACCAGGTGTATGGTAACCCTAAGCCCAATAGGATCCCTGTTTGATCTTTGCAAGGTAGGGAATTGCACCACAAGAGAATAACCTGGGCCCAGGACTGATTTTTAGTGCTGAATGGGAAATGGTAAAAATATAAATTCTAAAAATAAACCAGAAACTAAGCACAGGTCTGAATAGATATTTATACAGAAGCCAGAGTACGCAGGTAAGAAGGCATTCTGTCATGAAAGGCCTTACATGCCAGGGTGAATGTGTCAATAATGAATCAGGAACTACTGAAAAGTCTTAATCAAGAGCTGCACTAGAGAAGCACGGGCAACCAAAGATCAAATAAGCTGCATGATTTTGAATGGGTCAGAAGCCGATAGAAGCAAGAAGGAGGTATTACAAATATGGTAGTTCAGCTTACCAATTATTGGTTCATCGGAGATACATAAGGTATTACTGACACTAAACAGTCTGACTGAGTTTTGTTCCTTCACAGTAAAAAAAAAAAAGAAGAAGCCATTCCTATTAATTTTAATGGATATTCTAGCCCGCTCAAGGTTTGTTTCTTTCTTTTAGTAGTGCCCTGACTGCTCGAGGTTGGGAAGTATGTGCACTTGCCAGAGGGCATCTGACAGTCAGTTAAATGGCCCTCCAGCTCCCACTCCACAGTTCACTTTAGCTGTTGCACTGCATGCCTCAGTCAGGTCCATTCATCTGCATATGAAAGTAAAGGGAGGAACCGAAGCTGTTTTTCATTGTGCTCAGCTCTTTTTCTGTATATCATGGAATGACACAGTGATGTTGTCTTTAAAAAATGTATAAAGTGGGAAATCAAGTGATTTGACTGACTAAGGAGAATTCTGATGAATGACTGTAATACAGTATAATTCATTGCACATAATGTACAGTATGTCTCATCACTTAATTAACAAGCTCAATAATTTTTAAAAGTAAGGTCTTTTGCAGTAAGACACACTACATTCTCCTGCCTAACAACCTACAAGGAATGAATTAAAAACTTCATAATTTGGGACCGTTTGTGTATTATTTATTGATCAAGCATGAACCAAGCACTGGATATATTTCTTAACAGCATCCATACAACTTGTATATGCATGCAGATTAAAAATATTGTCTTAGGGACAAATCCCGACCCCTCTCTTCCATGTCTGTAGAGACCCTAGAATCAACACAGCTGAACTGCATGCAAAGGAAAGGATTTGTGATGCCTACAAAAGTAGTTTGACCCTGTTTACCATGAAAACTTAGGGGCCCCCAGTGCAATGTTGTGCAAGATAGGTTTGGAGGGGCTATTGACACGCATGGTGTTAGAACAAAGGAGTAGTGGAATTTGATGCAACTTTAGGACAAAGTGGCCTGCAGAGGAAGGATTGCATCTCAAGTTCCCACAGAACCCCTGCACCAAGCTCAATATTCAAGCTGGGCAGGAAGGGGAGGATTTAACCCTTAATGCACACTTGGTCTGTTACCTCCAGATCAGGGGTCGGCAACCTTTCAGAAGTGGTGTGCCGAGTCTTCATTGATTCACTCTAATTTAAGGTTTCACGTGCCAGTAATACATTTTATCATTTTTAGAAGGTCTCTTTCTCTAAGTCTATAATATATAACTAAACTATTGTTGTATATAAAGTAAATACAGTTTTTAAAATGTTTAAGAAGCTTCATTTAAAATTAAATTAAAATGCAGAGCCCCCCGGACCAGTGGCCAGGACCTGGGCAGTGTGAGTGCCACTGAAAATCAGCTCATGTGCCGCCTTCGGCACGCGTGCCATAGGTTGCCTACCCCTGCTCCAGATCATCTCTAGTAAATTTCTTCAGAATGAGTTTAGGGCCCCAGCCATTTCTTTCCTTAGTGAGGTTAATGTCAGGGAGGATTGTTTCAGAATGAAGCCAGAATTTCCTGAATGGGTGAAACGAAAAATAAAATGAGGGGATATAACATATTAAAATATTATTTATAATATTGGGAAAGTTACCTCAAGACTGAACATCCCAGTTGCTACATGACACTCAAGCAACCGAATAAAGAGCCACATTATACCATGCCAAGAGCATATTATTACACCAGAAAAAGAGCAGAGTTCTGGTGCACCTTTGCATTGAAAATTCAAGCAGCAATGCACAACACCTACACAGACATCATGCTGGGAGATTCAAATGCTGACGTGGTCAAAGAAAAAGCAGTGACCGCAGTACTGCCAACTTCAAGAGATCAAAAATCATGAGTCAGACACACACACCCCAAAATCATGACTTTTTTAAAAAAGATTATATTGTGTTTTTTAGGTCAGTCTATTGATTTTTGAACTCCTCCTACCCATTCCCATTGTGTGTGCATGTGAAAATTAGTGTTGCCCATTCTCCCACACCTGCCCATATCCTGCCCAGCAATTAGTCCTGTCCCCCAGTCTCCCATCAGTTCCATTCCCACCCAACCCCCCACAATTCAGTCCCCGTCCCCCCATTCAATCCCCTAGCCTAGGGTTACCATTCGTCCGGATTCTCCCGGACATGTCCGGCTTTTCTGAGTTAAAAATAGCGTCTGGGGGGAATTTGTAAATGTCCGGATTTCCCCCCCATGCAGAGCATGTGCGGCTGACAGGGCAGCCGGCCGGATCGTGCCACTTATTCCTCTTGGGGAGGTGGAGTACAGCAGCGCTGTAGCCGCGGAGATACAGTGCTGTACGTGCCTTGCCAGTGTGGACGGGGAGTGAAGTACAGCGCTGTGGGCGGCTTTATTGCACTGTAACTTGCAAGTGTAGCCAAGGCCTCAGATGAAGTTTCTCTTCCCTGCTGGGGTGTAGCCGTGCTGTCTCTTCCCTCTCCTCCACACACACTTGTTAGCCTTGTTTAATTGATATGTAAATGAATTTTCCTTGTCTTTCAAAGTACTTTGGAAGTAACTGCCTGGTGGAGAAATCACATTCCTTTTTTTAGGGTGGGGTAACTCCTGTTTGACTGGAAACACATTTTAAGAATGCGCTGCGGCGGGAAAAACCCCCACCAATCCTGACATTTGAGAGTTCTATCACGAGATCATGAGTGAGGCTTAATTTTACTCAAAAATCACAACTCTCAGGAGCAATTCACAAGAGTTGGCATGTCTGTGACTATTTCCTTTCCCTGCCCATTCTCACTCCCCCTACCAATACCTGTTGCATGTGAAACTCTGCCTGAGCCTCACAATGGGGAAAGAAAGGAACCCAGCCGTGTAGAAGATACTGGAGAGAAATTGGAGACAAAATCTTGAGCAGCACTTGGAACACCCCTACAATTCTATCATGACTTTTGCACTATTTGGTGATTTTTTCAAAAAAAGTCCCAGCTCATGGAATCACATTATTTCACGAGAATCTCAATTTTAATTTAAATAAAAAGTACGTTTCCAGCCTATATGGTTGCAAAGAAAAAGCTTGAATATGTGACCCAAGTGCACCCTAAAGGCTCAAAACCCAGAAGGCAAATAAGACAAACCCAAAATGTATTTTTTAAAAAATCTCTTGATTCTTGGGGGCCTGAATGATGATTTTTGAATGCTTGGGGCTGGCGATATTTTTTTCCCCTTCTGTGACAGCTTAGGATGCCCTTTCAGGTCAGTGTAGAACTCCCATCATGGAATCAAAAGGCCTGCACAGGCCTCAGGGTTTTTCCCTTTAGAGTGGGGCCATTTGAACTATTAAGTAATAATTTTCCTCCCTAAGGGTACGTCTTCACTACCTGCCGTATTGGCGGGTAGCAATCGATTTATCCGGGATCGATATATCGCGTCTTGTTAAGACGCGATATATCGATCCCCGAACGCACTCACCGTTGACTCCGGAACTCCACCAGAGCGAGCGGCGGTAGCACAGTCGACGGAGGAGCTGCGGCCATCGATCCCGCGCCATCTGGACCCCAGGTAATTCGATCCAAGATACTTCGACTTCAGCTAAGCTATTCGCGTTGCTGAAGTTGCGTATCTTGGATCGATCCCCCCCCCAGTGTAGACCAGCCCTTAAAGACTCTCCGAGACAGTCAATGCTTTCCAAATGGAGAAAAAGCTGAACAGTCAGGGGCTTGGTATTTTCAAGCTTTCAATACTAGAACATAAACCACAGGCCTGTTTGGACTTGATGCTGGTGTTTGGCTTCAGTTGAGGTGCTCCTATGGAGATACACCTTTGTCAATCTTGTGTAAATGAGGGGAGAATCAAGACCAATTTTCACAATTCTCAGTTATTTATAAAGTACTTGACAGTGCCCGTTTAGAATATTCTCATTTTAAACAAACATGCGCCATATACATAAAAGTGCATTGCAGCATAATAACCTAGCAAGTGCTGGGTGGAGCACTACCATGTTTTCCTAATTGAGAACTGGGCAAAAATAATCAGTGAAAAAAGGAAATATTCAGTGTTTAAAGCCTGGTTCTTGTAGTCATGTAAAGGCTTGTAAATATTTTTATACACTTTTTAATAGCTCTGGTTATAATTTTGTACTAATTGCTTTAATCAGCACAATCTGAACTCATATAGTACTTTTCCATAATTAAGCAATAGGACATGACAAACACTGCTTTTCAGTGTGATTATAGTACATTTTGATATTATAATAAACAACAAAGATTATGCATCTTAATTATAACCAATAACAGATACCATACACATTTAATTATATACTACACTGGTATGCCCATAACTTTAAAGAAGCTCTGTCTTGACTATTAGCAGTGCTTAAATATGAGCTCACATTAATGTACTGTGCCCTCTATTAGTGTCAATCACAAATAATGTGCATCAGAGAGCTCTAATGTTTAAATTGGAGATAACACAGTGTCTACCTTCACTTACATCAGTGTAAAGCAAGGGTAACACCACTGTGACGAACTGGGTCTGTTCTTACTGTGGTCGGTGAATGCTGACAGGGGAGTGTGGCTGGGATGGTCGGCATTGGGGGATGGGAGACTGACTGAAAATACCTGAGCCTGTAACATGAGAACCCAGGAGGGGGCTGGGACCAGGTGACACCTTGGCCCGGGAGACTGAACAAAGGCTGTGGGAGGGGTCGCTGAAGGCAGAGTCTGGGAAGCTGGCTGGTGAGGTGGCTGGAAGGCAGGGAGGGCTCTGACCCCAGGAGGTGGGCTGGGGTGCCCAAGGACCCCAAGATGGACCTAACTGTGGGGTATCCTGTTGTCTGTGCCTGCAAGGCCTGTCTTGGACTGTATTCCTGTCATCTAAATAAACCTTCTGCTTTACTGGCTGGCTGAGAGTCATGGTGAATCGCAGGACGCCGGGGGTGCAGGGCCCTGAGTCCCCCCATAATCCGTGACAACCACTGAGTCAATGAAATTATGTAAAACTGCTATATAATATTTTAGAGCCAAAACTTGTAAACTTGTACTGTTGGGCATAGTGGATTCACACACACACATACACACAAGAATGCTGCCCTTAGAATATTTCTGAACTCTCTGGAGCAGGGATCGGCAACCTTTGGCACGCAGCCCGCCAGGGTAAGCACCCTGGTGAGCCGGGCCCGTTTGTTTACCTGCCGCGTCTGCAGGTTCGGCCGATCGCAACTCCCACTGGCCATGGTTTGCCGCTCCAAGCCAATGAGGGCTGCGGGAAGCTGCGGCCAGCACATCCCTTGGCCCACGCTGCTTCCTGCAGCCCCCATTGCCCTGGAGCAGCGAACCGCAGACAGTGGGAGCCGCGATCGGCCGAACCGAAGGACGCAGCAGATAAACAAACTGGCCCAGCCCTCCAGGGTGCTTACCCTGGCAGCCCGCGTGCCAAAGGTTGCCGATCCCTGCTCTGGAGCAAGGTGCTTACAAAATTTTCATCCTAGTATTGTTGATTAAAGAATGTTAATATATACTACTTTCTGTAGTACTCTGGATTTTCCTTCAAGGACCAAACTAAGAACTAACCAGGCCTGGTCAGCATGTGAGATCTGACAAGATCAATGCCTAAGGTGATATCACCACAGGATACAGCACCCTTTTCCACCCAATCACAATTTGCAATCTGCACCTTCTGCCCTTGTGGTGCCAGCTCCATCTCAGCAGGGTTTTACCCTGAGGAAAGTAGGAATCTATAGGTCCCCAGCCACCAGAAGTTCTTCAGGAGGTGTGATGAATGAGCCATGTTCTGCTCCCCAGAAAGGCCCTGCCACTTTCTGAGCTGCGCAAAGCACTTCAGCAGAGTCATGCTTGCCAGCAACTTCTGCTGCTGTGCCCCATACCAGAGAAAATTTTCACTTGCTTGAGGATTTCAGTTTGGATTCCTCTGGCAGAAGCTAGGCAACAAGTCTCATTTATTATATTTTTCTTGTGTATAATGCTCACCCCACGCTGCCATTAGCTAATGCATCCTCTGAAATACATGATCAAAGAACCATGAGCCTGGCTCTGTTTCCACTTAAGCTAGTTTTATATCCATTAACTTCAATGAAGTGAGTTACTCCAGATGATTGTAGGCCAGTCTTTAAGTTTACATTTTCTGAGGATGTCAGAACATAATCTGTTACATAGAGCATGCGTCTTACCTCATTATACACAAACGTTGTACTTTTGAATGCAGTCATGTCTGACCCAAATGTTAACAAATGGGGCTGCCACTGTTATGAAGCTAGTACTGTGAATGAAACAATGTAGCTCATGAAACAAGCTTTTGCTGCCAGAAGACTAATTAAAATGATAGGGCAGATACAGCCACTTATTTTTCTAAAATTTGTCATGCTGCCCTAATGGGTTTAAAGTATGTGCATAAATCATCTAATATGTCAGATGAGCCTCTATTAAATTTAAACAAGGTATATTCTACTCTTAAGATGTAAACCATGAGTTCAGAGGATATTCTTTGAAATCATGGTACTGTTCTGGGAAATAGGCTGGTAGCTTTAAGTTTGGTGAAGTGTAACTAGTGTAGAAAAAGTCTGGGCTAATTGTGATCAGGTTATTACTTAGATCTTAGCTGCAATCCATATTCTTACAGTGCACCAGTGTTGAGAGATCCCTAAAAGATCCTGACCCAGATCCTCCCCTGGCATAGCTTTGAACTAAAGTTGACTTAGATGGCAAGTGGAATATTCCCCCAACCTAGGGGAATCACTGCCTGACTCCAACACCATTCCCCTCCTGGCCCCTAGCGCAAAGGGACATCATGCCTGGCTCCTTTATGCTCCAGTGAACTCCAGGTGTTGGACTGGCCCCTTCAGCTGTCACAAATCAGAATCCAGCAGTTCTCAAACTTCATTGCACCGTGACCCCCTTCTGACAACAAAAATTACTACATGACTCTGAGAAGGAGGACTGAAACCTGAGCCCAACCCTGAGCCTTGCCGCCCCAGGCGGGGGGTGTGTGTGTGTGGAGGGAGTGAAGCCAAAGACTGAGGGCTTCAGCCCCAGATGTGGGGGCTGTAACCTGAGCCCCACCACCCAGGGCTGAAGCCTTCAGGCTTCAGGTTCAGTCCCAGGCAGTGGGGCTCAGGCTTCAGCTTCAGCCCTGGGCTTGTGCAAGTCTAACGCCAGCCTTGGTGACCCCATTAAAACGAGATAGAAACCCACTCTGGGGTCATGACCCACAGTTTGAGAACCGCTCAATAGCCTATAAATCCAGGGATGAGATCAGCTCTAGGACAGAGAATGTAAATGTTGCTTTCAGCCCCTTTTTCACCTCGAATATATGTACCCTGAACTATACCAAGCATGGCTCAGCTGCAGCTCAATTTCAAGAAGTTCTGATTAAGGCCATAATCTGTCTATAATGGAATTTACTTCATGTTTCCTATTACTCTTTTTCATCCCTTCCTTACCTCTTTTCCTCATTAATTTTCTTATTTGTCTCATTACTCTTTTGGTTTATTATTATTTATTTGTATTGAAGTGGCACCTAGAGGCCCCAACTGAGATCACAGCCCCTATTGTGCAAGGCGTTGTATAAATACATAGCAAGGAATAGTCTCTGCCCTAAAGTGCTTACAGTCTTCTCTAACTGCCTCTCATTTCTTTCTCCTCTGTCATTTCCACTTCCTTCTTTCCCCTTTAATTTTTATTCAGATTTTACCAACACATTTTATTAGAACCGCGAGAGCATAGAAAAGTGCATCTGCCTGCAGTTCTTTATTCTTTTATTTAAAACTCCCCAAGCTTGCAGAAAGCTGTACTAAAGCCACTGGAGAAATCTTTAGGACCCAATAAGTTAAGGACAAAATTTCAGATTTGAATTTCAATGTTAAGTTTCATTACACATCCTTGCTTTTCTCCACTCAAGGAGGTAACAGTGTTGAACAGTTGTTCTCAGACTTTTTTGTATCATGGGCCACTTCTTATGAGGAAAGTGTGTTTCCTCGTCTCATGGGCACCTTCTCTTCTGAGCCCTCAGTCCCAACTTGGCACCTTCCCAGAGACAACCAGGCTGCTTTGTTACGTGAAAATGTAGGACAATTTTAAGGAGACAAGATGTAATTAATGCTACTGTGATTGGTTATGTCTGTGCAGCTGTGCTATTTATTCTCTCTCCCTTAGTATATAATTTTTCATTTATGAATCCCTACTTTAATCTTTCCAAGTCATTTTGCAGTTTGATTCTGTCTTCCTGTGTGTTTGCTACCTCTTCCATTTTTGATAACTTTGATGAAGGCTGAATCCATCAAAAAAGCACCCAACAGAGAAAGACTTAATGGTGGGTACAACCAAGGGCTTGATATTTTGAATTTAATTGGGAAAAGAAAAAGAGCTGCCTCTAAAAATTCTGAGAGTTCCTGAAATACAATTAGCAAAATGTAACTCTGAGAATTGCTGGATGTTTCCCTAAACGCTGTTATAACAGAAGGACCACCATGGAACACCAGTGATCCACAGAATACAGCTGGGAAACCATCACATTCTAGACATTCATGGATTAATACTATCTAAATGATACCAGTTTCCTAGAAGACATAAGGCTTACTGAAAAAGAATGAGCTTGTATCCTTTTTAAACTAAATTCAACCACTATATGTATATTTTTTTAAAAGAACAGGAGTACTTGTGGCACCTCAGAGGCTAACAAATTTATTTGGGCATAAGCTTACGTGGGCTAAAACCCACTTCATCAGATGCATGCAGTGGAAAATATAATAGGAAGATATATATATACAGAGAACATGAAAAAATGGGGGTTGCCATACCAACTCTAATGAGACTAATCAATTAAGGTGGGCTATTATCAGCAGGAGAAAAAAAACTTTTGTAGTGATAATCAGGATGGCCCATTTCAAAAAGTTGACAAGAAGGTGTGAGTAACAGTAGGGGAAAAATTAGCATAGGGAAATAGATTTTAGTTTTTAGAACGCTTCCTCAGCTCTCGTCCCCTAATGCCCCTACTCTACTTGCGCTACATTGATGGCATCTTCATCATCTGGACCCATGTAAAAGAAGCCCTTGAGGAATTCCACCATGATTTCAACAATTTCCATCCCACCATCAACCTCAGCCTGGACCAGTCCACACAAGAGATCCACTTCTTGGACACTACAGTGCTAATAAGCAATGGTCACATAAAGACCACCCTATACTGGAAACCTACACCACTATACTTACCTACATGCCTCCAGCTTTCATCCAGAAGACATCACACGATCCATTGTCTACAACCAAGCTCTAAGATACAACCGCATTTGCTCCAATCCCTCAGACAGAGACAAACACCTACAAGATCTCTAACAAGCGTTCTTAAAACTACAATACCCACCTGCTAAAGTGAAGAAACAGATTGACAGAGCCCGAAGAGTACCCAGAAGCCACCTACTACAGGACAGGCCCAACAAAGAAAGTAACAGAACGCCACTAGCCGTCACCTTCAGCCCCCAACTAAAACGTCTCCAGCGCATCATCAAGGATCTACAACCTATCCTGAAGGACGATCCCTCACTCTCACAGATCTTGGGAGAAAGGCCAGTCCTCGCTTACAGACAGCCCCCCAACCTGAAGCAAATACTCACCAGCAACCACACAACACACAACAAAAACACTAACCCAGGAACCTATCCTTGCAACAAAGCCCATTGCCAACGCTGTCCACATATCTATTCAAGGGACACCATCATAGGACCTCATCACATCAGCCACACCATCAGGGGCTCGTTCACCTGCACATCTACCAATGTGATATATGCCATCATGTGCCAACAATGCCCCTCTGCCATGTACATTGGCCAAACTGGACAGTCTCTACTCAAAAGAATAAAGGACACAAACCAGACATCAAGAATTATAATATTCAAAAATCAGTCGGAGAACACTTCAACTTCCCTGGACACTCAATTACAGACCTAAAAGTGGCAATTCTTCAAAAAAAAAAAAACTTCAAAAACAGACTCCAACGAGAAACTGCAGAACTGGAATTAATTTGCAAACTGGACACCATTAAATTAGGCTTGAGTAAAGACTGGGAGTGGATGGGTCATTACACAAGCTAAAACTATTTCCCCATGCTAATTTTTCCCCTACTGTTACTCACACCTTCTTGTCAGCTGTTTGAAATGGGCCATCCTGATTATCACTACAAAAGTTTTTTTTCTCCTGCTGATAATAGCCCCCCTTAATTGATTAGTCTTGTTAGAGTTGGTATGGCAACCCTCATTTTTTCATGTTCTCTGTATATTTATATCTTTTTACTGTGTTTTCCACTGCATGCATCTGATGAAGTGGGTTTTAGCCCACATAAGTTTATGCCCAAATAAATTTGTTTGTCTCTAAGGTGCCACAAGTACTCTTCATTCTTTTTGCTGATACAGACTAATACGGCTGCCACTATGAAACCTATATATTTTTAAACGTTACCAGCCACGTATGAATCTTAGGACTTTCTGAAAAATACACATGTATCTATTTTTGCTATAGTCAACCAGCCTAGTATTAGAATTTTAAATATGAAGGGCCAGTTTTTCCCTCTATTATATGGATGTAATTTTGATTGACTTCTGTGGGTGTTATGGTCATGTGAATGAGAAGCTGAATAGGACTGAATGATTCCTGACATACAGAATTTACTTTTTTTACTTTATGGAAAATCGTCACTAAAAATAGAGATATGGGTATCTCCAGCTATTTTAAAGCATTACATATCCTTATAACATATATTTCTGGAATGTCCCACTAATATTTAGATAATATATGCTGGTTGGTCACCAACTATCCCAATACATAGACCTTAATTTTGCCTAACGTACTCACACTGAATATTATCTTACTCCGCAAGTAGTCCCATTGATTGCTATAGGACTACCTGAGGTGTAAGTTACTCTATGTGAATGAGGTTGGCAGACTTTGGCCCTGAGCAAGGTTTGCACAATCAGGCCCATAATGGGTTGTCAGGTCCTCCTCATATATTGTAATTTATCTTTTAGAACTGATCTATGGAACCTCTTTAGTTGAGGGTCTGTCCACATGACATAAATTCCATACAAATTGTATAACTCTGCCATTTCAAATTGCTTTGAGATGAAATGTGGCTTGGTGTCACCTGGGCTAGAACTTTGACTATCTTTGGAGAATGGGGGCTAGAAACGAGAAGGAAATGGTTTGTTCATTTTGGATAGTTTTGCACTCTGGTACTAATTCAAAGAGGTATCACTTTGCATATTTTTGATTATTTTTTTTAATCTGCAAGTCAGCATAGTGAGGTTTAACTCTGCATCAGATTGATATATGTAACATTCTCTGTTAGATGAAAGTCACATTTGTGAGCATTTTGGGGAAGAAGGGACATTGTTCACAAACATAGTCCAAAACAATAGTAACTTACCCATATTTGGAGGCAAGTTCTTATGGGCCTGATTGCAGAGGCCCTGCATGGGTGCACAAGATAGAGGTAGGGTGCAATACACGATCCTCCACTTGTGTACCTGTAGTTGGTCAGTCCAATGGCCAGCTTGCCTAGTGGTCAGGCAGTGATTCCACAGTTCTCTTCAGTCTGCTTATCCTGGAGTGTCCGTCTGGGTCATATACAACGGGCATCAGTCCCTCCTGTGTGTCCCTTCCTCCCCACTTGGGGGTTCTCTCCCAACAGGAGTGGGACCTGGAGCCTAAAGGGATGTTTCAGTGTCTGGACCACTCATTGGTCCACCCCAAGTTAAACTTCCCCCTGGGGTTCTTCCTGCTAGGCTGCAGAATCTCATTTTAGGGCATGGTCACAATCTTAGCAGTATTAGCATAGTCTGCCCAGGGGACATCATCCCCTTCTTTGGGGCCTCTCTTGGGTTCCTGACTCAAAAAAGGGAGGCAAGTGGGGGCCTTAGAATAACACGTGGGGTCCAAAGGTAGTAAGGTGAATTCATGACATTCATGACTGCTTGCATGCTTTGGGCTCATTTGCCTGATACAATAATTTTCTATTCACTTGTGTGCCTATTAATTTCAAACAACCACTGTCAAGTGGCTCTGCCTAAGTTTCTAAGTTTTCAGCCACAGAGAGGCAAGGTTCTCAGCTTGTACATTATTAATAATGGCACTCTGATTTTCAGTGGAGACATTACACTGAGGTCTGCCTGGCTGTTCAGATGGACATTAAAGATTCCATCACTCTTTTCCAAAAGCGTAGGGTTTAACTTTAATGTGAATCCTGACCTTCATTTCCAAGAAAATATGTAATATCTAAGACTGTGTGCGGTATATTTCCAAGTGCATAACAAATGCCATGTTAGACGGCACAGTCAATGCATTGCTATTGGATCAAGTCAATACCTTTCTAAAATGATTTGAATTAAAAATCTGCATATGAAATGCACTATATAAAAGCAATTCCTGCTTTTTCATGGAGGGGTTATCCTGTCAGTATCTCTTCTGTGAAGTGAAGTCCAAAAACGTTAATTGTTAGTGAAACTTATCTCATCTCTGCATTGATCCCCCATGTGGAACACACATTGTATTTTATAATACGGTCTTATTTGGGGTTCCAAGAGTGCCCCTAAGTTTCAGCTTCTAACTTTTCAAAGGCTTAACAAAAAAAACCTATCCTCCGCTACTGCATTCTTTATTCTATGAAGTGTTCATGTTATCTTTTAAAACATTTTTTAAGAGAGAAAAATTAGTATAATTCTGATGTAGGGTACTGAAGGCCAAGAGACAACACCCTTCTATTTATCCACAACTCACATGTAGCAAAGGCAAATGCAAGCTTCTCTACAGTACTTTGCCTTTATTTCTGGTCTTCCTGAGGATAAAGAGTTGATTTGTATGTTTTGGAGAATGGACGAGTACTCAGAAAAGCTAACACAGACACACTGTTGGAAGCCCTGCTGAAGATGTACTCTACTGCATCTAAAAAATCAAGTCCTGTGATCAAAAAGCTGGATGAAGTACAACTAGGGAAGAAAGAGATCCATGGTTGGATAGAAGAAAGCTGAGTTTGTGGGAGAGTTGGGGAAATGTAACTTCCTATGATGTGCAAATGTGTTTATGTTTATTAATTGTTTGATCTTATTTTGCCTTTATGACCACCCCGGCAGGTGAAATGGTAGTTCAGGAATGCAGAATAGGGTCCTGAGTTAGCATTAAATTAGGAGTTGATCCCCTCCACAGTATTGAAGCCCAGGGGATCCAAAACCAGTGGATTCCTTAGGAGCTATAAGAGGAAATGCAGGGTCACCAGTGGCTCCCCCAAAATCCATGAGCTTTGGGGACCAAACAGCCTGATCATTCACTGGAAAGCCATCCCTCCTCACTTACCAAAGGAAATATCCAATGGAAACTCTACAAATAGAACTGCAGGGAATTTCCAGCACCTTGTGCAAAATTTTTTCCAGGTAGGGGGGATTTGTCTGCCAAACTGCCAGCTCTTTTGGGCAGGAACCTTGCCTTTTATTCGTTGCACACTTATGGTACTATACAAATAATAAGGATAAAATACATCTCCACTGATTCCCACCCATTTCATCCCCAAAGTATTGCTTACACACATAAATACTCATTATATGTGCAGAACATTGAAAGAAGGAGAAAAGTAAATGTTTCTTGGGTCCAAATTCTCCCCATTGCATCATCTTATATCGCAGCTGTACCTCAGTCAGTAACATATAAATTGCTGTAATTCACTGACCCTCTGAGAAGTCTGTATGTGAAGTACAAACTGGTACTTTGTGGTTTGATTCCAACTCCAGGAATTAGGTTAAAAACTGTAACCAGAAACACTTTGCAATATGTAGACTTTAATGACTGCCAGATTACAATGGAATTCTGATCAAATAATATACGATATTCCCATTTAGACCAAAAGAATTCATCATGCCCCCTGTTGTCACACTGAGCACCAAAAGGATATAAAGCGATGACTTCAACTTTAGTGAGCAGTACATTTCTGGATCATTAGGCACACATCAAAGGAGAGTTTTCTTTGCAGCATTCTCCTTTCTTCCCTCCACTCTCCATCCCATGATGATGAATAAAGAATATTGGACCAACCTTATTCTGTTCTCCCTGTTCAACATTTAGTGGATGATGATTTATAAGCCTCCAGGGTCTTCAAGGAGCCCCATATTTACGCTACTCACTCATACAAGCAGTAATAGGTTTTACTGAAAGCACAGGTACCAGTATGCCTATGGAAGTGAGAGGGACGTCATGAAAAAAGATAAACAAAGAGGGGAAACCAGAGATGAATAAAAGCTGCTCCCACTGCATCTTTACACATTGTTGTATTACTTGACCTAGAAACTGTGAGCTTAATTCCCTCTGCTAGTGACTGAGTCAAGATTCTGCAATCACACATTCCATAATACGGTCTCTAAGCACCAGGCAAAGGGTGACTAGGGGCTTGGGGGATGGAAGTAATTATAAAACATTCTTACACTGGTTTCTTCAAGGGGAAGGAGTATCGAAAGGACAATGGAAAGACCATCTCAGTAAACCTAAGGCTGAGGCTTTTGAGATGATAAGTTTCAAGCTATTTTAAATCTTCCAAGTAAACCTTTTCCAAGCTAGAGTAGGAACAAAACAAAAAAGGAAGAATGAAGTATGTGAACATATTTTAAGTATTTTTACTAGGACAAAATTATTATTGTACATAACATATAGCTGGCCCCAGTGTCATCTCACAGGCTAATGAATGGATGTTAATGAGCACAGCAGGCCCCTCACTGTTTGGCTTTTGAAAAATGGTTTTCCAGAGTTGGAACAGTGTGTCTGAACCTCCTTGTGTCTCTTCACCCATCACAGGACAGGATAGACTCACACATACAAAATGCAATTTAAAACTAATGTGACTCAGGCTTTTAAAAAAGTCATGGGAGCGGATGTGATTGATATTTCAAACATTGTCTATTTTCACATCAGTCTTACATTTTATTCTATTTCCTTTATCTTGCAAATGTATAAATTTAAATATGTAATGTGGGTAGAACTGAGACCTGCTTTTCAAGTCATCTGAGAGGATTTAAAATGCAGGCCCCAATCTCAGAAATGCTCTGGAGGTTTATTCACATTAAAATTCTAAAACTACAAATAAAGATAAAGATATTCAGTCCATTTTTCATGTTTAAAAAACATTTTATGAGAGCATGAAGTCTCTCCAGAGAAGACTTTATTGTCTCATAAACCCCATCTTAGACAGCCATGTCTCTACAGCTTTGTCTGTGACACATTACCAAGGTGAGCTTTAGACAACAAGCACACTTTGTTAGCTCTTCCTGCTTCAAAGGAGGCTGCACTTAGAACGTTCAGCTGGTGAACAGCACCAGGGCACTGTATTTAAAATGACAATTTTTACCTAGAATGTTGATTTCTAGGAGATGTGGTCTGTTAACTTGAATTTCAAATCCAAACCACCCGGAATTCTGTAGGGGGTTGAATTTAAATCCCTAAATTTGAATCTTCCCTACACTTTTGATTCTAAATTAGTTCTAAAACTAAAGGGACCTGTATTCCAGATCATCTCAATGTAGCCCAGGTTGAATGAAATGTTGTGATATTGTGAGTTAAAAGTTCATGTAAACAACTCATAAAACGTTGTCACATTTGAATATAAATCCTGCTTCATCCTCACACCTCAACATCCAAAATCTTACCTATAGCTAATCTGAATCCAGATCTAAGCAGAGACTTCTGAATTGCTTTCCTCTGAAAACAGTGTAACAGCTAACCAAATATCAGATACTGAATACTCATAATAAATTGCTTACAACCAATCCATAGATTTTTTTAAAAAATGATTATATTTAAATTATGATTAATTTGGAAGAAATTACAATCTGCTCACAGACAGTACAGAAGGAATTCACAGGGAAAATGGCTAAATTCTTTCAGTAAATTATTTCCTGCAAATTATTTGCTCAGATCTAATTAAAACACAAGGAATTTTAGGAACAGAAAAAGGCTATTTGACCTAACAAATCTTCCTAGTTTTAATTGATCTAACCACATCCCTTTTTCCTCAAAGGTCTAATGTACTGCATAGTCCTTCAAATCCAAATTTATGCTTGCTAATTAGGACCATTCACAGACTAATGGATGAGCTTTCATGTTAGAGCACATGTGCAAAATAGTTGCATGCATGACAGACAAACAGCAGAAACAACAGTCATGCATAGTCTTCTACAACTGGTCTGAAAGTGTAGGTCATGATGATGCAGGATAGATGCTGTCCACACTTACTATATTGTAAAAATAGGAAGTCCATTTGTGAATCTAACTGAGATAGCTTGGACTTCTTAGTCTACTATACAAATGCCTTCATCAGAACCATCCAGATTAGACAAAAAGCCTTGTCATCATGGTTATTAAAAGTTTTTCCACTTACCAGCCTCAGAACTGGGTGGGCATAAACCCTCTAGAAAAAAATCTGCCACTTGTGTACATGTATTGTATTTCGTTTTTAGTCACATATCATCTTTTACTTTTCATTACATACTGCCATTCCAAAGAAGTCAAGGCAACAACACAGAAACTTGCTGTTTTGTCTCCCAGTCTCCTGTTATTTCCCCGATACGAATACAAAACAACCTGATTCCATAGTGTTAAATCATCTCTCAACTGCAGTAAAAAAATAAAATAAAATAAAAAAACCATAAAACTTGTGTAAGACCGTACGCAACATAAGGCAACAAAAGGGATACCTGCTCTGAATAATCTTATGAGTAGAGGTCAAGGGAGTTGGACTTACTAGAAAATAAGACTTCAAAGAAATCTAATGGATGTATTCAAAATGATGAATGTACTCAATAAAGTTAATGGAGCATTAGATATTTTTTACACTGAAAAAAAGATACCAAAATTTGGGGGATGTAACCTACAAATGAGGAAAGTAGGAGTAATTAGAGCAGTGCCTCAACCTTTCCAGACTACCATACCCCTTTCAGGAGTCTGATTTGCCTTGCATACCCCAAGTTTCACCTCACTTAAAAACTACTTGCTTACAAAAATCAGATTTAAAAATACAAAAGTGTCACAGCACACTATTACTGAAAAATTGCTTATTTTCTCATTTTTACCATATCATTATAAAATAAATCCATTGGAATATAAATATTGTACTTACGTTTCAGTGTATAGTCTGTAGAGCAATATAAACAAGTCATTGTCTGTATGAAATTTTAGTTTCTACGGACTTCACTGGTGCTTTTTATGTAGCCTGTTGTAAAACTAGGCAAATATCTAGATAAGTTGATGTACCCCATAGAAAACCTCTGCATACCGCCTGGGGCACACGTACCTCTAGTTGAGAACCACTGAACTAGAGAACTTGGGCAGAATCATTTTATAACATAGGTAATAAAAAAAAGTACCCCTCAAAACAACTGGAGCAAAAAAATGTCTAGATGTGTTCACTGGACATCCTAAGAAGGAAATGGTATCCAAAAAACGCAAGCATACTGGGCTATTTCGCCTTCTGGTATTTCTAGAATTCCTTGATCCGGATCCTCATTTCATATAAATTGGCATAGCTTCACTGAAGTCACTGCAGCAGTATTGATTTATGTCAGTTGTTTTTATCAAGATTCAAATGGTGCTATCCAATTCCTAAATATAGACGTAAATTTCAGAGAAACCCATAATATTATTTTATTTGATTAGTGCCACCACTGCTGTTTGTCTATGTCATGGTTTATTATGTAGAATTTCATATTGTGGAACGACTGAGAGAAAGATCTGATACTTCAACACTGCAGCAGTAAGAAAGCTGATGCACAATGTTCCATTTTCAAGAAGAAAATACCCTTTCAAGTTACTTTCCCCCAGGGTTGCTATAACAGAACACTGTATTTAAATCATCAGGTCATGCACAAGAAGATGGTTTAACTGCTAATTAACACTAGATGATATACTGAAAATTACATGCTAATTAATTCTCTGTAGATCAAAATGCCCTTCCTTCTATGTCACTTTCAATGAACATATTAACATGAGGAATAGGATCACATTAATTACTAATTCATTTGACAAACATGAGAATCTATATTAAAAAGTTGATAGAGGTTAACTAAAAAAAAGGAAGAAGGTGGGTCAGAGTTGCTATCTCTAGGCTACGGATTCATAGAATCATACATGTTAAAGAAGGAAAAGACTTATTATATCATCCAGCTCTATCTCTCTGTCAAGTTAATATTATTCCCTTATAGTACATTTTCTTTTAGGCAAATCAGTACTCAGAATAATGATGATCAGCTGCTTATATGAAAGTGACAGGGGAAAAAAATCTCCAAAATGAGAGAAAGTAAATTGAAAGGAAAAGAAAATTATGTTTTTCTGATAAATTAAATGTTAACTATACAAAATCTAAATAGCTCCTCCCTCTAAACCCAAAGGAACTGGGCAGTCTCTGAGTAGGCTGGGTATTTTGACTTCCTCACTCACTTCCAACACAAATGCATGGTTTAGAGATGCTTCCCAGCAAGGGTGAGGACGTGCAGTATCATTTTCCAGATTAGTATGTCTAAGACAATGCTGAGGCAGCAATTCCCAGAGTAATGAAAAAATGCAGTTCCCTCCAGAAGTCTGGCATTCCCATAGTAAACAGAGATGCAATCATGAGCAAGCAGGAGCCATACGTGCTGGAACTAGGGATGCTGGGGGTGCTGCCTGGCTTGAAGTCATTTCCATCATATACAGAGTTTACAGTTTGGTTCAATGGCTCTCAGCACCCCCACTATGCAAATTGTTCCAGCACCCTGGCAGGAGCTGAGTATTTAATTACAAATCTGTCTATAATACCAAACCCAGTGCTTCTAAAAACCTCAACATATGGCAAGAGGTGGTCATGTCTCAACAGCCTCTTAAAAAGCATATAGGAGAAAAGTTAAAAGAGTAATGGTGCTCACCTGTTGATAACACTCTAAAATTGTAATTTAAACTACAATTATAAAAATGCAAATAAATATGTAACTGATTATTGCAACTTAATATTATATCATCATAACGCTCACAATGATTCCTGGCTTGCCTACAGTCTCAGAAACATTCAGGGTCAAGAGTTATCCAGTATCTACATTATTTTTATTACTTGCTATAGCACCATAGCCCTACATCAGGATCAGGTCCCCATTGCTCTAGGGGTTCGTCAAGCACATAGAAAGACACAGGCCCTGCCTCCAGGAATAATCTAAAAAGACAAGCAACATATGCTGGGGTGGACAGACGGCTACAAACAAATTATGTACCATTTTATATACATTATGGCTCACCTTTTCAAAAATGTATTTCTACAGTTAGGCCCTTCACTTCAGTTGTAATTAACCACTGGAAGCACTTACCAAGGGGTATGGTGGATTCTCTATCACTTAAGTCTTTCAGTCAAGATTGGATATCTTTCTAAAAGGTATACTCTAGCTCAACCAAAGTGGGCTTGATACAGGAACCATTTGGTGAAATTCTATGGCCTGTGTAATTGTTGCCTGAACTATTGATTGTATATTAACTATATTGATTACTTAAGAATTCCCCACTAACATGCTGAGATTTGATTGGTTCTTGTCACAAAATCAGGCACAGAATTATTTTTCAGTTGGAAACCCTGATGTGCATGGTTGGAACACTCACACGTAGGAAAAACCTTTTTGAATTTGCTGTAGTTTTAATAATACAGTTAGCAAAGTTACAAACACTCCAACCCAGCAAGGTAGATGGGGATAATATGGAATGTGTGTCTGAGCATCCATAGACTCAGAATATCCCTTGCAGAATATCTTGAAGGACTTGTTATTATCTTCATCATCATCATCATCATCTTCCTTGTCATCACCATCAGTGGTCATCATCCTGGCATCTCCCAAGAGCTACATCTCCCCCAAGGCAGACAGGCCAGGATACAACTTTTATGTGTTATGCTGATGCCACTATGCCTAAAGCATATTAATTAAGGGTTTCATCCCCTTTTCCTTATTTCCTCACTCTTTTAATAGTGGGGTGCTCTTCTCCCATAGGTCATTAGTCCATTCACCTCAAGTTCATCAACATATAAGGCCATGGCATTCTCGTGGTCATACATCTGCTGATGTTCCTGACCTTAAAGTATCCCAAGCTAGCATAAACGAGCATCTTGTGGTTACCTGTTAGCAGTTTAGTCACCACAGCATTCTATCTTGTGATATCTTATGCTCTAGGGTTAATTACTTATGCTAAGGCTTTTTAGTTTATACCTATAAGGCTTAGATATAGTAGCCTACATAATACTTAGATAATACTTAGTCCTGCCATGAGTGCAGGGGACTGGACTAGATGACCTCTCAAGGTCCCTTCCAGTTCTATGATTCTATAATGCAGGACCTGAAAAATCTTTTAAGCTACGTGTTGCAGTGATTATAAATGAAGGTAAAACTTAGTAGTGTGTCCCACTGAATGGGGTACTGGACACAGGAAAACTAGGTTGTGTTTCTGAGTCTCCTAAGGTACAACTGCACTACAAAATAAAAAAAGCCACAGAAGCAACTCTCAGTGCCTGGGTCTACATACTCAGGATTGCTCTATGGTGCTAAAAATAGCAGGCTGGAGCTTGGGCTCTAAGACCCACTTGCCAGGTTTCAGAGACCTAGCTCGAGCCTGAACAGGAACATCTATATTACTATTTTTACCACCATAATATGAGCCCCACAAGCCTGAGTCTGTAAACTGGGGATCTGAGAGTTGCTGCTGCAGCATTTTTTTTTTTTTTTTTTTTCAGAAGCTGTACCCCTGCTGAGTGACTCTGGGCAAGCAACTTCACCTCCCTCTGCCTTGGTTGAATCATCTATAAAGGGAGGGATAAAGTGAACTACCTCCTTCGTATAGCGCTTTGAGATCTATGGATAAAAAGCACTACATAAAACCTAGATATTTTTAGGTTCAGAAAACAGTCAGTATTTGAGCCATCATTGATGGCTATATAATGCAAGCCAAGCAAATGCACTCTCATGTCTTTACTTTCAAAGGAACTAAAATGTTTTTTTCTGAGCCAATCGGTCGATCTTTAAGTAAAAGCTCCATTATCTATCTGTCTAGCATTTCTATTTGTCTACTTATTTATTTATTGCTTTCATGCATTATTCTATTTGGTCTCCTACATAAAAATTCTAAATATTTAACAATCATTAAAGTCAACAGAATGGCTTTGGAAACATTCTTGAAAAGGAAATTCAAACAAAATGAGCCCTTTCCTTGATACATTGCTGTTAGGTCTATATATAACTAGTATCAATTTTCAATTTAAAAAATTCTTGAGTAAACATTAATTTTTTTTTGCTTGGTCTTTAATTCAAAGAAGTAGTTTGTAGCGCATCTTAAAAGTCAGAATATGCATCCAATAATACATAGTTTCTATAGGAATTGAGTTTTCCTGCTTTATTCAGACAGTGTAAGTAGCAAAATCATTTGGGACATCTTCATTAAAAATTATGTTAACACAAACATTCTCTAACTCACTAATCTAGTAAATTTTTATTTGTAAACTGCTGAATGTGAGCAACATGAAAAACCAATAGGAAAAAGCAGCATTAAGGGAATTTGTTCTTGTTTACTCAGAATTTTACAATGTAAGTGAAATGGAATTAGGTAGTTTAGTGGGTCAGTGAACTAGCCTTATATCTCTGGAGGCCTGGGTTAAAGTTCTATTGAAGATAGGCCAAGACTGAGAACGAAGGTAATTGTCTCATTCTAGTTCTTATTTATCCATATCATAAAGAATTAAGATTAATACTATGGGCTACATTTTCAAAAATAGCCTCTAAATGTGCACCTGCAATAATTTATTCATATGAAGCCCTAATTTGCATTGTAAGAGGTACTTCCATGTGCATATGGGACAGTTAGCCTTCTAACTACCCAATATTGTTCATAAGTGCCCTCTGCAAACAAACAAACAAAAATTGCAGGCACAAATGTGGAGGGTAGGGCTGACACCTTTTTGAACCTCTTATCCTCTCCACTTAGTGCACAAAGCAGTATGTAACACTGTTTTGATCCATTAGAGATGTCATACTTCAGGCTACTTTGTAGGAATGCCATGGACATAATGATCAGGCGCTCATAGTCTACAGTGAGTAATGATCATTCTATTCAAGATAAAATAAAATTATATAGACTAGAATAAGGTTGCAATCACTGAACAGTCTCTTGATTGTTCCTTTTTCCCTTTGTACTAAATAAAGTAAAACCATAGCAAAAAAACATGATGCAGTTTGCCACAATTTGCAACATCTGCACAGAAGAGACACTCACAAGAGTTACTGCAGTGGTTGTGGCAGCAGGGTTGTCATTCATTTGCAGAGCTATGTGGAGAAGATTGCAGAGTGCCTGCTCACCTTAAGCCTGGTTCAAACCAGTGCTACTAGTCCCGCACTTTCATAATCACTACATTCTCTCACAAATTAAAAACAAATACAGCTGAAAAATGCTCTGTTTAAATTAGCCTATCCTAAATTACATACTGCATGTGCCTCTAGCAGATCAAGTCATTCAGGCTGCTTTGGCAATTTTACTAGTTATTCAGGAAGTTCTTCCAAGTTATTATTTAAAAAGTTATGCCTACACTATTCAATACTTTGGTCTATATCTTCAAACAGTTTCTTAACTTAAAACATCTACCCTTGTATCTTGGTGATGTCATAGCATTCTAACTATGCTTTTCACCAAGGATTGACAGACTGACAGAATAAGCACATCTAAAGGCTGGCATATATATATGTGGAGGACAGATGGGCTAAGTTTTAAACAGCCAACTGAATTTGAGGTCTGTCTATACTTATACTATGCACTTTATATATAAAGAGAGTGTGTTTAGCAGGTAGGACACTACACTGGGAATTAGGAAATCTAGGCTTTATTTCTGTCTCTTTCACTAACCTACTGTGTGACTTGGTAAGGCTCTTCAGCTCACTCTCTGCCTCAGTTTCCCCAATTTTAATTTGGATAATAATAATAATTACCTTCTTTTGTAAAGTGTTTTGAGACCTACAGCTTAAAAGCACTAAATACAGTGTACATATGCTTGGAATGATTCAATTTTTATTGGTAAATGTCAGTAGATGTTGAAAAAATATTTCAACTGATAATAATGAAAATTTACAGATAGGCAAGTCTGACGAATGCTTCTTGAGAACTTATTAGAGTTTGATTTAAGGATATTTACTTGGTATATTTTGACATGTAATGTTGACAATTTGTGTTTTAATGGATATAAAGCTTTAACTTTTTTAATTTCAACCTCTACTGTCATTAAATAATTATCTGACATCCCCCTTTGCCTGACCCTTCCCTAATTTCCTGCAACTGTGAAAATTTAAATTGATAAATTAAAAAAAGCTTAAATAGTTTTGTACAACTGTGAACATTTAAGTCAATAAAAACAAATTATATCCACTGAAATTATACAAAAATAAAAATTGAGGATTATGCCAAGCCTAAATGTATAGAAATATGGAGAAGCAGTACACTCTACTCAGTTAAGGGAGAGATCTGCTTTCCATTACCAACAAATCTGTGCTTAGTTCCCTACACCAACATCCTCAAAAACGGTCCTTTCTGTTTTGTAGACAGAGATCTTACCTTATTGTGAAGTGACTCAGATGGTCCACTTTGGAAAGATGGGACTCAGAAATAGGTTTTAGTCAAATTTTGAAAATTCTTCAAACATTTTTTACCCTATCTTATCTTAAAATACCTTGTCCTAGAAACTTTAGGTGAGGTTTATTTAAAAGATATTGGTGAGATCTAGTGTTCAGAACCAGTTTTGAGACTGGGAGAGCCATACTTGGGAAGATACTCTCTGCAATTAAGAAAATCACAATGGTCTACCGTATTCCAGTGGACTGCTAAAGGAAACAATATGATTGGTAGAGGCCCAAACTCTAATCTTAAAGGGCCAGCCTCAACCACTATAGAGTATCATAAAGGGGCTGTTAACAAGCCACAAGAGGATGGGGGAGAATTTCTTGGCATAGCAAGGTAATGACGTTAGTGGTCCAATGCTGCCTCAACAGCCAGCCCAAGAGAAAGGGGGAAGCAGTGCAAGGATCTGTAACAATGACACTATGAGGAATCTGTGCTGCCTCATAGCCCATAGCTGACCTGAGACAGATTGACATAATTCTCAACAGATGCAGGCTTCTCTACCTTATGCTGGGAGCTGTTTTAGCTCCATAGCAGCCCAGAATTTGCAGGGCACAAAGGTGGCATAAAGCCACTTCTCACCCCCATTCTTGTCTGGCCTGCGCCTACCACCTGCTTTGCCTTCCTCCAGAGACTCTCCCCAGCTGTGCTTTGGCAATGATATACCATCAACCACTGACAGCAACAGCTCCAAACTCAGTGTCCTTCTTTCACCATGTTCTTGTTTCCCCCCACACACACAATTTACCGAAAGAGGCAGGCACAGCTGGATTCTTCATTCCTCAATCACTCCCCTCAGATATCTGCTCTTGGCTTCAGCGGCAGTACCATCAGGAGAAGCTCTCAATACTTCTTCTTACTATATAACCTGAGCCAGCTCAGTTTCTCACCACCCAGATTCATCATATCTCCTGGGAAGCTAGTCACCAGGGCAGCTACTTACAGCATATAGAGAAGATTTGTGCTAGCACAGCTATTATCTTCACACACAATATATATTCTATACATTAAAATATGTACGGAATTCATGCAGGATATAAGCAGTATATGGTATTGTTAAATTCTAATCAGGGGCTAACTAGTATAAAGTTAGAAGCATAAACTTTTTTCATTTTGTATTATTGTATGAGCATATGCTCTCCAGTGGAGTAAAGACAGAAGCATATTCTAGAGAATAAGCATAATTTTTAGTTTAGTAATCATAAGGATATATATCACATGTGCACATTTGTATTTAATTATGGGACAGGTAAAGATTATAATATTAACACTGGTGCTGGCTTTATAGTAGGTTTGTTTTTTGTTGGGGTTGTATTGAAAATTAGTCCATCTGAGAGACAAACCAACTCTAAATACTTTCAAAGCCCTCATAAAGAATCTGTTTGGGAAATAACAACAATGTAGTTTCAAAGAGGGATGGGCAAATCTCAGAAGGATTAGGATTTGGGTTCTAATTTGCAAACAGGGTTTGTGTTTGGATTTGGATTTGACTCCAATTTCCCTTTATGGATTTATGTAAAGCTTTTATTAATCACTCATCCTAAATGGTAGTCTGTGTCTCTGTGTGATGGAACCTTAGACATCTTTTTATTTAATAAAACAAAGCAAATGCAAAGCCCCGAATCTGATTTCAGTCTCTGCAGTTGGTCTCTTTAATTTATAAAAGAGGGTGAATATAACCACTTAGTACACTTTGTATATCACTGGAGAAGACACAACTCCACTGTTGAGATTCACTCAGAACTGAAATGTGGCATACAACTGCCCTCAGCTACAAAGTGAATATTTTGGGAGTTTACTGCATTTCAAATATTTTTCACTTATACACCTTCAAAAAATCGATGTTTTGAATTAAAATCTCCTGGGCCAATACAACATAGGCTTGTACCTGACAGATCAAACTGGTGCGGGATTTCTCCATTATGGGGGATCACCTGGTCAAGATATAGGAGCCACAACAGCAGCTCTAGCACCCCACCCCAGCTGCAGGGGCAGGCCTGAGGTGTCTCTGCATCCAGCTGATCTTTAGTTATCTGAAGTGGCCCCCAGGGTCTGTTGTAAAACAGCATAGAATACAACAGTTTGTCTAATTTATGCCTGGGATTTAACCCTGCCTCATTCCTACACTGATTACAGTTCAGCAGCAACTCTTACATTGCAAGCAGTACAATTCAAACAATATTACATTTATGTCCATGTCCCACCTAATTTCAATGTGGCATAATTGCATTCTGGTTACCCCTTGCATTTCTAAGTATTCTTCAAGTAGAGTGTAATCACACTTTGCACAGTGGAGCAGTTTCCACAGAGGAGAAATCTTTCCTTTCTCCACCCCAAAGTCTCTGCCCAAGCTCTAGCAGCATACACATGCTCTGTTTGGTGCTTATGTGCAAGAAGGGGAAAGATTGTCTACAAAGGGACTGCTTGCAATAGCAGGAGACTGAAAGGGTGACCCCAAAGATCCCTTCCAGTCCCCTGTTACTTTGAAGGAAGACACATGTTCCGGAGAATGATGATGATAATTATCTTGAATGGGATGTTCCTCTAAAAATATTGATAAGCTTTGGAGCTAGAGCTTTCAAATGTGCAATTATAATTCCTGCACAGCTGGGTAAGTTGACAGGTAGGTTGGATAAATCAGCATAAATCTTTTAAAGTAGTTGAGCAATTGCAGTCAGGTGGGACTTGCCATTATTGGAGCAGTGTTACCACAATCTACTGACAACGACATGCCTCAGCAGCTTCATCATATCTCAAATGCTCAGTGCTTTCTGTAGATGAAATATGAGTTACAATTATCAAAACAATTTTCATAAGAATACTCCAATACTGGATGACTGAATAGCTGCAGGAAACCCTGTGTTTGTCTTTAATTTTTTCCTCCTTCTACCTGCCATCACATCTTTGTCCCTGCAGGTCTCCTCCGCCAAGTGCTACATTCTACCTTCGGGCTTGTGCCTCCCATCTCCCATTTTTGTAGCAAGTTACACAAAAAAGCCTCTAAATCAGCACCCTTCCACTTGTTCCAATCTGTGTCAGTTCTGACATTACCCCAGTTGTGCTGGTTACCCCTCTGTTAAAACTACACAGATTCAAAGCGCTAGATTCTAACTGACCAGAGTCATGTGACTGTCTCTTTAAGTCCTCCTGGTTTCTCATAGAGACCCCCTATTGAGCATGTGCAGGTTTTGTAGCTCAGTGGAAGGGAGAGGGATTGCCCAGCCTGGGCTACAGTCAATAGGGAGACAGACTGAGAAACTATTCTTATGTTGTTCCCTCATAACCAACAGGTTGACTCTTCCCAGGAGCAACTAGCCACAATTGGATCATTTTATCACGCTCAGGTCTCCAGAGAGAACCTGCCCAGAACTGAAGGACTTGTATGGCATTTCTGAATTGCTTCAGCTATTTCCAGGATGCAAGGACTCACAGAGTTCCTCAGTGTGCTTAAAGGTGCCACATCAAAAATGAACCACCATCTAAGGACTTGATCCAAATCCTGCTGAAGTCAATAGGAGACTTTGATTTCCTTGAATGTAACTGACATTGATTGTTCAGAAATCTTGTGTGTACATTTAGAAAACATGATTGGTATTTGAAAACAAAATGAGTTATGCTAGGAAATGTTAATTATTTAAGGGGAAATGCACTGTCCAGAGTAACTTATATGGAACTACACATATGCTACAACACTAACAGAAGTCAGATCTTTAACAACAGGCATTTTGACCCAAAATGGGTAGTATTAGGAAAATGTCATAGTTCTTCCTAAGCAACCTTCGTTCCTGAATCAACATAGACTCAATTTCACATACACAAACTATGAGAACTTTGAAAGTTTGCATTCACCTGTCAGCCTACCTAGATCCTTATCCCACAGGTGACTGGTTATGTGTCCTTTTTAAGCCTCTCCACCTTTACACCTAAAAAGTATTGTTTGCATATGTGTTTTGTTGTATAATGATACAAGGCACAATCCTACAGCCTTTAGGCATGCAAAACTCACAGAACTCAAGACCATAGAAACTCAATGCCTATAGACTGTTTTCTGTACAATAGCTGTAAAAGTTGTGGGCTATTTCCTTACCGTTCTGAGTAGATTACATTGCTCCATTAAGGTTTTTTTTTTTTTTTTTTTTTGCAGCTTCATCTTTGAAAGATCCAATCTTGATCCTCTCTTCACCTTAACTTTTTTAATAATACAGTCTGAGAGAGAACACATCTAAATGGAAATTGCTTCTCGGGACTGTTGTAATAAATATATGCCAGGTATATCCTATGGGTAGGTGTTGTTTATTTTTCACTCAAAACAGTTAGGCTTGGGATGTGCAGAATTAGAACCTATTCCATATCTTGCATTTCTTAAATTGTTAAGGAAAGTGACATTTTTCAATGAACATTATTTTTGTTTATTTAACTAATGAACTGTATGACACTATAAAACAAAAACTCATGTATATTATTTGATGGGGCACATATTTACCTTCAACAAAACTGACTACTCATTAACAACAAATAATCAGCATTAAAACCTGTTGGTTTTATTTGGAAAAATTCACAGTCTTGTCAGATCTATCAGAATGGATCTTTTGGGAAGCAAAGGCAAGGCTGAAGATCAAATCAGACTTCTCTTGGATGGAGTGGATCCTCAAAATAAATCGTGGCTTTTTTGGCCCCTTTGGTACCTTATGTCAATTGGAGATCCTCATGAAGATTTAGCAAAGTGTATGGCCCTTCATTTTAATAACACCTTAAAAGTAGCAAAATATTCACCTCAAAACCATCAGTATTCCTGAGGACAAAAGTTGTGAAGCCCTTAATTGAGCAGAACTCCCACTGAGAACAACGGGAGTTTTGTTCAGTTAAGGGCTGAAGAATGTGGCTTTGAATACATAGTACATGAAGTGCTTTATGAAGAAAAGGCTTTTACAATGATAAGCTATCAGGCCAAGCTAGACAATTCTGCTATATGTCAGGATTAATTTTATACACACACACACACGCTTCTTTTCTTCCTTTATTTTTTGTGGAACAGATAAGTAGAGCTGTGCAAATAACTGATTTTTTGGTTCTTTGGCTGAACTGAAAAACAAAAAACAAAAATAAAATAATTTCAGATAAACCCCTGAAGCAAATATATATATATCAAATATATATATAATTTGGGTTGAACTTTTTTTTATTTGACCCCCCAAAAAAACCCATTATTTCATTTTTGAGTTTTTTGGCCTTTTAAAATAAAAGTGAAGTAAATTTTAAAACAAAAAGTTGTTTCAAATTGAAAAATCTAATTGTTTCACATCGAAAAGACATTTCAATTGTTTCACTTTTTTTTTTTTTTTTGATTAAACAATTTGGCAAATTTGACATGAATTCATGAGATGTTTCAGTAAACCCAATCTGCATTTTTTTCAGCAAAAAAGAGTTCTGTCCAAAAAATTTCATCCAGCTCTAGAGGTAAGGATCACAACCAAATGGATCTGTATTTCATCATGTAACCTGAGAAGCATCAATTGGATGGAATCCTCTATTTGCTAAAATATTTACTTATGACCAAATTCTGCCTTTGGACCTGCTTCCAGATCAATTTCAATGCATATGGCAGTTCATTAGTACAAGAATTTGTCCTTGTTTGATCTCCTTGTTCAATCTGCCTCCCTCAATTTCTACTGTAGTTTCTTAAACTCTAATTCTTGAAGTAACTGTGCAGGTCAAACTTAATTGTTCTCAGTTTACTGTATTTTCCTGATTTATCTGAAGGGAAATTAAAGTATTCCAAGAGCATAGATTCCCATTTTATTTTCTGACATACATTATGAGTAGCCCCATTCACTGACTAGAGTGAATCCAGAATCAATCAGATTAAAAACCTACACTACACCTGAGATGTTCAGTTTGCATTTGTTCTTTAATTTTATCCACTAAATTAGAAAATGTTGAGATCAAAATGAAACAGATTAAACTGTCACTTGTTTAAAAGCTGCACCATTATGGTAAAAGAAGAGAAAGCAACTGTTTTACAGCAGGTCTGGCAAATTGTCTCTTTCCTTTTTGGAATATTTGCTCCTATCTCAGATCATTTTATTTCATATGACAAAACAAAATGTCTCTTTTGTTTTGTATATGCAAAAAACCTAACTCAAATGCAGCCACGGGGAAGGGCAGAGACAGTAGGTTTATTTTGCTTCACTGGTTTTATAACAAAAATGAAAGTTTCCATTTTGTGTGTTTTTAATTATTATTCTATAACTCTTTCCTAATTTAAGGAAATTCCTCTATTTTTTGTTCTAATCACATTGTGGTATTATCTCACTACGTGAGCTTTCTGCTTTTAATACCAACTAAAAACAGTCTGAAGGTTGAGAAGCACTGGTGTGTGTGTGTGTGTGTATATTCACACACACAAATATTTTGTATATGTATAACTTGCCCTTGGTATAGCATGTATACATGTACATCTATACATTAAAAACTGATCAGGTAAATATTTTATTTTGCTTTATATAGTGTAGAATATGTGTAGATGAGTTCAGATGGATTGAACAATAAAATGAACATGACAAAATGGGTTTTAAGTCAGGAAACAGAACATTAAAGCAATTTCCTGAGTTATTTAAATGCTTTCATTGGAGAAATGTCATTACATACTTGAGTTACACTGGAATATAATTATATAAACACCACAAATAACAATGTTTTACCAAGAAAAACAGAAGTTAATAGAGGGAAAATATTTCCTGCATATTTCTTCATTTTAGGATCAGGTTCTCATTGACATTTAAGGAATAAATCACAAGAAAGGTTCTAAATTTCTTTTCAGAAGCTATTGCCCTAGTCCTTATGCACATGCTTAGCTTTACACATATGAGTGGCTTCATATATATACAGTTCTCCCACAGGTTTAGGGCTTGATCCTATAGTCTTCACTCATGACAAACTCCCACTGACTTCCCAAAGATAATTTCAATGGAATTTTGTCTGAAAAATTCTGTAGGATTGATCCTCTAATCATAATGTCTAATATTTTTATTATGCTAGAAGATGGAAACTTTTAAAAGGCTGGTTACCACCAATTAGTCATATTCATTTCTTGTTCCATGTACAGAATGAAAGGAGTTCGTGTCTCTTATTACTTACATTTTTTGTCTTTTCTAAAGTACATAAGAAGTAACCACAAATATTACCTGGCAAGAGTTCCTTACTGAAACAAAGGGCTGTGGAAGAGAGGGCAGAGAGAGGAGACTAGACTAAAATACCATCTGACAATTAAATGGCTGAGTGGTTCCAGAAGTTTTCAATTGCTTTTTAAAGAATTTTGAACTGTAGTATATTTTAACAGCATCAAAGTATGGTCCTACTCTGAAAATGACTCAGTAAAAATAGCACATGAGGTTCAACATTTATTATCATTCAGTGATTTTCATATCAAATGTGTTCTGTTTGGGTCATTATTTACCCTTATTTATACCCAATAATAATGATTTTAATGAGATTTCAGAGAAGTGACCAAGGGCAGAATTTGGTCCTTTTCCAGACCTGAAGACTAATCTGGCATCTGAAAGTCAAGCCTGGTTCTTTCCAGTTCCCCTATCATCATCACCAGTAAACTGACGCAAATGAAGTGTGGGTGGGGGTGTTCATAGGTGTGAGTAAGGTACCACTGCTCTGCACATCATGGAAAAAAATTTGTAGTTGGAATTTAGGTCCCCACCCCTCTCCTCTGTATGAGAATAAACCAGAGCGGAGTGAAGCTATGAAGTTTTATTTTGACTTTGACAGACCAATATTTTTAAAGCATCAATTACAAATTAAGGAATTTGTATTGTTTCTTGCATTAGCATAAAATTGCTAGTCAGCAAAAAAAAGCACAATTTTAAATACATAAATAAATGAATTGAAATATGTACCCTATTTTATGAATTATTCATCATGTAGAATATTTTTCCCTCATGCCTTGGAACTGTTTCCCAACCTAATAATACCAGTTCCATATATTTATCATTATACCTTAGCACTATTTCAGTCACAGCACTGATTTTCATATTGCCCCCAAGCTCTATTTATTTATTTGCCTTACTAAAAGTTAATGATGACATTCCATTTATGAAATAAGATCACCCAGACCCAAAAGAAAGATCAATTTCTTGATGTTCTGTTTTTTGGGGGGAAATGGGGGTGTTTTAAGACAAGTATCCATTTTGTTTAATATTTTTATTTTAAAAATCCACATTAAGTGACTTGTTTTAAATACTGTTGAACTGCAGTATTTAAAATGCTACTAATCTAGCTCAACCTCTTCAGGTGTTTTATTTCGCCTCAAAAAGATGAAACATGTTGACATTAAAAGAAATGAAAAGACAGTCAAGTTAGGCTACCATAAGCCCCCAGGATAGGGAGAATATCTGTCAAAGATAAATAAATCAAATGCAGGTAAAAGGAAAGGGAAGACGAGTATAATAAGGTTGGGGGGGGGGGAATTAGGCAATAATATTATTCTGTCTCAAGCAATGGAATACACTCTTAGAACATGGATTTTTAGAGCAATATCTGTATAAACACGCTGCTTGCCTATAATGCACTTATTTACTTCCCAGTATCAAAGTCCTGTGAATGCAACAGGGAGCAGAGTGATTCAAATTTACTGATGTGCCTCTGTTATGAAAATCTATTCTCTCAATAGCTAAGGATGAAGCTAGTACTGTACAATACACATTTGGACAGCCACTGCCTGGATGGGCTTTCAGTTGATGGGCCCTGTTCTGCAATCTGATCTATGTGATGTACCCTTATGGCCGCTCAGAATCCTGCTGAACTCAATCCTGCATGGATTGAATGGCAGGATCAGGGCCTAAATCACAGACACATAAAGCAAGATGCACAGACAGGGAAGGAGCTGGCTTAGATATTTTATTTTATTTATTCCTTGTTCTGTTGGAGTCTCACAGAAGAAGTGTCTTTAGCCACTTGTTGAATGAGGGAGTGAGGACCTGGTATACTGGAAGTGGGAGGGTATGCTAGGTATAACAGGCAGGATTGGAAGAAGGTACAGCGAGGGGAGTGGAAGAAGGAAACAAATTACTGTTGAGGCTGGATGTTAGAAGAGGGAGATGTGGATTAAAAAAATGCAGCAATCTCCCTTCCTGAACATTTTCCTAACATCACTGGGTTTGTCATAACTCCATAGTGACTTGGCCTAGAAGCTGCTAGCTTCTTTCTGTGTTTTGGTGTAGATGAGGGTGGCTGCCTTTGGCTAAATCTGGTGGAACAGGGTAAGTGTTGTTTAATTATTAAAATGGTTTATGAATATATGTTGCTTTCACACCACCCATAGGACCTTGATTTAGGGTATGTCTACACTACGAAATTAGATCGAAGTAATAGAAGCCGGTTTTATAGAAATCGGTTGTATACAGCCGATTGTGTGTGTCCCCACATAAAATGCTCTAAGTGCATTAGTTCGGCGGACCGCGTCCACAGTACCGAGGCTAGCGTCGACTTCCAGCGCATTGCACTATGGGTAGCTATCCCACAGTTCCCGCAGTCTCCGCCGCCCATTGGAATTATGGGTTGAGAGCCCAATGCCCGGATGATGCAAAACAGTGCTGCGGGGGGTTCTGGGTACATGTTGTCAGGTCCCTCCCCCTACGTCACAGCAACGGCAGACAATAGATTCGCGCCTTTTTACCTGGGTTACCTGTGCAGACAACATACCACGGCAAGCATGGAGCCCGCTCAGCTCAGCTCACCGTCACCATATGTCATCTAGGTGCCTGCAGACGTGGGACTGCATTGCTACACAGCAGCAGCAGCTAACTGCCTTTTGGCGGTAGACGGTGCAGCATGACTGGTAGCCTTCATTGGCGATCTGGGTGCGGGCAGCTGTGGGGCTGGCAGCCGTAGGGCTGCATTGCACCAGCCCCTTGCCTTTTGGTAGAAGATGGTATATTATGACTGGTATCCGTTGTCGTCGTACTGCAGTGGCTGTCGATCATGGGCACCCGGGCAGACAATGATGGTTATCAGTCGTAGTATGCTATTTTCTGCCACGCGCCCTGTTGGATCATTGCACGTTAGCAGAGTCGTAGTATGCTATTTTCTGCCAAGTGCCCAGTATTGTCTGCTAAGCACCCAGAAGAGGCCGATGGCGATCTGGGTGCTGGCAGACATGGGGCTGGCAGACGTGGGGCTAGATTGCTACACAGCAGCAACCCCTTGCCTTTTGGGCAGTAGATAGCATATTACGATTGGTATCCATCATTGTCATATTGCAGTGGATATCAGATCGTGCAATAGACCTGAAGGCTTACTGCCAAGCGCCCAGTATTTGCTGCCAAGCACCCAGAAAATGCCAAGGGCTATCAGTCATGCTGCACCGTCGTCTTAAGATGTAAAAAATAGATTTATTCTGTATTCATTTGCTTCCCCCCACCCCCCCGTTAAACCCTGGCTTTTAAGTTCAATCTTTGGGGGGGGGGGCATTCTGTGTGACAGTTGTTTGTGTCCTTAATTTTCACGCAGCACTGCTGTGTGTCCCTGTTATGGCCTCTGTCCTTCATGGCCCTGGAGACCTTTTCTAATATTTTGCCATTTCGTTTACTGCTTCGGAGTTCGGCCAGCACTGATTCATCTCCCCATATGGCGAGCAGATCCCGAACCTCCCGTTCTGTCCATGCTGGAGCTCTTTTGCGATCCTGGGACTCCATCACGGCTACCTGTGCTGATGAGCGACCTGTGCTCTCCACGCTGAGCAAACAGGAAATGAAATTCAAACGTTCGCGGGGCTTTTCCTGTCTACCTGGCCAGTGCATCTGAGTTGAGAGTGCTGTCCAGAGCGGTCACAATGAAGCACTGTGGGATAGCTCCCGGAGGCCAATAACGTCGAATTCCGTCCACACACACCCAATTCCGACCCCCTAAAGCCGATTTTATCGTTAATCCCCTCGTCGGAGGTGGTGTTAAGAAACCGGTTTAAAGGGCCCTTTAAGTCGAAAGAAAGGGCTTCGTCGTGTGAACGTGTCCAGGCTTAATTTGATTTAACGCGGCTAAAGTCGACCTAAACTCGTAGTGTAGACCAGGCCTAAGTCTCCTGCAAAATCTTCATGGACTCCACTCTGCAGTGTCCCAGAGGTTCTAATGTAGATAATCACAATGGGGAAACATCGAGCAGAGCACGTACAGTGAAGAGCAGAACAGAGAGTCATCTGAGGATGAAACAAGGGAGAAAAATGACATCGGAAGCTGGGGAGATGGTTTTAAGAGAAATGAGTTTCATTTTTGCACCACTTGCAAGGGCCATAAGTGGTTGTGTCACTGATCCACATGCAATTGGGTTTATAAAAGGAAATTCACTATCCCAATCCTTCGTTAAGATGAGTTAAGGTTGTAAATCTCTCTCAGATATAAAGGGGAAAGTCCCCCTGATCCTGTGCTATGCATACACATTCACCCATCCCCCACCTCCCAGGAATGATCTCAGTTTGTTTATTTGCTCAGACTCACACATTAGAATATAATCTCTCTCCATTTCTTCCCTGGAGAGGGCAAGCTCAAGGCTAATACTGTCCTGCATTTCAGATAAAACAAATGCACCCGCATTGGATGAGTCATAAAAATGAGATTTTTTTTTTTTTTTTTTTTTTGTAAAATAGTCCAAATAGTTTTTTCCTCTCTCTTCCTGTCTCCTTCAAACCCAGAAAATTTCATGAGGAAGCCAATTAAATGAAGCAGATAGAAGAGGAAAGAGAAGAACGGAAACACAGAGAGAGAACTTCTCTTTTCTTCACTCATTCTAATTTTTGTTGTTTGAACTCAGTTGATTGAATATATCTAATCACATTTTCAGTAGAGTTTTTAAAAAGGGCTTTAGAAAAAAATCACTGCCTCACTATCTGTAGCATAGAAATGTGATGGTAGGGACAGATTAGTACAAAAGTCCATTTTACGTGGGGCCCAAAGGAAGAAACCTCTTCGCAAACTGATTGCAGTTCAGGCTGGGGGAGGGTCCTGCAGCTTCCCAAATGCTCTGATGTGCTTACGCCTCTGCAACATCTCTGCTCCTTCTACCTGCCCAGCTCCTGCCTGCCAGTCTAGCAGTTTGCATTTCCATTTTTTTTTTGAGCCCCTCCAGTTTATTTGCATACTGGCCCCTTATCCTGAATCCATCCCTGAGCTGGGAACTGATGGAGAGAAGGGACTAGGCAGTGGTTCCCAAACTGGGCTTCGTGAACCCCTGGGGGTTCACGAAATGTTACAGGGGATTCTCAGGAAAAAATTCCCTAATGGCAGACAGAGTTGTCCCTAGGGACCCCCTGCACCCTGCTAGCTATGCTACTGTCGGCTCTCCCTTTCCATTGAAAAAATTAAAACAGGAACCTACATTAATGTTTTCAGGAGAAGTTGAAAAATGACAGTGACTATTGAGCTACATTATGCTGCTCAAAAGGCAGCTAAGCTCAGAGGGACAGGAGAAGGGGAAGTGACCTCTAAGAGTAGGGATCCTTTTAAAAAAAAGTAATAAATAGCTTCAAAAGGTGTTTATAATTGCCTGGAGAAGCTCTAGACTTTCCTTATGGTGGCTTGGAAGCAGCTTGCATATGTCCAATAGCATAAAATAGCAAGCAAACTTGGAGGAAGAACTGTAGGAGGGGGTGAGGGACAATAGCTATAAGGAATGGTTTGACCATTACAGAATTTTGCTCCCAGCTTGTGGCCTGTACTAAAGACTATTTTAGTCACCCAGACTTTTATTAGCCAGGCAGAGAAACAATTGTTAGCAAACACTTGCCCATCAGCAACCTCAATACACTATCTTCAAATTTGGTGACTGAGGCCTCATCTACTCTGCAGAGTTTTGTCTGCAAAAAGCAGCTTTTGGCAGCAAAACAGTGGAGGAGTACACACTGCAATGGTGACAAAATAAAACCACCTCAATGAGAGGCATAGAGCTTTTTCCGCAAAAGTTTTGTCGACAAAGTGCCAGTGCCGTTTGTTATGTCGACAACATAACTGGCCTCCTCCAGTATCCCAGAATGCCCATTGTGACCCCTCTGCTCACTGTTTTGAACTCAGCTGCCCTGCAGGCATGCACTCCTCCCCTTTCAAAGCTCCAGGAAGCTTTGACAGTCCTCACAGAGCTGCTGAGGATTCTGCTCCTGGTAGCTGAGGAGGCTGTGGGAGAACTCTGAGGGAATCACAGAACCATAGGCAGGCAGGCAGAGTGGGCTGCTGCTGTGGGAGACGGGGGAAGAGACTGCTGTGAAGAGCTGGGGGCTGATGTGAGGGGTCTCCCTCACCCCAGGATTGGTTGTTCAGGCAACACACCCACTTCCCCAACACACACATTGTCTCTCACATATACATTCCCCCCACACACAGTCTCTCACACACTTCCTCTCTCTCCCCCCCCTTCCACACACACACTTCAGTTGAAAAGCAGCTGGCAATCTAGTAGGATGCCCATGGAAGATGGGGTTGAGAAAACTACACCATGTGATGCTGTACCTGCCCCATGAGGCATTGCAAACCCTTCCCAAAGCATGGTGTTGTAGGAGCAGGATTTTATAATTGTACTATGAGAATTAATGTATGATTTGATTTCATCCTGCCAGCTACCCTTTTTGAATAGCAGAAAGGAATGACAGACCAGAACTATCCTTATGACTGATTATGGATTTTGTTTTAGGATAAGTTATAATGTCTACTATGGTTTCCTATATGTATTACAAATTAGGCACTCTAGTTAAATATACATTTCTTTGTTTTATTGTTTAGAAATTAAGAGAGAGGATCATAGAATATCAGAGGTGGAAGGGACCTCAGGAGGTCATCTAGTCCAATCCCTGCTCAAAGCAGGACCAATCCCCAGCTAGATTTTTGCCCCAGATCCCTAAGTGGCCCCCCATCAAGGATTGAACTCACCACCCTGGGTTTAGCAGGCTAATGTGCAAACCACTGAGCTATCCCTCCCCCCCGTCCCTTGTATTTATTGTCTCTGTGTTAAGGAGATTAGAGGAACATTGATGGCCTGGGCCCCAATGTAAATTGTTTTGATTATAAGATTTAGGAAGGCTTAATTTACAATGCCTTTTCTTGCTCAACATAAAAACTGCTGTATACCTTTAACTGTAAAAGACTGTTTGTGTGAATGAGGAATGTATGCATCAGGAAAAGATAAGGTGTGAAGGCCATTGTTATAGCCAAATGGTCAAGGAAGAAGGAGTGAAGAGACTTAACATCATCAATGCGCATCCATAATGAAGAAAGGGCAGATTGACAACCCTGAGGTGAAGGCTGGCACGACTAAGGATAATTGATTAAATCTAAACCAGGACAGGATGACCCTCTCGGAGGTGTACTGGAATGTTTAGACCAATTAAGAAGTAACCGGTCAGAAACTGACACAGCAAAATCCATAGACTTCAACAGAGAAAAAAGACTATAAGAACAGTGCTATGCATCCGAAGAACTGAGGTTTTTACCCACGAAAGCTTATGCCCAAATAAATCTGTTAGTCTTTAAGGTGGCACCAGACTCCTTGTTGTTTTTATAAGAACAGGGTGCTTTGCCATGGGGTTTAGGTTCATCTTGCCACACTCCAGGAGCATCGGATCGCGACCGACAGAGCCCGGCTCCCCTCTGCGACCAATCTGGCTGGTCACTAGATTGATCCAGACTCTGGCCTGGTAACTATAAACATCAACTGGCAGGACTCTGTGTATGTGTATGTATGTGTGTGTGTATGTGTATGACTAAAAAGCATATGCTAACTGCTGTATTCTCAATAAATGCGGCATTTTTGCCTTCTCCACTATAAAAGATCCCGTGTGCTTTGTACAGCATAACAGTGTGGCCAGTGGTGCAGTGGGATATCTACCCACAGTGCACTGCTCTCTGTGTCGATGCAAAAGCTCCTAGTGTGGACACACTCTGCTGACACAAGGAGCTTTGTGTGGACATGCAACAGCAGTTTAATAAAGCGCTTAAATTAAAGCGGCATAACTTTTGTCAACAAAACTCTGCAGCGTAGACAAGGCCTGAGTTAATTCCACCTACTGGGAAACTCTGATATTCTGTATGTCCACTACTATTTTCCAAAGAAAAAAGGGTGGAATATTGTACTGAAGGCACGTGAATTGCATGTTTACTAGGCTACAAGTAAACTGGAGAGTGGAAAGAGAAATTAAAAAGTAGAAGTCTCTTCTTGTCTGCTCTCAGTACAGTTTTCTCCTTACTCTGTTTAACACCCTGAGTGCAAACATATAAAGTTAAATTGTCCATCCATTAACTGAGAAGGTTTCAGTACTGTAGGGTATATGGCATGCTTGTCAGTCAAGTGAGTGTCACTGTGTTATTCACCATGTCACTTAGAATGTGGCATGCTAGAAACTGGCAGTAAAATATCACAACAGATGTGTGACATGACTGTCACTTCACTGAGATGCATGCAAGATGCCCTAATAACCTCCAGTCTCTACTCCCTTGTTTTGGAAACTAATACTTTGTGCATTTTTGGAAATCATTGCCTAGGATACTCCACTGAGCAATAATCTTTCGGAATAAGATTTCTGGCTTTGGTTGTCCACCACCAATATCAGTGTTCTCTAGAGAATGTTAGTCCCAACTAGGATGATATTCCCTGTGGATGCAGATTAAAGAATAACCAAGAGTCAGATCATCCCCACTCACAGAAAACCATTTTCCACAGATCATTCTGTTGGGGAAGAGATGCAATCCCAAACCTTAAGAAGAGCTCTCGGTAAGATCACAATTTGTATCTCTCACCAACAAAAGCTTGTCCAGTAAGAAATATTACCTCAGCCACCTTGACTTTCTAATACACCTACAAAAAATACTTCATAACCAGAGCTTTAACTTTTGCTAAATAAAGCACTTGATGTAAGCTTATTGCAGCACCTCAGTTACATTTTCTATTTTTTAAAGTACGGGTGAGACTAAGAAAAATAGACCATGGGGGGGAGAGGGGAGGGAGGTAATAGGAAGATTAGTTCTGTGGCACAGGCAATGTCTTTATTTACAGGGAAAAAACACAAATGAAAAGATTAACCTGACCACTGAGGACAAATTTAACATAAGCCTACCTCAGGCTCATCATTACCAGTATGTCACTCCTGACCTTGAAAAGCTTTAATATTAACTGAAAGAAACGGAATAGAACTAGAATACAAACCACAACAAATTGCTACTCTGAATTCTATGCATCAGTAATTATCCAAGAGTTTCTGCCCCGAGAAGCAGGGGGGCCTGAGTTATTTATCACACATTTCCAGGACATGGTGACTTCCACAGGTCCCTCTTGTGTAGAGAATAATTGAGGCAAAGATATCATCCCATCCCATCTCACCCCACCTTCCATTACCTTCCAGATTCAGGAGGGTGGACAGCACCTGCCAGCAGCTATTTTGAAGAGAAAAGTTAGTCTAGCAGAAACAGGAAGAAGATGGAGGCCCGTGAAAATGATTACAGGGGGCCAATGTCTTGACAGAGACACTTTTCATGGTGGTGGGTGGGTGTTGCTGAGTCCAAAACATCATGGGTGGGACCAGTGTGGTATGGGACTCAGTTATTTGAGAAATTGCTCCATGTCTAGTCAAGATTGTGACAGCCTTGTTATTGATTCCTGAGGATGAACTGCCTAAGGAAGGCATCAAGCCTTTTCCAGTGGAAGGCCCAGGCCTCTGGAACCTGTTCTCCCTGATTCTCTATTTCATACATTTCAGGATGCAGTGTAAGTGCTGACTTTTTTCCCCCCAAGTGTTTAAATAAGCTCCAGAACATTTTTAGCCATGGGTTGTATATTTATTAGTGTCTCTTCAATACTAAGGTGCCAGATATTCTCTGAAGATTTGGATTATTTTTAGTAGACGTAAAGTGTCCAGATTTGGGCAACTTTAAAAGAAAAACTAATCAATCAATCAGATTCTTATAGCAACAGCTGCAGAATTTTGTGTATTTAATTTGGGATTAGACTTTTCTCAAATTGAGTCCTTGGAGCATGTGGTACCTCTATGGCTGACACCTTTTGAAAATTTAACTTGGAGAGGAAATATCCATAAGCAAGATAAATAGAAAATGCAAAATACTATAAATATAAATTGCACAGAATGACATTTTTAATCAGATGAATAAGCAATCTCAGCAAATTCAGCTATAATTTACCAATAGTTAACATTTCTCTTTGATCTGCAGGGTTCATGTTTCCTGTACAACTATCTATTTTTTTTAATTTAAAGGTCATAACTCATGTGCATTCATTTATACTAAGTTTCTTTTAAAATTTATTTTAGGCATGATTCAGCAGGTATAGGCACTTCCATTAAACTTAAAGGTTCAGTATTTTCTAAACAGGCCTTCTCTCTTTTGTGGTCACAAGCCACATCCTCTCAACATCTGCAGTTGTGTCTACAAATCAGAGTAACTGCAATTTGAGCTGACAGCTAATTCTCCAATCACCAATTCTACAGGTAAAAATTCCATTCACAAATACTGAGGCAGTGCCTTGAATTTATAGAAAGGCTCAGAACTCACAGCTGGGGTCAGATTTTCAGAAGACCGCAGTTCCCATTTAGGCATCAAAATAAGTAGTAAGAAATTTATTTGGGCATAAGCTTTCATGGGCTAAAACCCACTTCATCGGATGCATGCAGTGGAAAATACAGTAGGAAGATATATATATATATATATATATATATACACACACACACACACAGAAAACATGAAAAAATGGGTGTTGCCATACCAACTCCAATGAGACTAATCAATTAAGGTGGGCTATTATCAGCAGGAGAAAAAAAACTTTTGTACTGATAATCGGGATGGCCCATTTCAAACAGTTGACAAGAAGCTGTGAGTAACAGTAGCGGAAAAATAAGCATGGGGAAATAGTTTTTAGTTTGTGTAATGACCCATCCACTCCCAGTCTTTACTCAAGCCTCATTTAATGGTGTCCAGTTTGCAAATTAATTCCAGTTCTGCAGTTTCTCATTGGAGTCTGTTTTTGAAGTTTTTTTGTTGAAGAATTGCGACATTTAGGTCTGTAATTGTGTGTCCAGGGAAGTTGAAGTGTTCTCCGACTGATTTTTGAATGTTATAATTCTTGATGTCTGATTTGTGTCCATTTATTCTTTTGTGTAGAGACTGTCTGGTTTGGCCAATGTACATGACAGAGGCATTGCTGGCACATGATGGCATATATCACATTGGTAGCTGTGCAGGTGAACGAGCCTCTGATGGTGTGGCTAATATGATGAGGTCCTATGATGGTGTCCCTTGAATAGATATGTGGACAGAGTTGGCAACGGGCTTTGTTGCAAGGATAGGTTCCTGGGTTAGTGGATAGGTTCCTGGGTTAGTGTTTTTGTTGTGTGTTGTGTGCTTGCTGGTAAGTATTTGCTTCAGGTTGGGAGGCTGTCTGTAAGCGAGGACTGGCCTGTCTCCCAAGATCTGTGAGAGTGAGGGATCATCCTTCAGGATAGGTTATAGATCCTTGATCATGCGCTGGAGAGGTTTTAGTTGGGGGCTAAAGCTGATGGCTAGTGGCGTTCTGTTACTTTCTTTGTTGGGCCTGTCCTCGAGTAGGTGACTTCCGGGTATTCTTCTGGCTCTGTCAATCTGTTTCTTCACTTCAGCAGGTGAGTATTGTAGTTTTAAGAACGCTTGATAGAGATCTTGTAGGTCTTTGTCTCTGTCCGAGGGATTAGAGCAAATGCGGTTGTATCTTAGAGCTTGGCTGTAGACAATGAATCCTGTGATGTGGTTTGGATGAAAGCTGGAGGCATGTAGGTAAGTATGATACAGACTAACACGGCTATCACTCTAAAATAAGTAGTGAGATTTTAGACCCCTCTTTAGGTGCTGAGATCTTTCAGCCTCACATGTAGGTGCTGATTACTTTTGAAAATCTGGTTCTACATAAATGAAACAGCTAATGTAATGCCAAACATTTTCTATTAACGATGGTAAAATATTGGCTTACAATTAGGAACAAACTAAAACATTTACCCAGATGTCTATGATCAAATAGATTCTGAAACATTTTACAATTCTCTTATTAAACCTTGATATAACAAGACAAGCCTTTTTTTTTTTTTCTGGAAAAGGATGTTGACATCCTTTAAAGGTGCGGGAGGGAGGAAATGATCACTTTAATGATTTTCTATCGTGTCTCTAAGCTGATATAAAAGCAGTGAATATCAGACAAAAAGTTACAGCTCTAAATGACAGAAATGGCAAAAATGGCAGTGACTGTAGCACTCTCCTAGGGAACCTTTATCACTGAGCTGCTTGAGTTAGGCTTTTCTGAGCAGCCTGTAGTTACCCTCAGTTCATGCTGGTCAGGTCTTTTACCAAGAGAGTTTTTCTTTCAGTATTTATGTAGTGCAGCAGGCAACTGTTTACCTCAGGGGCATGAAAGTAAATCCGGATGCGTTTGATCCATAGTGCCACAGCAGCTCTGTTGCCTATGGAAACAAAGGCTCCTTTTGAGGGAGTTCACACAGCAGGGGCTGTGACGGCAGATAATCTCATCAATTTCAGCCACTGCATTATTTGCAGGTATTTTGCTGCAATATTTATGTATAGAGAGAGAGAGAAGAACATATACATAAATAAAATAGTATATCTAATATGGCAAAATTATATGATGAAAGGATTCCCGAGTTTGATGCTAATAGCATGTTACCTTATTTAAACAACATAATCCCCTTTTATACAAATTGATACTGTAAATTTAATACATTTTCAAACTAGAACCATGTCCTTTCTTTTCCTCCCCCTTTCACCGTGTAGGAAAGAAAGTACCTTACAGACAACAGCATGGCAAATTGGTTTTATGCTTACTCACAAATTCAGCTTTAGAAGACAGCCCTGAGCAGGGAGTTTTAAGATACTGGTGACAATGAATTACACTTCAGGAACACCTCCTGTTAAATGCTGCTTTTGAAGTGTTCAGAGGATGTTGTACTTCCTTACTGCCGTTCATCTGTGGCTCTCCATGTGCTTTACAAGCATTCAATCAATTAAGCTTCCCAAAATCCCTGTATGAGATGGTTGTAACAAGATGTTTTTTTCCTGATTGGGAGCTGGAGAGGCCACAGAGTGAGTCAGGCACAGCCAGGGCTTGAACCCCAAAATTCTCATCCTCGGCATCCCCTGCTTTAACTACCCGACGTCAGTTGGAAAGATCTTCAGCTGGTGTAAGTCAGCATAACCCCTGTGGCATAAATTTACACTGACTGGGAATTTGGCCCAATACCTCTTCTACCTTCTCTATAGTGATATTGCCTAATAATAGACATATCTTATCCCTCACTAAAGTAATATTTGGCTATGTTTTCCCCAAGACCGCCTCTCACTCTGGGTGAAACACTGTCTCCAAAATTGAACTGCAGAGAATGTTTGGCAGCTGAGGGCACCTTGTCAAACTTGTTCCCACTTGTACTTCACCAAAGCCAGAATATGGTGGAGCAAGATGTGTCTGTTCCATAAGGCCTTTGAATTAAGCATTGATGACTTGATGGTGAATGGAATTAAAGTAGGGAGTGGCCTGGCCTGATTCCCCTCCCCACCCCCACCCCCCATCCTTATAGACCAGCATGTTTTGGAAGGTCTGTTTTAAATTTTTGCTTTCATACACAGACATCCACAATATCAATAGGTGTACAAATACATCGATAATTCTTTGATTCTGGCTTTCTATATAAGCACCAGTTTATAAACAGAAATCATTCTGTAAGATAATTGACAAGGTAACAATTGAAGTTGAATTCTACTTTAAGAAGTTGGGGCCAAAGGAACTCTGAATATGTCATCAGTATAAATATTAACATATCCATGAATAAGTAACTTTAAAAACAGAATTGTGAAGACAAAGTGTAGCTTCTCAGCCTTGCAGCGGATGACTAAGATCATTTGAATGATTTATTGATAAGCCACTATACAGAGGTAGTTCAAAGAGGACAGGCTGGACTTTTTGTTATTAAAAAATAAGTTGATTCCAAGGGTGTCTGACATTGTTATGAATTCATGCATAAAAAAGTAGCATGGGTGGGGATGCTTTGCCTGACAGTGACTTTCACAATAGAAAAAACCTTCAGTTACTGAAGATCATAGATAATCGGGGGTTGGAGAGCTAGCCCCGGCAGCAGCAGTTCTATTTTGTCCCACTGTGCTGGCCTGGGCCCGGCTCCCTGTTCTGGCCCACTGACTCGCTCCCTCAGGAGGAGGCTTGAGGAGCCCACCACAGCAGGCTTTGCCTGCAGAGCTGGGCATGTGCACAGGGGGGCAGCTGGTGACCTGGTAGGTAGATAGGTGGGGGGAGGGGCCCTAGCCTAGGACTATCAAGTGTTCCCATTGATTTCCATTGGATTCTTTCACATGATTAGCAGTTTGCAGCATTGGGGGCTACTAGCACTAAATGTAGCAAAGAAGAAAAAAACTAAAATTCTAGGGCAAATCCTCACAACATCCTCATGCTAAATAGTCCTATTGACATCAATGTGATTACTAGCATATGGAAAGCAAACAGGATTTGGCCAGCTATAGAGACCTAGCTAAAGGACTTCCTAAAGTAGCAAAATGTATTGAGAAAAAAATAAAAAAGTTGCATATAATATTGCACATAATAACTTAATTATTCTTAACATTATGCCAGTTGTGCTCAAGATACCTGACACAACAATAATAACGCAATAGTCACATCACCTCACAGACATAAGAAGTTGGAGACAACAACTATAAATTAGGGGCAAAGGCCATAGCCAGGAGGAGTTTCTGAAAAATGGAAATACTAACCTCAAGGTTATACAGCTAAAAGGGTTGGAATAAAGGAAGCATTTTAAAAGAAAGATCAGCTGTAACATCAAAAGGCAGACATTTTATAATTTATTTTAACCCCAGCCCTTAACAAGTGGGTAGGAGCATATTGAGGAAGACAGGGAGGATTGTGATGCAAAATCAGGCACAGTTTGGAAGTATGGTAATATGTGCAATAGAACTTAAGGTATTATATTCAGCTTAAAAGATTAAAAGATAAAAAATAAAAGTGTTCTTCCTAATTAGATAAGCCATATGGTATATGGGATAAATCCTGGTAGTAGAATGTCTTATAATTACAACCTTATTTTTGACCAGATCCTATTATTTTTCTCCTGTTTTGTACTTTTGGTTTATTTACTGGGGAAAAAAATCAGAGATCTTATATGATAACAAATGCACTTTATTAACAAAAGATATCTTCTGTTAAAAAACAGATGGTAATAAATATGGTCTCTCATTTTAAAAGGTGAGCTTCTTCTCTAAAATGAAAATGAAGTTAAAGGTTTTGCTAGAAGATCTAACACACTAGGTGCTGTGAACATTCCGTAGAGAACAAAGTTTTGACTTTTCTTTTAAGAATTCATTTCCTTCTCAGTGAAATTCACTGGTATTCCTTATTTTGATGAAAATGGACCATAATGTAACATTCTATGATATAGATACCAGAAGCTTATTCCAGCCTTTGATATTTCTTGTGTTTATGATAGCACAGTATGATACTGTGCAAGTAAGGAAATGCCAGTAGATTTCAGGGAGAGAAAAATGTATTTTTATAAAGGTAAATTAAAAATTTGCTGTAAGCTAAATGCTCAGCACAGCTTGGTTACTGAGATCATTCAGGACATAGGAGTGTAAGTTGCTCTGTTTCCATATTAGAAGTAAAATCCACCCAAGATCAACAGTTCCTGCTCAGACATCCAATGGTATCAGTTTAAAATAGCAATTCCACTGTATTTTCTACTGAGTCCCAATAGTCCAAAGTCCTGAGCCTCCTCAGCTCCCATTCACTAAAATGGAAGTCAAGGGTACTCAGTGCCTCACAGGATGAGGCTGTAAGTTTCTACAGCTAACTAACATTGCCACTTCCCTGTATGCACTGCCATCATTGTCATACAGACATACATACTTTATAGCTCACTTCCCTTTACACTTTAATATCAAGTGGCTGAAACAGGCTTATGTCAGTTCTGCTGTTCTGACTGCTGAGCAAAAAGGACAGGAAATCATTACAGTCAAAACATTTCTAGCAAAGGTCACTTTAATAGAAAATTACATCAATCACCTTGAAGAAAAAAGTACATTTCAACTGATGTCATTCATTCGTGGGCTAATATCACCTTTAGTTTTAAAAAGTTAAGCTAGTTCTTGAGACAAATCATTAAAAATTAACTATGTCTTCAATAGAGATTTGAATCTTGTGTGAGCAGGTAGGATTTGATTAGTTGTTTCACATGATGGCCTAAGTGATTATCTAGACATCTTTTTTCTGAAGATATTACTGTGGAAATAATCTTAATGGGAACAAATCAACTAGAGCAGAGGAACATATGGAGTTTTTCCATCTTTAGTACTCTTTAGTTAGCTACCTCTTAGGGATAATATACAGTTTAATTAATTGTTAGAAAGTGTTTTGAGATCCTCATGTATTTGGTGGTATATAGGTGAAAAGGACGGGCATTATTATAACTGTAATTCAGGCACATGTATATCCTGGATTATAAAACACATGTAGGAAAGTGTCTGTTTGGATACAGTAAAATGATAGTCTAAAGGATAGATTTTCAAAAATAGCCTGTAAAATTGAAGGTGCAATCCAAAACTTTGACTGGTGCATGTAAACTGGATTTACACACACATATCAGGGACTCAGTCTTTCTATGCTTAGTACACATACTGAGTGATCCCAAGGCATTGCTTCCATTGACCTCAGTGGAGCAGGATCAGCCCCATAAGCCACAATTCAGCAAAGCCTTCAAGCACATGCTTAAGTCCATCCTGCTTTAGCAAATTCCATTGAAGTCAACGTGCAAAGAGGTTGACGCGTGTGTTTCAGTGCTTTGCTGAATAAGGATGGACTGTTGATTTGGAGCCATTCATGTTGCAGCATCAGCCCCTCGGTAGCTAAAGGCCTAATTTCCAGAAGTTCTGGGCACAGAGAAATTTTGTTCAAATGTCTAACTAGCCACTTTCTATAAGCATATGCAATTTACACAAATCCAAAAAATCTGGACAAGCAAAACTGAATTCATAAGGTTGCAATTCAGGATAAGACCCCTTTGAAAAAACTGACCCACCAGGAACTTTATTTATCATAAGTAGCTTGGTAAGGATCAATATCTTGCCACAGTGAATATGATTTAACACTAATTGGCTGCTCTTCAGCTGGTGAGTTTAATGAGACTAGTTACACACACAGGTTAAGTACATGTATAATGTTTTCAGGATCGAGATCTACAAATGTGTATTCCATGTTTTTGAAAACCAGCCCTCAAGTGTTTAGTTCTGTTCCATCTGTGGGCATAGTTAGTAATAGTGTAATCATGATGCCTAATTTTAAATCTGCTTGAACATCATGGGCTGGAAAGGCTAAAGCAAAACTGAATGTTTCTTCATTTTTATTGTGCTTAGGAGAGACTCTGAATGAAGGGACCAGCAATGGGCAGAGAGAGAAAAAGTGTGAAAAAGAATTAACATGGAGCAGAGTATGCGAAGAGTGAACAACGGATGTGAAAGAGAAGCAGAGATGGGGAGTAAAAAATTGTCATAATAGTATGTAACTTATACAGATCATCAAGTTGCATCCACCTCACTTTTTGAGGGTTTGGCTGCTCTAGCAGTGATAGGGGTAAAGATTTCATGGTAGTTAGAATGTTTTCTTTTAAAAGGCTTCAGTTACAGAAATGTAGTACATAACCTTGAACTAATTTTTTTAAATAGTTTGCAAGTTTTGAAAACCTCTGATTTTATTCTATGTATGTGTCAAAAATATATACATGCATGTCACGTATGTATGCACATACATCCCTTTTTTAAAGCGAACAACCTTTTCTAACTGGTAGCTCTCATCAGAACTGTGATTTGACATGCTAAATCACCTGTTCAGTGCATTGACTCTCACACACTCAATGAGATTTCTGCCTTGCCGTACTGGGGTCATTCTCCTTGGTGACTGCTGAAGACATGTTGCCTGCGGCTTTAGAGAAATCATTGTCATGTAGTTACTATGGTAAAATTTGAATTGTTCTTTTTCCAGTTTCCCAAGAAATGGTTTTGTACTCTGATAGTTCTAGTGACCAGCTGGGGATAGACAGTCAGCCCCACCCAGGGTCCCTTTCTTCAGGTCTCTGTTTATTGTCTTGACAAACAAAGAGAGAAAAATGTGCAATAAGTAACACAAACAATAATCTGCTTAGGAGGTTCACACTGGGGTCCTCTGGCCTCCAATAGCTACTGGATAGGACCCTTTTGGAACATGGGGGTGGGTTGGTTAGTTAGTTAGTTAGTTGGTTGGTTGGTTGGCCTGCCACCTCCTGCTTGGGTTACCAGAGAGTATCCTCTCTTCTGGTCTTCCCCCCACCTCCACCCATAAGGCTGAGTTCTTCTTTATATTGTCCAGCTGGGAGCATGGGGCAATATGAAGAATTGATAAAGGTGTCAGCTGATTTCCAGCACCTGTCTGCTGGGCTTTTCTCTGGGGCTGGTTCAGCTGCTCCCTGTCCCTACTCTCAGGGCGAATACAGGGGCAGACCATCCTGTTACATGCCCCTCCCCCCAAGAGTGGCATCAGGGACATACTCTATCCACCAAATGCCATTGTCCCATGAAAAAAAGTCTGCATTCACATGAATGGCTCCAGACCGGTGACCAACTATAAATGCACATAGCTGCAGGGCTAGGTACCATCATGTCTACCTGGGATTCGTTCCCCCCCTGGCATGTAGCACGGTTGATAATGAGGCTGAAGGGTGCTCTGAGTAAAATGGCCCATTTTATTGCCTGGCACTCCTTTTCAATCACTGCATAGTTTTGTTCATGGAGTTTTCTGTTCAAATATAGTATAGGATGCTCCCTATTCTCAAACACCTGAGACAGGACAGCTCCCATCCCACATTCATAGGCATCTGTAGGATGGAGTCACTAGTGCAGTCTGGGCTATGTAAAACTGGTGTCCCGCAAACAATTCACTTCATTTCTCCAAATGCATCTGCACATGTGGGAGTCCAAGAATTTGCCAATATCCCTTTGTAAGATCTCATGTTGTTATATGGGGCCTTCCCTAGTCCATCCAACATGTCATGCAGCGGAGGCATAGGATGTGCATCAAATTTAAATACTCCATTTATATTGGAGCAGTCACTACAAAACCAAATACTGTGGTGCAGTTTTGGGACCAGCATGATTAGAGTACATCATTCACTATGGCATTCCTCAGTTACCCCTAATTGGAGCATACTATGCAGTTCCCTTTTTAGAGTTCTCCTTAGCTGCTCCGGAATCTGGTAGTGGCCCTTCTGGACCAAGCTCCCAGGTTCAAGATGAATGTTGTGTTTGATCAAATGGGTTCTCCTGGGTCTGGGTGAATAAACATCAGCAAAGCTTTTCCTCTGGGTGTGCGGCTCTGGGACCACCAGTTTGGACCCTACATCCAGTTCTTGTGTCAGAGAGTGGATAAAATAAGCCTCTAGGGCTTTCCACAGCTTTAACACATTAACATGGTATATTTAGGATCTCTGTCACTTCCCCACCAAATGTATCTCAGTCCATCTTCCACTGCATCTCAGGACCTCAGACAGGCCCTGCCATTTTGCCAGCAGCCTTTTTTCAAAGGAGGGATGCAGCAAAAGCACTCAGTCCCCTGGCTGGTAAACTTGCAGGCAAGCCTTTCTATTATTGTATTGTTCTTGGGACCTCTGTACTGCCTGCAAGTTCTCCTTGGCAATGTCCCCTACCAGATCTATGTGTTCCCTTAACTTAAAGACATATTGTACTATGTTAAGGGTTATAGTGCCTTGTTCCTTTCCATAACTCATGCAGGAGGGCTAATATAGCCCACAGCTGCCTCCCATATAGTAACGTGAAAGGCAAGAAGCCCATAGAAGATTGTGGGACTTCCCTGATCACAAACAAATAGGGTAACATCTTGTTTCAATTCCAAGACTCAGCAGCTACAAATTTTTGTAACATTCCTTTTAACGTATGGTAAGCCCATCTACCAACCCATCTGTTTGCAGATGGTAGACAGAAGTTCTTGTCAAGTGTACCCTCAGAAGGGACCACACCTCATGCATTAGCAGCAACACAAAGGGTGTGCCCTGATCTGTCAGGATGACTCTCAGGATCCCTGCCTGGAAGAATACTTTCAGTAATTCACATGCTACCGTCTATGTGGCTACAGGGTGCAAGGCCATTGCCTCCAATTACTAAAATTAATAGACATCCACTCGACCTCGGTTCTAGGGGTCCAAAAATGTCTATCCCAATCCCCTCAGAAGGGGTGTCCACTAGTGGGAGAGGAGTTAAGAGGCCCTTATGGGCTGGTCTTGGGCCCACTAATTAGCATTCCGGGCAGGATGCACACTAATCCTTGATATCTCAGAAAGCGCTTGGCCAAAAGAACTGGGCAAGTATCCTCTACTCTATGTTTTCCACTCCCAATTGGCAGGACAAAGTATATCATGGGTCAGTTTTAACACCTGGTTCCAAAGTGGGCTGGAGCGGAATTCTCCTTTATATTTTCCAGCTCAGAGTGTGGACACCTGCCTACTATATTTCTCTCTGGGATAGGGTTGGCCACTCCCTGTCCCGCATATCTCCCCAGGTTCTTAAAGGGTCTGATTGCTCTGTTACAGGTTTCTAAAGGAGACAGAGGTAATTAGTCCGAAATGTTGTAAGTGCTCTGGAGAAATGTAGGAGAATGTGTCCAACAGACGGGGTTTTAAAAAAGTCTTTGTCCATACTTTGATCACAGACCAAATTGCTTGGAATAATACAGTGAACTCTTGCTTATATGTGTTGTATCAATGTGGTATGTTTGATTGTGTTCGGTCAATGAAATGTCTTATTTTATTATGTAAGTACCAATTCAGACTGTAAAATCAGCTTTCCATTTCTCTTCATGAGGTCCTGTACCAGAAGTAAATTACAAGAGTTTTCATCATGACATTGCTACAAAAATAGGCTGTCTTTGTAAAAAAGGAAGCTAATATAGTATTTATTAGGACCATGAGCTGAGCAGTTAAGAACTAATATTGAACATCAAAAACTCTACAGGATCCCTAACCAAAAGAGAGCATTTTAGTACAGAAAACACAAGGCTCTTTGTCGAGAAAGAGAAAATAACGTAATTCCTAAGGTATCAGAAATAATGAATGTTCTTTAATTTGAATATGGCGCGTGGGGGGGGAGCAGGGGAAGAGAGACTGAAGAAATATAGGCTGGCATTTTTTTAAAAAGTCCTCCTGAAATTAACAAGATCATTTCTTTTGAGAAGAAAAGTTGCTTCTTAGAATCTTAGGTTCATCCTCGAGGGATGAAAGAAATATGTAACTCTCAAAAGATATTATGAGAGCAGATGCAGAAAAAAAAATCATCACAGCCATAAAGCTGTGGGAACTAGGACCACCATCTTTTTTATCTAAGAGGTCTTGTTTATCTGTTTTGTGAACAAGACTAGCAGGTCAAAATGTCAATGAGCCTGATGCACGCAGCTTTAGCTTGTAATAAAAGGAGATTACAAGACAATTGAGAACCCTTGGGGCCTTCCAGCCCCTGGCAAAGCAGGCACCACTGGGCAAGTGGAGCTGATATATAGGCAGAGAGTCCAGCATCTGAAAATGTTATGGGGATCATTTAGATGTAAAGAAATAAAGCATTTAATACTACTAGATAGAGGTATAGCCGACAACCACAATAATATCTAAGCAGTAAGCCCAGATTTGTTTCTTCCCCTTGCCCACAAACAAACGAATGATAAGGGACCTGTGACAGACCCAGACCAGTGGGGTACAGGAGTCTGGTAGAGGGCAAATATACTGGTCACTGGATGAGTAGTTTTCTGTTCCCTGAGTGACCATAGCAGGGGCTGCACTGGAGTAATCAGGAACCTGCTAGAACCAGTTAAGGCAGGCAGGCTAATTAGGACACTTGGAGCCAATTAAGAAGAAGCTGCTAGAATCAATTAAGGCAGGCTAATCAGGGCACCTGGGTTTTAAAAAGGAGCTCACTTCAGTTTGTGGTGCGAGTGTGAGGAGCTGGGAGCAAGAGGCGCAAGGAGCTGAGAGTGATAGGGTGTGCTGCTGGAGGACTGAGGAGCACGAGCGTTATCAGACACCAGGAGGAAGGTCCTGCGGTGAGAATAAGGAAGGTGTTTGGAGGAGGCCATGGGGAAGTAGCCCAGGGAGTTGTAGCTGTCATGCAGCTGTTACAGGAGGCACTATAGACAGCTGCAGTCCACAGGGCCCTGGGCTGGAACCCGGAGTAGAGGGCGGGCCCGGGTTCCCCCCTAAACCTCCCAATTGACCTGGACTGTGGGTTCTCCCAGAGGGGAAGGTCTCTGGGCTATTCCCCAACCCACATGGTGAATCTCTGAGGCAAGAAAATCCACCAATAAGCGCAGGACCCACCAAGATAGAGGAGGAACTTTGTCACAGACCACAGAAGGGTCTGGTTTGACAGATTTTGTTAAAATCTTCATTTTTAAAAATAAACTGGTAAGTGATTCAAAGTGTGATTCTTGTTAGTCAATGTGATTATGGTATTTGTTTTTTATAATAATGTCTGTATTAGGCTGTCACTCACCATGTCCCTTCAGTTAGTCCAAACCCCCAAATTCCCTTTATTCTGTGCTGAAGTGGGGTTAGAGTTGTGCCCCACCCAGTGGCATAGCCAGGGTTGCAGCCGAGGAGGAGCGGCGGAGAAAAAAGGCGCCGGTCCTTCGGTAGCATTTCGGCGGCCCTGCGCATGCACCGAAATGCCGCCGAAAAACAGAGCAGTGCATGCGCAGGGCCACCCTGCTTCCCCATCCGGAGTGCTGTCCGGGGCACCGAGACCCCCGGCCACGCTCTCAGGGCCGGAGTCCCGGCCGGAGCGCCGGGAGCCTGCTGCACCGGCCGGAGCGCCGGGAGCCTGTGGCCCCGTTCCGCCGGCCGCCCGGAGCGCCAGGAGGTGGGATCCAGCCCGCGGCCCCGTTCTGCCGGCCGCCTGGAGCGCCAGGAGGCAGGAGCCAGCAGGCCAGCCCACGGCCCCGTTCCACCGGAGCGCCGGGAGCCAGCCTGTGGCCCCGTTCTGCAGGCACCGCTTTTGGGGAATGTGGTCAGGGGAAGTGGCTGCTTCCCCTGAACCCCGCTAGCTATGCTACTGGCCCCACCTTTAACTTCCCTTCAAGGGACAGCATATGCTGTTTCAGTTTACAATGTACTAAGTGCTTCCCAACAGACATGTAGATTTGGTCCCTGCCCCAGGAACCTAAGGACAGACATACTGGCAAACAAAAGTTTAGGGCAGGGATTGACAACCTTTCAGAAGTGGTGTGCCAAGTCTTAATTTATTCACTCTAATTTAAGGTTTCATGTGCCAGTAATACATTTTAACGTTTTTAGAACGTCTCTTTCTAAAAGTCTATAATATATAACTAAACTATTGTTGTATTTAAAGTAAATAAGGTTTTAAAAATATTTAAGAAGCTTCATTTAAAATTAAATTAAAATGCAGAGACGCCCAGATCGGTGGCCAGGACTCGGGCAGTGTGAGTGCCACTGAAAATCAGCTTGCGTGCCGCCTTTGGCACGTGTGCCATAGGTTGCCTATCCCTGGTTTAGGGGAATGTGTACACAACAGAAAAAAAGTGTTGAAGGAGGTGCTTGGCCACATCTTGGCAAATTAAGTAACATTTAGCAATATACCTGTCACTATAAGTCAGGTAGGTGTCCCCAGAGGCAGCATTTCAGAGGTGGATCTTCAAGAAGGATTTAAACACGGGGGAAAGAGTGGACTTGCAGCTGAGCTGAGGAAGGGTGTTATACGTAAAGCAGGTGTCAGCGACCAGGACATGGGCACTCAGGTGCAGTGGTTAAGGCAGGAGTCAGTAGCCAGGAATAGGAGCCCAGGGTCAGAGACAGGCTCAGAGGCCAGATACCAGAGCCAAGGGTCTGAGCCAAAGTCAGAAACCAGAGCGGAGGATCAGGGATGGATTATATTGAGTAAGGCTAGGGAACTGCCATCGAGTGGAGCTGGAACACACAGCTTCAGAAGCTATTACAACTGAGGACAAATGCTTTGAACAGACACCGAACAGCTCCTGTTGCTGAGTTTAAGAGCTGGTCTGTTGATTCTTCCCACCGACAGTACTGGGTTTACAATGGCGCCAGCCCCACACTCAGAAGGGGCCCTGGCACCAGGATCATGGCCCCGCTAGACCTGTGCTCCAGCCCCTGCTCAGCCTTTTCCCTGGAGACCCTGCCCCCTGCTTGTTCCTCTCCACCCTCTCTTCTCCCCCACCCCTGCTCATTCCTCTCCGCCCCCTCCCCCATGTGAGTGGTGGGTGGGGCTGAGCAGGGGAAGAGGCTGAACGGGGGCATGGCTGCGTCCAGGCACCCGGGCCTACAAAAGTTTCATTCAGCCCTGCCCACCAATCAGCTGGTGTAGCCAATCAGGCAGCTTACTATAGGCCAGCTGCATTTGTTAGGTTGCCCAGAGACTGGCTCTGCTGCAGGTCCTGATTCCTGGCAGTGGGCATGTAATTTGTTATTGGAAGTCTAATCAAGAGAGTTAGAGGAGGATAGTTGAAAATTCATTCTTAGTTTTTTTGATAGTAGAAATGGCAAAATGCATCATCTACATCTCCTAAAGGCTCATTCTATATTTTTACATAAAGAGTATCCATTTCCCCCCACCTCTACTATGTTACATTGTCAGACTTATGATTTCCTGTCTGAGCAGTCCTTATAACCAGTAACAATACCTGCTGTATGAGACATCCTGTGTGTTACTCTCAAGAACTGTATTACAGTTTTCAATAAAGAGGGAATAGTTTCTCAACTGCCTTAGCTAGACCTCTTCCTTTCCGCAAACTACATCCTGATGGAGATGACAAGATTCTGTGAAGTTCAAAGTCTGGACCAGGCATTCTTTCTAAGCATGTTGTCACCCCAATTCACATGTGGCTTAACAACATTTTGGGGTCTCATGTCCCATTGATAGATATGTATAACTCACATTTATTTGAAAGGGAATTGCATTGAAGGGAAATTAACCGCCTTAGAATGAGTAGCAAGTTTCATTGCTTTGGATAAAGTTGCTTTAAAAGGCTAAACATGGGCTGTGAATAGACTTTTTGCCTGTCCTCAAGATTTCAGTACAGTACTTGTTCTGCAATAGGTCATTTAATTCAGAACTTTAAAGATTTGTTAACTGATAAAGGAGTTAACACAAAGTGGGCATGAATGGAAAGCTGAAGGGAATTATAAGCGTTGCCAGAAACAGCTTCAAGTGTTTCCTCCTTGATACCCTGGCCCCAAATTTCCTTAATTCAGCAGATCTTAGGACTCTCAAGATTTCTGGTAAAATACTCTATTGAACTACATGTTTAGCTGTGCAAAGAAATGAAGCAATATAGATTTACCAAGTACGTCTGTTGCATTCAGCCTCCTACTAGAAAAATGTAACAGCTGTCTTGTCTTTTGACTCCTTTCAGTTTTTTCTATCTATTGTTGCATGTACTGTATTTCAAGGAGAAATTTTTTTCTTGGGGTGCAGGGGGCAGAGTTTCTCTTTTCAGAATAGTATTCACATGTGCTCACAGCTCCATATGTCAAACACTAGAAAAGCAGGCAAAGCTATTGGCACTGATATCTGAAAGGAATACAAGCCATCACCACATTTCCGGAAAAGAACATTTTGTGGGTGGGGAAAATTTCACTTTTAGACTAAGGGCCCGTTACATTCTAAGGCAGAAACTCAAGCAAAAGTAAAGCAAACAATCATCATTTTGGGACTAGGTTAGGCATCCATTTCAAGCTCTGCAGCTCATGGGATTGCCTTTCCTTGCCAGCTGGGCAAGAGGAGCTGCACAGTGCTCAAAAGGACTGAAATTCACCCTTGCAGAGAGGACCAGCAAAGGTATGAGTCTCTTAAATCATTACCCCTTAACAAACACCCGTTTGCTGGATCTTAATAGGTGTTTTGCCTGAGTCAAACCAATAATTTTGTCCCAAGAAGTCCCAGTAACTTGTTCTTCCCAAGGCATAACCATACCCAGTGAAGTAAGCCACTCTAAGGGCCTGATCCAAAGTCCACTGAAGTCAATGAAAAGACTCCAACAGACATTCTTAGATTTTGGATCAGACTTTATATTAGGTTCACAGATTTGTCCTGGAAACTCTTGGCTTGAATCACTATATGCAGCCAGATGCTGACTGCTATTACTTCTAGAAGTTTCTTGTCAAAAGGGAATGGTTCTATCCTCTAAACTAAAAACTGCCATGTTCATCAGCTCTAGGGATACTAAAACAGGATTCTACTGTTTCCCCATGATGTCTCTAACTTTCTTCTGGCTATATCTTGATTTATAATCAACATACTTGAAGCATTATTAACGTCACAAAGGGCAGATTGTCAACTGGAATAAACCATTTAGCAAATTTGTTCCTACCTACTCTCACTTTCAGGTTCATCAGACATGGCATATGTTTCTGTCATTTCCAAGTTATGGATATGCAACACAATGAAACCACATTGTCACAGGCCCAAGGACTACCATTAATTACAGCAGCAGGACAGAAAGAATTTGACATGAGGAAGTTGAGTAACAACGGGCACTACACACAAGCCTATCGAACACGATAATCAAAGCTGAAAAGGGAATTGCTTTAGTAATACAGAGAAAGGTGAAAACATTAGCAAAATATTGGCTCTCTTATTTCTTGTACAAAAAATGATACTGCTATATATGGCTACATATAATAATCAGTGGGACTACTCACACTTTTACAAGTAAAGTCAAAGCACATGCATAAGTATTTGCAAGATCAAGGGCTAGGTTTATACCTATATTCTGCTAGGATGAATTCTCCATTGTGCAGAAGTCCAGCACAAGACTTATGCATCACTCAAGCCCTCAGAATAGAATTTAAGAGGAACTTGAGTGGGGCATAGGACTTGCACTAATTCGCTGCACAGGGGTGAATTTCACACTTGGGGATTTGCTTATTATCCATTTTAAAACTGTGAAACAACTATGTAGGAAACATCTAATTGAATACAGCAATGTACCTTTAGATCAGGAAGTGTAAATGCCTAGTTTTCCATTGGACTTCAATATAACATTGGTGAAAGGTTTAATCCTATGGATTTTATGCATGTACATATATTCCCACAAAAAACAATGAGTATTGTATGTGCATGAGGACAACCGGATCAGATGCAACATTCATATAAAAACCTATTCAAGCATTTTAGTGACAGAGCACTATACTTACTGGATTCCAGACTCTTCAGCTGTACTTAGCTTATGGAGACCTACATGAGTGGGCATTTTAATCACGGAATATAGTGATAATACACTGCATTATAACAACATCTTCCATCTGAGGATCTCAAAGCATTTGATGAACACTAATGGATTGAGATTTACAACACCCCTGTTGAGTATTGACTTTCAAGGCCCCAAACACCTTTGAAAATCTTCCTCTTAAGCATTGTTGTTACCATTTTACAAATGGGAGACTGATCTCTGGAGACCTTCCCTATTGTCTTTTCCTGAACAGACAAAGGAAGTAAATGAATCATGAGTGGGTGATTTAGTTTAGAAGGGGCATTTACCACCCTATAACTCTATACCCTATACTGCTTGAGGCTAAAATTAAACAATCATAACTTTTGTGTACCAGACCTGAGAAGGATGAATGGCTGAGAGAGGTTGGGTTTTCTTTCATTTTCTCTGCTTTGGGGAAAGGGGGAGATGTGAGAGGAATACAAAACAAGCAGTTCATACCGATCTATTAGTCATACCTCTGTTTGTTGTACTGGTTGCTTATTCTGTAGATGTTCTTTGTTGTATAAATAGGGTGCATAGCCTAAGGGTTTAATATAGTAGGTCTTTATACCTTTATTTTCAAGTTTTTTTCCTAACCACTGGTCATTTTACAATTTTCTATCTTACTATTTCCAATTTGCCTGATTTGAAACATTTTAACAGTCTATTTAAAAAAAATACATGCTATTTAGTAGCATTTTACAGTGTTTAGACACTGGGCTAATAAAGAAATACATATGATCGCCTCATTAATACAGAGATTGTTGAATGATATTAATGATCATCATTTTCTACTTGTGAAGCTGTTAGTTAGTAGGTTTAAAAGTATTTCAGTACTTGACTGGAAAATACCTATTTGATCTGCAGCCTTAACCGCAATGGAAAAATAATTACTTTTTTTTTTTTAAAAAGCCTAGGTATTTTTGAGTAATCATTCTTTTAGATTGTATGGGGGGGGGGGGGAATAGAAATACAGAATGACACTGATGTATTTCTAAAATCAGATTATGAGGATTGATCCTGGATTTCCAAAGCAGCTTCATACAAAGCACATCCTGAAATTTCTCAGGTAAACTTCCTTTTTTCTTAAAAAACTCTCCATCATGACTGCCTGGAAAATTTATGGTTTTAAAAAAGCAGGAATTTTTTTATTCCCCTCTTTAATACATTTGAAAAATATGGTTTGTTTGTGTGTTTTGACTAAAAATCCATTTTGAATTAGTCTAAAAAGTGTGATGTGCTTCACTATAAATCCAACTTGGCTTTAAAGACAACATATTGGGGGTGGAGGGAAGGGCAAAAAAAAAGTCTCGGGCAAGCAAGTTTTGAAATCTTCCTACATATATTATTAAAAACTCTGCAAGAAGCTAATCTCTACCACTGAATAACATCTGACCTATACAAATTAAAGTATTCCTCCTTTTATTCTTCCTTCAGTTTATTAGTCTTTACTGATTTGATAGTCATTTCCAGATTCTTTTTTCCTCCTCCCAGTGAAAAGAAAAGTCTCCTATTTATTTCACCTCCAGCCTATAAGTACCATCACATCAATATTTATATCTAGCTACCTGTTCATACTGGAAAGTGCAGTAGGAACCTTGGATTTAAATGGTCTGACTTATAGTTGAAAAGTCATTAGCAGAATGTGATTGGACAAGGAGCAGCTTAAACAGTGTTACATAGCCGTTTCTACATTAACCTTTACATTTACATCAAGGGTACAATCACTTTCGTTGATATGTTTTTGAACTTATTAAACATGATTGATACAAAAAAAGGAAGTGCTGGCTTAGGTGCCTGGTGCTGAAACTGAGGTTTTCTAACTCTGATGTTTTCTGTTCATTGAGCCTAACGATCAGGATGAGTGAGAACAAAGGGTTAATATATAGCCTTTTGCAATAATTTGTTTTTAGAAATGAAAGGATTTTCATAACAAAAACATTAGCACAGACTCCACTTGTTTCTTAGCTTTCAATTAAAAATCCAACCTGCACTAAATCAACATGGCTAATAAACTAATTCCAACACAAAACAGGCCAAAATCTTAACTCCTTACTCAGGCAAAAAAATCACGTTGGCTTCATTTGGAGTTTTGACTGAGTAAAACCTGAATGAGGATCTTTAGGATTTGGCCTAGTGAGAATTTACCAGAGCAAGTGCTTCCTGCCTATCATTGGGACTAGTCACATGGGTAACATTTTCACACTGGGCCCTATATGATCATGCTAGTCACAGATTCAGTCATATGATAAAGTCTGCTATTTAATTTAAGCAAAAATTCTATTACATTTCTAATCAGAGGCTGAATTCTGTGGTTGAGGAGATATGCTTGTGAATACCTGGCGTGTGCATGGTTCTCTACACATGGTCAGGATGACTGGAATACATAATATCCACCTCAGCCTGCAACACAGGGCTCATTGGGTAAATCTGACTTCATCTGGAGCAGGGTAGGTGCCAAACCCACTTCCATTATGAGTACTACTTCTTAGAGGGTGAAGGTTGTTTCTCCTCTCCAGGCCGAGCTGTGTGAAATGCTGTAGCAGTATAAACAAAGTGGGTTATAATAAAACAAGACTGATTACATAAGAAGAGAGAAAATCTTATTTAAAAAAAGCAAAGAAAATATATTCATGATATATTTAGCCTTAAACTCTGCAAATGCTGCATTAGTGTCCAAATCTACACGATTGAAGTCAGTGGGCACAGGATCAAGCTTATAGATAGGTACCATCTGTGTACTCAAAGTGTAAAGTTTTGTTTTTCACTGAAAGAGAGCATCTTCTCTCCTCAGTTGGTCCTTTTTATCTCTGACCCTTTGCCAGGCAGCATGTTACAGACACTGTGTATTGTTTCTAGATTCCCTTTATAGGAAGCTCACAGTTCCATTATACCCTTCTCGCTTCTCTTATGTGTCTGGTTAATTATAACAAAAACCAACAAAAAACATATGTCTATACAGTCTGTAACTCTGGCCAAGTTCATTGTCGGTTTTCCTTTGTTATTCATTATTGAATCGCTGCTCTTGAGTAAAAAAGGTACATTCCTGGTTTTATTTTCCTGCACCTTTTTTACACTTTTTTTTCCAACTAAATCTCCTCTGTCACCCTAAGAGCATCTGATCTTTGGTTTTAGCCCAAGGACTTTGCTTTTGTATATTAATTGCCCTGGTTGTAGGTATCCAACTCCATCTGCTTTGCATCTTACTGTAAAGTGACACGGTTCACCTATTCTTATAATTCTCTTAACATTAATTCAACTTTATATCAGACATGTATTATTGCAGATTAGAGTTGATCTGTCATAGTGAAATTACCACAAGCCTAAAAAAATGCTCAGCGTGTGCCATTTTCTTTTGCTGTGGGCTCAGATTAAGGTACAGAAATCATTAATCACGTTTGCCTTGATACAATAAGATAGAGAACCTCTCTTATTTGAGCTCACTCAAATTGCTGAAAAAGGTGTCAGGTCATATTTAACCTACTGTACTATAGCTCAGTATCAGTGGACCCCCAAATTCCTGAGAACTCTATTTTAAAGCTCTGTATTTTTGTCAAAGGATAGACCTGGTTGTTTCTGTACCATTAGTAAAATACAATATGTGGCACTTAATTGGAACACATCAATCCAATCATTTATTGGGACATCTCCCAGGAAATCTATTTAGCCTAATGATAGTGCGTGGTAATGTCTGCTACTTAGTTGTGAGAGTATAGGAATAAAATCTGCCTAACGGGAACACATTTGGCCAGGGACAAATGATTAAATGGTACTTATCCAGGCATTAAATAGGTAGGAAATGCTAAACTAGAGTCTTTTAGTACAGAAGTTGGGAAATAAAGATTGAAGAAGAGATAAAGATGAAATGCACTGAATATCCCTTTTCATTATTATTATTTAGTACAATATTTTGTGTCATTTTAAGTCTTTACAGAAAACTTATTTCTTCTTCATGCCCTCTTCTCCTAGGTCTATATGCAAATCCAGTGGAAGGACTTCCATTACCTACAATGGATCAGGCCCATAGGCCTCAATTAAGAGCATTCCTAATCAGGAAAGCACTGAAACACATGCTTAGTTTCAAGGGAACTGAATTTAGGCATGTACTTCAATGCTTTCCTGAAGGTGCTGAGCACTCCCACAGAAGCCAATGTGCATTGAGGGTCCTCAGCACTTTGCAAGTCCTTGGGGCCTAAAATTGGAAAAGACCCTTCATTGAGGCAATAGGCTGTCCATGGTATGTGACAGTTAAAGGGAAGACGCTGTGCAGGTAAACCCTGAGGGCCCTCAAGTATAGCTCCACTGAAATCAATGGAGCTATGATCATTTACACCAGGTGAGGTTCTGACCCTATCAGAATCTCTGTATTATCCAAAATTCATATCTTGATAAATATATCTCCGTGTAATTCATCCAATAGCAACTGCACCTGACCACCTAACCACTCTATTGTAACTATTGGGTTCTACAGTTCACTATGTCGAGCCTTAATTATTCTAGTCAATTATCATCCAACTCCATGCCATACTGACCTAGCTAGTAGAGCTGGAATTGTGAGAGTAACTGCTACATCTTCTCCCAAATCCCATTACACACCAATATACAATAAACTGCCTGTCCTCTTGACAAGATCACTTTCATTCAGAAGAATTATTACTACTAAAAGGAAGGAAACCGTTTAGGCAAGATGTAATCTTCATTATCAGCTGACCCCCATTCCACACCACGAAATACAAGTCAGGACATTTTGATACTCACTGTAAACCACCAATCAGTTGATAAGAGCTATTAAACACTGGAGTTATGAGTCAGGATTAAAAGATTTTTGGTGTCATTCATTTGCATCCACATTCCACTAACTCAAAGGATTAACAACATAATGAAGGAATAGTGATACATTCTTTCCACTGAGGAAACATTATTGGATGCATTTGACCTTCCTTTTATAATGTGCAAAAAACCCAAATCAGAGAAGCATTATAATCTAATCTGACTCTAATGCATACACAAATCAAGAGAAAAAATATATTATAATTACAGCCCATATAGGTAATCTTTCACTGCTCTGAATGTGCAGGGTATAATACTATAACAAAAGGCAATTCCTTTCATCATGATCAAAACATACACTGGAAAAAATCTGCCATTTGACAAAGGATTATCTGTGACACTGAATTTGTTGTTTACATGATTAAGTGCCCTTGTGGCCTAATGTATGTTGGTGAGATACCTAGATCTCTGAAAGTCAGAATATCAGATCACAAAGACATACTAAGGAAGAAGATGAAAGTTCGCCTGTGGCAAAACATTTCATGGATGAGAGATATCAAGTAACCCAATACGGAGATTTATGGTATTTGAAAATATCCCCAGGCCTTCTACAGTAGACAACAGAAAAGTGTAAGTATTAAAACATGCAAAAGTGTAATAATTAGATTTCTAACAATGATACTGGGCTGAATTCATCCCCAGTGTAACTCAATTGATTTTACTGAGTTACACCAGAAATTAATTTGTCCCATAATGTCCATATGGCATTAAGAAACTTCAGTCACTTTTGGCTTATCACATGGAATAGTTCTGTATTGCTTAGTAATAGGCATATGAACATAACATAAGAACAGCCATACTGGATCAGACCAATGGTCCATCTAGCCCAGTATCCCATCTTCCAAAAGTGGCCAATGCCAGTTGCTTCAGAGGGAATGAACAAAACAGACAGACAATCATTGAGTGATCCATCCCTTTTCTTCCACCAGCAGCTTCTGGCAGTCAGAGTCTAGGGACATCCAGATCATAGGGATGCATCTCTGACCATCTTGGTTAATACCCATTGATGGACCTATCTTACACCAACTTATCTAATTCTTTTTTAACTCTATTATAGTTTTGGCATTCACATAATCCTCTGGCAACAAGTTCCACAGGCTTACTGACTGTGTTGTGTTAAGAAGTATTTTATGTTTGTTTTAAACCTGCTGCTTATTAATTTCATTGGGTGATCTCTGGTTCTTGTGTTATGTGAAGGAGTAAATAACACTTCCTTATTCATTTTTTCCACACCAGTCATAATTGTATAGACTCAGGGGCGCCGCCAGCTTTTTTGCCGCCATAGGCGGTGGAAGGTCCCGCCCCCAAAATGCCGCCCCCAACAGAGGCGGCGGAAGGTCCCGCCCCCAAAATGCCACACCCGACAGAAGCGGCGGAAGGTCCTGTCCCCAAAATGCCGCCCCCGACAGAGGCGGCAGAAGATCCGGCCGCCCCGATCGCTGCCCCCCAAATGTTAGCAACCTAGGCGACCGCCGAGGTCACCTAATGGGTTGCACTGGCCCTGTATAGACTTCTATCATATCCCCCTTAGTCATCTCTTTTCCAACTGAAAACTCCCAGTCTTTTTTCTCATATGAAAGTTGTTCCATACTCAGTCATTTTTGCTGCCCTTCTCTGTACATTTTCTACTTCTAATATCTTTTTTGAGATGGGACAACCAGAATTACACTCAGTATTCAAGGTGTGGGCATACCATGGATTTATATAGTAGCATTATGATATTTTCTGTCTTATTATCTATCCCTTTCCTAATAGTTCCTAACTTTGTTAGCTTTTTTGACTGCCACTGCATACTAAGCAGCTGTTTTCAGAGAACTACTGTATTGACAAATAAATGACTGCCTAGGAAGCAGTACTGCAGAAAGGGAACTGGGGGTCACAGTGGATCACAAGCTAAATGAGAGTCAACAGTGTAACACTGTTTCAAAAAAAGCAAACATCATTCTGGGATGTATTAGCAGGAATGTTGTAGGCAAGAAGTAATTCTTCCACCCTACTCCATGCTAAGTAGGCCTCAGCTGGAGTATTGTGTCCAGTTCTTAGTGCCACATTTCAGGAAAGATGTGGACAAATTGGAGAAAGTCCAGAGAAGAGCAACAAAAATTATTAAAGGTCTAGAAAACATGACCCATGAGGTAAGATTGAAAAAAGTGGGTTTGTTTAGGCTGGAAAAGAGAAAACTGAGAGGGGAGATGATAACAGTTTTCAAGTACATAAAAAGTTGTTGTAAGGAGGAGGAAGAAAAATTGTTCTCCTTAACTCCGAGGATAGGACAAGAAGCAATGGGCTTAAATTGGAGCATAGGTGGGTTTAGGTTGAACATTAGGAAAAACTTCCTAACTGGCAGGGTGGTTAAGCACTGGAATAAATTGCCTAGGAAAAGGTTGTGGAATCTCCATCACTGGAGATTTTTAAGAACAGGTTAGACAAACACCTGTCAGGGATGGTCTAGCTAACACTTAGTCCTGCCATGAATGCAGGGTACTGAACTAGATGACCTCTCGAGGTGATATGATTCTTTGACACCAAGATCTCTCTCCTGAGTGGAAACAGCTAATTTAAACCCCATCATTTTGTATGCATAGTTGGGATTATGTTTTCCAATGAACATTACATTGCATTTATCAGCATTGAATTTCATCTGCCATTTTCTTGCCCAGTCACCCAATTTTCTGAGATCCCTTTGTAAGTCTTTGCAGTCAGATTCAGACTTAACTATCTTGAATAGTTTTGTATCATCTGCTAATTTTGCCACCTCACTGTTTACCCCTTTTTCTAGATAATTTATGTATATGTTGAACTGCACTGTTCCCAGTACAGATCCCTGAGAGATACCACTATTTACCTCTCTGAAAACTGACCATTTTTTCCTACCCTTTATTTCCTGTCTTTTAACCAGTTACAGATCCATGAGAGGACCTTCCCTCTTATCCCATGACTGCCTACTTTTCTTAAAAAGCCTATGGTGAGGAACCTTGTCAAAGGCTTTCTGAAACTCCAAGTACACTGTTATCCAATGAATCACACTTGTCCACATTTGTTGACCCCCTCAAAGAATTCTAATAGATTGGTGAGGCATGATTTCCCTTTACAAAAACCATTTTGACTCTTCCCCAACAAATCCTGTTTATGTGTCTGATAATTCAATCCTTTACTATAATTCCAACCAGTTTGTGTGGTACTAAAAGTAGGCTTACCAGCCTGCAATTGCCTCTGGAGCCTTTTTTAAAAGTTGGTGTCACATTAGTTATCCTCCAGTCATCTGGTATAGAAGCTGATTTAAGTGATAGGTTACATACCGCACTTCATAGTTCTGGAATTTCATATCTGAGTTCCTTCAGAATTCTTGGGTGAATACCATCTGGTCATGGTGACTTATTACTGTTTAATTCATCAATTTGTTCCAAAACCTCTTCTGACACCTCAATCTGGGACAATCCCTCAGATTCATCACCTAAAAAAGAATGGCTTAGATAGGAGTATCTCCCTCACATCCTCTGCAGTGAAGATCAAGCGAAGAATTCATTTTGCTTCCCTTTGTCTTCCTTGAGTGCTCCTTTAGCACCTCTATCATCCAGTGGCCCCACTGATTGTTTGGCAGGCTTCCTACTTCTGATGTACTTAAAAACTAACAGCAAAAAAATGAGTCTTGCTAGTTGCTCTTCAAATTCTTTTTTGGCCTGCCTAATTATACTTTTATACTGGACTTGCCAGAGTTATTCTCCTTCCTAATTTCCTCGGTAGGATTTAACTTCCAATTTTTAAAGGATGCCTTTTTGCCTCTAACTGATTTTTTTACTTTGTTGTTTAGGCCTGGTGGCACTTTTTGGTCCTCTTACTATATTTTTTTATTTGGGTATACATTTAATTTGAGCCTCTATTTATGGTGTTTGTAAGAAGTTTCCATGCAGCTTGCAGGCATTACAATCTTGTGACTGTTATTTTTAATTTCCATTTAACTAGCTTCCTCATTTCTGTGTAGTTCCTCTTTCTGAAGTTTAATGCTACCGTGGTGGGCTTCTTTGGTATTCCCATACAGACATTAAATTTAATTATATTATTGTTGCTGTTAGTGAGTAGTTCAGCTATATTCGCCTCTTGGATCAGATTCTGTACTCCACTGAGGACTAAATCAAGAATTGCCTCTCCCCTTATTGTCTAGAAACGTTATCTCTGCGTCCCATTCTGAGGTGACATGTAACCATAGAATCATAGAATCTCAGGGTTGGAAGGGACCTCAGGAGGTCATCTAGTCCAACCCCCTGCTCAAAGCAGGACCAATCCCCAACGAAATCATCCCAGCCAGGGCTTTGTCAAGCCTGACCTTAAAAACATCTAAGGACGGAAATTCCAACACTTCCCTAGATAACCCATTCCAGTGCTTCACCACCCTCCTAGTGAAAAAGTTTTTCCTAATATCCAACCTAAACCTCCCCCACTGCAACTTGAGACCATTACTCCTTGTTCTGTCATCTGGTACCACTGAAAACAGTCTAGATCCATCCTCCTTGGAACCCCCTTTCAGGTAGTTGAAAGCAGCTATCAAATCCCCCGTCAGTCTTTTCCCTCAGCCTCTCCTCATAAATCATGTGCTACAGCCCCCTAATCATTTTTGTTGCCCTCCGCTGGACTCTTTCCAATTTTTCCACATCCTTCTTGTAGTGTGGGGCCCAAAACTGGACACAGTACTCCAGATGAGGTCTCACCAATGCCAAATAGAGGGGAATGTTCACATCCCACGATCTGCTGGCAATGCTCCTACTTATACAGCCCAAAATGCCATTAGCCTTCTTGGCAACAAGGGTACACTGTTGACTCATATCCAGCTTCTCATCCACTGAAACCCCCAAGTCCTTTTCTGCAGAACTGCTGCCTAGCCACTCAGTCCCTAGTCTGTAGCAGTGCATGGGATTCTTCCGTCCTAAGTGCAGGACTCTGCACTTGTCCTTGTTGAACCTCATCAGATTTGTTTTGGCCCAATCCTCTAATTTGTCTAGGTCCCTCTGTATTCTATCCCTACCCTCCAGGGTATCTACCACTGCTCCCAGTTTAGTGTCATCTGCAAACTTGCTGAGGGTGCAATCCATGCCATCCTCCAGATCATTAATGAAGATATTAAACAAAACCGGCCCCAAGACCAACCCACTCCGCTTGATACCGGCTGCCAACTAGATATGGAGCCATTGATCACTACCTGTTGATCCCAATGATCTAGCTAGCTTTCTATCCACCTTATAGTCCATTTATCCAGCCCATACTTCTTTAACTTGCTGGCAAGAATACTGTGGGAGACCGTATAAAAGCTTTGCTAAAGTCAAGGAATAACACATCCACTGCTTTCTCCTCATCCACAAAGCCAGTTATCTCGTCATAGAAGGTAATTAGGTTAGTCAGGCATGACTAGTCCTTGGTGAATCCATGCTGACTGTTCCTGATCACTTCCCTCTCCTCTAAATGCTTCAGAATTGATTCCTTGGGGACCTGCTCCATGATTTTTCCAGGGACTGAGGTGAGGCTGACTGGCCTGTAGTTCCCCGGATCCTCCTTCTTCCCTTTTTTAAAGATGGGCACTACATTAGCCTTTTTCAAGTTATCCGGGACCTCCCCCAATGGCCAGGAGTTTCCAAAGACAATGGCCAATGGCTCTGCAGTCACATCCGCCAACTCCTTTAGCACCCTCGGATGCAGCGCATCCGGCCCCATGGACTTGTGCTCATCCAGCTTTTCTAAATAGTCCTGAACCACTTCTTTCTCCACAGAGGGCTGGTCACCTCCTCCCCATACTGTTCTGCCCAGTGCAGTAGTCTGGGAGCTGACCTTGTTCATGAAGACGGAGGCAAAAAAAGCATTGAGTACATTAGCTTTTTCCACATCCTTTGTCACTAGGTTGCCTCCCTATTTCAGTAAGGGTCCCACACTTTCCTTGACCACCTTCTTGTTGCTAACATACCTGAAGAAACCCTTCTTGTTACTCTTAACATCCCTTGCTAGCTGCAACTCCAAGTGTGATTTGGCTTCCTGATTTCATTCTTGCATGCCTGAGCAATGTCCGTATAGGGATAGCTGAAATCCCTCACTATTGAGTTTTCTATATTTGTAGCCTCTCTAATCTCACAGAGCATTTCACACTCACTATCCCATCCTGGTCAGTAGTATATTCCTACTGCTATATTCTTATTCAAGCAAGGAATTTCTATCCATACAGATTTCTATGGTGCAGTTTGGATTCATTTATGATTTTTTACTATATTTGATGCTATGCTTTCACCTATAGTGCCACTCTCCCACCAGCACAGCCTACTCTGTCATTCCTATATGTTTTGTATTCTGGTATTACCATATCCCATTGATTATCATTGTTTCACCAAATTTCTGTGATGCCTATTATATCAATACCCTCATAAAAAGACACTCAAGTTCACCCATCTTAGTATTTAGACTTCTAGCATAAATAAATCATATTCCAGTAATTGTGTCTCAGGTTCATCTTTTTAATCTATCATATTATTTGAGGAATCAGCCTTAATGGGTAATATTTTCACTGAAAGATTCAAAACTCTCACTACAGAGGGAGACATGAACAGAGGGTATTTGCTGAAGGGTGGGAGCATAGGTTCCATACTCAGCATTTTCCCCATCCACAGAGATCCTGTCCTATAGTTCCTTCTGTCTAGGTTGTATATTTCATTGGTTTCAAATCAGGCTGACATACTACTGGAGTGGTCTACCTCTTCCCAGGACCATTGCCGCTTAGTCTCAGCATGGATAACTCGGCATGGATTCTCTTTGATGCCTGAAGACAGAAATATGTAGGATCAATTGTCATTCATTTTTAATGGATTAATTTTTTTTCCCAAAGGAAGAGATTTCACTTAGCTATTCATATTGAAAAATTAGTTTCACCTTAATGTGTCTCTTTTCTATATTTTATTTATAAATTATGAAATGAGGAAAACTAGTCAGTATGGGAAAAGCAGCTATTTTTATAGCTACCTAATGTGCACTCTGATATGATATATTGAACCAATGATACCATTTAAAGTCCAACTGATTGAGAGAAATATTAAAAGCAACAAAAGATAAAGACTAATTACTGGACAGGAATGCAAGTATTTTCCCCATTACTTCCTGAGAGGCTCCCCCTAATTTTTCCTCTTTTCCTTCCACCTTTCCTATACATATTACCTGCAAAGATGTTACAACTCAGTAAGTCTCCCTCCGGAACACAACAGTTTTGTTGCATGTATCAGTCAGGAGGCAAAGACCCCAATCCTGCTCCAACTGAGGCCAATGCCAAATCTCTCATTGACTACAAAGGTTGAAGACCAATTTGAGGCCATCATAGTCTCTTGGTGTGGTCTTTTGAGGAGCCCCACATTCTCCTGTCTGACCTTCCTTAGCTTGTCTTCAATCAAATCAATACCTGGAATTTCACCTCTAATTAAGCCTAGCAGTCCTTTAAATTTTAGGGCTTACAGTCTCCTTCAGTTTTTTGGTTACTTTCCTGGAGGTAGCCTGGTGCAGGGCTGTTTCCCATTTGCTGTCCCAGGCCTTTCTGCCTCCTCAATACTCTCTCCTTTATAGCAGGCCTTGTTTCCTCCATTGGTTGCATCTAAGGGTGGCTGTCTCCATGATTGGCAGCTCTGGTAGATACATGAGGGTGTAATCAAACTGCTTGCTTGTAAACAGGAGAGGTTCTTCTCCCCGTCTAAGCTCAGTATGGGGCATATAGACACCATTACAGATGAGCTCCCTACTCTCTCTCTCTCTCTCTCTCTCTGTGTGTGTGTGCCAGTCAGATCCATATAATCCAGCAAAGTATTTTACGCTGAATTCTTTTAAACAAATACATGTAGGTTGTCTTCAACGCCATATTGGACACAATTGTGTCCACTTCCTGTACTTTATTCTAGCAAATGAGTCTGTTGGCAGGACTACCTGCCAAAACAGCCAGTTTTTAGAAAATTACTATAGAATATTTTCAGAACTTGAGTTTAGAGTTCATAATCAGAAGTATTCACACCAGAAGTCTGTTCTAAGAGTTACACTCATTCAGAGGAAGCAGAACATACCAGATGACCTACATGTCTAATCAAAATCACTCACGTTTCTAATTCTGAATATTGAATAGTCACAACAGACTGCTCACAAATAATCTATATGCCATGAATCACTCAGAAAAATGTTCAGTGAATATTTTGGAAAATTCAATAAAATTATGGACAGAAGGAAAAATGAAAGTTGAATAAATTATCCACTAGGAATTATTCACTCTGTTATATATGAGACTATTTCAAGAACTCTAGGGGGAAAAAGGATAATCTAATGGAAGGGCATTGGACTGAAACTCAGGAGCCCTTCATTCAGTTCCAGCCTCACAGGCAAACTTTCTGTATGACTTTGAGCAAGTTAGTTTACTCTTCTCCATACTTCGGTTCCTCACCTCTAAAATGGGGATAATACTTCCATAAAATCCATTAATGATTGTGAAGTTTCCAGGTGGCGATGAGGACCATAAAAGTATCTAGATAGAAAGTCAGTGATGGAGAGTGATGAAGGATGCAATGTTAAGAGAGGTCACTTTTGAACCTACTAGATGAGATAAATCTTTTTTATATATGTACAGCATATTGATTTTATGGTTTTTACATTCAGAATATGGCAATGGTGAATACTATTTGTATATATTATTTATTGGATAGGTACCTCACAGTATAACTGTTTGGTTGGGATTTGAGGGGGATATAGGGGGTAAAGGAAACCTTGAGAAAAAATGACTATACATGCTTTTGGATTAGCGCTCAAGGAAGAATTAAATTGATTGACATGAATTGTATATAAAACCAGCTATTTCAAGATATAGAGTAAAGGGCTATGGAAGTGCCATGTTAATATTCAAATAAAGACAAACATTTCAGCTAGGATGGTGGCACATGTATTTGTTAGAGATGAAATGTAAAGTGTCAATGTTTAAACAAAATAATGAGATAAATGATATTTTTCTAGGCTTTGAATTATATTCTGGGGAAGATGAAACAGAGTGATGTACATTTAAAAAAGGATTCCACTGGTCCAGGCCAAAAATGGATTCCTACAGTATTTTATACTCATCTCTCTGGACATACCAATCAATTCCTGCTATTGGTGTAAGTAATATTTGTTTTCTTGAAGAATACGTATAATAGCTTTTGTGTGCCATTCACCTATTCAGTGATTTATAGTGATGTACATTTGGGCTGACCTTACAACCAGCCGCCAGTCGGCCACTGATTTTGCACACCTAGTTATGAACTGTGCATATGTAACCCACACGCCTCCTGGGTGTGGTGTTCTGTCCCATCTAGTGGCACCGAGACCACTTAGAGAGAGTTAAATGAGTTTGTTCTACAATCTTCGCTAAGAGCCAGTTGGCTTTTAGCTCATGTGGTAGACACTCATGCACTAAGCTCTAGAGGTCCCAGGTTCGAACGTGCCTGGCACCAACAGGGGTCTGTCGGCGTTACACATGCAGCTGCTTTGACCCACAAAATCTGGTCTGAGCCCTCTGATCCCACCAGCAGCTGAACTGATTCATCGCAGCAGTTTATTTCTTCCCTGAGTTTGGAGGGCTAGAGCCATATGGGCCTGACAATCACAGGAGGGGCTGCCCCTGCTCAGTTATGGGTCCACTGAAGGGCAGTTAAAGATTAATTGGATCCCATCATGCAATTAGATGTACACTTTGCTCTTCCAAGAGCCCCACCAAAGCCAATGGGCTGCATACAAGCACAAGGGTGTGCCAACCTAGATCCAATGGTAGTATTGGGGCCATACTGCTTAATGTGATTGTTGTTGCAGCCTGAGAAAACAACAAATCTAGTCAATTCAAAATTAAAGCAGTCAATCCAGCCTTAATTTGTACTGCTCTGAAATAAAGACATGATTAAACTGAGAATGTGCAAACTTACAAGAGCTTTCTTATAAGAGTAGAATATGTGCTACCTGAAAAAATAGAGAAGCGGGGAGGCATAGTGACAAAACTCAGTATTGCCAGCCCCAAGAGATCAAAATCATGAGATTGGCCAAAAACATCTTGAGATTTAAAAATCAAATCATGGTTTTTAGTCTGCCATTGGCTTTGTAACTCTCCTCTATTCCTCGGTCAGAGTATGAGAACATCAGATTGAAAAAAATCAACCTTTAATGCACACAAAAATGCATGTCTCTTGCTGACTGCTCAGATGGAGACTCCATTTACTCCCTCCTCTCCCTTGAGATAGGAAATGAGCAACGGTTCCCCTATTACTGTTTTGTCCCAGCAGCAACACTTCTCTGGCTCCTGCTGCTCTGGGACTTCACGGCCTAGGTTCCAACAGCAACACATCCCACCTTCCCTAGGCAGTATGACCGAAATACTACCCTTGGATCCAGGTGGGCAGACCCCTTCCTAACTACTCCTCCAGCCAATTCCCAGCTGCAACACTTCCCCAATTCCCTGCCTCCCACTGCCCCAGGATGCTCTCTCTACTGCAGAGCCAGACCTGAAGGCAGGGCTTAGTGGAAGGGCTGATCGGTGTCTTTCACTCCAAGGCTCTTCTACAGCACTCGACCATGTGTCCAGCCCTGGAAAAAAATAAAATTAAAAAAAAAAAATCAGAAGATCGGAGCTGCTTCTCGCATCATTGCAATAGCTCCATTTGCAGACTCAAAAATCCTGTGACTTGTGATGAGTTTGCAAGTTGGCAATAATGCAACATTGCCTTCCCCTGGCTACTCAGAGACTGCCCTTCCCCACCACTACCCCCTAGCCTGAGGGATCGGCCATCCAATCCCTCCATCTCACTATCCTCTGCATTCCTTCAGCCTCCATCCTCCTACAACCCTTACCTCTGCCTGCTGTTCCCCCTGATGTCCTGCTCCCCTCATAAACCTTTCACAGTGTCTGCAGCTCCTCACAGTCTCAGTGTCCTATCAAGACACCTGAATCAGAGTGGCAGCCATTTTGCCTGTGAGCAGGGCTAGAATCCCATTGAGAAGAGGGGGAGATGGCAGTCAACTTTAAGGGCAGTCTCACTTCCACACACAGATAGCCATCTTACTGACTTCAACCCCATTGACAATAATAGGAGATGGTGACCATTTTGAATAAGAGAAAATTCATGAGTTGCAGTCTTTCATGACACAGGTGGAAAAAGCTCACACACACTCAAATTGCTAAAGTTACAATGAAATCATGAGAGCTGGCAACACTGCAAAATGCATTTTTATACGTCTTCCGCAATTCTGTGCCCTTTTGAAATGTTTCTAACAGTTTTTTAGGCTTAAAAGAAAAAAGTACCCACATAAGTTCAATTGAGGCCACAACTAAGGCTTGTATGTACTATGGTAATACCAAGAAAATAATAATAAATAGGTAATGTGTGAGATCATTTGATTTGGGTGGACTATCCCTGTATTTGTGGGTTAAACACAAATGCCCTACTTTGGATGAAATACCAAGTACCATTTTTGAAAGAAAAAACAAAGAAAAGTGAAATACTATGTGAAGAACTCAAAGCACTACCATATGGCTCAATAATGTTGATCAATGACTTAACCTATCTTCAGGTAGTTTAGTTATCTATGCAGTAAAAACGCTGGCTCCATATAAGCTGGCTGTAACAGTTCTGGCTTTGTAAATTTAGCATTGAGAAAGTTTGCTGAGTCTAATTTTGATTCACAAACATGAAACATTGTCCCTGGACTTTTGCATTGGCCACCCTTAGCAATGTCAGTCACTGGCCTGGTTGTATAGTATATGGATACTGAACAGTCATCAGAAAAGTAAATGGATTCCATTTACCATGCTAAAGGAAGCCATCGACCTCCATCCTTGGTGGAAGGGTAGTATGAGTCTGGTTGACACCAAGCCAGTACAAATGAGGGCAATTTCTTTCAAAATATTTAAGTAAAAAGTTTTTAAGGGAAGGTAAAAGATAACAAATTCAGATAGGAGTTAATAATTTAAAACCTAGTGAATTCTCTTCCTCACCCCTTGTATGCTACATTTCTGTGTACTCAGGGCAATTCTTTTTAAATTCAGCTCTCATATTTCCACTAGGGTCCAGATTCTGAAGGGCTTACTTAGTTATAGCTCAGGCAAATGTCTTATTGAGGCCAGTAGAAGTTTTGACTGCATTGGGACTGCATAAATACTGAGTTCAGGACTTCTAGATTTGGCCCTCTTGAGTAATAGATATTCAGAATAGAATGAATGATTGGAGGGTATAGTTAATAAGTGCTCTCATGTAAGTGTTGAAATCGGTACCTGTAAAAGTAATTATTGTGGTATTTTCTATGCAAGTTACTGTGTCAAGGGGGGAAAAATGTAGTTTTAATGCCCAAATATATTAAAACTGAGAGCTTAGTTTGCAGGCTCATCTCTGCAGAGACACAGGTTTGAGCAACATTTTGCACTTACTCTATTTCACCAACTTAAAATTCCAAATTAAAAAAGGCTAAAAATCTCCATAATTTGGTTAAAATGTGAGTACTTCCCCCTGTTTCTCTGCCTGTAAAATGTTGTTAACAATACTTATGCACTAACAGAAGTGTTGTGAGATTTCTTTGATTTAATAAATCAAGTGTAAAGCCCGTTCAGATGTTAGGATGTTTCTATTAAGATTTACAGTACTTTATAGAAGAAAGAAAATCGTGACCTTGAGCTATTTTGATGTAATCTCCAATAGCAATTAAAATCATATGATTATAGGCCAGGCTGTGCACAAATTTACTGCCATTGGCTTCAGCAGGATTATCTCTCTGAGTAGGTGCTCATAAGTGTAAGAGAGGAGCATCCTGGCCCTCTGTAAGCGATTCTACATACACTATAAAATATCTTGCTGTTGCCATACAAGCATATATAGCCCAGCCTTTTGAAGGTATTTAGGCATTGCTGATTTAGAAGCCTACATCTCATTTCAGAAATGAGATTTTTGACCTAACTATCTTTAAAATCTGGGTCATAGTACTGCTGATAAAGTGTAAGGTATGAAGTGGAAGGATGATTTCTTCAAACACTTGAGGAATGGGTATAAACTCTATAGCTGTGTCTTTTTGGGTTCTGTGCACTTTCATTAAAACCTTGCCATCACCAAGTTTTATTAACGAGTTCTTTCCAGTGGAGATATCTTGCTATAATAGCTCAAAATGCTCCTCACCAGATCAGGTTTTTTCTTAATTGAAGCCTTTTCTTTATAAAAACACCATCTTGTTTCTCTTTAGAGAGAGTGGTTCTTCAAGTGCTTCTATAGATACATTAAAATTGGACATGAACATGGAGAAAAGTTGGTTCCACTTATTTGACAGACACCACCATTCTTTTCAAATCATTTCATTTTCCCTCTGTTTACTTTTCAGACATGGAATCATGTTGGAATTTATAAGTATTATATTTTTAAACAGATTCACCACTTTCAATTTTAAAACCATGCTGAATACTCTGCCTGTGCATTAGCTCTATTGAAATTAATAGAAATTCCCCTTCTCATCTGTTCTAGTAATGGTAGCTCTAGGACTCCGTTGTGCTATCTTTTCCCATTGAACAATTACTTTAAGGAGAATTATGTCTGGAACCATGTCATGCAGTAGTCAAAACAGAGCACTCAGCCAAGGATTATCTTTTGTTTCTAGTGGCTTTAATACTGATGGTTCTGGTAACTGAATTCCTCCATTTAAACCACACAAGAGTTCAGCAGGGGCGCTGACTATACAAACACCCTGCCAGTGTGCCCCAATTTTGTTTGGGAGGGACCACCACACTGTTGTCCTGGAGAGTAAGATGTAGTTCAGTCCCCATGTCTACTCAATCCATGGCCTCTCTGCCAACAAGGGTGCCATTTCAGATGATAGCTCTTATGATAGGAACATCTGTCCAGTAGATATTGAGCTGAGACCATCAAATCATCTCACATAGATCACCACGGATTCTAGAAAGCTGTTTGCCTCAGAAAAATGCAGAATTTGAATTTTTACTGAGAATTTTTAGTTTTTATATTTTGTGAAAAAATAAAAACATTAACTAAATTTTACTGAAAGTACCAGTGTCATTTACCTTCCCTTGTGGTTGGTTTTTGAATGCATTTTAAGTTTACACAGCTAATCATACTCCAATAAACTGCACATGGGGTTTGTGTTTTAATGCACCTCAAATTCCACTTCAGTCTCCAGACGTAATTAAAGTTTAAAAAAAAAAAGACCACCTCTAACGGTGATTTGAGTTTGGTAAGGACAAATTTCACATTGATGGTAATGTGCTGTTCTGTACTGGATGTAGCAAGGTTGTAGATTACGTTCGAAGGCAGACAATCGTAGAACACATGGAAAACACTAAACAAACTGAATGAAAACAAGAGGCTGAAACAGCAGAGCCATCAACAACAGCAAAGAAACAATGCACTGTGACTGGATCTTTCCTGCATTTAAAAAAAAAAATCTGAAAATATAGAATACAGACATAGAAGTATTTGGCATATGTAAGAAATACAAATTGCAATTCTATGAATTAATTCTTATAATTTTATTATAATTGATGGCAGTGGTAGGCTTTGAAGTTGCTTATGAGGGTAGGTGAGGAGACGCTATAAATTCTGGCTGGAGCACTGTCAGCTTTCTGACACCTCCTTCCCTGCCTCATACCTCCACATCCCTGCATTACTTCAGCCTCCCATCCCCACTTTCAAGGCTGTGCAAGCTTGATTCAAGGTCCCTGACAGAGCACCACAGTGTCCCCGCTCCAGGTGGACTTTCTGCTGGTGATGCCTACAGCTCTGTTGGTGGAGCACCAGGAATACATCAGGCCCTCAAAAGACAAGGGCTGGGTTTGCATTCAAAACAAATGAACTCTCTGGGATGCATGACCATATCTCAGATGTTACATCAGGGGAGCTTTTCAAAGAAGCAAATAGTAGTTAGGTGCCTAACTCCAGTTGAATTTCAATGGGCATGTAACAGCCATTTGTGCCTTTGAAGATCTCCCCAATAATTCTTATGGAAGAAATGAAAATATGTAGTTATGTAGGCTGGACATTTCTTATTGCTGTTTTTTTATGAAGTAAAATAAAATGGATTATTATGTGTCATGACCTATACAGAGAAAATAAAAATTAAATAGAGAAAAGAGAAAAAACAAATGGAACTGATACTGTACCACAAAAGGACAATCATGAGCATGCCACTCACATACGACTGCAGGTATTGTGGTGCAATATTTTCCAATAGACAAGAAAAAAAATAGATACTTTCAGTCTAAGTGACTTTTATTTTAGAATAAGGAAAACAAGAAAGAATATAAAATCTCAATGAGAGAGAAAGCAGAATGTGTTTTTCACAGCGTGGGAGGATTCACCTCACAGCCTAGCCCTCCTACCATTTAGGGCCAGTATACAGAACTATGCTAAATATGCTGTATTCCACCACTGAACATTTTTTCTATATGATTAGTCTTGTGATAAATCTGTATTTACATTTTGGTTGAAGATACCAAATGCTCCTCCTGACAGTATTTGCCTTTCTTATCCACCCTGAGATTCACCATCTACAATAATATTTCAATAGCTGCTTGATAAGTTTCTTCATTGTCTTCCATTTTATACCTGCACTAGGCAGGTCATGTGTCTCAATACCTTCCTGACAATTCCTTTTTCTCTCTTTTTCTCATGATCTAGCTAATCCTTTATCCCACTTCTCTTGTCCTCTGTAAATTCATACAATCTGAAGCAGCAGCCACATTCCTTTCTGAGATCTCTCTCCATACCACTCAAAGGGAGGGAAGCTGAAGGGCTATGCCCTCCACTGTACACAGTTAAGAAATGCTAAGCATCAGCAGCTATTCTACAGCACCATTTCAGAGGATCTTGTGGATAGGCCAGAAACCCACCATTTATTTCCTTATACAAATTGGAGTACAGCATGTAAAGCAGAAGGCAAAGGAGGAAGAGGAGGAAGAAAAGGAGTTTGAGAAAGGGGCAGGGGAAGTAGGCTGAAGCAGAAGCTAAGCAAATGTGCAAGGTGTTGGAGCAACAGTGAAAGAAGACCTCTGCCTAGGGAGGTTGTGGAATCTCCATCTCTGGAGATATTTAAGAGTAGGTTAGATAAATGTCTATCAGGGATGGTCTAGACAGTATTTGGTCCTGCCATGAGGGCAGAGGACTGGACTCGATGACCTCTCGACGTCCCTTCCATCCCTAGAATATATGAATAAGACCAGCAAGGAGAAGAGGCAGAGGAGACTTGCAAGAGGGAGGGCGACCAGAGGAGGCCTGTGATGGTAGGGAAATTCATGAGACCTAGAAAACAGGGAGAAAAAATGACCTGAAGATCACCTGTAATGGGGAAAGCAAAGGGGAACTTGGTTGAAGAAAGGAGAGCTGGAAGGGTTCATTGTGGGGGAGTTGATGAGGCCACAGATGTTCATTTACATAGGGGTACTGGCAATTCTCACACCTCCTCTTAACAGTTGTTGGCTCATCTGTAGCCAGAGACCAGTTTAGACTGAACAAAGCCCTCCAGGATTTGATTTGGTAGTTTGTATGATAACTTTCACAAACTGTCCATGTTAAGTTCATACTCACTGGTTGTCAGGGCCAGAATGTGGGCAGCCTGGCCTAAGGGTTAGCATTAGGCACAGCCCAAGGCTCCATGGGCCAGAAGCCAGTTACCAGGAATCAGGTTGGGTTAGAACACCAGAATCCAGAGAGGAACCAGAGGGTAGGGATCAAGAGTCAGGCCAAGAAAGAAGGCAGGAAAAGGTCAACACCAAACCAGCCATCCATAGCAGGGTGAAGCCCACTTGTACAGACAGCTTCCTGTTCCTGTTGCTGGCTTAAGCAGGGCCAGCAGGTTAATTGGCTGCTCTGGGACTCCACCAATAAGATGTCAGGAGAAGAGCCTCAAAATAGGGTTGGGCTTCATGGGTCAGTAGTTAGCAGCAAGCTGTTAAGTGGAGGGATGCAGTGTGGCTACTCCTATGAACCCCATAGATCTGGGTTTGAGGCCTATAGGTCACGACCCTCTGGTTTAAATAGGGGCTGTGTCTCAATCAGGAACCTTGGAGCTCTCCTGGTCAGAGTGCACATGGTTGGGAACTTGTACCCTGGGCTTCTGCTGTCTGTGAGGTGGAGTGCAGTGGACCCAGGTTTGAGACCAATGGAGTCTGACAATGGCAAGTGAAAACTGAATAGTTAAATGCTCCTTAAAGGAAACCATGCTGTGTTTAAAAAAAAAAAAAAAAAATTATATGCAAATCTCCATTAGAGAAGGCTGACACTAGAACATATGCACTTGGATTTCAAAACACTCCCTTTCCACTTCAAGTTGGGGACATAGCTCTGATAAAGATTTTAGGGCCAGAAGGGACCAGCATGATCAGCTCATCTTACCTCCTGCACATCACAGGCCACATAAGCTCAAGCACCCACTCCTGTAATAGACCCATAACCTCTGGCTGAGTAACTGAAGTCCTCAAATCATGATTTAAAGACTTCAAGTTACAGAGGATTCACCATTTGCTCTAGTTCAAACCAGTAAGTGACCCCAGGCTGCAGAAGGGGGCAAAACCTCTCCAGGGGTCTATGCCAGTCTAACCTGGGGGGGAAATTCCTTCCTGACTCCAAATATGGCAATTAGATCCTGAGCATGTTCACAGGACACACCAGCGAGACACCTGGGAAAAAATTCACTGTAGTAACTCAGAGCCCTCCCCACCTAGTGTCCCATCTCCGGCCATTGGACATGGGCCAGCTGCAAAGTTAAGAGCTGAACCCAAGTTTGCATATGAAGTTTTGCTTTAGGCCAATCTCTAATCTAAATCACACTCTCTTTACCTGTTTTCAATACATTAAAAAGGTTTTCAGATTACTAGTTTATTAACATGTCATGGCAATGGTACTCCAGCATGTCATATATATTTTGTATTTTTAATTTCTTTCATAACCATGAAAAGAGTAATTAAAATTTACTTTTTTGCAATGGACCAGATTAAATAAAAAACCTCACTATATTCAAATTGCAACTACTTTACTTATTTTCTGTAGCTTTCGTTGATCTGTGTCTATTAGTAATGGCAAGCTGCCTTAAAAAGACAAAGTGACTGAATCTGTGCTTTGTAATTCCTCAGTAGACCAGTCATGCAATTTCAACCATTTTCATTAACAAGAAAAAAGCCTACTTTCCAGCAGTAATCTTTTCCCTTTCTTGGTGCCTATTACATATATATCAGAGCGGAAACATTGTATTTTTCAGAGGTGTGTGAATATGTGACACACCCAGAATAGAGACAGGTTCCATCCTCAGATATCCATCCTTGAAGTCAATTGTGCATGCACATCTGAAGTCAGATTTTGTCTTGCATAACAACTGTAAAGGTTTCAAGGAATTATATGTATCATCGTAGAGCCTAGGACCCCCAGTCCTGGACCAAGACTCCACTGTATTAGGCACTCTGCAAAACACAGAATAAAAAGACAATCCCTACCCCACGCTTGCAATGTAAGTTTAAGACAAGAGACAACAGATGGATGTAGACAGATCAGTGGAGGAGTACCATGAACAAGGAGACTATATTGATAAGCATGATAGGCTGTGGTCTCACACACCAGCAGCCTAACTGTTTTCAAGTTTTTTTATAGGCGTCACAGCAAAGAACAGTCTTAAGGAGGGATTTGAAGGAGAACAATGAAGTGGCTTTACAGAAAGTACCTCCCAAGCATGAGGGTCAGCAGGGGAGAAAGCATAAAGGTGCTTGTTTGAAAGTTTAACTACGCAGTGGAGGCTGGCATCATGAATTGATTGGAGTTGACCCTGAACAGGAGCGGATAGGTAAGATGGAAATAGGCTGTGAAGAGCCGTGAAAGTGAAGAGTTTCTCAAAGGATTTCTATGGTTGTAAATGATAGACAGTTAAAATCATTCCCAAGCATCTGTGAATGTGAATCATCATAAATCATCCTTAAAAAAAGAAAAAAAGCAGGTGCTTGGGGCGGTCAATGGAAAGGGGCGGTCCATGGAAAGGGGCGGCACATCGAAGTGCCCTTTTTTTTTTTTCGCCGCTTGGGGTGGCAAAAACACTGGAGCTGGCCCTGTTCTCAGCAGTGTGCATAGTTGGGAACTATCAAGAATGGGCAACAAATTAATATGCAATCACTCCATACAAAACTAAGACACTGATCCTGCAAACTTGTTTGACAGTTGTACACTACTTGATACACACGAATGGTCTGACTGAGTCAAAGTTAAGCATCCTCATAAGCATTTGCAGGAAAAGGGTTTAGAGGTAGTGTGTGATTTCCCCAGAAATACTGCAGCATAGACCACCCAAAGTCTTCCAGGAATCCTCACAAGTCTGCTGGCATTGAAAAGTGAGGCAGGTGCTTTGCTGGAGGTGAAGTCTGATTAACTATGCTAAATACTATTCTTTGACACCACACAATAGGCCAAATCCTAACATAAGCACTGGTGTCAGTGAGAGCTGCAAGTGTTCGTCTCTTCTTCAATGCTTAGCAAGTGTGTTCAGTACCTCTCAATATCTGACCGCTCAATATCTGGAATTACAGAAAAGGTGGAGTCTCACAATCCATTACAGAGTTAGTGCAAAAAGACACACTTTCATGGTAATATGCTTTTTTTTGCATTATCTGTTCACAATATGGGCACATACGCTTTCTGGAAAAGACTAATCTTTTTATCCTTCAAAGAAAGCTTGTCTTTGCAATCTAATTGTAATACTAAATTTTAAATTAATATCTACACATGCAATATAAAAGTAACTAGGTTAAAGATTTCAGCCCAGAATCTAGACAGGTGGATGATTTTTTGTGCTGTATATTTTCAAAACATTAATAGTATCATTTGCATGCTAAAGAAATAAAAAACTGATTGTACAGAGGCTATTGAGGATTCATTTAATGATTTGGGCAGAGTTTAGATTGCCTCCCAAGAGGGGTGAAGGTTAAAAGGTACATTTTGCTAAATATTTAAAATCTTTAACCTTTTTGGTGCGGATCCAAATGATTTAGGGGGAAAACAACTGCTGTCACTTGCTTAAAATTTAAGTGTTTCCCCTTTGTAAATCTTGAGGTATTGTACACAATTCTTTGTATGTAATGCTTTAATAACATTTTAAACCTGCACCTGGTGCATTTTTTAAACATACTTATCAGATTCCCTGAGATTTTCTGCTCCCATCAGGCATAGAGAAAAGGCTTATTTTTTACAGAACTGCTTCACCTACAGTATATCTCTGCCCATTTAGCTTAACATATAATAACACCCACACAAATGTAGTCACTCAATAGTTCTCAGTTTTTGTTCCAGTAGGTCATGGAGAAAATGGGTAACTTATCTATAAATTTGTGTTTTTGAAACTTGCGTATAGATTGATTAGCTGACATCTGGTATTCCCATTGCACACTATCAAACACAGAGTCAGTCCATATGCATGAGGCTTTTTGGCAGCAATGCACACTTTAAAATGCATCGGCTCTCTTCTTATATTAGATGAGTTCTCCTTCCGCAATAAATGATACATTACAAGAAATTTGTCAAATATACAATAATACTGAGTCATCTCTGTAAATATCTGCTGGGGATGTCTTCAGATCAATTGATAAAGAACCTACAGTTAAACTATATGAATAAGCAGGAAATCCCCCTCTTTGTAATAATCTTGTGAAACAGGTGCAAGAGAATATTTGATGGCTCCACAAAAATAGTGAAAGGACAACAGCCTGAAGGGAAAAAATTGCCCTGCCACAGCTGATTTACATCAGTCACACTGAGAGGTTACCATACAATGCCTGGTGTTGATATGTACGTAGTCCAGGGATTCTGCAGTTTGTTCAATGAACTTCAGTTTTCTCAACAAATGTCTTTTTTGACCCTTAATGTGTCAGACTAATCCAGAAATCCCTGACCTAGATATTTCTTTTCCATTAACATGCAGATAAAAAGGAGACAACTATTGTATTTTAATCTTTCTGCACAGTTCTAAAACAATCTTAGGGCCAGATTCTGCCATCCTTACTTCTGTTGATTAGTGCTTTATTCTGTAGCTATGGTCTGATCCTATACTGAATTTGTTGTCAAAGCCCTATATCCCAATTGGTTTCAGGGGAGCGATCTGTAGAGTAAGGTACCGCTTAATGTGAGTAAGGGAAACTGAATCTGTCTATTGGACTGTAGGAATATTAGGCTAGATTTTCAAGGTTATTTAGGGCCCCAAAGATGCAGTTAGGCACCTAGGTGGATTCTCAAAAGCACCTATGCAGTTTTGGTGCCTAAACTCATATTGAAATCTACATGCCTAAATACTTCTGAAAATGTGGCCCTCTGTTCTGTCTAATGCCCTGAATGATGTAAACTTGAATAGTCCAAATATGAAATATAAAGTATGAAAAGATTGAAAAGGAAAGTATCTAGGGCAATCCTAAAGTTGATGTAAACATTAAATGTTAGCCAAGACTGAATGAAGAATCTTAAATTCACATGTTACTATATATTATCATATGATTCCATGCAGATAATTTCACCAAACCGTGATTCCAATGAATTTCCAGTGACAGTGTCTGTCAAAGATAGAATAATGATTCATCATTTTTTAATACTTCAATGTCAGAAAGATGTAAGGAACTGCTCCCTTCTTCGTAGGACCCATCAGCCTCAGGACAGCTTCATAAAAACAACTATGATGCCTTTTTTATGATTTTTAGAATCTGTCTGAAGAAATTAAGAATCAAGCCTGATAAAAATACTTTTCTCAAAGGTTATAAAATGAATCCCTAGAAACCCCAAATCATGTGAGACAGTTTTGATAAGAGTATTGATCAAATAAATTAAAAAATCCATTTTTCCCTTTGATCAAGTGTCTGAAGACATAATCTTTGTTTGTAGGAATGAGTCCTATGTATAGCCCACTTTAAGAGAGGTCTGGAATGACCCATTGGTCATCTTGTTAAACAACTTGGGTGTAAAAGATCTTGTAATTAAAACTTCGGACTGGGAGTCTATTCCCTGTTCTACCAGAGACTTCCTTAGTGGTCATGGGCAAGTCAAATTGAGTACAATTTTCAAGAGTACCCAAGTGAATTAAGCGCTTAAGTCTCTTTTTCAGAAGCATGTAAATAATCCCACTGACTTTCAATAGCACTTAGATTCCTGTCACTTCCATGATGTGCTTCTAAAATTTTACCTGGAGAAATCCTACTTGCCTATATCACATGGTTGTGGTGAGGCTAAATTTATTTCTGTTGGTAGAGTGCTTTGAGATGTTTTGGTGGAAGGTGCTACATTATTATTCTAATAGTATGCAACCTGGCTCTTTCTTACACACACACACACACACACACACACACACACACACACACACACACA
>NW_020664561.1:28115793-28126232 GCF_002925995.2 Terrapene triunguis | reverse complement strand
CACACACACACACACACACACACACACACACACACACACACACACACTTAATGCTGTTTCTTTTATCCTTAAAATGTGTATTCTAGAATTTTTTAAAATCAAAGCATTTTTCTCTGCAAGGAAAAACCTGAATACAATTGTTCTGATTGCCAGAATTTGAGTCAGCTACAATATGTTGTACGATTACCTTGATGGAATCCATGAGCCAGGAAATGCAGCAAACAAAATCACAAGTTGAGTCATAAAAGATGGCTGAGGTAAGTGATTTAAGAATTACATTTACTTTCCAAAAAATTAAACCTCCCTCTAATTTCCTGACTAAAGTCAAAGTGATTTGTAGCTATGTAGCAGAGCTGGCTTGTAAAGTCAAAGTGATTTGTAGATGGATGGCAACGCTGGCTTGATCTTAAATACGTCAGGAATGAAATTAGGTTAGGGGGAAAAAAATCAATGACTACTTAAGGATACTAAAATCAAAATCAAAAACTTTTAGGGAATAGAGACAAAAGCCAAGCTTCCTGACATATTTAGAACTTGTGGCTTTAAGAGTTATGCTGTATAACAGCCTGATAAATGTACCTACATTTGTATGTAGCAGAAGCAACAGCAAATTTCATTAGTTATTTAGATTAACCTCAAATGTGTATTTCCTTTAAAAAACTCATGTTCACAACCCTTCCTCTCCCCCGCACAGATGGGCCTGATTCTCTTCTCATTTACACTGGCATAAATTGGGATTAAGTGTGTTGAAGGCAGTGAAGTTACACCAGTGTAAAACCTGGTCAGATGACATTCATATAGAAATGGAAAATGTTTTGAAAAGCCAAAGCAAAATAAAGTGAACAAACTTCATTGGTACAAAAGATAAATAATCATCCCATTCTAAAAAGATATCCAGCCATTCCAATGCAGGTCTAGAATTTTCTATAGAACAATCACTCTAGCCTAAATTTTCAAAAGTGACTAGTGATTATGAGTTCCTTGATTTATGAGCACTTGATATAATCTTTAGGGATCTCCACAGGCAATCGTGTTGGGATTTAGCTAACTGACAGAGTGTTGGAAGACATGTCTAGATGGTTGTTACTCTACCACATCCTGCTGGAGTTTAAGGGGCTGAAAAACCTCAATTTGTGTTGAAAGTGTTTATGAAAAAGAGGTTTATTTCACTAGTAACAAAATAAGTCCAAAGGAAAGAGTTACTACCTAGGATTTATCTATACTCAAGAATAGCCCTGAAACATCAGTTATTGGCCACTGATAAATGTAACTGCTCCAATCCTGATTCCTACATTAGGACAGGGGAGAAATTCTGGCTTGTCCCAAATGACATAAAACCATGATGAGCTCTATCAGTGTAAACCTCAGCTTGCCCCTTTCTACATTTAGGAGTCAACGTCAGTGCAGCTACACATAGAGTTCACTAACCATCAGGACATGTGCGCCAACCCCCGACTGTCAATTAGCTTAATTCCAGCATTGTTGCCTATGGAAAACCCTAAAGATCTAAACTACTCACTTCTGATATATAAAGACGCCCAAGTGAACTGAAAAAAAAACCCTACCACCCAGTTCTGTTTGACTCATCTGTGTTGAAAAGAGCAGAAACTTAAGGACAGTAAGAATGCTATGTACTGTACTCAGTCTATGCAAAATTCCTGTATAGTCACATGTGGAATTAGTAGGCACTCAACCAAAAAAATCAATAAGTCAAAATAATAAAATAAAGTGAACAGCTGAGAATGGAAACAGTGCCTGCCATATTCTAAATACTGTAGTGCACCCAAATTCTGTATTTGCAAAACACAATTAATTCCCAATGTACTTTTAAAGGAATTTATATTGAGGGTGTTTTTATTAAAATACACACAAACCTCTGTATCATTTCTGTTAAATGCATTTCTACCTCTGTTAAAAACATGAGGGCACACGTATCCAAATGAATAAAACAAGCTCCATAATATTTAGGAAATAAATTAATATGCTGATTTGAAAAGTGTGTGGTAACAAAATGTCATAAAGATCAAAACCTGCTGCTTTTATGAAATAATCCTTCAACAAAAATGGATGTCTCATTCCATGAGGCACAAAATTAATCAATTAAAAAAAAAATTAATGGAGATATCCTATCTCCTAGAACTGGAAGGGACCTTGAAAGGTCATTGAGTCCAGTCCCCTGCCTTCACTAGCAGGACCAAGTACTGATTTTTCCCCAGATCCCCAAGTGGCCCCCTCAAGGATTGAACTCACAAGCCTGGGTTTAGCAGGCCAATGCTCAAACCACTGAGCTATCCCTCCCCCCAATGCCTGCACACTAGGCCTAGCACCTGTACTCTTAATATCACTTGTTTGTGCAAGAATGTTTCTTACCCAGTTTTTGAATTCATCTGAAGACTTATTATTGTCCAATGATGCATTTAAGTAGAAAAAAAATAGAAAAACCAAATATCTGAGCAATTTGGATTAAATGAGACACGTGCATATTCTATCCCTCAGCCCATTCATATAAAAACATAAGAATGGCCATACTGGCTCAGACCAATGGTCCATCTAGCCCAATATTCTGTGTTCCGACAGGGGCTGATGCCCAATGCTTTCAGAGGGAGTGAACAGAACAGGGCAATTTATCGAGTGATCCAGCCCCCATTGCCCAGTCCCAATTTCTAGAAGTCAGAGGCTTAGGGACACCTAGAGCATGGGGTGGCATCCCTGACCATCGTGGCTAATAGTTATTGATAGACCTATCCTCCATAAACATATCCAATTCTTTTAATCCAGTTATTCTTTTGGCCTTCACAACATCTCCTGGCAACAAATTATACAGGTTGTGAAAAAGTACTTCCTTGTGTTTGTTTTAAACCTGCTGTCTATTAATTTCATTGGGTGACCCCTGGTTTTTAATATTATGTGAAGGAGTAAATAACAGTTCCTTATTCACTTTCTCTACATCATTAGTGCTTTTATAGACTATCATATACCCCCTCACTCATCTCTTTTCTAAGCTGAACAGTCCCAGTCTTTTTAATCTCTCCTCATATGAAAGCTGTTCCACACCCCTAATCATTTTTGTTGTCCTTTACTGTCCTTTTTCCAATTCTAATAGATCTTTTTTGAGATGGACTGAACAGAACTCACCCAGTAGTCCAGGTGTGACCATACCATGAATTTATATAGTGGCATTCTGATATTTTCTGTCTTATTATCTTTTCCTTTCCTAATGGTCCCTAAGGTTCTATTAATTTTTTTGACTGCCATTGCACACTGAGCAGCTGTTTTCAGACAACTATCCACAAGGACTCCAAGATCTCTCCCCTAAGTGGTAACAGCTAATTTAGACCCCCTTCCTTTGCTTAAGAGCCTTTGGGGAAAATGATCTTGTCAAAGGCTTTCTGAAACTCCAAGTAAACTATATCCCCAATGGATGACCCTTGTCCACATGCTTGTTAACCCTCTCAAAGAATTCTAGTAGATTGGGGAGGCATGATTTCCCTTTACAAAAGCCATGTCAACTTTTCCCAACAAATCATGTTCATCTACGTGTCTGATAATTCTGTCCTTTACTATCATTTCAACCAATTTGCCTGGTACTGAAGTTAGGCTTGCCAGCCTCTAATTGACAGGATCACCTCTGGAGCCTTTAAAAAAAAAAATAAATAAATATATATATATATATATATATAATCTGTGTCACATTAGCTATCCTCCAGTCATCTGGTACAGAGGCTGATTTAATGATTGGTTACATACCACTTAGTAACTCTACTATTTCATATAGGAGTTCCTTCAGAACTGTTGGGTGAATACTGTTTGGTCCTGGTGACTTATTACTGTTTAATTCATCAATTTGTTCCAAAACTTCTCCTTTTGATACCTCAATCTGGGACAGTTCCTCAGATGTCACCTACAAGGATTAGTGAGATGTGGGACTCTCTCTCACATCCTTTGCAGTGAAGACTGATGTAAAGAATTCATTTAGCTTCTCCTCAATAGCCTGGTCTTCCTTGAGTGCTCCTTTAGCACCTTGATGGTTCAGTGGCCCCACTGATTGTTTGGCAGGCTTCATACTTCTGATGTATTTAAAAAAAGTTTGCTGTTAGTTTGTGTCACTTCCTAATTGCTATTCAAATTTTTTTTTACTGCCTATTTATGCTCTTACACTTGACTTGCCAAATTTATGTTCCTTTCAATTTTCCTCAGTAGAATTTGACTTCCAATTTTTAAAAGATGTCTTTTTGTCTCAAGGAAGTCTTCCTTGAGTACTTCTTAAGCACCTCAAACCAGTTGGAGCCATCTGTTCTCATGGTCAATAAAATGCTTACACTATAAAAAGGTGAAAATGGGCCTAAGCGGGAAGAACATGAGCGATCTGAAAACCTGGAATCTAGAAAGGCAAGAAATTGTTTTTAAAATCTCACATAGATCAGATTGCTTAAGTTTCCCAGGGTTAGTATTCCAGTTTGGAATGGGGTAAATAGTTCCTTCATCCAGTTCTTCTTCAGACAACTTCACAGTACTTCCTTTGGCTTCAGAAATCAGTGATCTAGAGCCTCCTTGCTTTTCTGGACAGAACAATAGTCTTTATACTGAAATGTCACTTGGGTTGGAATGGAGTGAAAGAATCCCTGTGAGTGAGATTTCATCTGTGCCACTAAAACATTCTTTTACTTACAGTGTCTAGGACTACATCCTAGCAGCACTGGGAGTTACTCTGAGAAGTCAGTCAGCACCTCACAGTACTGGAATTCTTGAGAGCAGCAAAACTGGGATGGTTTTGGCTTTGCTAAACCTCCATGTTTTGATTCAGATCTTTATTCTATTTCAGCTGAACCCACAAAGAGCCATGGTCTCTGGATTAATGGCTCTGTGCTATAGGCAAAACCACACATACTCTTTGGCTTTGGACTTTGCAAAACTTCAGTCAGAGTTTAGGTTTATGAAACTAAAACAATGAGTGTTCAGACACAGGTTCTGTTTTATCCAAATCCCCAAAATTCAGAGAGAGGAGTGGATAAACAGCTCTGGTTTGAGTGCGTCCCTAAAACGTTGCCTATCTCTAAGAGTCTAGCCAAAGGGTGTGGGGAAGGAACTAAGCAACAGATCACCTAGCAAGGGACTTGAATCACCTGATGAGGCTGAACAGAAGGTCACTTGATAAAAGGGTCTGGAGGTTTTAAAGGAAACTCTCTCACTGCCCATTTTAGGGAGAAAAAGAAGCAAAGAGAGGGAAGACACATGCAAGCATGCACAAACACACAACTAACTCCATATTGTAGAGAAGGAAGCGGCGCAAAGGGCAAGAGAGGGGAATAGTGGAACATGCTTTTGTAGCAGCTGAGTCCTTTTTAAGGTAGGACCTGCCAAGGAAAAAGGCTTCTGAAGAGGGAAGAGACTCCCTGATTTGGAGAAGAAGCCATATGCAGGAGAGGGAATCCTGCACTCCCTAGAGGACTCTGGCCTAAGCCTAAAGAACACCACCAGAATGGTGAGGAAACTGAGGTAGAGAAATGCATACAGGCATTTATTGTTTTGCCTAGCTCTGTAGATTCTTGTATTAGCTAAAGTAAAGAGTAATTGATTTTTGGAACCCTTAAAGTGTGTGTTTGCTTTTACTCTTCCATGTTCTCAAAGAGGTAAATTGTAAACACACAAGCAGGGCCCACAAGGATGGAGTTCTGAGAAAGGGTGTGCTTAAGCTACTATGGTGTATGGGAGCTCAGAACTAGCCCTGTAAACCTAACAGCTGGGGTGGGGTCAGATTTTCTGTTAAGGGGTAACAGTCAGGTAACTGTGCCTACAAATGCACAAGAGAGGCCAAAAGATGAGACAGTGCTGCAATCTACTCAGACTAAGGGAAGCATAAGAGCACATAGGTGATGCATGCTGGGACCCAAACACACCAACCTAGTGAGTGTTCAGCTGCTGGTGGGAGAAGGGATCTGTGTGATGCTGCAATAAGCAAAATGTATCCTATTTTCAAAAGACAATTTTGTAATGTCTTTCTGAGGCCCTCATACTGCTCTCACTTATACCAGCATTGCGCCACTGACAGTGAGTTACTCCTAATTTGTACCAGTGTAAGATCAAAGTCAAGCATTCTGTTTTACCATCACTGCCAGCCTACACATCACACCAAGAGTGTGCCAGATCATAAAAGGAGAATGCATGCAAATCCCTGAAAAATGTGACAAATCTGAGCAGTTCTTTAAAAAAAATATTCCTTTCCAGACTGAAAGAAGTAATTACCAGGTAATGGAACCTTTGGATTTAACACAAAGGAAAGTGAACATAAGAGTATAATGTGTAACACGTTAAAATGACTTTCAAATTCTCAAACTGATTACTGGTATCTACTATATTCACCTGAGTAATCAACATTACTTTCCATTTCTTGTCTATTGTTTAGCACTTATTTATGCTTCTAAAATGTGATTTACAAAAAAAAGCATTCTTCCCCACAACCATTTCTAGTACTTACTGTTTGATGACGTTCAGCTGAGACAACTTCATGATCTCTGCTGCCAACTAGGATTTCTGAGTTTAGGAACACATCATTTCCACTAGGATGTAAGTGATCACTCATTCTCTCACCTGAAGAGAATTATGGAGTTGTTTGTATCATGATAACAGTGAGCTAGGTGTGTGTGAGAGAGAATTCACAAACTGCCCTATTCCCACACAGAAGGGAAGTCAGCTGCTACTTCAGGTGCAGGGATCTGCACCTGGAGAAGGGATAAGTAATAAGTAGATGCTCATCCTTGCAGCTGCATTAACTATTGTGTAGAAACCTTCAGTGCTGTGAAGCTGCAGAATTCCTTTGTACAGCTACAGAGACACAGCTGGTAAGGGAGGGCTTGTCAGTGCAGGGACCAGCTAGCCCATGAGCTAGTGTTAAGTTACATGATCTCACCAGAGATGGCCTTAGCCTTCTATGGATCCTCTAGAATTAGCAGTTTTTCATGGTAGAACCACTGCCCTTTCCAAACAGAGCAAAGAGACTTGGCATCTTGCAGTATTGGGCCTAAATTAACATAAATTGATTTTGTTTGTGAATGTAAATCAAGAGCTGAATCGTTACTGATTACAATGAAATAAACATCCCCCATAACTGAAAAAAACTACAAAGAACAAACATAAGATGTCAGTAATAAAGTGACTGCAGTGCCATAGCCTTCAGATGTAACTAACTACTGAAAAAATGGAATTCTCATTAATAAACTTAACTATATACAACATACTGGAAAAAATGTCTGGTCTGTAGTTCAGAGAAAGATTGACACTTCTTAAAAAGGAATAGGGAGCCCACTCATTTAATAGACAAGGTCATTGGTTTATTCTTTACTCGCTTGTCCTCTACGGGAATGCAAAAAAAAATTTAGTAAAGATTAAATAGTAGAACAAACAGAAATTGACATTGAAGTTTACAAACTAAAGTTGAAGGAGCAAAAAACAGCCACAGACTATGTGATGCGCTGGATTAATTCCATACCTTTTTATTTATTTCTTCATTCTCACATTTGTTATCACAAAAACACATAGTTTAGCATAACTGTCAGGGTCCAGTCTACTTCCCTTAAAGTCAATGAGAGCAAGATGGGGCCCTGTTTGTTTCTGATCTAATCAAGGTTCCTATTATATACGTATATTAGAGTAGCATCTACAGGCCCCACATGAGACTGGAGCCCATTGTTCTAGCTACTGTACATATAGATAGTAATAGTTTATGATCTAAGCAGACAAGTTAAAGTGTGAGAGAAAGGGATACAACATAGTGAACAGTGTGATGGATTGGTAGTGCCATGATGTTTTGTTACTGTTCTTTGTTTTGTTGTACAGAGGGTAGGGAAGGAAAAGGGTTTTAAGCAGAGGGGACTTGGGAAGAAAGGGAGGAGCATGGAGGGCAGGTGGAGCAAGGCTGAAGTGAAGTGACTGTGTGGGAGAGAGTTACAGCCATCTCTTTCACTCTGACAGGCTGCAGCTGGTGCTTGCTGGGCAATCACCCTGCAGACACTTTACAGTTTGACTTTTCAGGCTGGCCCAAAGATGTGGAACCATAGGTTTCAGCAATCCACATCCAGAGTGGAGGCTGGGTGAGGCCCTTAAAAAAAAAAAGCAGAAACTACACACATCTCTACCAAGGTGATGGTATTGCCCACCCCAAGCATTTAAAAATCATGAGTTTTTTTTTTTTAAACTAAAGTTTTAACCCAAAGCTTTGGGTTCTATTTGTTTGCCTTTTGAGCCTTCTAGAGGTCAAATTTTTGGCTTGTCTCCAAAATCATGAGGACTAGACACTTATTTTTTTTAAATGAAAGCAGTGAATCCTACATCATTCCAGGAGCAGGGTCTTTAAGAAAACAACAAATATTGCAAGACCGGTGATAAAATTGTGAGAACTAACAATATTAGATGAGGGCTCATCAGGAGTTAGATGCAGATATAAGACCTAGAGCACAGACAGAGGAGAGCAGAAAGGGTCTAATGGCAGGCACAGAGAGACTACATGTGCAAGTCACCCCCACTCAGATAGCTTACCTCAGAAATGTTATTGACTGCAGGTCAGGATGTACCAATTTTTAATAACACAAGAACCAGCACAAAGCTTTTCTTGAACTTCACTTTTTTTTAAAACAAAAAGAGTTGGAATTAGGCTGATTTCAGAAAACCTACCTGGCTTCTTTTTCCTCATGCTGACTATCTCCATTCCTCTCAGGCCTCTCCTTTCTCTACCACATTGTGCCTCCTTGTCCCCATTCCAGGCCCTCAGAACTCCATGCTTTTAAAGACTTATTGCTGGCTTCAGCTGCTTCTTTGTTTTGTCCTTGGCCCTTCTAATCCTCAATTGTTGTTCTCAATTGGGTGTTCTGAGGCTTCATGTACAGCAGACTGCATCAGACACTACAACATGCCAGAAATGAGTATGAGTTCTCTGGACTATGTCAGAGAGTCCTTAAAAATGGGAGGTAAAGGAAAGGGACAGGAAGTGTCCTAGGAAGGACAAGAAGCTGGGCTGTAGAAGGGAAGTCAAGGCTGAAGTGACCTGGTAAGAGGGAAGGAAGGAGAAAGGGAACCTCTGAAGTTTCAAAAACAGATGGCTTCAAAATGGACAGTCTTCCCAGGGAACCCTGTTTCTTTCAAGATTGTTTTGCTATTTTTGTGTTACATGCCTCAATTGTCAAGACTTCACTGCTTGTCTCTAAACAGGGGAAACTATTTCTTGTTATAAAATGCCATGGTTTCCTATGAACCCTGTTCTGCCTCACTTTCAAGATCCTCTTAGCTGAGTGGGAGTGGATACAGTTACAATAATGAGCCCATTGTGATCTACCAGGGTAAGAGAAGTGAGTCATTAAAAGGCATGATCTCTGACACAGACACATGGCTTGGAGACCACCAAATGCTGGGCATGAACTGAGGGCTACAAAATACTTTAAATGAAGAGATTACAGAGACTTTAGGCTCCTGCAAGTTTTTAATGTTGATAGGCAGTAATGATCACTTAGCAGCAGTGATAAAGAGCAAGCCACAGCAGGTTGCACCTTTATTAAAGTGATGTTTTCTTAGAATCACTCATGTATAGAGTGCTTTGTGTTTTACAGAAAGTTATTTTAGGAATATGGTGTTGCTTCCCTTTATAATGACATGCTGAGAAACAACCCTACCCTCTTAGGGGTGTGGTTAAATTAGTGCAATACCTACTGTGGTGATGTTTAAAATTTACCTCTGTTTATACACCTGTGATTCACACCATGAATTTACTAGGGAGAGCAAGATGAAAGGAAAATAAGTAGTTTTAGCAGATGAGTGATTTCTCCACTCAGGAGAACTGTCCTAGGTAAATAGCCTTTGAAACCAAAAACAAGGAAGTGGTCAGGCATTGTATCACTAGTGATATGGTAGAATGGTACCAGAGAGCTCATTTTACTATTGGCAAATAATCCAGAGGTTCATGAACTGCTGAGGAATCACAGAGGAAGCTAAAGGACAACTTACCTGCTAAAGCTAGGATTATGGGGAAGCTAATGTTCTAGAGAGTTTGAGAATTCTGTTTAGGGCCATATCAGTCATGGGTAGTCAGAGCCAGTCTCCACAGCCACAAGACAGGTGTGAAGAATCAGCTGGGTCCAAATACTAGGAGACAAACTGGAGATCAGGAGTCAAGCCAAGACAGAATGCTAGGAAATCAAGGCATTCATTTGCTCTGGCAGCTTCGTGTGCCTATAGCTGTGTTACCGCCTAAGGGTCTCAAGGGGACATCAAAGGTCCGTGGCCCGGTGTGCTTAGCACCAATAAAGACACCGAGGAGAGAAAGCAAGCCAAGTTTATTTCAGAGCTCTGAAATGGCACTAGGAGACCAGCATGCCTCAAATCCAGTGCAACAAATAACTTGTACCATTTATACCCCAAGCAGTTTCTGTGTAAGCCTTTGTTCTGTTACTCCC
>NW_020664561.1:27893189-28115783 GCF_002925995.2 Terrapene triunguis | reverse complement strand
TCCACTCTCCCGAGTTACCTGGTAGCTATGCCTAGTGGACCCCAACAGCTGGCTTAAGAAGGCCCAGCAGGCCAACTAACTGCTCTGGGATTCCCTCTGGGTAAAGCCTCATAATGGGGCTGGGCTTCATGGGTCTCAAGGAAACTATTGCCAACAGGCTGCTCCTGTGAGCTTTTCAGGACCAGTTTTGAGAACAGTAGGCCATAACAATATCCTCAGCTGGTGAAAATTGGCATAGCTCCAAAGACTTCAGAGAAGCTATGCTAATTTACACTGGCCAAGAATCTGGCCCATGGTATTTACAGCAGCTGGGCAGGAAATCTAAAACTGTGCAGCGCAAGTGCAGAATTGTTGTCATTATGAGTGTTTCGGCATGTATTTTAGTAGCATGCAGGCATGTGAACTAGATTATATAAAGCATCATATAAAAGACTGTAACCTTTCTCTTCTTCCCCAGCATCCTCATAGCTTTGTGGCTGACTTAGTTTTAGTTCTGAGATATATAGGCCCAAAACCTCTGACTCCCTCAAAGTCCAGGTTCTCCACTACAAAAAAAGACTCTCAAGTGCCGGCCAGGAATCAGAGTTTCAGCTTGTGGAATTTCCTTTAGCTCATGCTGTCAGTGGGATAGCCCTCCTAGCGCAAACATACCCTGCCATCTTGGGGGTATGGGGGGAATGCTTGGATCTCAGGATACTTCTATGTGCTTTTATATGGAGGCTTGATGGCTTCACACATCTGCCAAGTCCCTCAGGAGCTTCTCTACCACCACTGCCACCTCCCAGCCCACACTTCACAGAAGTTTCCAATGTCAGAAAATAACAACATAAAATAAAACTAACCCTGTCAAATCCTCCACAGGCAACTTAAAGGGGAAACAATGCTATGGAAATATGACATCTTCCTAGTTTCTCCTCTGCCAACCCAACCATGCTTTCATGTATCCTGTGGAGACTTAACCCTATCAAGTACCTGTATATGGGCTTCTGAGGGATGCATGCTGCAGAACTATTGCTCCTCGTTGCATCTGCTTTGTGTTCATTGTACTGCTACCCATTTGCTCTGCCATTTATTTGCACCTGTCAGGGGTCCTCTCTGTCAGCACAAGAGGACTTAAAGACCCAACTTTCAGTTAAAGAATTTCATGTAGCAAGGAGAAAAATTATAGTAATCTATTCCCATGTCTTTGGAAATGTTGTTTTTCTCAGGTCAGTGAAAAATGTAAGAAATTTTCCTGTAAAGCTTTTCTGATACGATGTTTGAAGGCTGACACATGAGCTTATTTTGATGCTTCTGAGAGCTGAAAATATATGTGGAGGTGGTTCTCCTGTCTTGATCTTCACAATTTGTGAAAAGAAGAGGAGTTTTTGTATGCACTATTTTAAAATGGGTTTTGGTTTTTGGATTTTTTTTTCCCTAAGGAAGCTATCAAAGAATTTCTATTAAAACTCTGCCACAAATCTTGGTTCCATGCGTGGAGCCTCTAATGTATGTGAAGCCACCCTTTCAACCAAGAACATAACTATATATTTGTGATCTTTCCCAAAATGGTAGAGGGAGAAGCCATGGAGGTGAATTTGGGTGTAGAACATATCATCTAACCTCTGTGGGCATCATAGAAGTGTTATGGACGAGAGAGCTAAAAACCTATGGACCAAATTTATCACTGTTCCATGGAATCAAGTTTTGCCTTTTAAGACTTTCAGTCAGGAAACATTTTGCAGTGTAACAACAACTTTAATGAACCTACAAATTCATGAACAATACTGTATAGTGTAATAAATATGCTAATAGATGATTCAGTGTACATTAACTATACACACAGCTCACATACATGTTGACTTTTGTATGAATTCTTGTAACAGCATCAACTTTCACCAGAAATGAATTTAATTCTATTTGCCTATTTAAAGTATATTTTAAAGTCACTCTTACTTTGGTTGGTCAAATTCAGAAGTGGCATAAATGGTGTAAATTTACATGTCAGCATTCTATGTAAATAAAACTCTCATTTGCATCTCAGGGGCAAAAATCATAGCAGATTTTGGATAGGTGTAAGACAAAGTGATGGGGGCTGCTTTATTTTACTTTCACAGATGCAACTGTCACAGTAACAGCTAGAGAAGACCTGGTAGCACAGCTCCATTGTGGCTGAGCTGCCAGGGAGCAGGGACAGAGCCTCTGGGAACATGGCTGGCCTTACCATGAGGCAAACTGAGGTGGCCACCTAAGGTGCCAAACTGTGGGGGGCCACTAGGACACAGAGTGTGGAAAATTGTCTGCTGCTGGTGCATATGTATTATCTCTGCTCTAGATGCACAGAGATGGTGGAGTGCTGTGCTGGAGGAAGGAGGGCACAATAGACATAACAGGCAGGCAGGAGAAAAGATGAGGGAATAGCAGAAAGCAGCAGAAGCTGCAGGGAGAGAGAGGAGGAGGAGCCTCTTATGTATCTCTCTAGCACCCCCAGGAGCCTGGACTGATTAACACCAGCTTCTCAGGGAGCTTCCTGTTTCCTGCTGCTTCCCTGAACCCACTTGAGGAGAACAGACAGTCAACTGAAGTAGTAGGAGCCAGTTAGGCCCTTAAATCGCTGATATCTTCCCTCACACAGGCCCTGCTACCAGCCTGCTTATTTGTCCCCTTCAACTGAGTGTTGAGAGCCACTATAGCTGGCACAGAACAGCAGTCATGAGTGAAAGAAGAAAATGCCCCTCTGGGGCAGCATTCAGAAAAAGAAAGAAAGCAAAGGAAGCTTTTCTATCTAAGCAGGAAGGCGCTCTCCTGAGATACATAGACACATAGACAAATGTTCATGGTGAGCCTTCCGGCCCCAGTGAGGATGAGAGTGGTGAGGAGATGCCCAATCTTCCAGTTAGTGAGAGTGCAGGTGACCTGGCAGCTACTGCAGCATCCATATCTCCATCTCAAATGGATGTAACCATGCACATTCCTGAAGAAAAGTGTAGATCAGAGAAGAGTGTGGTGGGGGCGCAAGAAACAGCTGCTGCTGAGTTTAGTTCCTGAAGTCTAGATGATCAAGGACTGTGGACCCACTTGAGCAGTAGCCTGAGGGACTTCCTTGTACTGCATGGGCCACAGCAAGTGAAAAACTTCGTTTCCCAAAGACAATGAAAATAGAAATTTCCATCCAACACATTTTCACATGGTGTGAAATCCCCAATGGTGACAAAGTGGAGAGGCCATGGCTTATGTACTCAAAAACCCAGAAAGCTGCATACTGTTTTTGTTACAAACTCTTCCAGTCTAATGTTCCAGCCACACTGGGTTCTACAGGAACAAAGGACTGGAAAAATCTGGCTAGAAATCTGGCATGCCATGAGAAGGCAGCAAATCACCAGAGAGCATTCCATAGGTGGAAAGAGCTTGAGATGAGACTAAGGTTAAAGGCCACCATAGATGATCAGCATCAAGAGAAGATTGCATCAGTCTCTTTACTGGCCAAATGTTCTGAAAAGGCTCATTGCCATTATGAGAATGCTTGCTACCCAAAACCTAGCACTGCGTGGCATTTCAGATCAGCTGTATGTGCCAAACAATGGAAACTTCCTTAAAATTGTGGAGCTGATGGCTGAGTTTGATGCTGTACTCCAGGAGCATCTAAGAAGAGTCACCACCCAAGAAATGTACACACACCACTACCTTGGAAAAACAATTCAAAATGAGATCATACAGTTATTGGCATCAAAAGTCAAATAGAAAATTGTGGCAGATCTGAAGTCAGCAAGATATGACTCGTTATTCTGGACTGCACACCTGACATCAGCCATATGGAACAAATGACTTTAATGGTGCGTTTTGTAACAAGAAGAGAACCTAGTGAAAATATCTCTGCAGTGGTGACTGTCAGAGAGCATTTTCTAGAATGTATTGACATTGACGATACTACAGGAGCTGGTATGACAAATGTGCTTCTTAAAAAGCTGGAAGATACAGGAATTGCAATAGCTGACAAGAGAGATCAGGGCTATGATAATGGTGCCAACAGGAGAGGAAAGAACAGAGGAGTGCAGACACGGATTCAAGGTTAAACCCTTGAGCTTTTTTTTGTCCCATTCATTGAACTTGGTGGTCAGTGATGCAGCATCAGCTTCTAGTGAGGCTGCTGAATTTTTTAATATCATTGAAAGCATCTATGTATTTTTCTCTGCATCAACTCATCAATGGCAAATTTTGAAGCAACATCTGGGAACATCCTCTCTGACACTGAAACCACTGAGTGCCACACGATGGGAAAGTCAAGTGGAGGCGATAAAGCCTATCAAACACCAAATTGGGAAGATAGATGATGCCATAGTTGCCATTATGGAGGATAATGCTATAACAGGAACTGTTTGTGGGAGGACAGTGGCAGAGGGAAATGGAATCACCATAAAAACATAACTTCAAATTTCTGTGTGGCTTAGTGTTGTGGCATGACATACTGTTTGAAATAAATGTTGTAAGCAAGAGACTCCAAGGTGTTGACCTTGATATATCTGGAGCAATGAAACAACTGGACAAAGCAAAGTCATATCTACAGTCTTACCGGTCAGATGAGGGATTTCAAAACGTTCTGAAGAGTGCACAGAAGTTGGCAGAGGAACTTCACACTGAAGCTATTTTCCCACCCATTCAAGAATACAAGAGTCACCGAAGAAGAAGACATTTTGATTATGAGGCACGGGATAATCCCATAAGAGACCCCAAACAACAATTCAAAGTTGAATTCTTTAACCAGGTGCTAGATTGTGCAATACAGTCAGTTGAAGGACGTTTCATGCAGCTCAAGGAACACAGCAGTATATTTGGGATGTTGTATAGTGAGGAGTTCGGGAATAGCATACCTGAAGAAGACCTACACCAGCAATGCAGAGCACTAGAGACAGTGTTGACACATGATGACATGTGCGATATTGATGCAAGTGATTTAGATGATGAACTGAAAGCCCTTTCAAGATACATTTCAGTAGGATCAACTCCAAAGGCTGTTCTGGAATATATGTGCACAGATAAGATGACCACCCTCTTTCCAAATGCTTTTGTTGCTCTGCGCATACTTCTAACACTTCCTGTAACAGTTGCCAGTGGAGAACGCAGTTTCACCAAGCTGAAGTTAATAAAAACACATCTACGCTCCAGAATGACACAGGAGAGGCTGGTCGGTCTTGCAACCATCTCAATAGAGCATGAGCTGGCCCAGACTGTGGACCTTCAGCAGGAAGCAATTCAAATCTTTGCAACCAAGAAGGTACGGAAAGCACCATTTTGATTATTCAAACAGATAAAAATGCCAGTGTTTAGTATGCAGACAAGAAAAGTTACATTTGTTGTTCACGTGTTTGAAGGTTAAGTGTTAACTTAAAATGCCTTGTTCAAAAAATTTAAGTGTTAGTTCTCCTTTATTGGGGTAGGTAGCAGAGCAGTACCATGAGAGGAGTAGAACAGGAAGAAGGCAGAATGGAGACCTTTCAATGTTTTGGCCCAAGCAAGGGGGCACGGGGGCATCATTTGAGCTCCCCGCCTCAGGTGCCAAAATGTTGTGGGCCAGCCCTGTCTGGGAAACACAACCGTTGTGTAGACCTGGGCCTCTGTGCTCATAGTTCTGGTATCCTAGACATCTCTTTGCATCCATAGGGTTGTGGGGGGCAGGTCTCATGGCCTAGTCTATCAGAGTGGGGGGTGAGGGTGCAAACACTGCCCCCTAAGCACCATTCCAGAGGTTTTGCTGTGGGAAGGGATGATCCCAGCCATTAATATCAGGACACTGTCGTTATTAATATTATTATAATGATGTGGGAGCGTAACAACAAAAAGCTGTTAAAGAAAAATGAAAAACAGAGCAGACAAAGATAAATATATAAAGGAAACACTTATTTTGCATCATGCTTAAACCTGTTTTATTGGGAGGGGGTTTAATATCATACTGGAGACTAATGAATTCATATAAAATTATTTACAGTTTATTTTGTTCTAAACAGTGGAATCAGTTTTGCAACTCTCTCTTTTTCTTGGTGACTTTTCATGTCTATTTCCAAGAGAGCTCGTCCTAGAGCTGTTTGCAAATGTACCAGTCGTGTGAGTCACTTAAACCCTTTTAATATTTATTCAAGTGCCCTGGGTTTCTATCATCCTTATCAAGTGCTGAGCAATAAAAATGGCTCCCGATACTAATAAAAAATTACTTTTATTTATCTAAACTTATAGTAACCAAGAGGATTAAGTCCCCTTATATGCACTAAGTTAAGTCAAAATAGATGACCTGTTTAGAAATTAGAATCAAATATGTAGGATCAGAATTAGACCTCATGGCTAGCGTCAGGCTGTTGGACTAATAGGGAAGAAAAGATAAAAATAGTTTCTCCCGCAAAGATTATGTAGCTTTTACGACTGGGTAAAATGAACTGATTTAAAAGGAAGAATACTGAAAAAAATGTAAGCTAGGACAGAGTCCCAGCTCATTTTCTTCTTCGTGTTTCAATCATTTCCCTTTTAAATCTGATTTTTAAGTACAGGTGAGATAAAGTATTTCTATTGTTCTGAAACTATTATGTGGTGATCTGCCCTGACAGTGCATCCATGAGTCTGGCTATGGAATCCTTTTCAATAGATATGTAGGGCCTGACTCACCAAAGTAGGTTTATGGATAACTCCTAGAACCAGCTGTTCACAGTCCTGTTCTCCCCTGCAATTTAGGAAAGATTCATCCAGAGGGAGGACAGGAGTATTGTTGACACCAGCCTCCTGCAGGGCATTGTGCTAGGAGGGAACACCTTTAAGTCAGAATAGGTTTGTGTGGAGCCAGCACAGGCTGCTTACAGGATGTGTTCTGTGTTCATTGTGGATTGGGAACTCTGACTCAGATTCCTCTTATACTCTTCTGGATACATCGCTTTCCATTTCTAATATCAGAAAAGCACTGTCAGTCAGCCAGAAAAAGCATTAAAGAAGCATTGGACCCAAAGGTACAATCCACAGTTATTAAACTTAAAGTTCCCAAACTTAGGTACCAAAAATTATTCAGCAGGTCAAATAGGTGGCCTGATTCTCAGAGTTTCTGAACAACTGCAGCTCCCACTGTATGAATATAGATTTTAGTGCTTACATTTAAGTTTAAGAATTTTGGTCATAATGTAAATAAATTCCATATAGGACTTGATGATGCTTAGTGCACTACTGGAAGGCACTCAGTTACAATGGTGATGAGCATGGTATAAGAACCTATTTAGAAGAGAAGATCTTTGATGAGTAAAAGAAAGATCTGCCCTTCTTCCCAGCACATTTACTTCTACAAGGACATACTTTTTTGTTTTAAAAGCCAGGCTATTCTGAAGTGACTCCTGGTTTTTAAACTCCTCTGCCTGGTCAGGGAGAAAGGAAGAGCAAGCTCAGGAAGTGATCCTTCACTTGCTTCCATAGGGCCATAAGCAGCATTGTGGGTTAACGTGTGTAACTATGAGTCAGAGAACAGCTTCTTTTGCTTCCCTCTCAAGCGCTGCATGCCAGCTGACACATACAAGGCAGAATAAGAAGAGCTGAGCACATAGTTCAGAGGGGCTGGGATCCTTCTCTGTCCCTTCAAGCAGACAAAGGAGGAGGAGGGAGAGAGGAAGAAAACCCCATCTTCTCCCTGCAGCCAGGACCAGGGAGAAAGGAACACTCCATTCATTCCTTCTCACCCCTCCTAGAAGAGGTAAGGAATGAGAGGAGATCTTAGGTCAGATTCCTGTGAGCAGAGCTCAGCACAAGACTGGAAGGATGGGACTACGGATAACTTTATTCCCACAAAATTGTATGCCCAGCTTCTTGTGGCCCCAACGGATAGTCCCAGCAAGCAGAAATCATTCATGCATCCTTTCCCCAGACATGTCTACTAAGTTAAGAGCTAGGAAGACAGTTGTGTATGGCCAGCAGGTGAATCCTCCATTGACCAGTTAAGCTGTCTTCAAAGATGTTTTGTGTGCTGGAGTGGCACAAAGCAATCTCAATGGACTAGTCAATCTAGCCTATTGTGTGTCTAGAAATCATACAGCTACAAAAAATAATCACGGGCAAAATCCTCCTAATGTTGCATTGCAATGTTTGTCTTGCAGTGTCGTGTGATGTGACAACATAGCGACAGGATGATACAACAACATGATGCAACCATCAATGCAGCAAACATCATGATATTTATGCAGTTTAGAGGCTATGTGCAATTTCACTCCTGACAAAGTTGCTATTTTGTTCTACAAAGTCAAGTGCCCCAGATACAAAATTCTATTGCATTAGGTGCTGTGGGAGTAGGGCAACTCATTTGTATGAGCTCTCCACTATCCAGTCACCTGAACAGTGTATGGCCAGGTGGAAGAAAATGTGTTTTTGAATAAGCTTCTGAAGATCAGATGGTTTCTTACTGAAGCTTTCTTGCAGAAAGAAATTTCAAAAGACACATTTTTAATAGAGTCCTCCTGACTTAAAAATAAATTTGGCTCAAGTAATCTTAGGGTCCAATTCTGCCATCTTCACTCACATTGAGCAATACCTTATTCTTTGTGCAGACTCCTGGGAATGAATGGGATTACTTGTGGAGTAAGCTATTACTCAACATGGGGAAGACAGCAGAATTGGGGTCTCAACTAGATGATTCTTTCAAGAAATGCCTTAACAAATACACTACCCACATAGAAAGTGGTCAAAAGCTATTTTGTTTGTAGCTACAACATTTCAGGGAAATCATACAAACTGTTGGATCATAAATTTTGACTAAATAATTATCTAAGATGGACTTGATCGAAAATGAATGATACTCAACAGCACCAGAGTTCTTTTCAGCTGTTGAAAAGCTGCCTCTTAGTAATAGCCATCTTAATCTACCTAATTTGAATGAAACTCAATCAAAAAAATTGAAATGTCCCTATTCTGTATTACTTTCCTCTGGAAGCTCTGCAGTTTTAAAGCTTGCTGGTATGATGCGTTAAATGGAATAGAATTCAGTGATGAAGAGGATGCAATATTTTGTAAACTGTGCTGACATTTTGAGATTGGTGGGGAGGACAGTTTCAGTAAAACAGGATGCTAGCACTGGAAATCAATAGAAGAAAAATATGAGTTGCATGAAAATTCTATATTACATAGAAGTACTGATTTCTATTGAAACTGGAATAGGAATCATTATTTTGGGTATGAAATTGCCATACAGCAACTTGATCCACCATGGTCACCTGAAGGTGGTCTTTGACTTGCTTTAATTTTGTGCAGACCGGAGACTGCCCTACGTAGATGGAAGGAATGTGATAAAAGTCTTAACAAAGACAGAGTATGAATATTTTGCAGGTATGAGCAGAATACTGAGAAAGAGTTAAAAAATTTAAAACCCCTGTCCATAAAACAAGTTCCAATTATTAATTGAAAAGTCCAGAATAAATTATGTGAAGCAGTAGCAAGTTTTAGGCCCTGAAAGATTAAGTAAAGGGCCCACTGCGGAAGTGGGTGGAGCATAAAACCAGGTCAAGGAACAACCTGAAGATTTCCACTCCCTGGGAGAGTTGAGAGTGGTCATATTTTGAAGGTGATACATGTGATGACAAGGGAGAGACAAGGAAAATTTTACAGCTGTTAAAGTATTTCCTGGTGGCTGAACTGTGATCAGTATTGACAGCAGTAGCAGCCTGCCCTTCTGGTTAAAGGATGAAAGGTTGCCATAGGAGCAACAGTTGATACTCCTAGGGAGAAGATGGAAGAACTTCAAAGTAGAAATACAAAAATATTGGCTCCAGAATAAAGAAGTGAGGAATTAAGGCAGAGGAGTGCTTCCTTCTCCCCTCTGCTCCCCTGCAAAGAAATTAATCCAGCCAAGTATTTTAGTGAACAAAATAAAAAGATTAATCTAAATAGGAATTAATTTCTGAATCTCTTTGATTTTATTAGTCTTGTATTGTGCGAGAGGAGACCACTTACTTTTGTTGACCTATTTATAACTTGGAAAGTTAAGATGCTTTTTAAATTAGTGCAAATGGAACTAAAGCTACAATGCAAGTAGGAATAAGCAAAAGACACTTAAAGATGAGCTTTTTCAGTGAGCCTGAAGCCTAATATTTAGCCTGATGCATAGTGCAAGTAATAGTTAGCATAAGGCCACATTAGGCCTAATAAAAGTTAGCATTAGGTAACCTGAGGTCAGATTTAGCAATATATGTCATGTGATAAACTATGTAAACTTCCTTAACCGCATTGTATACAAAACCTTATATCTGTGCAAATGCCTACAACAATTGTCGAACCCCCAACATGTGTAGCAGGAATGGCAAATGTGGCCATAGTATGAAATATGGTCTCAGAAATAGGTGAGTGTAAGGAATTGGAACATAAGAAGTGAATCAAACCCAACTCTCAGCGGGACCTATTATTAGGGACAAGTGTATTTTGCACCCTAAATTAATCATAAGGCTACATGTTTGTATGTTAATATCAGTGACATGATATGTGTGATGTTTGTGAAAGGATTCTGGTTGTTTTGCAATCCCATCAAAGCTAGTCTGTGTTTGATGTGTCAAAATATGCTTTGATAGGCTCATGTAAGGTATGACAAAACAAGACAAGATTTTGTTTAAAAAATAATTGGAATGAAGTCTCAAGGTATCACTATAAATGTAGAGCTTACAAGTGTGGCTAAAATGAAATTCTAATGTAAGAAAAATGTTAAGTTCTTTCTCTGTTTCATACCTTGATTCAGAATGCAGGACCGTTCTCCCTGATGTTCAAAAGAAATGGAACAGGGATATTCCACCCTTCTCCCTCAATAAAGCATCTAGCTTATTTGCAATGACCATTTTATTCATTTGAAAGATCAAACATAGAATGATGGCAAATGTGGTGTAAATCAGAAGACTAACATCTTTTGTAGAGTTGAGTTATGGTCAGGAAAGTTACTCCAACATACAACAATGGCATCTTCTCATGCACAGAGTCTATTGTTGAGTATTCTGAGTTAGATTCGCTTTAGTGCTAAAATTAAGTTTTATTACCTTTTTTTACTCCTGTTAATATTGCAGAACCCATACAACTTCAAGAGAGTCAGTTGACTCTTTCTGGTTTGCACATCCTGTTGCAAATTATTAAGTAGGCTCTCATTATGGAGTCTTTACCCTGAGCTGTATACTTTAAGACACAAATCCTTCAAAACACTTAAGCATATGTTTAACTTTAAGCATGTTTTTAGTTCATCCCTATTCAGCAAAGCACTTCAACACATGCTTAACTTCAAGCATGTACTTAAATCCCACATGTTTAAAGGTAAGTACATGCTGAAGTGCTATGCTAAAGCAGAGCCTATGTGTGCATTACTAATCTTGTGCTTAAAGTTAAGCACCTGCTTAAGTGCTTGGCTTGATTGGGACCTAATTACACACACAAAACACATGAGCCGTGTCAACATTACTGGTAATTATGCAAGCTTGACTTTCTGAATTTAGATTGAGTCTACAGGACTGACAGTGACAAAAAATCTTTTTCACTTATAAACTGGTATGTTTTGATATGGAAATTAAGGGGAGACAATAAACATGAAAATCTAGGTGGCCATTTTTATGTAGTCACTTTTCAGAGTAGAACCTCACATTGTTAACCTTTTAGCTCATCAAACTGTCTCTAGTCCTCGACCACTTCCCCTGAATCTCCTGTCCTTATAGTGCCATATTTGTTTGAATGTTAAATAATTGAATTGCACAGTCACATTTCTTATATCATCAGTTTTTCAGAGCAGAGACTGTTTTTTTAATGTGTTTGTATAGTGCCTAGCACAATGTGGCCTAGATCTTGATTAGGCTTCTGGGTATTACTGTAATAATAATCATAAATCATACAAACGTAATACTTTATCTACACTAGAGTACACTATTCCCCATAGAGTGCATGAAGCAGGTAAGATGGGGGGGGGGCACGTTGCGTTTCAGCAGAGGTCATATACCAATTCAGAATTCTGTGTGTGTTTTAGAGATACACTTGCTTTAAAACATGAAACAAATATTATCAGAAGGAATGAGAAGGTCTTTGGATTGCATTTTCCCTCTATCTGTATTACAAAGTATACATTATGTCATGTACAATTCAACTGAACTGAGATCTTAAAGTGGGAGTATCAATCAAGAGACCTGATTTTAAAATGCATAGAACATTGCATTGAAATGTACATTCATTCCCCAGGAAACAAAATGTTTGCTTCTTTTTCTGTCATTCCTGTGAAATTATATGTGCCCAAGACATCTTAAAATGTTATTTGCAGTGGAATATAGTATATTAAAAGTGACAACCATAAGGGAATCCCATGAACGGGAAATGGCAAACAATATCTTGTCCAAACACAAAGGTGGAAGAGATAAGTGTCATAAGAGCTTTCCCCACCAGTTATATTTTAACAGAAAAGATTATTTTGTCCACTGGATCAGAAAAATCACATGTTATGTTAATCAGAAACAGCCTAACAACAAATATAAGCAAATGAAACAAACTTTGCTTCATTTTCATTTCTTTATACATCACAAAGTTTTGTTGAGGTCTCTCACATACTAGATAGCAGTTCCAATAGCATTCATTGTAAATAACACATGGTTTTATTTTTGATTTATTCCCAAACAAAAACCAGTTTTAAAAAAGGGTTGAGATTTATGTGTGTTTTATTGGAGTCCAGCTAACACTCAGAAAACAATATTAAGTTTTGTTTGCAAAAAATTCTACATCCTTTAAAAACTCAAGTGTTAGAAAGTCTAAATATGAACCATTAAGCAATCCAGACATTTCCCTGCTGCCATATAATCCTTCGTCACCCCTATGACTCCACCCAGCTTACCCTATCCACCAAACCTTAAATTTGCCTTCTACAGTTTGCAAAATCCACACTGCTTCATAATACCTCACTAAGCCAAGTTCTTCTCCTAGTTAGTGTTGCAACAACAAATAAGCTCTATTGACTTCAGCAGAATTATTCTGGATTGCTGTCTGGTGAATTTAGAGCAGAATTTAACCCAGTTTTCAGTTGAACTTAGAGCAGAATTGGGCCCATCTTCTCTAGACCTGGAATAATGAATGCATAGTCACCTACTGGGTGTGGTGCTCTGTCCCATCTTGTAGCACCAGTTGTCGGTGGGCGGAATTGGACCTCTGGAGCTTAGTGCATGAACCTCTACTGCATGAACTAAAAGCCACGTGGCCCTTAGCTAAGGCTGTAGAGCAGACTCATTAATATCTCTCTAAGTGGTCTCGGTGCCTCTTGATGGGACAGAGCACCACACCCAGGAGGTGTGTGGATTACATGTATTGTCCATATGTAGAAAAAAATCTGTCTTTAAAATTATATAAATATTGTAAGTCTCTCTATGTCTACTATAAACCATAGATATTTTAACCCCTTATAAAAGGCTGGAAAGCTCTGAGGCTGCTAAAAACACATATTTTTTCATAGACTTATTCTTAAAGTCATTGTAAAGTGATTCTAGGAGAATATTTTCTGGAGCTAAATTTACCACTGGGAGTTTAGTTTTCTGCCATCACCTTATATAATTTGTTTTCAGAACTGACCTATTCAAGGGCAGAAACAGAGCATATGTTCTAACGTGCCTTCCCCCATGCACCTGCCTCTAGTGCACCTTTTGGTTAGTGAACTTCAGGGAGACTAATTTAGCAGGAGTATAGTAAAATCTGTATAAAAAGTTTTACTGGATTTGGACCAAATAACCAGATATAGCACTGCTTCTTGTATATTCAGAAACTGAGTGCCAGTCTTCGTGAGTTGTATTTGACAATCAGCCTGTTTTCTTAGCATCACATTTAATTCCCATCTCTAATGCATTAAAGATAGCATTTTCAGAGGTGCCTCCTCATTTTGTATGCCCAACTTGGCACCCCTAAGGTCTTATTGTCAGAAGTGGTAAGCACCTGAAGATTCCATTGACTACAACTGGAGTCATGGGTGTTTTTCTGCATCAAAACCAGGAAGCAATGCCTTCTTTATGGCAAAAGATATTAATGTCAGCATTAGCTCATTCATTAAAGCTGTGCAAAATTGTTAGAACACAATGCAAAATTATTCAAAAATTTTATCTTTGATTTCTTTGCCAAAAAAGCCCATCCTCTATTGAAAATGAACATATTTTTGAACAAGGAGGTCTGCAAATTGAAAATTTGGAAATTCATGGTTTTGCATGTTTTTAGTGAAACCTTGCCATTTCATTAAAATAACTTGTGAGGAAACTGAGGATTGCCAAATCATGCCACCCATTGTCATATCAAATTCTGCAAACTACACATTTTTATTTTTGTACAGTCCTGTTGCTGATGTGGTTTTTAGTTCTTTTTCTGAGAGCATCAGTATTGGTTAGTACTACAGTCAGACCATTTACTGAGCTTTGTAACACAATCCATCCTCCTTCTTTATCTAGAATAAACTTTATTGCCTAATAAGGTAAGCCTTTTCTTGTTAAAATCATTATCCCTGTCATTTAGATTTACACAGAGCAGCAAATCCTTCTCACATCCATTCCTTTCTCAGTTTTTCATATTCTGGTTTAGAGATATGTATCTCTTCTATGACAATTATATTAGAATTCTGGAGTTTTTGTAATTAATTTTTTTCTCTTTTAAATTGGATCATTAAGTCCATTTGCATTCCAAGTATTCCATCACTTGGAAACCTTTTTTTTATATCCTCTTCTCTTTTGCCAAGTTTCTCCCATCTATTCCTTTCTATTCTTACCTTTGCATATTTAAACCTGCAAACTCCGATAGGGACAATCGCTGATCAGACTGCCACACCACAGCAATCTCAACATTACCAAGGATCTTAAAAACACTTCTATTTGTCTTATATGTGCTTATTTTCAGGGTCACACAAAATTATGCTCAACGTTGCTAGTTGAGATCAAGCAGAATACATGAAATAAGCACCAGTCGGATACCCCAGAGACAGGCCTGACTTGTGCAAACCTATGGAGACTGAAATTTATAATAATAATTGCCTAGAGGTTTTATAATTTTCCCTTTTATTTTAGGAGTGTCAACTTTCATTGATGTCATGTTAGGATCATCTTAAAATAAAAATCCTCTGTGGTGAGGAGGCTTGAACCCTAACACATTTGGAAACATAGAATCCAACAGATATTCAATGGGAAGTAATGCGGAAAGGGTCCTAGTGGTGAAAGGAGGGGGCATAGAGGTGAAAGGAGAAAACAAATTAGTATGACTTCAACGGAATGCAATGGAAAATGGAAACTTAAAAAAAAAGCCAGTGCCACTTTGACCTGCATGCAGAGAGGTATCACTTCACAGAGCATGAATTTATTGATCCTGCAGTAAGACTTCACCTAAAATATTGTGTTTTAATATCAGGAACCTCAGAACCAGAACATTATAGACGAAGTGGAAAGAGTTCAGAAAAGAGCAACAAAAATAACTTGAAAGATTAAAAATATCTTAATCTGTATAGTGTGATTGAGGTGTCTGCGATGGGGGCATATTGGCAAATGTGAAGGATGTAAGTACTAGATACATGCAACATAGGGTGATTGTTAATTTGTTTTAGCAAAATCTTATCTGTCAGGGTTGTGTTTTGAAAAATAGAACTGTGCTCTTCCAGATCCACATCATGGATTATCTGAAAATTCAAAATTCAGGCATGGCAGCAGGGCGGGGACAGTTTCAATATTCGCACATCAGAACACCAAGAATGGAGAGGGAAAATGTGGGATGGTATAAAAGGGTATAACTGTAAGTTGGGGATAAAATAAAGAACATGGGAAATCTCAGATGAACATCAGGAAAAATATCCTGACAATGAGAACTGAGGTCATTTAGAACTTTAAAACTAGACTGAATAATGCATTATGGAGAAATCCTGAATTGGCAAGGGGCTGGATTAATTGACCTATCAGGTCTTTTTCATCTCTAATTTTTCTTATTCTATGATTCCCACTGAAATAAGAGATTTTAAAAATGCACTGAACTGAATACCATGTTCCTTATTCTGATCTCACACTAATTTTACAGTGATGTAACTCCATTGATTTCAGTGGAGTTACTTCTGATTTAAAGTATGTAAATGAAATAAGTATCAGGTTCTGAGTCTCATCCTAGAGTCTTGAAATTTGTAGTTATACTTCTCCTCTCTTAGTATTTAATTTTGAGGTTCATGACTTTCTAGATAAAAAATGCTCAATTTTGTCAGAGGCACAAATCAAAGCAGTCCCATTAACTTTAATGACCTCTATTGCAACTCAAGGTTTTTTTTATAGTTTTCTCAAGACTTGTTTCACTGTTGGAACTCAAAGCACACACTATGGCAAGAAAGCAGGAGGATGGTTAAAAATTAGCTGAAACAGGTCAGTAAATGCCAGTACTTTTGAGCAAGAATAGGTTCAGAGTAGAGCTGGACAAACCTTACATCTTCGGTGTGGAATGAGTTTTTGATTTCTTCAGTACTAGAACCCCAAAGTTTTTGAAAAAGTTCAGTTTCAACAAATCAGGCTTTTCCATGGTTAAATAGCATAGAAGATCTTTGATCAAGGATTGGGTTTAAATGGGTTTGAATAACTTCATATCAATTTGCACTAGTACTTCAGAAACTAAAGAGGAACCAGTTGCCAGAATGCAAACTGCCATGTGACTGTCCAACTACCCTCATTTGAACTCAAATGCACTGAGAAACAGCAGCTTCACAAAGTTCACACACATCCAGATAGAATACAATAAAGTTCATATCCAGAGAGAAAAGTCTGTGGTCTGGACACAGACACATTTCAGGAAAACCACTGCCAGTGCATGAGCACAGCTCAAGGTCACACCAAGGCTGATTTTGAGTATAGTTGAAGATGTAGCTGAATGTTTTGCATACCTTCAGAGAGCTCAGTAAAGGGTACCTTTACCCTTCTTATGTTCTTACCTACCTGTGTTAGTAACTATTCACAGAATCATGGAACTGTAGGGCTCAAAAAGACCTCAAGATGTCATCTAGTCCATCAACCCATTCTGTGGCAGGGCCAAGTATACCTAGCCCATCCCTGGCAGATGTCTGTCTAGCCTGTTCCTAAAAACTTTCAATGATGGGATTCCACAATCTCCCCTGGTAAAATTAATTTAACCTAAATCTCCTTAGCTGCAGATTAAGCCCGTCTTTCCTAATTTGTGGCACCCAAAACTGGACACTATACTCCAGCTGAGGCCACGCCAGTGCCAGGCATAGTGGAACTATTACCTCTGGTGTCTTATATATGACACACTTGTTAATACACCCCAGAATGGGGGGGAGGGCTTGGATCAGCGTTCACGTTGCACTCCCTGTCACTACCCATCCCAAGCCAGGGAAGCTAATGATCCAACCGGCGGACCAAATTCAGTGATGAATCCTAATCACGTGCCACCTGAGGCAGGTTGCACATTTGCCCAGAATGACATAATACTTTTTCGCAATTGCATCACATTGTTGACTCTCATTCAATTTATGATCCACTATAACCCCCCAATCCTTTTCGGCAGTATTACTGCCTAACCAGTTATTTTTCATTTTGTATTTGTGCATTTTATTTTTCCTTTAAGTGCAGTACTTTTCATTTCTCTTTATTGAATTCAATCTTGTTGATTTAAAATCAATTCTCCCATTTGTCAAGGTATTTTTGAATTCTAATCATGTCTTTCAAAGTGCTTGCAACCCCTCCCAGCTTGGTGACATCTGCAAATTTTATAAGCATATGCTCCATTCCATTATCCAAGTTTCATTAATGAAAATATTGAATAGTATCACACCAAGGACAGACCCCAGTGGCATCCCATTAGATATATACTCTCAGTTTGACAGCACACCATTGATAACTACTCTTTGCATATTGTTTTTCAAACAGTTGTGCACTCACTTTATAGTTATTTTATCTAGACCCATCTCCCTAGTTTGCATTTGAGAATGTTACATGGGAATGCATCAAAATCCTTACTAAAATCAAGATCTGTCATATCTTCTGCTCCCTCCTTTCCCCCTGCACATTTGCTAGGCCAGTAACCCTATCAAAGAAGGCAATTAGGCTGGTCTGGCACGATTTGTTCTTGACTATTCCATGTTGGCTATTTCTTATCACCCTATTATCTTCTAAGTGCTTACAAACTGATTGTTCAATAATTTTCCAGTATCTTTCCATAGATGAAAGTTAGGCTGACTGGTCTATAATTTTCTGGATCCTTTTTGTTCCCCTTTCTAACACAGGTACTATGTTTGTCCTTCTCCAGTCATCTGGGACCTCCCCTATTCGCCATAAGTTCTCAAAGATAATCATGAATGGTTTTGAGATTGCTTCAGTTGGTTCCTTAAATACCCCAGGGTGAATTTTATTAGGCCCTGCCAGCTTGAATACCTCTGACTCATCTAAATATTCTTTAGCCTGTTCTTTTCCTATTCTAGCTTGTGTTTCTTTCCCTTCATTGTAAAAACTAATTGTGTTACACATCTGATCATAATTAACCCTTTTAGTGCAGCAAAATAGGCATTAAACACCTTCTTCTCCGTTATTAGCTCTTCTTCTCACAAGTAGTGGACCTACACTTTCTTGCATCTTTCACTTGCTCTTAACTTATTTGTAGCTATTCTTATTGTCTTACATCTAGCAAAGGAGATATAACTCATTTTGTGTCTTAACCTTTCTGATTTTGTCCCTACATGCTTGTTCTATTCTTCTGTTCTTATTCTTCGCAATTTGTCCATGTTTCCACCTTCTGTAGGATTCTTTTTTAATTTTTTTTAGGTAATGTAAAGGGCTCCTGATATAGCCATATTGTGTTCTTACTGTTCTTCCCATCTTTCCTTCACCTCAGAATAGTTTGTTCTTGTTCCTTTAATATTGTCCTTGAGAAACTAACAGCTCTCCTGAACTCCTTTTTTCCTTAGATTTTCTTCCCGTGGGACTTTACCTTCCAGTTCTCTGAGTTTGTTAAAGTCTGCTTTTTGAAGTCCATTGTCCTTATTCTGCTGCTCTCAGTCCTTCCTTTGCTTAGAATCATGAAATCTATGATCACTCTCACCAAGTTACCTTCCACCTACATGGTAAGTGCCAGCAAGTTTCTGGAAATTCTGGAAGATCCAACCTCTAAGTGACAATGTCAAAAATTCTAATGACCTGGCACAAAAACTTTATTAACAAAATAACTTGTTTCAGTGGTTTGTTGCCCTAATGCTGCAGTTTGACATGACCAAAGACATAGTCTATGTTGGGCAGCGCTGCAGATATAGGTGGGCACTGGAATGCAGCAGCTCTTTTCCTTTCTCCTCAGACTGGACTCCAACAGAGTTAAGAATCAAAATACTGTAAACATGTCTTATGAGATAGCCTTTAGTGACTGTGTCCTGTAAAGAACAAATGTACATTTTTAAAAGTACTGTAAATTGGAAAATATACATACATTGTGGATTCATCTAATGAAACGTTTAAATCTACAGACTATGGATTTTTCACTATTTAAATAAAATGCAAAGATCATTTTTTGTGTACTTCTGTGTACAAGCTGAAACCACTAATATTCCCTGATTTATATTATCAATATTGTGGCCCACATCTGATATTCAATAAGATTTTATAATGCTTGCTTAAGAGAGAATTTTAAATACAGATTATGTGATTTCTTCCTTGTAATAGTTTCTGCCTAATGCCCTTGTTCTGCAGGGAATTTCATTAGCATGTGCCCTGATCTTGTCCTCCAAACTCTCATTGCTTTAGACAAGCATGGATTTAATTGAGAGAATACCAAGCTGTGACTGTGGCTCAGGTGTGAAGTCTGTTTCCTTCAGCAAATTAAATCCAGTGTAATGACTGAGCTTTCTTTTTCCTTACTCTTCACTTATCAGAGATTTAATACTGCATATTAATTATTATTCTGGGCTGTCTTGCTGCGATGTTGTTTTTCCCATCTTATTTTGAGAAAGATTGATGCACAGATAAAATTGACTGTTTAATGTACTGTGAGGTTGATTAACACGTTGTAGCTGGATCGCAAGGTTTTCACATGGCTTCTGCATGAAACCCTGAGCCAGGATCTCCCTTCCCTTTTGGATTATCCAACTCCCTGCAGCTCTCAGCACATCCCTCTCATACATTTTGCAATATTCTGGTGTGTCTTACTGGCCTCCAACCCCCTTGCCAGTTATCTTAGAAGCAGAGGGCTAGGTTGCTCTCCCATCTTCTATATTTGATGGGAACTGGCAAAGAACCATAAACTTCTTCATATAAATCAAATAAATTGATTGATAGCTAGTGGGCTACCTATCCCCATTCAACAGCAACACTACTGTAAATCCTGCTGTTGATCCTGTCACCACCAGCTTTATTACCCATAACCCTGTCCAGAGACCTCATGCACTCCAGAATATATTGAGTTACTAGGGAATCTGTTCTAACGCTTACTTTCCCACCACCCTAAAACAGAAGATAGAGATGTGGGTCAGCTGTCTACCCTTAAAGAACGAAGGGGGCCAGCTGGAGACACTAGACCAGCAGGTTGAAGGTGAGAAGGTCCCCTAAACGCACCAGAAGACTGCAAAAGACAATGGAAAGTCCCAGATCTTGTTAGAGAGATGGATCAATGGCCTGAATCTGGAATTTCAACCCTAGTACATCTGAAATTCATCCCAGGCTTATTGAAAGATTCTAAACTTCAGCAAACTTGGACTGAATAACAAATAACTAATCAGGTGAAATTTACCTGACATGGAACTTCTCTGAAAGATTTGTGCAGCTCTATTATATAGCAAAGTCAGTGATAATGCAATGATAGATAGTGATAAGGTGTCTATGTATCACCTCTGATCATCTGGACTTAAATAGTTTTGTACTAAGTGGAAGTTGTCTGTGACTCCAGTTCATCTATATGGCCTGGTATCAAGTTTATGGACACACACATTTATTTTCATAAGATTATTTGATCAGAGATTAACAAGCAGCCAGTAAAAACAGTATTAGAAGAATTAATATATGAAACTGATACTCCATCCAAGGATTTTAGCAAAAGATCAATTTTATAGACAATGCGCAGCAGTGAGTTAATTAAGCCCTTTATCTCTGAAGACCAAGTTTCCAACTGACCTAAAATCTATTATTTATGCTTTGGGGCATGGACTATGTCATCAGATATGTCAGTGTCAAGAAAAAGGGGCCCCAATCATGGCTAGGGCCTCTGGGCTGCACTGCAATGATACTACTACTACTAATAATAATTAATAATCATATGTATAAATAATATCTATATTATCTCTCTCTATAGGTCCTATCTGTCTAGATTCTTATACCTCACCCCTCAGCATGACACCTGAGTATCTACATTTAAATGATAAGAAAGAAATTTGAAGATCTAATCAAGTATCTATGGGATTATAGTGCTCAAACAATACGGCATCTTACCACCCTTTGGTTAGGAGAGACACAACTCTGGAACAGCAGTACTGCTGAAGGCTAGAAACAGGGGCTCCAATCCTATCCTATGTTTTGATAATGTGAAGCAGCCAGAAGAGCAGCTTAATCAGTCTCCCAGGTGGGGGCTCTATACCACCCCATTCCTGGCCTCCTGGGTAAGGCACTCGGCCTATAGAAAGGGGATGAAGGGAGCACTGGAAAGCCCTGAGTGCTGGCAATTCCTGGGTGCTGGACCAGGTTCTTTGAGCCCTGGGCAGACCAACGTAATTCAGAACATCCCTGAGGCCACTCTAAATAGCTCTAGGGATTGGCCCGCTCCCCAGTATCAGGGTGGCAATATGTGGAATAAAGTTATTTTTGCCCTCATCCCCCTCCTAGACTGCATTAAGTGCAGCTCAGAGGTGGCCCCACGATTGGGGCCAAGGTGTACTGGCAAAGGTGTGTATGGAAGCCTGCATTCCTCTTGCCTTCAGCTAAGGTATGATATGATTTAACAGTGGAGTACTAAAGTTATCCACTTTGGGAGGAGAGGTTTAAATTGTATGCTGCTCCTACTGAAACCTAGGTCAAAACCCAGCATTTCCAATAGGAGCTAAACTGGGTCCATAACCTAACATGTATCTTTCAGATTAAATTGATATAGTATAAAACTTCTCTCCAACAAACCAGACTGGAAGGGAAATTGAAACTATTAAGTATCTGAACTGACTCTTTTTCTCTGAGCATTCTGTTCATGTTTGAGACTTACTATCCATTATAAGTTCTGTTTTTGCCCCCCCCCCTTAGAAAATCTTCCAAAGCGTCTTTCCACTTCACATTTTGCATGTGCAATCTGTGACAGTCTTTTGATGAAATTGAAAGTGATATGGACAAGCTGTTTTTATGATATGGTCCTTCATAAAAAATAAGCATTAATCATATTGTGAAAATTCTTCTAACTTTTTTTTTTTGCCACATCTTATCTCACAAAAAAAAATTGTCTTAGAAATTTCAAATGACATTTATTTGAAAGATCTTGGCAAGATCTAGGGCTCTGAGTGATTTCAATGAGCTTTGGATTAGGGCCCTACTGCATATAACCCATTTGGAGAGAGAGAAAGGCATAATTGGAAATAGTTTATTAGTGAATTAGGAATGTCATAATGGTTTCTGCTAATTTAAGATGCAAAGGGGGCAATGCTGACCTAAGGATGGCAGCAGCTATCTTAAAACTGTGTCCTTTCTAGAATAATATGGGCCCGATTCTTAGCTGGTGTAAATTGGCATAGCCTCTTTGGCTTCAATGGAGCCATGCCAATCTACACCAGCGAAGGATCCGGCCCATACTTTTAAGGTAGCTCTGTGAGTAATACACACTATCTCAGGTGTTCCACCTTGATGCTGTGAATTGTAGTAAGTCCCCACCCTCCAAAAAATAAAAAATATGCTGCAGGTTGTCCCAGAGTTTCTAATTCTTTTCAAGGCTTTGCTACAGCGGCTGAGTAGAAGTTTTTTGGAGTGACCTTATTTGTGCATCAGTAGTTCAGCATGCTGGGGTTTCTTCTAAGTTCAGCCTTAACATTTGGTAGCTTTTTAATGGTTGGATTTTTATAGAAAGAACAACATTATTGTAAAGTTTTTCACCCTTAAGTTACTGCTATGTAGTCTCAACCTTAACAGCACCTTAAAGCATTTTGTCTGGAAATAATAGAAATTGAAAGGGAAGAGATTGGATACTTCCTCTTTGAGATTTCCTGAAAAGCCCCCAAATGATTGAATTAAAGGACAACACAGTGGAAACTGAAGGTAAGGAAAGTGAAAAAGCCTATTGAATCAATTTCTGCTGCAAGCACTCTGAAGAGACTGCTCTTGGGTCATGAGCCTGGGTTTGGTTTTGAACACCCTACTCTTTGGAGTAGTTAGCCTTTTGGTTTTCTCTGTTAAGAATAAAATAATCTAGCTGCCAAGACTGTAAGATGGTATCTCAGTGAATATCTTTTTTTTTAAATATTTCCAACAGATGCTCTTCTTTGGCTGAGACCAATCTAATAAAAATATCCAGATTTCTTTTGTTGTTGAATGTTGCACAGGGAGAACGTGTGTAGGGATGGGTGAGTATTCTCATATGACCCTTCCTTTTTAAAAAGTTCTTCAAAAGACATTCATAACAACTAGCAATCATGGTGCTTCTAGTAATATTAGAAAAATCCAGTGCTTCTCTGAAATAAGCAGATATCTAATATCAATAGAAATTAACAGTTGTGTAAATTCAAAGTAAATATGAACTCTACATATAAAAACCTTTAAACTGTTTGGAATGTACAATTATTACATATTTCCTTAAGCAACAGTGATAATTATTTATTATTAGCAGTATAAGTCCAGAAGTGAAGAATACTTTGTGCAGTTGAAACTGCGAGGGTGAATTTAGGTCTAGGCTGATCTTCTCCAGCTGAGGATCTGGCCTGTTATTCCCCAAATTGGAATTTGGCCAGTCCATCAGGATGAACTACTCTTCTCTTACAAACAGTGACAGGGATATGTAATGACCACAATATTCAGGAATGCAAAGGTATTCCTCATTTGAAAGCTGTGCATTACAATCAAAGCACATGGAATTCGTTATGGATGAATGACTGAATGAGAGGAGTTGATGGCCTTTTTATTATCCCCAGAAAATGTCCAGCACCAAAATCTTTACTGCTGATGTAAACCACAAATGTTTAAAATAATAATGAAGCATATTGGTTTTTATTTTATTTGTGATATAGTTTCAGTTAGTTTGGGAGTGCCTAGAGACTTAGGACTCAATTTAAAAAAGTTCTTAAGCATGCGCTTCAAGTTAAGCATGTGCTTAAAGTTAAGCAAGTATTTCTGTGCTTTCCTGAACAGAGACGCATTCTTGAATTGGTGCCTTGATGCCCTGTATAGATTGCTTGAATCATCTCTCTACATTCCATTCTGCATGTAATTACATAGAATGTGTCAATCCTGACTGTGCTAACTAAAGTCCAATGTGCTATATGTTAACTGCCAAACTGGAACATGAATATATTTACATCTATAGCCCATATTTGTTCTGCTGATGTTATGCTGCTGATGTCATCTCTATATACATCTTGTAATGCTATTTTTGCATCACAGAGAATCACTGATCTGAAGGAAAACAGTGCAGATGAAAATACTTCTTTGTAGACAGATGGCCGAGATAAGGTTATTATAATAAGTATTTGAAAATGTAATGCAGTTATTGGTATTTTTAGATAGATTTGCTTAGGGTGTAAACTCAGCTTCTGTTCTGCCTGGCCGACAGAGAACAAACTTCACTCTGAGAGTAAACACCAATCCATTTGTTTCAGCCCTTAGTCAATTCCCTTCCTTTACAATACACCCCCCCCCCACTCCCTCAGCAGTATACAATTTAAATCACAGAATCTAATTTTAAAAGTAATTCTTAAATCTCTGAGAAAAGAGAACAAGAGCAGGGCAGGTTAAGAGGATGTTGTCAAACCTGTAGCCACAGGGGGACCCCAGTTTACGCTTTCTTGTTGTGCTCCATTTCCCCCTGTTATTGAGTATAAGCAGTTTCTTGCTGACTGAGAGCTTGGTGATGATAATAACTTGAGGATCCTAGGGAACTGGGATTTCTCTCTCTTTATCATGTACTCCCCTGGTTGGAGTACATCACCCTCTCCTTCAGTTGAACTCACCCTCCCAAACACACACCATTTCTGGATTCATTGCTTACTGCCCACCCCCCACTAGGGCCATACACTCCTACTGACATGACTTAGAAATTGGGGCACAAACAATAATATTACACACTTAGGCTTTGCAACCAGGTGCCCAATGTAATGGATTTGGATTGAACCCCAGATTTTTATTTTTATTTTTTTTAAACCAGCCCTGTTCAGAGTTAGGAAAGAGATTGAAAGCTCATACCATTAGAAAGGTACTGTAGCATGAAATATGAGGCCAGAGGCACTTCCTGGATCATGGCTTTTTATGATGGTAAGTCCACCAGAAGCATGGGCACAGCAGACTCTCCACTGTTGAAGATACCTAACCCAGCTGGCACGCCCCCTCCCTGAAAAGTGTGGTCCAGAAGTAGATGGGGCCTGGATGGCCAGGAGATTCATGATTCAGCACTTTTCCTGGGCAGCCTCTGTTGGCAAGGCTGCTACAGATCCCTGGCCTGAACAGATTTTAAAGCTGTCCTCCCATGGCTGTGCATCTCCCTGCACTATAGATGTTGCCAGAGGAAAAAGGGGTGGCATTCTACCCACAAACAGAATCTTAGTTAGGATTTTACTTTTGTTTGCTTTCAATTACTTTGTTTGTTTCCAATTACCCTTTTTATTTTCAGAGAGCATCCCATTGACTTTAATAGGAGATGCTTAATTAAACCCTGTTCTCTGCTGACAATTTATCCCAAATGCTCTTTTTTAATTTAATTTGGTTTTACAGTGGTGTTGTGTTTTTAATTCAATGTTCTGATCATTTTTTTAAAATCATTTATTTTCCCAATAGCCTGAAATAGCTTTATCAGCTAGATCGGGATTTCCTGTCCGGTAGATGGAATAGCTAGTTCATCTGGACTGATCCCAGGCAACCAAGTGAATATATGTTTGTAAATCTTTTTCAATGCATTGTTGAACTGTCCCAGGCACAATTTTCTGCAGGCAAGGGATGAAAATTCAAGACCCAAACTCAGTTCTTTAGTTAATGCTGGAACGCTACAGAAAGCACTGCATGTCGCTCTTTAGTGACATCTCTGGCTATTCTGAAGAATGGTATTGACACGCTCTTCTTGTCTTGTCCTGCTCATTAGAGGGCAGGTTGGAAACATGTAATGCCTTTGTGTGCAGGTTGATGTTGAGAAACATAAGGATAACTAAGCCCATTTGTTTTCAGTTTAGATGGATTTTTACAAAAAAAATCCCAGGTTTTACAAAAAGTATTGTTTTTTTCCGATTTTCACCCCACTTTGTATCATTCAAATATATAAAAAATAACGTGTTTTACTAGGAAAATGCAATACGTGGCATGAGATATATGTATTACGATAATACATTAGTCTGTTTGTATATGCAAAGCTGCCTGTTGAAGTAATGCTATGTATTAATCTAGAAGATACACACAATAAACACACAGGAAGGCACGCAAGCTCTGAAGTGTGTGAGCATCTGAACATACTGATGAATCTCACGCCCACCACGTACACATTTCAAACTGTTAGCTGACAACGGTTCAAAGATTTGACACACTAAAATGAGAATCAAACAAAAATCTGGATCAGAATATGTTTCAGAACACAAGGAAGTAGTCGAAAGTTTTTAAAAAAAAACACCAGGAGAAGAGGATGAAGTTGAGTGTATGCACTGCAAATGGTGTGGCTTCAAAGTTGACACTTGGGCCGACCGGATTAAAGAACATTTGGAGAACAAATGACGCTTAAGACTAAAACAAGAAGGCGAAAATAAAAACAAGCAACTCTGGAATCAGCATATCCTCTGGGCACGGCCGAAAGAGCAAGATCAACACGATGTAGTAAGTGAATTTGTATGTGCCCTCTGCTTTTCAGGGCAGCCACTAGGCCTTGCTGATGATGTTGAATAATGTTGCTCTGGCCAACAAAATTAAAGAGAGGTCGGCTGGAAATATAGTTGGTTCTTTGATTTTTGACAAATTGCCAGATGTTCTCGACCATCCTACCCTGGTGATTTTGTTTTCATTTTTTGATTTTGTTGTGGAGAAGCCTGCGCTCATTTTGCCAGATTTGGCATTTGTAAAGTTAGCAAACAGTTGCAGCTTATGTCTGTAAAACTTTAAATGAATACGCACTTACCTGGAATCTATGTTGACAGTGACTGAACAGGACAACCTCCCAAAAGCTTTCAGAAGTTTTTTCGAAATGCTGTCAAAAAAGTGGGAAACTACTGTCACTCGCAATATGTCGCCTGAAGCTTTTCACAGCGAATCATCGTTCTGGAAAGTCATTGTTCTGTTTGATCCTCATTGTAAAACTGTGGCCTCAGCTGATAAATTTAAAGAATGTGCTTGTATAATCTGCCCCTTTGTGGCTTCTGACAAAGAAGGTGCAGAACTGTAAAGTGAATTCCACATCTACATGGCAATGCCTTCCCCGGACAACGGCTCCAGCGCTCCTCTTGAATTCTGGAAAATCCACCGCACCGACTTTCTGACGTTGAGCCATGCTGCCTCTTGTATCCTCAGTGCCCCACCTGGCTCAGCTGATGTGGAGAGAGTATTTTGTAAATTTGGCTACATCCAAGACTGTAGGAGAACAGGCATTGGAAAAGACTCCTTAAAAAGATTGCTGTGAGCCTACGCTATGCAGGACTTTTGGAAATTAACCTGAAGGACTTCACATAAGACAGTGAGTGTTTATAAATGTTTTAAAATATTGGGCTCAATTATTAAATGTAAATATTTATAGGCTAATAGTTCTAAGTCTACAACAGTGAACTGTTGATTCAAATGAAAAGTTTGATTTGGGAATTGGAGATAAATATTGTTTTCTTAAACTCAGAAGTGGCATTGTGTTTTGAGTTCTGTTTTAGTTCTGCAGCAAACCACATTGAATTCCATTCATCGAAGCATAAATCTACTGAATATTTTTCTTGTCCTTCCTTCCACCAAAATAAACCCCAATATTTACCCAATATTTTATTAATAAAAAATATTAATAGTTTTTTGCACCGATTATCAGCTGTTTTGGTTGTAGTAGTAAACACTGACAAATTCCCGAGAAAAAATAAATAAAATAAAAAACGAAAATAAAGGGCCCTAGGAATACTAAATGCTCCTAGAGGTGCTTAGAAGAATCTCCTTTCCCCCCCCCCAAGCCCTCCACACACACTCCTACCCACCATGAAAGGGAACAATTACAGTCTGTCATGTCAGAAAACTACTGTTCATGTGCGGTAGCCACTCTGCAGAGTTAAGTGTCTTGTTTAATTTTTATTTATTTCAAAATACTAAAAGAAATTGGGTCACATTATGGACTAAGCATTTTCCATATTTCTCTGAGTACAAAAAAGCTATTGAAACTGTGAACCTGGAATTTTTATTTTATTTTTGTATATAGACTTCAAGAGCTTTTGTATTTTTAACTGATTTTTTTTTTTAAATTGTAAAACAAAATGTGTTCCTAGATTGAGCCTTTTTGTGGTCAGTTTCAGTCAATGGCAAATGTTCACAAAGGAGTTCTAGCCCACTAGAAATAGAAGGAGTGCTGCAAATTGTGAATTCAAAAAGTCTTCAGGATGATGGAAAGAATACAAAAGAGGCTTTGGAAAGATATGCAGAATTTTTGGAAGGATAAAAACAACAAAATGTTTCAGTGACATTTCAAGGGAATGTCAACATTATTATGGATCTGTTGGAGTTAGGCAGTGGAATTGAAAACATGTGTTGTGCCTCTGAAACTATAAAAATCTAACGAGCAAGGCAGTCCCAGGGATTGCATCCTTGTAGTTCCAGATCTAGTTACGAATGAAATCATGGTTTTGTTTTTCAGCTGTCAGAAACCCTCTATTCCTGTTTTGATTGGTATTTTGGTTTCCTTCATTTCTAGTAGGTTGTTTTGTTTTGTTTGTTTGTAACCATGCCACATAGACTCCCTGATCATTTTGTAATGGGTCACTTAGAGCCCTGACCTGCACTCCACTAATTTTGCTGCTTGCACTAATGATGCGGGTCAGGTTGAAGTTAAATAATCTATTGGTGTTTGTATACCCCAAATCTAAAACATGCTTTTATTATTTTTATTTTATTTCTTTTATTAAGGACTCACATAGTTCCCCAAATATATATGTTTACGCATCAAGCAAGTGTATCACACTATTGACATTTCACTGGCTGAAAGTAGATAATGAAATATGCAGTGTAATCTTTGCCCCTGGACAGTACAGGAATGGTATCTATATAAATATATCTAATAACAATTCATACTAGAATATGACAGGCTATAAAATTGTAATTAGCTACTTATTGGGTTTTAACAAGAATGAAAACTAGACATTAATTATAGTCTGAAACACAGTGTAATGAAATGCAGACCATCTGGGCAATGGATAGAGTACAAGAGTGGGTGTCAAGTTCTAGTCCAAGTTGCCAATGACTTGCTATGAGATGCTGGGTCACTTTGGCAGTCACTTACTGCAAAATTTAGGTATGCAACATCAGAGGTTACTTTTTAAAATGTTGCCTTTACTCTCTCTGGACTTCAGATTCCTTATGTGTAAAATGATGTTAATACTGACCCATGTCTGTAAAGTGCTTTGAGATCTACAGAAGAAAAGCCCTGTATAAGTGCTAAGCAGTATTAGTATGTCACTAAACAACTGACTGAAATACCCTTTACCATACTTTCTAGATAAGCCTGGTTCAGCAACATTCCATTGTCACTCCTTCTCATAAATGAGAGAAAACTGAGGTTCAGTAGAATTTTGTCCATTTTTCCACCTACATCAAAGATTATTCACTAAGTAGTAAAGAACATTTATGATTCATAGATAACCTAGGTTTTAAATAAGACATTCAAAGATTGATCACTTGTTAATGAAAGTGAGTGATTTTGTATAATACCTTAAATGAAGGTGATTAGTGAGAGTGGTCTTTTTAAAATAAAAAATCCTATATGCTCTTCAACTTTAATGGATGGCAGGTTATTGTTGGTTAAGTTTGGTGACCTACGCTTGGGACCTGAGACATTAAGATGGATCTGTAATTATTTATCAGATAGAAGTCACTCTGTTACTGCCCCTAATATGCTTTCTGCTCCCCTGGGAACAGAAAGAGTTCACCACAGACCATTTTACCTCCCTTCGTATTCATGAACATACACACATAATGTGTGACCATTTTAACGCACCTTTACGTAGAGAGGGCCAAATTCTTTGCTGGCATAAATCATCTGAAGTCAATGGAGTTATTCTAGCAGAAAACTTGGCTAAGGTGTTTATTCTTAATGCAAACGACGCCATTGCAGAAAATTCTGGTAGATTGCCACATTGGCTTCATTCAAGCAAATCTGAAGGAATAATACAGAACATATAAAAATCTGAGAAATAAAATATAAACAAAACATGATGATTGAAATCTAAAGCCCTAACACCATATAGTAATAATTGGGGGACTGAAATTAAGATCTTTCAGGGGCTGTGGCTGGGTGGTCTTGACAATTCAGGTATACCAGTTATGTGATCAAGAGTTTCCAATGAGTCCAAGTGCTGCCTGTGAGGTAATGAGTCATCCTGAACTAAAGCCTGATTAAGCCACATGCAGTGATGAGTCATTCCTGTGTTAGGCTCCAGTCAAGCTACAAGCCAGGAGCTGGTCTGGTGACTCTTAGGGCAGGTATATAAGCCTCACAAGACAACTAGTAACTCAACCTGCTCAATGTTGCTTTATGGCTTAGAATGTTCCTCTGTCTGATAGTGGTGACAACTCCAGTGGCCTTGGCCTGCTCTAGCCTTGTTCTTAGTCCTGTTTCAGCCTTGCTTTTTTTCTAGACATGTTCCTAACTGTACTATTACCTTGTTCCAACACCACATTTGACTCCTGCCTCTAACTTGTAGGCATGACTTCCACTGCTCCAGCCATTAGTGCTGACCATCCTCACCTCAGTTTCTGACATTGCTTTAGCTCATCCATAAATAATTTATAATAAGTATCACTAACAACAATGATAATACCTTATAGTTTGAGGTAGGCCCTTTCACCCAGAGGTGCCCTGAGTCTTTTATAGTCTGCACTCAACGGGATAAATCTAGTCTCTATAAGAAGGTTTTGCTTCTGGAAATGTAAAGGAAATATACTGCTAAAGGACTCATCAGTATCCTTGGTTGGGCCTCCACCTCTTTGTACCAGGTGGTGTTCTGATGGTTCCTGTGTGACATCATGAAGGCAGTTAGTCAGCACATACCAGCCCAAGCTCAGATGGTGGTTGATCTCTAAATTCCCAGAACTTTTGCTGAGGCCAAAATGCTGTGATTATAAGCACCACCACCATGAAAATGAAGTTAAACAGAGTAGACAGGTTATAATCTAGGCAGGCCACAATGAAGATAGTCTTTGATTGCTAGGGTAAAAGCCTGGCCCATTGAAGGCAGTTTGCTTTTGACATCAATGGGGACAGGATTTTGCCTCTAAACCCCCTCTATTGCCTTAAACCAGGAAATAGATACAAGTGCTGTGAAAAGTTAAAAATGATCTCAAATGGAATCTTTTTATAAATGGTGGTTTATGAAATCTAGTGGTCCACACTCAGAACTGGCACAAAGAATGGACCTGCCATTAATTTCAGTAGGAACTGTTTCACTTATAGTAGGGCTAAGTTTGTCCCAACCTGTCATCAGTTTAAAAGTTACTTTGTGGGTGAGATGCATACGTTAAACATAAAAAAGAGAATGATGATAAATGCACTCAAGAGCTTTGTCATAGCCCATTAACAGATAATGATTTTTTCATTCCCCAAAACATATTTATGACTTGTATATTATTATAAAGCATAATCACCAGATGTTATAGCCAGCTCCCATTGAAATCAATGAGGAATGTAAATATGTATAACACAAGATCATTCCCAGGGTTTTCTAATTTAACAGATGTGTGGCCAGGTTTTTAAAAGAGCTCAGAGCTATATTTTCTAGTGCTCAGCACCCATCGTTCAAAAGATCTCAGATCCCATTTAGGCACCTAAATAAGGGACAGATTTTCCAAAATTCTCAGCACCCAACTGCTTCCAGTGGGACCCTTATGGTCAGATTTTTAAAAGAATTCATGCTGAGCTCTTTTGCAAATCTGGTCACTTTATATTGGTGCCTAAACTGGAGCTGAGCTCTTTTGAAAATCTGACTATTGTTGTAGGTACAGAACTTCTTTTACAAATCAGGCCCATAGAGTGTTCTTTGGATTATTGACAAGAATCTTGTCTCTTTCTCAGCTGAATCCAAACAGACAGACCAACAGTTTGACCTGTTGTGCATAGTATATACAGAAGCAGAAAGTTTATTGCTGTGTCTGAATGTGCCCTGGCATCCTAACTATACATGGAAAAAAGTAGGTTGTTTCCTGCGGCTTTTTTGGTTTCTTGAGTAAAATGCTCAGGTCTCTAGAAGATGTTTTGCAGTTGTGCATTAGCACTTGACAGCCCACACAAAATGAGCCCTTTAATATTATATTGTTTGCATTACTGTAGCACCCTACCAGGATCAGGATCCCAAGATGCTAGCAACCATACAAACTAAAGCAGTAGTAAGAGACGGCCCAAGCCCTGAAAATTTAACAATCTAAACAGAAAAGATAGATAAAGGATAGGAGTGAAAACAGAAGCACAGAGAGGTCAAGCAATTTGCCCAACCTCACACAGCAGGTCAGTCACAGATCTGATAACAGAACCCAGGTATCCTGACTCTCAGTTCAGTGCCCTATCCAATAGACTGAACTCCTTCTCTACTTCTCTTGTTCAGGCAGGATTTTAAAAAAAAAAACAGTAATTATTACATTGAAATCTGTAGATCACATTTTAATTGAAAGAAAGTTTTCAAAATTAACAACTAAGACAACCATGAGAACCAAGAGCAGAATGGAAAGAAAGGCATGTTTTCATTTTGTACAATACAAATTGTCACAGGATCAGTCTGGCACATATGGTAAGGGAAAAAAAGAACTGCATGTTGAATATAAAATTCATCTTGTACATTGTGCATGTTTCTTTAAAGGCTTCAGAGACTACAAAGAGACTTTGGGAGTCAGAGATATTTTACCCGAAGGTAACATGATTTATACACACGTCCTTCTGCATCCAGATGAATGTATGCACACAAAAGTATCCAGAGTTTGGTAACACAGATATTTAAATGTAATATACAGTAAACAGCATTATGTTCGTTACTGTGTTAACTTATGCTTCTTGGATATGCCAAGGATAATATTGAACACTGGAAAACAGTGTGAATATGCCTAACTAGCTAATAAAGCAATGAGTTGTTTGATAGTAAATAATTCCAGATATTATGAATAAGAGATTTTTAATATTGGTGAAGGCAAATAGAAGTTAGTTAAATTAGGCCACATTCTAGCAGTTGCCCTGAAAAGATGCCAGAACCCACACATTCAGCAGGAGGAACACAAGTTAGCCATGGTTCCCGACCATGGGCTATCAGGTTCTCAGTCCCTTACATGGAGGTTTAGGCCTCTTCTAGCTCATCCTTTCAGCCACACTTAACAGTTTGAGGAAAATTGATGTTTCTCAGGTGCTCACATACTCCCATGATGGGGTCATATAAGTAAATAATAAATCTCAAGAACTGTTTCCCCTCAGAAGTTCGGATTTAATCCACTGATCAGAGACTCCAAAAACAGTTAGGCTGTGACTATGCTGCCCTGAAGTCTGGACTATAGGAGCGTGAAAAAGGATTACATTAACGTGTAGTAGGAACCTTCTAGTTTGCGCCTGTATGATCCACACAGGGGAGTTACAGCACAGCACTTTGGTGTGCACTGTTATTCCAAACTGTAGTCCAAACTGCTGGGCAGTGTAAACAAGTCCTTAGAGACATAGGCAGATGCACACCAAAACTGTGGGCCAGATTCCAATCATACTTGGGTGTAAATCAGGAATAAGTCCTTTGAAACCAATGGAGTTACACTGCTGGGATCAGAATCAGGCTGTAAATTTTCCATTCTACAATGCACAACGTTTATTTGAATGAACTGTCATGTTTTATTAGTGCACTAGTGAAATTTGTATAAGAAGGCTGCAGTAATGAAGACTGAGGATTTCATTGCTGATAAGCTGGCTATGATCAACATGAAAGAAATCATTTTTATCTTGTTTTAATGTTTTCAAATTACTTTTAAACATTGACTGACATGATACACGCTTCTAAAATTACCATAACTGTTACTATAAGAAAATGCTAAGAGAGAATTTTCCTCTTTTTCATCATCTTCATTTCTTCAAATAAAATGGGATGCTTCAAAGAAATATTAATAATATTGAAAAAGGCAACATAAACAGCTGTTAAGTGACAAGATTCACTGGCTTATTTAGAAAATGACTAAATCCCATTTGTTTTTCATTTCTCCTAGGGCTGTTAAATATCTTAACTTACAATGGTAGAAAACATAATCCAGAATTTTAGAAATCTTACTTATGTTATATATTGGCCTGAGAGAGACCTATTCATGATGCATTGGGCCAAATTATTATCTCAATTGCACCACTGTAACTCTAGAGCAGTGGTTCTCAAACTGGGGTTCGTGAACCCCTGGGGGTTCGCGAAATGTTACAGGGGGTTCCTGGGGAAAAATTCCCTAATGGCGGACAGAGCTGTCCCTAGGGATCCCGGGCAGCACAGGGCCAGCAGCCTGGAGCCCCTGGACTTCCAAGAGCTAAACAGATCAAAGCAAGCATCTCTATCACACTGAGGAGATTTAAACTTCAAGACTCCTTATAAGACATGGAAAGGGAGGTGGATATCTTTTGCTGTTTTTAAAATTAAATAGGCAGCTAGTATTGTTTTTAAAATTATTATGAAGAACAAGCTTAAGCTTTGTTGTAATGTGCATTGTTTGCCTGGACTGTTCAAGACCTGAATGCTTGTGTAGAAGGAACTCTTTGAGCTGGCTTCTTAAATACCTTCATGCTGTTTCACATCTGATACTCCTTGATCTAACATAGGAGCCTTGTCTTATAACAGGCTTATTGAAAGTGATACAAGCTACGAAAGTGAGATCTTGGAAGAGTTTTGCCATTTTCATAATGTAATAAAAATAGTATAATGATAAATAATAATTAATAATAAATAGTGTGTAATAAGCATGTCATAAAAACAAATTTTATATTTCCAAGATCACTGCTTTTATAATTTATACTCAGGTAAAGGAGAAAATCCCTGGAAATATTAATTTTTAGGAGGGGGTTCGCGAGACTTGACATTTTAGTGAAAGGGGTTCACAGGTTGTTAAAGTTTGGGAACCACTGCTCTAGAGTAACTTTATTTATTTTGGTGGAGCTAAGCTGCATTTACATTGGCCAAACTGGACAGTCTCTACGCAAAAGAATAAATGGACACAAATCTGACATCAGGAATTATAAATTCAAAAACCAGTAGGAGAATACTTCAATCTCCCTGGTTACTCAATAACAGACTTAAAAGTGGCAATTTTTCAACACAAAAACTTCAAAAACAGACTCCAACGAGAAACTGCAGAACTGGAATTAATTTGCAAACTGGACACCATCAAATTAAGCCTGAATAAAGACGAGGAGTGGATGGGTCATTACAAAAACTAATTTCCCCATACTAATTTCCCCCTACTATTACTCACACTTTCTGGTCAACTATTTGAAATGGGCCACCCTCATTACCACTACAAAAGTGATTTTTCCTCCCTTGGTATTCTATTGTTGAGAATAGCCCATTTCCACTTTAATTGAATTGTCTCATTAACACTGACCCCGCACTTGGTAAGGCAACTCCCATCTTTTCATGTACTGTGTATATATACCTGCTACTGTATTTTCCACTCCATGCATCTGATGAAGTGGGTTTTAGCCCACAAAAGCTTATGCCCAAATACATTTGTTAGTCTCTAAGGTGCCATAAGGACTCCTCGTTGTTTTTGCTGCATTTACACTAATGCAACTGAGATCAGGTGCTGGCCCTTACTTTGTTCATTATGGTTTTGAACTTCAAATCCTGCTGTTCTTACTCTTCAGAGTAGTCACATGTGAGCAAAATAGGTAGTGTGTGGCCCTCACACTTGAAATCAGGCAAAGTGCCTCTTCAATTATGCTGGAGCCATGGTTCTGAGCAGCCAACAGATCTGTCCCTGACGCAGGGAGAACACAAACTGCATCTTCTTCAAAACTCCCAGGGTGGATCTGCTCTTTGGGGAGTTCTAGAGGCCACTGAGCTGCTTCTTCCAGCAGTCTCTGCTAGGAGGGTGCTCCTCTGCATTTGCACCCTACCGTCAGCTGTGTTTAAATATGACAAAAGTGAGGCTATAAAACATAGCTGTTTCCATCTTCAGAGTTCTCTGCTGACATTAACTAAACAATCCCTACATCATAGGTACATGCTATTATCCCAGACTACAGATGGGGAAGCAGATAAAGAGAAGTTACGAGACTTGTCCAAGACCATAGAGGGAGTCAGTGTCATAGCAAGAACGCCCTGTTCCTAGTTTTGTGCTTGTCCCCTCTCTGGAACAACCTTCCTTGCAGGGTTTCATTTTTAGTCCCTACCCAAACTAGGAAGTTGTGAGATATGTGAAAATGAAACAAGTTTATCATAATATTTTGAACCTTCAGAGCTGTAAATAAAGGGTCAAGTCGGTTCTAATTTTAATTGAATTAGTCTGCCCATGCATAACTATGCTTGACTATTTACCAGAATATTTGGCTTCCTCTCCTTCCCTTTTAATTTTAGAGCAGAGATTGCAGATCAGTCTCCATTTATAATTGTTTTGACGTTCCCACCCTTTGCAGTTTTTCCGTCCTCCTGTGTAGTAAGGAGAGCTATAATTTTTGTTGCTGTTTTGTTTTAAAGGGTTTAATTAATATGAGTTATTTTGTAAAAGACTTGGCAGTAGTAACTTCTCCAAAATGATGATTTTGCAATTCTGCTTCTTAAATTGTAATGACAGAAGACTGATTCAGTTGCTGCAAAATTAACAAAGTCGGCATCAAAGAACTGTCTCCCTGAGACTGTTTATTCTTATCGACTAATCTTTTAGAATTCTTATCAAGTGAATGATAAATTATTAAGATGTAAGACAACAAAGCCTCCTCCTGCTAGAATGATACAACAAAGACATTCTTATAATTCTAAAGTCCTGCTAATTACTGGAGAAATTGAAGAGGGCAGGGAGATTCATCCCTTGAACATGTGTATTTAGCTTCTTTTGAAAAGAGAGTGACTGAGTCCTTTCATTACACCCCATACACACACCTTCAGATAGACTCCGAAGGTGAAAACTGGTGAAAGAAAAGGTTGTGGGCCAATATTTCTGTTGGCAAAATATGACCATTATAATTTATTTTATCATCATAATAAGCCTTGGCAGTATAGCCTGACTCACAATACAACATATATTTTAAATGCCTTTTTAGCTAGACAGTTTGGAGAGCTATGCAAAAATAAAACCACAAGTAAGCAGTTTCAAATCAAGAGTTAAAAGCGATAGTAATTGTTACTTAATTCGTGCTTGTTTTCAGCTCCTACTGTGTGTGGGGGGGGGGGGCACGACACAGTGAGCAGCCAATGGAAATTCATTACTTAAGCACAGGTGATATGTGAAAGTCAGCAGCCATTGTAGCTGTCAAGACAGACAATCAACAAATTTTCATTAAAGGGATGCATTTGCCTAGTGGAATAGAGCTGAAAAATCCTCCGGGAGGATGAGACAATGACTGACAGTGAATACTAATTGACTAGTGAAAAGACCTGCAAATTGGCAGTAAACAGAAGTTTCAAAAGACTGAAAAATACACACATCAAAATCATCAACAAGCTTTTAGCCTAGCCTTAACTTTGAGTTTCCTTGTTTGTGTGACTCCTTAGTGTTGCCCTGGAATACTATACTGTAGTGAGATTATTCTTTTTCTTGCACCCCCACAAACATGATACAGTTCTGCGGTGACCTAGAATCCTACTTTCAATGTCTCTGCCTCAAGGAATATTTCCAACACACCACTGAACAGCACACTGACCCAAAGAAAGCTTCCTACCAACACTACAAAAAGAAGGAATCTGCATAGACTTCTACATAGAGTGCTTCCCCCGATGTGCACGGGCTGAAATTGTGGAAAAGCAGCATCACTTGCCCCGTAACCTCAGCCGTGCAGAACACAATGCCATCCACAGCCTCAGAAACAACTCTTACATCATAATAAAAAAGGCTGACAAAGGAGGTGCTGTAGTCATCATGAATAGGTCAGAATATGAGGCTGCTAGACAACTCTCTGACACCACATTCTACAGGCCATTACCCTCTGACCCCACTGAGGATTACCAAAAGAAACTGCACCATCTGCTCAAGAAACTCCCTAAAGAAGCACAGGAACAAATCTACACTGACACACTCCTAGAGCCCCGACCAGGGGTATTCTATCTGCTACCCAAAATCCATATACCTGGAAATCCTGGATGCCCCATCATCTCAGGCATTGGCACCGTAACAGCAGGATTATCTGGCTATGTAGACTCTCTCCTCAGGCCCTACGCTTCCAGCACTCCCAGCTATCTTCGAGACACCACTGACTTCCTGAGGAAACTACAATCCTTTGGTGATCTTCCAGAAAACACCATCCTAGCATCCCCAATACCATCACAGCAAACCTGAACTTTGTGGTTGAACTTTGTGACTTTGTCCTCACCCACAACTATTTCAGATTTGGAGACAATTTATACCTTAAAGTCAGCGGGACTTAGAACAACGCTTCCTCAGCTCTTGTCCCTTTGCACCCCTACTCTAGTTTCACTACATTGATGACATCTTCATCATCTGGACCCATAGGAAGGAGGCCTTGAGGAATTCCACCAAGATTTCAACAATTTCCACCCCACCATCAACCTCAGCCTGGACCAGTCCACACAAGAGGTCCACTTCCTAGACACTTCAGTGCTAATGAACGATAGTCACATAAACACAACCCTATACCAGAAACCTACTGACTGCTATACTTACCTACATGCCTCCAACTTTCATCCAGACCACATCACATAATCACTGTCTACAGCCAAGCTCTAAGATACAACCACATTTGCTCCGATCTCTCAGACAGAGAAAAACACCTACAGGATCTCTATCAAGCATTCTTAAAACGACAGTACCCACCTGGTGAAGTGAAGAAACAGATTGACAGAGCCAGAAGGGTACCCAGAAGTGACCTACTACAAGACCGGCCCAATAAAGAAAGTAACAGAATGCCACTAGCTGTCACCTACAGCCCCCAACTAAAACCTCTCCAGCGCATCATCAAGGATCTACAACCTATCCTGAAGGACAGTCCCTCACTCTCACAGACCTTGGGGAGCAGGCCAGTCCTCGCTTACAGACAGCCCTCCAACCTGAAGCAAATACTTACCAGCAACCACACACCACACAACAAAAACACTAACCCAGGAACCTATCCTTGCAACAAAGCCCATTGCCAACTCTGTCCACATATCTATTCAAGGGACACCATCATAGGACCTAGCCACACCATCAGGGGCTCGTTCACCTGCACATCTACCAATGTGATATATGCCATCATGTGCCAGCAATGCCCCTCTGTACATTGGCCAAACCGGACAGTCTCTACGCAAAAGAATAAATGGACACAAATCTGACATCAGGAATCATAACATTCAAAAACCAGTAGGACAACACTTCAGTTTCCCTGGTCACTCAATAACAGACCTGAAAGTCGCAATTCTTCAACAAAAATCTTCAAAAACATACTCCAACGTAAAACTGCAGAACTGGGATGAATTTGCAAACTGGATACCATCAGATTAGGCCTGAATAAAGACTGGGAGTGGTTGGGTCATTACAAAACCTAAACCTGATTTCCCCAATACTAATTTCCCCCTCCTGTTACTCACACCTTATTGTCAACTGTTTTGAAGTGGTAATGAGAGTGACCCATTTCAAAGTTATTTTGCCTCCCTTGGTATCCTGCTGTCAATTGAATTGTCTCGTTAGACTGACCTCACACTTGGTAAGGCAAATCACATCTTTTCATGTATTTATACCTGCTCCTGTATTTTCCACTCCATGCATCTGATGAAGTGGGTTCTAGCCCACGAAAGCTTATGCCCAAAAAAATTTGTTAGTCTCTAAGGTGCCACAAGGACTTCTCATTGTTTTTGATAAAATTAAAAATCTGCTCAAAAGACATTTTCACCTAGGAGATACTTCTTGAGACTGCTCTCCCTTATAACAAAGGACTGGCCTGGCACACAATAAGTTCACGCTCTGAAGAGGAAGACAGTATTTCCAAATGGATAGAGCACTGGACTGGGATTTAGGAGAGCTGGGTTCTATTGCCAGTTTGCCCTTGGCCTGTGGGTAACGTTGGACAAGTTACTGCATCACTCCGTGCCTCAGTTTCCCCATCTATAATGTGGATAATGATACTTCCTTTGTAATTCAGTAGATATTATTAATAGTAATCACTTTCCACCCTTTTTCTCCCTCCTGCCCTAGTTGTGCTGTGTGTATCCAAGCAGCAACTGAAGATCTAGGCCAGGGTCCTGAAAGTGCCTTTACATTAGCCATGTTGCCCATGTATAGGCATGTTGCCCATATATAGAATTGTATCCTACAACTTTTTTGTTCAGTGGTATTTCATGGTGTACATTTATGTGCAAAGTGGTCAAGCTGACATTCATAGAATCATAGAATATCAGGGTTGGAAGGAACCTCAGGAGGTCATCTAATCTAACCCCCTGCTCAAAGCAGGACCAATTCCCAACTAAATCATCCCAGCCAGGGCTTTGTCAAGCCGGGCCTTAAAAACCTCCAAGGAAGGAGACTCCACCACCTCCCTAGGTAACGCATTCCAGTGCTTCACCACCCTCCTAGTGAAATAGTGTTTCCTAATATCCAACCTAGACCTCCCCCACTGCAACTTGAGACCATTGCTCCTTGTTCTGTCATCTGCCACCATTGAGAACAGCCGAGTTCCATCCTCTTTGGAACCCCCCTTCAGGTAGTTGAAGGCTGCTATCAAATCCCCCCTCATTCTTCTCTTCTGCAGACTAAACAATCCCAGTTCCCTCAGCATCTCCTCATAAGTCATGCGCTCCAGACCCCTAATCATTTTTGTTGCCCTCCGCTGGACTCTTTCCGATTTTTCCACATCCTTCTTGTAGTGTGGGGCCCAAAACTGGACACAGTACTCCAGATGAGGCCTCACCAATGTCGAATAGAGGGGAACGATCACGTCCCTGGATCTGCTGGCAATGCCCCTACTTATACAGCCCAAAATGCCGTTAGCCTTCTTGGCAACAAGAGCACACTGTTGACTCATATCCAGCTTCTCGTCCACTGTGACCCCTAGGTCCTTTTCTGCAGAACTGCTACCTAGCCACTCGGTCCCTAGTCTGTAGCAGTGAATAGGATTCTTCCGTCCTAGGTGCAGGACTCTGCACTTGTCCTTGTTGAACCTCATCAGGTTTCTTTTGGCCCAATCCTCTAATTTGTCTAGGTCCCTCTGTATCCGATCCCTACCCTCTAGTGTATCTACCACGCCTCCTAGTTTAGTGTCATCGGCAAACTTGCTGAGAATGCAGTCCACACCATCCTCCAGATCATTAATAAATATATTAAACAAAACCGGCCCCAGGACCGACCCTTGGGGCACTCCTCTTGAAACAGGCTGCCAACTAGACATGGAGCCATTGATCACTACCCGTTGAGCCCGACGATCTAGCCAGCTTTCTATCCACCTTACAGTCCATTCATCCAGCCCATTACTGTCAGAACTTTAACTTTTGCTATTTCTCTTTTCCTTTTAACTATGCAAGCTTCAAATTGCAGTTCTTTGCATCTGACAAACCTGGAAGTTGCTCCAAAGAAAATATACACTTTCCACATTAATACAAGTGTGCATAATTCTCCACTCCGTAAGAGCCAAATTTGGTCCCACTAAAGTCAATGGCAAAGTCCCATTGACTGGGGATGGGATTTGGCTGTAAGTGCATGTGGCTCCTGTGAATGCCATCAGGAGTTACACGGAGAAGTCTAATAATTTCAATGTGCATTTACCAAATAAATCAACAGATATAAACCACTGTATCCACAATGTACATTTTCCAAAATGGTAGGCTAAATCTTCATGTAAATCAGTGGAGCTATGCTGATTTACAAAAGCCATGGATCTGGCCCCTATATGTATCAAATTATGTATTTGTGATATGTACCATAATGGCTCTGAGGAAGAAAATGTACATCAGAATATTTGTGCACCTAAATAGATGAGGGATAAATAATATATTTGTAAAATATCTCTCTATATATATATTCATATTCTGGATTTACAACTAAATAATATACAGTAACTCCTCACTTAATGTTGTAGTTATGTTCCTGAAAAATGAGACTTTAAGTGAATCCACTTTCCCCATAAGAATTAATATAAATAGGTGGGCTTAGGTTCCAGGGAAATTTTTTTTTGCCAGACAAAAGCCATTATATACATTTTAAACAATTTTAAACAAGCAATTTAATACAGGTATTAAACAGGCTGGCAGTCCCCCTATCAGCTCCCCTATGCCTCCCCTCCCGCAGCGCCTCCCACCCACCGGCAGACCCTGTGGATTAGCGCCTTCCCCCTGTTCCCCCCGCCTCCTGCCCATGGCAATCAGCTGGTTTGTAGCATTCAGGAGGCCGGGGAGGCTGCACGCCATGTCCTCGCTCCTCCCCCCAGCCTCCTGAACGCCACAAGACAGCCGATTGCTGCGGGCAGGAGGTAGGAGGAAGGCGCTGATCCGCGGGGTTTGCCGGTGGGTGGGAGGCGCTGGGGGGGGGGGGGGTAGGGGAGCTGATGGGGGGCTGCCAGCCTTGGACAAAGGAGGTGGCCAAATGACGTTATAGGGGACCATTGCACAACTTGAAACGAGCATGTTCCGTAATGAAGCAGGGACGTAAGATCGAAACAACGTTAAGCAAGAGGACATTAAGTGGGGAGTTACTGTACCTGAATAAGAAGCTGGCTATCAAGGCTAAATACCTGATACGAACTGCTCTCAAAAATATACTCTGACCCTTGCCTTCAAGGGACAGATAGGTATCTGAATGTTTAGACAAGCTAAGGTAGTGCTCCACACTCTTGATCCCATAAGGGGATGAGCATCCTCAATTCTCAGTGAAGTTAATGGGAGTCTGAGTGCTCAGCACATTTGAGATTGGGCCCAAGGTCAATAGATACCCTTAGGAGATGTTCTTAATGGTAGTCTGCAGAACAGCCAGATTGGACAGTAAGACTGAGGAGTTTAGAGAATAGGTAAAAGGACAGGAAAACTGGAAAAAAATAATTTGAACATAAATCTTTAAATAGCTAAAAACATAGGCTAGCAGCTAACGCATATGTTGAGCAAATGAGCTATTTTTCTTACTCAAATAGCACAGCAACATGCGTTTGGGGCCTGTTTGAAGAGATTATAGTGGTGATAATATTAGATTCAGTAAATAACTAGGGTACATAAGATACTATCATTCAGCATATTTTATTACTTAACCCTTTGGAATAACAATTAGTCTTCAATTTAATTGGCCAAATAAAGTTGGTAGAAAATTTTTAAAGTGTTTTTCAAGTGCCAAAACTAAGGCATTTTATTGATCATAAAGGTTTTTAATGCAAACTAAGGACTGCTGAGGTAGCAGAACTGTCTACAATAGGTTACAGTTTACAGCGATAAACTTCCCATCTCCTATCAAGCTTTCAACATGCTGTTCACTATGCAGTCTTTATCTTCACATGCTGACACATGTAATCTAACATTCTCACTTTGCCACAGTAGGAGCAATTGCTTGACAATTTGATTATGGTTTGCTGTCAGCTCATACGTAGAATATTTCTTTGAGCTTTCAGAAATTGCAAAATATTTTGATTTTACAATGATGATAATCTTCTAGGGAAAACATCATTTAAAATATTGATTTCTGATAGCAAACCTTCCCCAGATCTGCATACAGCAAACAGTTCTGAATGTCTACAGACTGGTGTGCTGTGCAGCTACATGAGGAGAGAGGCAGAAATGACAGTAATGTACAAATAACAGATAGAATGAAGGTTTGTGAATGAAAGCTTTTACCATTTGATGGCTGCTCTGCAGTCTGTATGAAATGAGGTGGTGGTCTCAGTCCAGGTCTTAGCCGGACAGGCCCTCACCACAAAACTCCAGCACAATTTGCAGTCTCAGCAGAGAAGCCAAATCCTGAATGGATATGGTAGCCCCTCTTATCCCTAAAGGGTGATTCCTATAAGCCATGGCTAGGCTTATTGGTAGGGGCAACAGGGCAAGACATGTATTGCTGCTGTCCATATTGTACATGTTATTTGGACAAATGGAGCACTCCACTTCCCATTGCTCTCAATCTGGCATATTTGCTTCCCTTTTTTTAAAGGAACTTTACAATGTAATTGTAAACTGTGATGTTTAAAATGTGACATCCGAGATCTAGGGCTGCAGCTAAAGAGCGCATAGCATAACTCAGTAGATGTGGGTAAAAGTGGATCTAACCCACCTTTGCACTCCCCTAGTCTATGTGCTGAGCTGTTCCCCTATAAGGTGACCAGAGAGCAAATGTGAAAAATCGGGATGGGGTGGGGGGGGGCAATAGGAGCCTATATAAGAAAAAGATCCAAAAATCAGGACTGTCCCTATAAAATCGGGACATCTGGTCACCCTACTCCCCTACTAGGCTCCTCTTTACAAGAGTTGCCAAAATTCCCAAGAGGACAATATGGCATCCTGAGACCAGTTGCATGCAGGGGAGTCCTGACTAACTCCCCTCTGTTTCAGCCATGCCCCTACACTGGCCACAAGTAAAGGCTTGGAAGGATTAGATTTTTGTTGGTAACCATCAATTTCACTGCACACACACATACAAATACAAATATTTCCATTGATAATAATTGAAATTTACAGATAGGCAAAGTTTAAAAAAAAAATGCTACTTGAGAAATTATTAGAGTTTGATTTAAGGATATTTCCTGTGTATATCTTGACCTGTGACATTGGTAATTTGTGTTTTTAACAGTTATAAAGCTTTAACTATTTGAATCTCAATATCTGCTGTCATTAAATAATTATTCTCTGATGCCCCTACTGTCTGACATTCCCTAACTTTCCACAACTGTGAAAATTTAAATAGATTAAAAATGAAAAAAAATGCTTTAAAATAAACTTTGCTAGTATCCTCTAAAACAGGGGTCGGCAACCTCTGGCACGCGTCTCGCCAGGGTAAGCACCCTTGCGGGCCAGGCCAGTTTGTTTACCTGCCGCGTCGGCAGGTTCGGCCAATCGCGGCTCCCACTGGCCGCAGTTCGCCGTCCCAGGCCAATGGGGGCTGTGGGAAGCGGCGCAGGCGAGGGATGTGCTGGCCGCGGCTTTCCGACTGGTGCTTACCCTGGCGAGCCACGTGCCAGAGGTTGCCGACCCCTGCTCTAAAATATAAAAATTGAATTCTGCCAAGCCTAGGTATAGGGATTGTGGTGCAGGAGTTGTTAGGCTGGCTTTTCATCATCAGAAGATCTTTCTACTCTAGAGTGAAAACCGTGTGATCAAATATGCCAGCTTTATGGCCACCTTGTGCTGGCAGCATGGCACAAATTGGCCACAGCATATCTGATGAACTGGGCCTAATAATGTATTTGCTTTTAAACTGAGGATAAAAATTTCAAAATCACCTAAATGACTTTGGAGTCTTAGTTCTGTTAAGTCATTTAGGTGCCTTTGAAAATGTTCCCTTAAAGCCCAATTGTCTTGACACAAGGTTTAAAGTAATTTTACCTGCTTAAAATGTAGAACTTGTTTGTGTAAATTGCTGTGTCTAACACAATATCAGAATAGATTTTCTTTTCATTGTTGCTGTTGTCGTCATCATCCCTCGGGCATGACAGTTACATGAAAGAGAGCAAGAAAACAGCTGCGAACGGAGCAATGCAAGACAGGTCGCAGTGTGGGATGCCTGGAATCAAACTGAAAAGCAAAAAATTTAAATTAAAAGGGAGGGAATGATCCCCCAAAATAATCCTATGACTGCAGCTCTGTGCCTTCAGCTAATTTATGTGCACCCTGAAACATATGTGCACACCATTAAGACAATCAATCACCTTACCTGGAATTCATCAACTCAGCAGTGGAATAGTCATACATATACCAAGCTGTTCAGCTACCATTAATCAAAGAGCTTTTAACTAATGACTTAAACTTTTAAACAACAATTTGAGCTAGTCACAGTAAATCGCCAAATTGCTACTGCATATCTTCTTTGACAACAAGCATACAGCTAAACATGCTGCCCTCCAATGAATGGTAGAGGAAGTAGCAATTTGTGACATGAAAGGAGCAAATTCACATAATGGGGAGAGCAGCAACTATTGCATTCTCCCCGTGGGTACCATGGAATCTTCTCAGTACAGTAGGGGTTCTGTGACTTTTAGAAGGGTAGAGCAAGGATATCAGAGGGGGAGGAACTGAGGTGAAACTCCTTTCTGTGGCACTCACATATTAGGCCTGAGTGGCTTAGTCATGGACTCAACTGTATCTCCCATTATTTAGTAGCAAGGAAGCCATGCTGCTGTGGAAGAGAGAAAGGCAGGGGAGCTGTGAAGAGGTCCTTCATGGATGTACCTGGCCCCAGCAGGTAGAGAAGAGAAGAGAATGATCTGGAGTCACTCCAATTCGGTGCTTTAAGAGGAGGATATCCATGTCTGTCCAGGCACCCCTGATCGACCTTACTGAGGTCTGCCAGCTGAGCGGAGCTGAGCAGGACCCTAGCTGGCAGGAGCCAGCAGACGGAGCCCCAGACCGGCAGCAGGCTGAGCCACTCAGCCCGCTGCAAGTCTGGGGCTCCATCTGTCGGCCCTGCTCAGCCCGCTGCCTGCCTGGGGTTCCGATCATCCAGGCAGGCAGCGGAATGAGCGGGTCCGGCGGATGGGACCCCGGAAAAAAGGCGCGAAATGATTGTCTGCCGTTGCTTTCATGGAAGAAGGGAGGGAGGGGGGTCTGATGACGTACCCAAAACCACCAGGGACAAAGTTTTTGCCCCATCAGGCATTGGGAGCTTAACCCAGAATTCCAATGGGCAGCGGAGACTGCGGGAACTGTGGGATAGCTACCCACAGTGCACCGCTCTGTAAGTCGATGCTTGCCGCGGTAGTGAGGCTCCACCGACTTAATTCGCTTAGTGTGGACATACGCAATAAACTGTATAAAATCGAATTCTAAAAAAATCAACTTCTATAAAATTGACCTAATTTCGTAGTGTAGACATACCCTCAGTGGCCATCAGTGGGTTTAGGGACAGAGACTCTACCCCAATCTACAAAGGAGGAGCAAGTCTTTATTCCTCATGGGAGCAAACTCCAGGAAAATTCCTGAGGCCTAGTTCTTCCCTCACTTAGGCTTTGTCTACACTGGCAACTAAATGACAAAACTTTTGTCTTTCAGAGGTGTTAAAAAACGACTCCCCCAAAAGACAAAAGTTTTGCCGATGACAAGCAGCAGTGTGAACAGCTCCTGCCGACAAAGCAGATACCGCTTGTCGGGGGTGGAAGTTTTGTCAGCAGGAGAACTCTCTCCTGCCAACAAACAGTGGCTACACTGCATGCCTTTTAGCGGCACAGCTGTAGTGACAGCCGTGTCGCTAAAAGCTGTGCAGTGTAGACACAGCCTTAGAGTTACACCAAAACCAGTGTAGAGCAGAAGAGAAACAGGCCTCCTGGAGTTTTCTGTCTGTCTACAACATCAGGGAGCATGTGGTTCACCAATTCCAAAAAGCATGGGGAAGGAAAGTAGCAATTTGATATGCATGTGACCGAATAAAAATCATTTAGATAAAACTGCCCGGCCTCACTGCATCTTATTTTAAAGAAGAGTGATTCCACTGAAATTCATTGTAACTTCTGAAATGGCTGGAATAGTCTCCAAGGTCATTCCAGAAATGTGTCTGATATAATTTTGATTCAGCCCATTTAAAGATGGATTGTTAGTATAAGAACACAGAATGGACAGCATCAGAAAGGAGACTCAATCATCTGCAATGGCAGTGTACTTCGACATATGGAGTTTTGGATTAATTTAAATTAATTGAAATTCTTATCTTTTTAAAACAATTATTTATACATTTTATGATCAACGCCAATATACACGTATGTCTGCAATGGCCAACAAAAAACAAATCCACAACAAAATACAACTCAACTTTTTGATTTCTCATAAAACCTCCTCAATTTAAGTTATCCGAAGTTTAAATGGGGTTACTCTGCAATGTGTACAGGCTGCACATAAATCACATGCAGAGCTTGTTTTCTGCTTATCTTCTGCCTTAACTTCTTGATTACTGACACATTATCAAATCAACAATTACTGCATTGTCTTTCAGAAGCAGACCGGAGTCTGTAGCAGTGCTGCCTAAGGAGCAACGCAAGACCAAGACACTGGGTGAAATACTAGAGTTTCACCCTGTAATTTTTATCTTCCCACCAAATTCCCACTTTTTAAACAAATTGCATCCTTGTTGGAAGCCTCAGCAGTGAGGCCAAGAACTGAGTGAGCATCAAGACCTTATTATCCCTAGAAAAGTTTGTCCTGTTAGTCAGGTTTCGTGCATATAGGGAGAACAGTATAGGAAATTTTCCAATACCGCTGCTGCCTGTGCTCTGTCTGTTCAGCTCTCATAGGCACTAAATTTAGTTAATAAATGAAGAAAATATATTTTTATAATTGCAGCAGGTGTGGAATAAGGAAACTTCTTTATTTATGTAAATAATTAAAAACAAATGTCAGGCATACCACATCCCTGCTCATTTAAGTCATTTTGGTGATACATGAAATATAAAAGAAGGCTTCACTAAAGGTCTCTAAAGAGAAAAGGGCAACACCACTAAATAAAGAAAGATTATCATGCTGGGGCAAACTTGAAAGGAGATGGCATTTATACAAAATGCAATTTACTTTGACAGTAATTTTCTGTATTTCCCCTGCTATTATTGAAGATATATGTGTTTGAATAAGAGCTTTCTCCTTCTGTAGCCAGCTGCTCATTCCCTTTGGTCCTGCAGTGAAGTCACAGCTCTGTGTTAATGGCTTCACAGTTTGTTACCTGAGAAAAAATGATTATGATGTCACAAATTTGTCATTTTTTACTTCACTGCAGGGTCAAGCAGGAGAAGGAAATGGCTGTGAGGGAGAAAATCTATGCTTAAAAAGAATTTTTTTTAATAATGAGCAAAAAGGGTAAGGAAAGCTATAAACAATGCCTGAAAGGTACAAGAATTTATGTGAATGTTGGAGATAGATTTTTTAAATGTCCCTTCACAAGCCTCTTGTTATTAATGGTGCTGAGAATACTGTTTCCCTCCAAATCAGGGCCAGTCCTCCTCCTCTTCTGCCTCTTTATTCAAGCTGGTCAAACACTGCAAAAAAATGTGTTTGTAAATATTTGTTCCAATTCTGAGAGCCCATGTTCTAACTCCCTTTTACTTGCTATCCACAAAAGGAGCACAAACAGAGTTTTGCTTCTGTGAATATTTGAGGAAGATCTCTTCATATTAATATCTGGATTCACACGTGAACAAGTGTATTTAGGTTTCAGAGTAGTTGCTATTTAGCATTTGTTATATGTCGTATTCTTTTTCTGCTCCAGCCATCTAAAAGATGCTGTTCCAGTTCTTTAGACAAAGAGCAATATTTTGTATCCATTTCCTCCAAACAATAATTGTAATAGAACTTCGTACTTAAACAATGACTTACGCATTCAGACACTTTATACACGTTAACTAATCCAACACAACACTCCTGTGATGTAGTGAACTAAGTACAGTAGTATTATTCAGAAGCAGAACTGGAACTAGAACCTAAGTGTCCAGCATCCTGGTCTCAAGCTCTAATGACTAGATCATGATGCTTCTCTCATAAATGGATTGGGTGTGGCCTTGAGTGCCAGTTTTAGTTTGAACGTTAACTACAGGATTACTCACTGTCATCTTTCCTTATTCTTGACCTTCCTTGGCCTCATCAACAGTTGGCAGACCCTCCACAGATTGCCCTGTCCCCCAAACATGGATTTTCTCACGTGCTGCACTGGATTGGGTGCTCAGCAGATCCTGCTTTTTGTTCCACCTCCTCAACTTCAACTTCCAATGGATTGCTGAGTTTCATCATCTGTCATCATTTCTTGCACAATTTTCCAGAAACCCAGCTTTCAGTTAGGGTGAATATCAGGTGGTGGGCTCTTCAGCCATACCTTCCAGTGACTCCACTTACACCAGAAATAGAAATTGGTCTTAGGTCCTTATACAAATAGAATTGTCAATATGTGCTATTCACCATCACAGATTAAGGAGAATTTATTTCAGCATGAGTGATAATTCAGTAATTTATCGAGAGGTATAGGAGAGGAATAGTACAGATTTTAATACAAGAAAAACTAGAATTTCCATGCAGAGTTACATTTAATTCCTTACCCCGGTTGCACAGGTGGGGTTAACTGACATTGTGGGGGAAAGCATATTGAAAATCACAATTCTAATTGTTTTCTGGTTTGTAGTCATTGGAATTCTTTAACTGGTTTCAAATATATAAACTTAAAAGCTAAAAGTGGTTGACCCCATTAATTTCACAACCTTTGAATTCCATATACCCCCAACAGTGAGGATTAGTCTTTACACTGAAAAACCACCAGCATAAGATGTAATGAGAACATATGCAATTAAAATGTTTGAGTTTGTTCAATGCGTGTTTAAATGTGAATGAGACATAATCATTACAAAGTCTTATTTTATCCATAAACTGAACCTAGCACAGGCAAGTGATTAACAAACCATCCCCAGAAATGATAGCCCCCTAACATAAGGGGTGAAAATATTAGAAAGGTCACTAGTGCAATCTTCTTTACATTGACCTCCACGTGGTCCAACAGGAATCATCCTCCAGGGACAAATTATTAATTAATTTCTAGATAGCCTTGATCCTAGGCCTCTCCTCAGTAAAAAGATAGAATTCTATATTAGTTGTTAGATATACATTATTGTCCATTGGGGTTTTAAACTGAACCTATCAAATTCATTCAATGGGAATTCAAGGCTCTGAAAAAGAAAACTATTATCTTGGTCACATGAGTCCATATACATCAGGCTGACAATAAAAATAGTGTGATATGCTAGTTAGGAAAAAAAAAAACCAGGAGGTGCTCTGGGTCAGATTGCTCCTTCCCATGGATAAACCTGACCCCGGCAGAAGAAAATGTCATCATGTCCTTCTCACTACCAGATCTACACTACCGCTGCCGGTCGATCTAAGCTAAGCAATTTGAGTTGCATTAGTAGCGTAACTCAAGTCAACGTAGCTTAGATTTATTTACCACAGGGTCCACACTATGCTATGTTGACGGGAGACGCTCTCCCACCAACATTGCTTCCGCCTCTCGTTGAGGTGGAGTTCAGAAATCGATGGGAGAGTGCTATCCCATCGATTGATCATGTCTTCACTAGACCCGCTAAATTGATGCTATTGCATCAATTGCAGCAGCACCGATTTAGCTCCATAGTGACGGCAAGCTCAGTTTGCACCAGATCATTCTGTAGTTGTCCTTCACTTCACTCTCCCCTCTTTTCCTCCACATTGCAAGCAGTCGGTTTGACCAGCTCCCAGAACCCATGGATCCTCAGAGATCTACTGGAGGCATTGCTCATCAGAGGTGCTGCAACAATTTTTACAGTGGAGGTGCTAATGATGGAAACCATGTATTTGGTATTTTTACTACTTGAAGCCAGGGGGTGTGGCAGACCCTCACCACCCTTATTTCCAGTAACACTGTTGCTCATCTGTGTACAGAGCCCAAGCCTCTGCACTGGCTGCAGCACACCCTGCTTCCCCATCCAGCCCCTATCAAGGCAGTTCTGGTGGAAGTAACTATACTGCCAGGGACTCTCCTGACCACTGCCTATGGAGGTTCCTTGTTTTTTCACAATGATCATTTGCAAGTTGTATAGACTCTGGCATATAGCACTTCCACAAGAATGGTCACAGCAGTTTTACTGAAACTCAGGATCTGCAGGTGTAATATTATCAGGCAGAAAGAGGAAGTTGTCCATTTCTATGTGTTCTAGTGTTTATGTTACTGGTTGCACAGCTTTACAGATGATTTTTATTTGAAATCTCAAAAATCTACAGCTCTCAATCCCTAACACACTTGACTTTCTTGCTTTACTCATCTACTCTCATACTAATTTTACCCTGTCAGGACATAAGTATAAGGGGCAGCATGTTTCCACAAGGCATAATGACAAAGCTGTCAAATATCAGGAGAGCTGGTTTGTTTCACAAGAAGAAATTACACATAATAAAATTCCAATCACAGAAGGCTGTTGCCAAGAAGCCATTTTCTTTAACTATCTAGTCCATTTCCTGCACAATGTACTAGATTGTTCCCGGATTGTAGAGGTAAAGGGGTCGACATGGCCAAGAATAATCACAGTCCCTAAATGCCAGGGATTACAGGCACTTCTCCCTCATAGCACTCTTCTGGGCAAGTCACCACTAGGAGGGTGGAGAGTGGCAGATAGCTGGTGAGACTAAGTCCTATCTCTCATCTCTCTACAATGACAGCAGAGCTGGCTAGCTATGGGGAGGGGACCAAGCTTCACTATCCTGAGGGATGATGGAGCATATGTATCCTTTCCACATGCCAGGGGGGTTCTGTTTGGAGAAACAGCTAAACATCGAGGTATTTACCTGTATTATCTAAAGCTCTTATATGTGCAAAATGGGGCTAGAAATCTTGTCATATGGGCCCATGTGGAGATTAGTAGCACTGCTGGTGTACTGGAAAGGGAACCCTCTGAGAAGAACCATCCTTCAGGACTTCCAATCCTGAGCATGACTAAAACCACAGACACATGCAAAACGTAAAACTACTTCATAAAACCGTTTGATCAAACTTTCTGGAACTCTAAAAATATTTTGGTAGAGCTCTTGAACTGGTTCTTATTTTATGCAAACAAGTTCTTCCATCATTTGCTGACAATGGGAGATAGAAATTTTCAATTCAAATTAACAGGTTCTCTAGGTTCATAGTACAGATGATAAAGCTTTCATTTGTAGCAGCTTTCTAGATGAATGTTGTCATCAAGCAAGTGTTCATATTCAACCATACTGAAACCGAAAGACATTACTTGAATAGAAAGTAGTTATAATGGCCAGTGCCTAGTGGCCACGGCCCTGTTAAGTTCTCTGCAGCTACATTCCTCCACCTGCTCCCTGACTTCTACCTCTCCTCTTTGGTGGGATTAACCCATCAACCACTTCCTCTCTCTTGCAGAGAACCCCACTGGGTCCCTTACCCTAGCCATGATTGTTCAGTTGCTCACAGCATTCATATTCACATACATTTTTGTAAATGAATAGGCACATTTAATATTTTGTTGTGTCACAAAAACAGACGTATTCCATCCCTAACTGGCAGTGAAAGAAAGTCATCAGCATTTGAAAATTATTTGGTGGCCTATGTGAAATGAGTTGATGGTCTCAATCCAGTTCCCAGCGAGCAAGTAACCACATCATAAAAAACACTATCCCAGTTTGCACCCTTGCCAGCAGTCTCTGCAGAGAGGCGAGGGACTGAGGGCTTAATCCTTCAAAGTGCTGAGCACCTTCTGAAGTCAGTGGGAGTTCTGCATGCTCCTTAAATTGCTATGGAGAATGAACTCCTAGAAAAAGACTATTCAGGTCAGAGCTGAAGCATACAGTTGAGGTGAAGAGGAGCTCGACAAAGCTGTGCCTGTTCAGTGAATATAGTGAGTACTTCAACCTCCAGTTTTGTTATTTTGACACCTTTCACGGGCATCAATATCAGCTTAACAATATTCAGGAGACTTTTTTACACTACAGTTTAGCGACAAGCTTTAACATTGCACTGTTTCTAAAATGTGCTGTTGACAGAGCCCAGGTAAGCCTGAAAGCACAAAAGTGGGTCAGAAAATGTCATAATGTAATCTAAAACATCTTTGCCACTAAAAATAAAGCCCCGTACTGTATCTTATGGTTGGTGAAGTAAAATGAGGTGCATGCAAAGTAAAAATTATGGCTGTCAAAGCATTAGAAAACAAACGACTCATAATTATGTGCATAAATGTTATTCCAATTTTGCTGATGAAAGGTGTGTGGGTATTATTAATTAATGTCATGGGCTGGTAAGAGTAAGCCTGGTTACCAGAACACCCGTTGACCTTGTGTAGCTCCAGGATCACCGCAGATGAGAATTGTTTCATCACACAGCAAAGTGTTCATGTATAGCATCATGTTTCTGATGAGTATGAAAGGCAGAGGGGTCATTTCGTCCAGTGATTTCCCCAGAGATTTGAGAAGAGTGGAGCGGGGAGGGGGCGCAATTTAAACAGCTAGCTGCTGACACGTTGGTTTATGCCATAATTACCATAATAAATTATTCGCACCTGAATAGTCTGCGCGGTATTGCATGTATAAAAAGGTTCCTTTATTGTTGGGATTGAATATTGGAACTATTTAGTGTATAATTTAAGTGCAATCTCTCCTCTACTTCTTCACAGGATGGAGCCCTTTGGGGATAAAATACCTACTGGGTGGTAGAGGGAGGAATAGCTCAATGGTTTGAGCATTGGCCTGCTAAATCCATGGTTGTGAGTTCAATCCTTGAGGGGGCCACTTAGGAATATGGGGCAAAATCAGTACTTGGTCCTGCTAGTGAAGGCAGGGGGCTGGACTCCATGACCTTTCAAGGTCCCTTCCAGTTCTAGGAAATAGGATATCTCCATTAATTTAATTTATTATTTACATGGCGTGGCTGTTCGGCGTACAGCCCCAGGAATCAGACTGGGTACTCGGGAGATCCGTGGGGGTGAAGGAAAAGTAGCCTTCCCGCAAGCTGCAGACCAGTCTCATAGCAGTGGCTGGGGTTTGTGCCCTCGTGGCGCTGCTTCTCCGCCGCAGGCAGTGGCCACTGGGTAGGACAGGATTCAAAGAGGGCCAGATCGCAGCAACGATATTCAGTTCTGCTCCAGTATCGCTCACGCGGCCCGCTCAGGTGTTAGCAGGCTGCAGCCATTTCTCTGCAGTTGCACCTACTGGCCACGTGGGGCACATGTGGCACCTGCTGAGCGGGCAGCCAGTCTGACTCCCCCGAAGCTGGCTCACAGCCGGGAAGGAGCCCCTGGGACACGACGCGGTGGCAGCGGCAGCAGCAGCTTGTGAGGACTCCAGCACCGGCCCCAGGTTCCTTCAACCTCCAGCCACCTACCCTAGGCTCCCCCAGCACAAACACCCTCCCACACACCCAGGCAGCTAATGCCCTCCACGCCTACCAGCCCAGGCATGGTAGTGCCCGGCCAAGAGCCCCGGCCAACCGGCATCCAGCTCTCTGAGTGCCCTCCCCACCCACTTCACTGGCCCCAGACAGCCCCCAGCTTCCCCTCACAGCCACGCGCTCTTCCCCAGCCACACAGTTTTGTGCCACTGACTGAGGCTTATGGGGCTATGCAATATTCCAAACAGCATGTGAACTAATTGGCATGTGACACAACCTCACACAGGGAGCTGTACACGGGGCAGCTGTGTTGGCATGGGCTGGGCTCCTCAAATCCCCTTCTCCCCAGTGCAGATGTGGGGCTTCCAGAGGGGAGGAAACAGAATTAGCATGGTAAGAAAGCAAAGAAAAATGACTGGGTTCAGCTAGGTGGGTTTTGTTTTTTTTTTAAACAAAGCAAAATATTTAAGGTCAGTGTGAGATGACTTATGAAACATACAAGAATTCTTTAGTGGCTTCTTGTTTACTAAATAATTAACCCTTCAGAGCCAGAAATAAGGATCCCATGTCCTAGAAATGTTGCCTTTATCAGTTAGCTCAGAAGAAACTTTTCTGGGTTAGCTTACTCTCTTAGACCCATTACTGTTTAGGAATGAGAATTTCTAAATAGCAAATATTAACTGTTTTGCAATTAATATAACTTTTAATTCCTGATGTAGGTGAGCTAAGAGATGTACTTATTTATATTTCTGAGAATACTCTGGAAGGTCAGAAAACCAAGAATATTCCCTGCTTATGGCAGGGGGTACTACCTTCTTAATAACTGCTTTGAAATGCTGGTTCTGACACTCCCTTTCCTATCTATAGGGCTCAGAAGAAATATGATGCCATAGTAAGATCATACTGTGTTCTCTAATGTCTAAATAAGGGCACCGCTTTTCCTAGCTGACTGACAAAAAATTTAAACCAACTATGTTGTGGGCCAAAGAAATCTCTTGGGTTTTTCAGCCTGGTTGGAAACCCCAAGTCAAAAGCTCAACTTTTTCTGCCCTCCCTATACTGTCACCAAAGAAACCCACTTGGATAAGGCATGCCATGTCTTTCCAATGGTGAAGGAGAACACATATCCATCAGACTTCGGTTCCTGGGGCAAGATCTCTTCTCCCACCATCTCCTCAGCAATTTATACTGAAAGAAGCACAAATCCAGGAAAGAAAGAAAAAGAAAAACTAAGCCGCTAATTCAGCCCATTGGTTGGCCTGGGGACACATTCATCTTCTCAGGATCAGGGCCTGGACTTGGAAGTTTGTTGCAGTATGATTTTAGGAAAGGCCACAATCTACCTTTCCAGATGCATTCATACCTAAAATTGTATCCTCTGTCTCTCTTAAGTTCTTTTCTGAACTTAATGCTGATGCTGATGATGGAGAAATTGGATTTGGACACTTCAATTTAAAGAGTTTCTTTAGCTTTTGTTCATAATAACATTTGATGTGTGAAAGGCAAAATACACCTTTATTAACTGCAGCATATAATGTGGTGGTGTGTAATATAATATATAAAAAGAAAAAAGCTTATAAATAGCCTGAATATAAAGTGGTACCATGGTGAAAGTTGTCCCTCCCACTGTAAAAGGAAAAAAAAAAAAGAAAAAAGTGTAAGTGATTTATTACTGACACAGTTGACATGAACATTTAAACCAAACTAAACCCTTCCCCTCTGTTTCAAGATGATCTCAGACTTATGAAATGCAAACTATTAATATATTTTATACAATAAGTAATTTGTATTCAATTTAATTTATGGTCCCAATCCTGTAGTCTGATCCCCGCAAGCATGGAGCTTCCACTGATTTTGACATGGCTCTAAACAGGTCCAAGTTCCTCTTGTGCACATCAGTTTCAAGATTGAATCCTCTGGCCCCAGACCAGCAACTGACCACCACTAATTGACCACCACTAACCCATCTGCACCCATGTGGAGTAGCTTGCAGGACTGGGGCCTATATTTACCCCAAAGGTCTTTCATTTCAGAGTGGGGGTATATGAATGCATGAAACCCATTTACACCTGTTCCCAAGCCTTTTCCATTCTGGAATATATTCAACCCATCAATACTACTGCAAATCTTTTGTCTTTCAGATGCCTTGTTTTGCAAACCTCAAAGTTTTGGAGGGAAAGAGGTAACCAAGTTTGTTTTTGTTGTTTTCCCAGCATTTAGTAGTAGTATATGTATGGATATCACATATATAAATATATACATGCTGTCACTCGAGTGCCTCATGGGAACAAATGAGATCCTGTCAGTCATAAACTTATCTTGGTGAGCTAAATTTTAATTAAATGCTGGAAAAGGAATAGATATGAAATCACTAAACATGAAAGCACTCTCCTCTTGAAATAGTCATATGTAGAAACTTCATTCAGAATAGCGTCTTGCAAGTGTCAGCTATATAGCAGGTCAAGGGAATTTAAGGGGTAGGCAAAAATAAAGGAATAAATATTGAATTTATACCACCATATTAGTTTCATTCAGCAACAGTATACTCTAGAAGTGATCAACATATACATATGCTTCAATTACATGGTGAATATTCTACACATTCATAAGAGAAAATGGCAATAGAAAAGAATATTAAATTCACTTTAGAAATTATACACTCAACGTGTCTATAGACTTGTGATTTTTTTGTAACATCCTAATGGAAATTATTTTGAACATGTACAATGCACCTAGAAAAATTGCTTAGGAACAATTACCTGCTTATGGCACAATAGTACTAAAATCAGTATTTAGATCTTAACAGAGCAAGTTGCATAGAAGTTTTTATAAAGGACTTGCCTTGGTAAATCAAGAATAAAAAATAAACAATTAGATGTTCTTTTGTGCCTTAAAATACAAGACAAGAGATGACCTGATTGTTCTGTAAGATTGTGTTTCTTCCAGCAGTTGATTGTCCTAGAGGTTTTGGTTTTGGCTTTGTCATTCACTGTTGTCCTGTTCTTTGTTTTTTCACTCTAACATTTAATACTTTAGTTGGAAGTATTTTTCCAACTAAAATTATGACTAGGGAGGAAAAGACAATGCTAAGCATCAATTGACATACTGTGCTAGACCTGTGACTGGTGTAAATCAGCATAGTTCCCTTTAAGTCCATAAAGCTAAATCGATTTACACCAGCCAAGGATCTGGCCCATGGTCTTCTCTATCATAGGAGCTTTGAGACAAAAGGTTTGTTTATCAGTATGCCAACTGTATTTTTTTTAATTCACATGTGCTTTCACTCCTGAATGGCACTGCTGGGGTGATGGGCGAATCATTTTGTCTAAAATATGCAATGAATTGAACCTTTTGTGTGAAGCTTTAACCAAACCTTACTTGAGGTTTGAACCCCCTCTTTTCTCTCCCCCTCAAACATGGGTTTCTGTGTTAGTGATAGCCTGATCCTCTACTGGTGAGGCAGTATTTTAGTTGTTAATTTCTGCTTGGAAGTAAAATTAGCATTCATTTTAATATACCACTTAGCAAAAGATAATTTTCTTCCAATTTTAGTATTGGCATTACTTTCTCTATGTAATTCTTATATCTGCAAGAGTCTAAGTTTGGCGTGCTCCAGGTTTGAGCCTAAGAACTATCTATTTGGTCATGGCTTTGTTTGTCTTACTAGTACATCAGTTTAATAGCCATGGCCGGCCTTAGGGAAGAATGCAAACTTGTATTTTGGAACCCCAGGCCCCTGCTGACTCCCTTGGCTTCTCTCCTCACCCTTTGCCTCAAGCTCCATTCTGTGGCCTTACACCCCAGGTCTACCCTGCTTCTTGACCATGACTCCCACCCCCTCCCCAACAACAGTACCTTGGGTGGTCACCCATGTCACCCACCTGTAAGGCCAGCCCTGGTAATAGCTACTAAGTCTTTATTTTAAGACTTTATTTAATTGGTGTTATTAAGTCTATAGTTTAAAGAGCTTATTTCATTGTTAATGACTGCTTTTAATGATTTAAATCAGCCATGTGCCCATGTAATGGGGCACCCTTATACAGGTCTGAAATATCAGAATGAGGCTGTCATCAAGCAATTCTGCTTGACATACTTTAATCCTTAGATTTAAAAGTTTTTCTTCAAAACACTCACTACCATGATTTTGAATTAAATCAAACTTGCTTTCAGCAGCACATAATCAAAACTGCATAATTCAAATTAGTGAAATCTCTAAATCTGGTGAAATATTCTGGCTGCCATGCTTGTGGATGAAGTCTGTTTTCTGCAAAAATATGGGATTTCCAGGTGTGCAATTCCAGTTCTTTCCATGGTTTGTTCCCCAGAGTTTCAGTTTTCATGTCTTCTTCAGGGTAAGCTGCCTTTAATATTGTAATTCACTGAAAAATGTGTATGTGTTGCAATTCCCTCTAGTGGATAGGACCAGAACCGCTCAATTGTGTGTTATAGGCCCTGTGCAGCTAGGGGCCTGTGCTTCTGGAGCAGGAGGATCTGCCATCTAATGTCATTATCCCTGGGAAATTCCAAAATGGCCACACTGTATAGAGTGAGCCATGACAACCTAGTTGGCCACTTATTTCTTACACTATCCTCCTCCCTTTTTAGATCTAGTAAATAATTCTCCTTTTCTGTTCTGGCCTCAATACAAGTAACTCTCAAACTTTCCTACAACTTTCAATAGCTTCTGTTTGCCTTGCATTACTAATAATCACTCCAATGAGGCTGCAGCTAATTTCTAGCGATACTTTGACATGAAGATAAATTGTCTGACTTCTGAGTATTTTATGGAAAGTACAAAATTAATGACTACAATATTGAAAATCCTTTTATACTGAACTAAAGGAAGTCTCATTTGATCTTTTTATCATCTAGAATATGCAAATAGCTGCATTAAATACAGTTGCAATCACTTTTGTTCTCATGGGTCTGTATTCTTATATTTTAGTGCAACAAGAAATATAGCTATTGCCATCTAAAGAACAGGGACTAGTAATTCACAAAAGTCTACCTTTCTTTAGCACTCTTTATGTACTCAAGAGCTCTTTCTTTCTCCTGTGAGGCTGTCATATCTGTGTGTCAGTACTTAGTAATATAATACCACTCAGCTGCAGTATAATTGCTCATAAGATGCAATGAAGAGTTCTTGCTGAGGAGAGGTTTTATTTACTGACTTATTTGAGGAGATTACTACTGAATAAGACAAGAGCCATGTGGACTAATAGGTCAAAATAAAAGAAGGGGGGAAATTGTTTACTCAGCATTAATGTAAGTATAAAGTAAGACTTGAAAATAAAATAATTGGGATTTTAGTACTCATGCAACTATTAAAGAGCAACATACTAAAATTGAAAAATGTATTTAGAAGAAGCACTGAGATCTGAGTGGGTCCTGATCATTCTTGCAGTGTAATGCAAACCCACTGACAAAGCCCTCATTAAGTATATTGTAAAAAATGGTGAATACCTGGTTAATAGCACATCAGTAATGTCTATTGGTTTGGGGAGTAGGAAGGTTGGGAAATAGGTTACTGCAGTTATTCATTGAGCACACAGTAATAATATAAGGTATACTAAACTTTATACTAAAAATTGTATACAGAATTAGTAGTGGCCAAGTCCCTCTCTGTTTCAACTTAATATGAATTTAGTCAACAGGGGCAGGCAGACCTGCACTGGGCGCCATTCCAGGTGACCAGGTAATTGCCTGATGGGCTGGTCCATCTGGCTGGAGTACAGTTGCACTCCCAGCCCAACATGTGCACATTGAATGAAGTGGTTGCCTCCGGCTGCTGCTGCTCACAGGTTCTGACTGAGGACACTCTTCAATAGTACTATAATGGCCATCACCTACATTGCAGCCCAGACCTCTCAGCCAACTATGGCAACCCTGCGCTGCTGGTAGCTGCGTCTCTTCTCCAGGAGTTAACAGAAGTTGAGAGTGAGAGAGTGCAACTCCCTCTCCTGTGCTAAAAGCAGAGAGAAAATACCCCTGATCTCTGTGGCTTTAGAGGAGCTCACCTCCCCCAGAGCTCTCCTTTTTTCTATATCTTCACTGAGTGGGGAAATGAGGATTCATGAGGTGGGAGATCCAGGAGTAGGGGCAGCAAAAGGTGCTTGGCTGGAGACTTTATGGACCAGCTACATCAATGTAACAACACCAGGGACTAAAATTCCAGTGTAGACAAGGACCAAGATTCCAAAGCTAAACTGAACCCTTATGCTCTGCAAATGTATAAAAATAAGGGCACTTTAAATGTCCTGATACAATATAAACTGTATTCTCCAAGATTAAAAGATTTGTTTATAACGACTATATGCCTTTTTAGAAAAGAATAGTGAATACAGAACCATGCAAAACAAGTGCATGGAAGGCTTACATTTTGAATGCCTCCTGCCATAAGTGTGTGCTCTATGAGATTGTACAGGAATCATGCCATACAGGAGTTTATCTCGATCTTTGTCCTTCTTGATAGTTTATTTATCAAGATGCTGATTGTTTCCTACAATTCAGCTTTAAGATGGCTTGTAGTAGTCAATAAGAGTCATGTCTCGAGCATTCAGAAATATGGTTGCCATATGGCTAACTGCACAATAGGCTGAGTATTGAAGAACTCTTATGCTGTTCACTTGTTCTGTGTTGTAGTGTCAGGAACCTGGTGATTAATCCATTTTTCATCCACTGCTACCATAACCAATAAAATTTGCTTCTCATAACTATAATCTATTCTGTTTTCGTCCTGCACTTTGTCAATTAAACCACCCATGTGGATACCTTTTTCAGGCAATTCTTTTTCTACTGAGCCATTCTCAGTACCATAAATGCTAATTCCACTGATCCATTTCCCAATATAAAATATTCAATTATGCTGTACTCTATGTGAATGATGATTACTAGAGGTTAGAACTAGGGGCACCTAGAAGTGATTCATCCATACTCTAATTCAGTGACCTCCTCACTCCTTGTCAGGGGATATGAAGGAACAGATTTATCAAGAACAATGGCCACATGTTTACAGATGTTTCTTGGTAATCATCCTTCCACAGTCAGAAATGTGCTGATAAATTGATGCTTGATTTTTTTTTTAGTTAATTTCCATAGCACAAAACATGCTTATAATGAATCTGTGGTTCTCCCAAACCATCTAACTCAAAGGGAGGACACAGAAGCCATATGCAACTATCAATCTGAGAATGTATTCATGGTACATTGGAAAATATTGTGACCGAAAGAGTATTAAATTATCTGAGAAATGCAAAGGAGCTTGTGAAGAATATTGGATGCACAACACATCAGAAAAGGATTTACCAGCTTCTCACGATTAAAAATGAGAAGGCTAATAATGACAGGGTATTTTCAATACAAGATTCCTTGACTCAGGGACCTGCGTGCTTGCTATTCACCTGGATTTTCAACTTTCAAGTCATGCTGCAAAGCTTATCTAGTCTCACAGGCTTCTCCAAGGGGGTAGGGTAAATGGATTAATAAGAAGGACTTCATTTTAGTGGGTTTAGAGAGTTTTTATTGTGGATGAAAATACTACTGTATTTCTTCATATTTGTTTTTCATCATAATCTCTCTACATATAGAGTAGATGGGTGCAGTCAAATAATGCACTTACGCATATGCCCATTAAAGTAGTCCCGTCTGCATAAAGTTAAGAAATTCCTTAAATGCTTTGCCATATTGAAGTCTGAGAGAGACAAGAAAAGGTGTTCAGGAAATTCAGAATGATGGGCGGTTAACTTAGATTTTATAGAAAATAACCTTTTTTTATCACCTCAGGTTTGTGAATAATTAAAAATAACTAGAGGATCCCACATTCATATGGAATGTTGAATGTGGGTCTAAATTTAGGAGTTTCACTTGTAATGAGTGACAGTTGAGTAGGATGACCAGGCAGTGTGGTTTTCAGGAATGCATCCTAATTTGAAGTGGCTGCCACAATGTCCCAGCAGATTGTCAAACTAGGATTTTGTCACAGTTTTAGTATGACTGCTTGGCTGGCCCAGCCTGCCACTGACTGGCTGTCCTGTTTCCCTCTCTTTCCCCTTCCAGTGGATCTGCCTTTCACCTCGGAAAAGGAGGCACTAAGCGCAATAGGAAGGTGTTGAGGGACAATATCCAGGGCATTACGAAACCAGCTATTCGCCGTTCGGCTTGTCAAGGGGGTGTGAAGCGTATTTCAGGTCTCATTTACGAGGAGACTCCGAGTGCTGAAGGTATTTTTGGAGAACGTGATCTGAGATGCTGTTACTTACACCGAGTATGCGAAGCGGAAGACTGTGACTGCCATGGATGTTGTTTATGTGCTGATGCACCAGGGTCATACTCTGTATGGATTTGGAGGCTAAACCTGTACCAGTAATTCTCAGAAAACATCTATAAACCTCTTCCTTTATTTACAGGAGCTCAATGGGAGTCAGGTGCCTAAAAACATTTGAGGATCTGGGCTGCAGGCCCCAGATGCCTCTCTGCTGGTCCCAAGCATTCAGTTAGCCATGATCTCTGATGAACTGAGTGTGCAGGTGGAAGGGTCTATTTTAAATCTGGGAATACCCAGATGGTAAGAGACATCTCCCAGCAAGGACATCTATGGCAATGAAATCAGTGTCACTATTGATGGATTTAAAAGGGAATTGAACAAGTGAGAGAGAGAGGAATATTGGGTCAGCTGGAAAGAAAGGCCCGATTTTTCAAAGGGCCTTCTAAGTGTGCTGTTGGAAATTGTGAGGTGCATAGTGCTCTGAATATTCTACACATGCAAAATGTTCAGGTACACAAATAGGTAGGCCTGCTGAAAATCATACTCCTGAGCTATCAAAGTATTGCATCAAAAGCAATATTAGCTAGGGGCCCAAACAACAGGTGGTTTGCACAGCTTAAGGATCACCCTTTTAATCTACTTAAAGAACGAAACAAAAAAGCTAGAAAGGACTCTTACAGATTTAAGATCTCAAGGTTCATCAGCTGAGATGCGATTATAAGAGAGCTAATCAGTTTAACCACAAAGTAGCTGATACTATATTTTCTTTGGAAAGCGCCTCAACTAACTCTTGTAGTCTCTCTTTCTATTCCCCCATCCTTCTCCCCCCACGTACAAACATTGTAGCCAGAAGAGTTCATTTTAACTGGCGGAGGGGAGGTATATTTAGAATGTTTCCTACATCCTGACCATATGTCAATTTAATACCATAATAACCTTAAAATCTGAAGTAAGAGCTCTCTGACAATTCATCATCATTCTCATTTGCATTTATGCTCATCTTACTCTCTGTTCAGTTTCAAATGAAAAATATTTCCAGAGCAGGCAGTGCCATGGAAGCTGCTGAAATTGGCTCCACACCTGGTTGTTAATTCAGTCAGAAATCAGCCAGCCCATGCAAGATGTGTGTAGTGTCTAAACTGTGCCAAGCCAAGGGAGTGCAAATACGTTCTTCTCCAATGGACTAAAGTCCAGAATTCCCCAGAAGCTTTGATCTCCTGCCAGAGAGAAGGGTAGCTCTTCTTCATAAGCCTGGATGGACTCATTTAAACAAAAACTTGAAAAATTCAAAGCAAACTAAAGCTGTGGAACACAATTAGCTAAAATGATTGTCTATAGAATTTCAAAACTAGTCCTACCATTCATTTTACTGGTCTTATTCAGAGTGATTTTCAGTAATGGCTAAAAGATAATACTTGGTGGTCTGGAAGGTGTGTATGGCAAGTGCAAAAATGGTGGAAGTTTCCTGTGTAATGCCATCCTTGTCCCCTACCTGTCCTACTTGTGCCTCGCTACTGAACTGGAGGGGGTCAAGTCTAAGGGCAAGAGGATAGTTCAATCATCATGCCTATTCAATCCTTTCCTTTCTTCTGAGACTAGCAGGGGTGTTGGTGCCAATTCTAGTAGCTGGTTTTATCAGCTGGATGCCTGTCTACTAGGAACCTATTCATTTCACATACAGGTCAGCAATCAGCTATCACATAGTACTAATTTTCTATCACTACTCATCTGGGAAGGCCTCCAACCTGTCACTTAGAAGTTAAAAGCTCCCTTAGCAATTGCTTGAGCAGTCCACTCCTCCTGTTTTAAAATATTTTTATACTTTAAAGCCTGTTGCACTTTAAAGTTTTTACGTGAACAATGAATGACGTGAGGCTCCCTGGTATCAGGTAGAAAATCATTTAATGTTGAAAATGGGTGCATGAAGTACTAAGTCCCTAGCAAAATAGTCCTCATCTGTAGTTTTGATAAGAATTGGATTAGGCAGTTGAATGTATACATAAACTTACTAGGCCAAATTCAGAGTTGACATGTGGGTAATGTAATTTAAACTTCCTCACACTTAGGCCCCGATAGAGCTGTTCACGGTGTGTCCATTTACTCACGTGTAGGAAATCTAACCTGGTATAATTTCCATGCTAAGGCACTGGAAGCTGTAAGGTAAAGTAGGTGAGCTCACTTTCACTTACTCGTGGGTTCACAAATTTTAAATCCCAAAGGGACCATTAGATGATCTAGTCTGACCTCCTGTATAACACAAGCCATAGAATGTCAGTAAAAGAACGAGGAGTCCGTAAGCTTTTGTGGGTAAAAAACCCAAAAGCTTATGCCCAAATAAATCTGTTAGTCTTTAAGGTGCCACCAGACTCCTTGTTGTTTTTGTGGATACAGACTAACACGACTACCCTTGTGATAGAATGTCAGTGTTACTCCTGTGTTGAGACCAGTAACTTGTATTTACCTAAAACATATCTTCCAGGTAGGCGGCCAGTCTTGAGTTCAAAAAGACTTCAAGAGATGAAGAATCCACCACTTCCCTGTGTAGTTTGTTCCAGTTGCTAAACACACCCACTGTTCAAATAGTGATGCTTTATTTTTTATTTGAATTTGTCTGGCTTTAACATCCACCCACTGATTCTTTTTATACCTTTCTTTGGTTGGTTAAAGAGTCCTTTACGGGTACTTTCTCCCCCTAAAGGCACTTATGTCCCATAATCAAATACCTAATTCTCACACCTTCCTATTAACTGCTTTTTGCTGTACTTCTCTTTTGTGTTCTTTCTACACCAACATAAACTCAGTGAGCCAAATTCAGAGGGGATCTGTAAGAAGGCAGCATAAGTTACAGAATACATTGAAAAGTGAGTGTGAGTCTAAGTAAATGGAGCCTAAAGGGAATCTTAAATTGATGTAACACATACATTGGGCTGGGAGGGGGCAAAAAAAGGTATAAACTATACCAACTTAGATTTCCTCAACATATTGTCTTTACTTACCTCTAAATTTGGTTCATTGTTTCCAACTGGAAGTGGATTCCTCTGTTTATTTATTTACAGCAGTGTATCGGGGTGGTTACCCGCTCCAGCCCTGACAGGGTAGAAGCCAGCCCTGGGAGAGGGCTAGGAGAAAAAGCCCAAGCTGATTGTGGAAGGAGCTACACCTGGGCCACACCCCAATCAGGGCAGCTGGGCCTTATAAGGCCAGGACAGCCAGAAGCAGATTCCCTCCTCTAGCTGTGGAGGGAGACCGGCCTGGCTGCAGGGGAGTAAGAGGGTACCTGGGAGTGAAGCAGGGCTGGGGAAGAGGCAGGGGAGCTCTAGCCTGGCAACTCCCCAGGCTGCAGGGTCTACCACCCAGGCCCATAGAGGTACTGGGTGGTAGAAGACGGCAGCAGGTCAAACCCCCTTGCCTGTGATAAGTGGCTTTTATACTGCAGTCTGCCCCAGTGAGTGGGCTAGGTGAGGACTGGCAGTAGCCCAGACTGAGGTGAGGTGGGAGTAGTGGGTGGGGGCTCCCTGGGGAAGGGAGACCCACAGAGATTGTTGGGGTATTGCCAGGGTGCAGCACCCCAGAGAAAATGGGGCTGGGGGGGGACATGGGGCCTTGTTGTGGTGGATCCCTGGCCTGCAGAGGGTGCTCCAGGCTGGAAATTGAGCTAATTCCCTGAGAGACCAGCAGGAGGTGCCACAGGGGTGAGTCCACACGCTTACAAGCAGACATCGCTGTTTGGTTAACTCTACAAATAGTGACTCATCAGGACCAGTTTAAGTAAATCTGGGGCACCCTGCAGACTCATTCAGTGGTAATCTTAGGCTCCACATGCAATAGTCTCTCAATCATCTGCTTCAATATCCTGTGGTAAGGCTGCTAGAAAGGTTCAACATCACAATTTGTGTTGGTGGAAATAGACAGTGGGCCTTAATGTTCCATTACGCTGCACATTTTGTGGCCATTAACACAAGTGCAAAGTGGATGTAAAAACACTACCAAATCAGAATGGCAGCAGTTTACATCCACTGTGCATTGGTGTAAATGACTAAGATTCAGGGCAGTGGAGAATCAGGACCACTGCCACCAGAATTTGTATATGTTTGTGGAGGGTTAAGGGAATAGTTGATGGAGATTTCCAATCAACTATTAGAGGGTGACCTTTGTTTAAACCAGCTCTGTTAATCAAATACAGAAATAACTATTTTAAAAGATAACATTTGCTAGCAGTTACCATCATTTTTTTTTACCCTTAGAGTAGGATGCTGTAAATATACCACTGCATTTATACTAGTTCATGGCCTACTGAATCAAGAAAAGCTAAGTCAACTCCTCAGGTTCATGGCTTCACCCTTCAGATGCCTTGATATAGCTCCACATGCTACGCACTTCTGAGAACAGCATGTCACTCTCAGTAATCTGTCTGATTTGTCTTATGGATTCTTAAACTAGTCCTACCATTTATAATTTGATTTACAACCAATATTACAGGTATTTCATTGGCCTCCATTCAGGAAAGTGCTTAAGCATGTGCTGAAGGAGATCCTTGTTCAGGAAAACAATTCGACATGTGCTACTGATTTCAATGGGACATAAGCATGTGCTTATGTGTCTTCCTGAATAGGGATGCTTTCATGAGTTAGGGCCTGAGTGAAGGTTCATAACACATGCCTCTGTCAATCATATGTCTCTAATATGTTCATACTTCTCTATAGCTGAGGACAAACCTGATGTTCATGAAGGGTACAGACCACTCAACTTGTGATCTCAAAGGAATTTTATTGAATTGAAAACACTCTCAACATCAAGCCCTCCTCCTAAGGTCACTGGGAAATGAAAAGACACTCAAGGGATGGAGCAGTGCAGACCCTGTTATTTAGGGGCACTGAAGGTCATTTTAAGCCACCTTTGCACTATGCTGATCCTGAGCTGCCCGGTACTGGGCAGCCCCTTGCTGTAAATTAGTTACTATGGGTGAAATCTTGACCTCATTGAAGTCAATGGAATTTTTGCCATTGATTTTAGTAGGGCCAGGATTTTACCCCATAAATCTAGTTATCCAAAACTGAATTTCATAATTGCCAATCTGAAAAGCCCAATCTTGATTCAGGGACACTATCTAATGTATCAACATTCCAGTCTTGTGTAAATGACCTTATCATAGAAGTCTAAAGTTGCCCCTCCACACATGGTGCCATATGTGGGCTAGGGCTACCTCCATTCTTTGAGATAGAGAGAGATGGGGTGTATGTTCCTTGAATGACTGAATGAGCTGATGTGTAATCCTGGCTCCATTGAAGTGAATGGGTATTTTGCTGTTGACTTCAGTGAAGCCAGAATTTCACCCCACATCTTCAACTGGAGTAAAGTGGTATAGCTCCATTGACCTCACTGGAAAGCTGCTGATTTACACCAGCTAAGGATCTGGCCTAACCTTTCATCTTTGCCCCCATTTTCCTGGTGGTGGGGGGAAGCATTACAAAAATATCTGTACTAATTACACTTTACTTTTGTCTTTATCATGCACTGATGAGTTGTTGGGAACTCATGTGAGCTGCTTACTGACATTGCTGACCCTTGGGCCCTGTAAAGGATCACTCTTTTTATTTATTATGAACATCTGTAGTCCTTTTTCTTGCAAAGATAGTCCTGGAAATGTAATCTGCTAAGAATGAAAGGAATAGGCAGCTGGGCTCTACGCTGCAGCAGAAGACTGTATAAGTGTGTGTACACAAATTATTTTGGATGAGTCTAAGGGAGTTGCAGCGGGAGAAGTAATCTCTCAGGTAACTAGAGGCATATGCATAGAGGATTTAGAATATGAAAACAGAAATCTTGAATTGGAATTTGTCCAGTGGGGAGCCAGAGCAGTGAGCAGAGCACAAGGGTGATGTGTTGATGACAATTTGTGTTACTAAGCAGGTAGGTGGTTGTGTTTTGTAGCAGTTGGATCACTTTCAGGGTGTTTTGGCTTGATTTCTAAATATGAATTGTAATAATCAAAGCTGGAAGTCTTGATTGTATGGATCACCGTGGCTATATCAGTTTTATAAAAGTGGGGCTCATTCATCTGGTCAGTTGCAAATAAAAGTGGGTGTGCTTTAAAAATAACAGGTGACAGGATATAGCTGTTGGATTATCCCCATCACACAAGATGTGTCCTGATATGTTGGAATAAGGCCCATACTCATCTGCAGGGGAACCAAAGAGTTAAATTACAATGGTCTCCTCTTAAATGAAATACTTTGTTAAAGGAATAAACCAGGAAAGAATCAATTTTTATTGCTTGATCATGCTTCTAAACTGATTGCTACTGTAATAAAATTAGGGATTCCATTTCATTTAAAGCAAGGATAGTAATTTTATTTACTTTTTTCAGTCACATCCCCACACAAGCGCACACAGAGCAATCAGCTGCTGCACTTGTTAGTTTGCTGATTAAATACTTTGTCACTTAACTCTGAACTAATTAAAGAGAATTGAAGCTGCTGTGCATCAGCCAAGATGGTATTAACTTTAACCAAGATTCCCATGCGTTTACTCTTCCACTGCCTGCAGATTTTTCTTTCTTTTCAACTAAATGTTTACTAACAAACTCAGCCTAAATTGGCTGGGTTCTGGCTTCTCTGGTCAGTAGTTTTGTTGGCATTATTAAATAAGCAGTAATTCCAGGTAGTTATAGTCTGTTCAGCTTTGCAACACAGAGGTGTATGGTTTCTGACTAGTGGGAAAGCACTGGGGCAGGATGACTAGGGATTAATATGCTTCTCCAGCAACAAACAAGGGTGCTGGTATGATCTAACACCTAGCTATGGTATTTCTAAGACACCCATCTCCTTGTGAGCTGGGTACCAAAGAGTCTAATGTACTAATATAATTACTGATTGCAAGGACTAATTCAACCAATGCCAGTGTTTTAGAACTGGTCTCCCATCTCTTTTTTGGATGAGTTTCCTCCCAGATATCTGGCAATTTGGATCCATTGATATAATAATTTATTATTTGTATTGCAATACCTGCTAAAAGTTCCAATCAGGACCAGTGCCCCTTTGTACTATGGACTGTGCACACATAGCAAAAAAGATGGGGCCTTGGTCCAAGTAGCTTACAAATTCTTTGTTTTAGTGGCTCTCCTTTCCTATGTATCACAAGCATGTGAAGAAATGAATGTATTCTACATGCTGAATACACTGAATTGTTTCTGAAATTATTTCTCCTGTAGGCCTCACTCTACACCAAATGTCATAGACAGTCCAGCATAAGTTTGCTGCAAAAGTCTTAGGAATGTACTCTGCACATTCTGATGATCAGTTAATTACACTTGGTTCATCTTCAGGTGATCTCCAAGGGTCTGAAGATTCACTTGTGCATCTGTTTTTAGAGAATGTATGGTCCCAAGTCATTTTTAAAAACATCCTTCAGGTGATGCTCACATCATGAACAGAAAAAACTTCAGGAGACAATCCTTGCAGGGTGCACACTTCTCCCCAAAATCTCAATAATAGAAATAATTACTAGTAAATAACAAAACACATTCATAACCAGGGTTATCTTGGTTTTTTAAAGGATACTCAGTGTATCAAAGCCATAAAATACTGGTGGTGTATTAAAAAGCAGAGTATATTCCAGGCATTCCTACCTACCTAATAAAAGTTTTAGGGGAAGTGGGTGACTCTGGATATTGGTAATTGAATAGCCTCTAGCCATCCGTTTATATCTAGCCAAAGGCTCATTTCCATTCAAGTCAATGCCAAAACTTGCATTGACTTCAGTGGCCTAAAAACAGCCCCCACGTTGATAGTGAAGGTCATTATCCTCTAATGGTCACAGTGAGAGAAATGAGTATGATGAGAAATGAGTTGGCCAACACAACTCAGATTTGAATAGATCAGTGTCCCCATCACTAACACGCTAACACAAATGGCAACAATTGACATCTTTATAGGCAGTCTGAGCAGAGAGCTTGATAAGGAAGTTTTAAACACCCTCTCCTCCTAGAGCTGGACCCTCTAGGTAAGGGTAGAGGCAAATTTTAAATTCAGATATAATTTTAAAAAAATTAAATAGGTCTCAGTCCAGTCTGTAGTTTGACACCCACAACTAATCATGTCCACAATTTTATGCTCACACAATGTATAGTGTTGTGAACTCACAACTTTATTGCAAGTCTTAGTTATATTTGGTGTTTCTGTTAAAGTCCCAGCTTCTGGAATCATGTGAATAAGTGAGAATCTTTTTTTTTCTTACTAAGTTTCTTGTCTTCATGGCTGTGAAGAAATGCTCAAAAACGTGAATCCTAAAAGCTCAAAAACTAGAAGGCAAGTAAAAGGAATTCAAAATCTATTATATTTAAAATATCCTGATTTTAAGCCAGACTCATGAATTTGGTGGCTTGATTTATGAACTTTGAATGTTTAGAGTTAGCAGTACTATTGCAAATGGAAAATTGGCTGTTTGTTTTGTTTTTTTTAAAGTGGCCCAATAATGCCAAATTTATTCTAAAAAATAGAGCTTTCCTCTGCCCAAACCAAATCAAATACAATGTATTCATAAAGGCAAAGTAGATTGTTTAGCGAAATAGGTATGTCTGTGGAATTTAGGAGATTGTGATGTAGTGTGCTTAACAGAGATGCTAATTTAGACTGATATAATGAGTAGTATTCTCTGTACAAGTTTCACAGTCACATTTTTCAGAATGTGACCAAAAAGGTGGTACACAACATTAGAACTCCTTTGCCATGTATTACTGAAGGAGTTAATGTGCTTTTTGTCATGTCACGTCTTGCAACACTATCATTAAGGCTGTGTCAGCCTTTCTACTATAAACTGTAACTTTTAGGAGTTTATGACTTGTCCATACAAATTCACTCTAGGCTGAAAATTGGCATATGAAGTCTGAGTCCAAGAGCCCGATTTTTGTAGAAGAAAATAACTTGAAAAACAGCTGAAATTATCAAACTTGCTATTTTTAAGCTTTTCCTTGTGCGCACATAACTCAAACCCAACCTGTCTTATACAAGTAAATTTTTTGTTCTTTACGTAAATTAATTACTTTGCATATTTTAATGCCAATCTTTTATTTTAAAGTTATGCCTACAGGGCAATTTTTGATGACTGTACTTTTTGCATGTGTTATAAGATTAAACAAGCCTACAAAAACTGAAGCTCAAAATTAAGGCTACCACTCATGCCATAGAGTTTACTCTGTAGCAAAATCTAGGTAACTCTCAAATAAGATAGCCCAAAATTGATGCTCCCACAGTCACTAGTCATTTTCAAAACTCTTGGTCCCTTTTTCTTAGAAAAATAATAAGGGTGTAAATAATTTTTTTGAGACTTAAAATATAAGAAACTACCTAACCCCATCTGTGTTAACACTGATCTTATGGTGGCACTACCTGGCCCCAATACACAAGGAGTTAACTCCAGTTTCCCTTTCCTGTCTCCTTATGGAAGGTGTACAAGGGAGGGAGAATAAAAAGAGCTGCTGGATAGTCTCGGGGGAGAAAGTGGGATTCTTTAGCTGACATTTAGGGCTGAGTTGATCCCCAGACTGGCAAAGTTTGTTGTTGCTTACTCTTTTTGCCAATGTACCTTGTTTAGAATGTATAGGTGTTTTCTCCTGCTGAACAGACCTTGCTGCCTGTCTGTTTTTCATTTCTGCTCAGTCATCCCTCCAGTTTACAGAGCCATCTCTTGTTTTTGTTGGAGCCCTGTGTAAAATAATCAGTACAGAGCCACATCCACCTCCTACCCATATAACCCCCAATTTCCATGGCCTGTGGGCACTCTCCCTTCACCTCTTTTTGAAGCTCTGCAGGTTGGAAAGTAGATGAGAGGAGACCAAGAGAACACAAGAAAATGTAATATTTCACAGATGTTTTCTCTATCATTATGTTCTTTGTTGTCTCTCCAGTTTCCATTCCCCTCATGATCTTTTTTCATTTCTCCTTATGTTCTTTGTCTGAGACTGAAAGCTCCTTGGACTTGTCTGTAAAGTGCCATGGACACGTATATGAATAATGCACCATGCATGCTATATATATAGCCAGGCATGTCATATAAATGCAGTTTGGCAGAAAGGTATACACACTGCATAAACTATGCAGGCTGTGTAATAATGCTGGGCAAAGTGTATGTAAAATGACATTCCTAAGCTACTTCTGAGCATCAGTGCAGGACATTACACAGACCAGGACAGCCAATGCCAATACTATGGCATTGGGGTAGGACAATATAACAAAATATTTTAAAGGAGAAAAATACAAGAGACACTCTCAACTACAGGGGGTACAAGAAAAGCTAAATTCATCATCTAATTTGAACTGAATTAACTGATGTGGGCAGCACAGGACCTATGACTGGGTCCATCAGGACACAACTCAGCAAGGTGCTCTGGGCTGTAGCTGAATTGCTCTACTCTGTCTGTCTGAGACATTGACCAGCTTCTTGTCCCCTATCAGTAATACATGTTGTACAAAAGCTAGTTGGGGGCACAAGCCAGCTGGCTGGCATGCAAACAGGCAAAGATGGAAAAAAGATGAGGGAAGGAGAAAGTGGCTTTGAGCTATCTTTCTGCCTCTCTCAATCCTAGGGTCCCAAGGGCTGTATCACCTAAATTAGGTACCAGTGCACTGGCTCTGAATTGGGCAGAGCTACAGGCTTGCCAGTCCATCTCCTCCGGTCCCCAGTGATGCTCCAAATGTGGAGTGTGAGGAGCAAATGGCATAGAGCTGGATACACTGGCTTTACACTGTCTGCTGATCAGGTGCATAAATTGATCCTCAGTGACCTTTTTAGGCCAGTGCTTTCAGTGTTCAACACTGGATCAGGGGCTGAGGATTGAGCTGACCATGTTTAACTAGGATGAAAGTTACTAAAACCAAATTCATGTGCAGAAGACTAGAGAATAAGTCTGACATCTGTTGCAAAGCAGGATTAATTAGATATTACTTCAAATGATGATTCCTGGCCCATTCCCATGTGAGCAGCTGGTAAATGCACTGTTCTAATCAGGTTTTTTGGATCAAGATATTTTGTTATACTCATGCAGTCTATTAAGACTTTTATTAGTTTAAGACTTTTATTAGTTACATCAGACTATATTCGTTTGTTACAGACTGTATCACAACCTCTTAAATAGCACTTGTATTCCATGCAGAAGAATGACATTTTAAAAAAAAATAAAGACTGAAAAGTGAAGCATTTTAAAATTACAAAATGCCAGAATTAGTGCTACCTTAATTTGGCCCCCTTGTGTGCATACATTATGATGCAGTCTTAAATTACATAATCTCGTGCTATTTTTTTCCCACTGGACCCCTGCCTCATTCAGTGCACAGTATGGTTGGTGCTCAGGGAATGACAGATGTTCAATATTTCTTTCTATCCTCATCAGTCAGTGTATGGTCCCATACCTTATTAGTTGCACACATCCAAAACATGCACAGAATAAGGAATTTTTAATTCTTCATGGATTTTTCTATGGAGCTCTTTATTGGCGGACCCAAGTGCCTCATACCAACAGTAATGAACCTATCTGCAGAGTACCTTTTGAGGTAGAAAGGTGGTGTTATCCCCATTTCTCAGAACGGTACTGAGACACAGGAAAACTAGAGCCCAGATTTGCAAAAACGTTCCCCAGACTTTGGGTGCTACAATAATTGGGCAGCGAATTGAAACACCGAATTTTTCAGAGGTGCTGAGCATCCATAGCTTGTATGGACTTCATTTGGAGCTGAGTTCTCAGTACTTCTGAAACTCAAACCCGAGGTGTCTCAAGCTGGGCATCCAGAAAATAAGACACATACAAGCAGAAGTTACAAACTTTGGCTGAAATGACTTACACACTTTCTATGTGATGCTGGGCAACAAAGCCAGGAGAAGATCCTAGATCACATTTATCCTAATCCAGAGCTGTATCCCTTTCTTTTTGCGTAGCTCCCATCTTATTTTCCACACACCCATTCCTTATTCACCATTCATCCTCTGCACTGAGTAACATGGGGGGTGCTGTGGAATAATATGTGATCATGTAATTAAAGACTGTATTATAACACATGCGCATACACACAAGTAGACAGAATTAAGGTTGCTTGGACTGCCTTAATTCTGGCATTTCCTAATTTTTGCAACCTTTATAATATTCTTTTAGTGTAATATTTTTGTATGGAAGTTTCGAGGATCTATTTTTTAAAGAGAAAAATGGAGAAAAAAGCCCAGTTCCATCATGTGATAGTATTTACTAGGCATTGACTTTTTGAGGCCACAACCATTCCTAACCACAGGTATTTCCTGTGGGGAAGAGATTTTCCCCCTTTGCTTCTCCAAAAGTGAGTGGCAATGTTGCCATTTAATTTTTAGGGTTCGGGTATAGCCCTCTTCTGTGCAGAGCAAGGAGCTATCTCACAGCCACACTGTCACTGGCTGAGTCCCACTCTGGCTTCTCAGAAGGAACCCGGAGGGAGTAATACAATTCTTCTAACTAGGATTTTGTGAATGGGCAAGTGCAGACTAGAGGACAGTGTGACAGAGAGCGTTATCCATCTTGTTTCACGCCCCTCCGACTCCCAAACCACCTCCAAATCCACTTGGAGTGGCAGCCATATTAACCCCAATTGGAGGGGCTTCTGCATGAAGTGGGCACAATACTGCTGAAGTAGCACTCCCCTATTCTGCACAGGACAAAGAGATCCTCACATATAGGGCTCTTTTGCAGATGGATCTACCTGGGATGCTCTCAGGTGAACATTAACAATTTAAGGTCATAGTCATTAAAAAACAAATATATCCAGCTTCTGTGCTGTGTAAGCCTGTGCTGAAGAAAATAGAACTTGAGGGCTGTGCTGTGGGCAATTCTCAATAAATGCTACCTATTTCCATAACATTATGGATAGCCAGTGACTAGTACTGCTAAACTTTGGGCAAAATTCTGTCCTGATCTCCACACGAGTCCATGGGATTAGTGAAGTAACTGATATCAGAGTGGTTGCTTGGGCATAACTGAAGGAAGAAATTGGCTCAGTGATTCTTAAATTATAACAAACTATGGGTAAAGTAGTATTCTAATTCTCAATAGTTCCTTACTTATCATATCATAGATCTATAGTCCAAACTACAGGATCAGGTCTTTTAGAGTTAATTGCTCTAAGTTGTTTCAGTTTATGTGCCCAGTCCTGCTCCAATAAAATCAGTGGAAATTGTCATTTACACCAATGGCGGTAGGATTTAGTCCTATATGTACTACACTTTACAGTTAAAGTAAATATTCTGTAGACTAAGCTCTTTGGGGCAAAGATAGTCTTTTTGTCCTGTGTTTGTACAGTGCCTACTGCAGTGGGGCGCTGGTTCATGATTGGGTTTCTTAGACACAATTGCAGCACAAATAAACAATGAGAATGATAATACAATGATGCTCAAATATGTTCTATACCAAAAACATCGTAGCTGATCAAAATGCATGTCCCTTTGGGCATCAGATATAAAACAAAGTGCCTTGAACATGAGTGATTTTTCTCTGCCAACTGTCTATAGTTATTTAATCCCTCTAAATCTTCCTGTCCTGGTATCTTTGGTATCTTCTTTGCCACTGTAAAGATTTACTCTGATTACGTATTGCATGTCTCTTAGAAGAAACGATACTCTGAGGTACCCATTTTTCAGGTGATTAATATGCACGTCAGCATTTTTTAAGACCGTTACTTTGACCGTTTCAATTTGTTGTTGTGTAAAATATGGGAAATATCACTTATTTTAAAAGGTTATATTTAATACAGAAATTGCATTCATATACAGTTAAGGTTGTGACAAGCCATGAAATGTGTAAAATTACGAATAATGCAAAACTGACTTATTAGTCAATGGGGTAAATGTTCCAAAGTTCATGATACCTTTGCTTCCCTCCCAGGTGACTTATCAACTCTGAAATCAAAGTAGGCTAAACAGTTGGTATTTTGCCTTGCCATAGGTAAAAGATTTATTTCTTTTTACTCTCTATGGAAAATTATCTTCAATTGTATTGTAATGCTGCGCAAGTATCAAGTTTATTCTTAGCAGTATGTCTCTCAAGTCATGTTGTGAAAGTAATTGTAACTAAGGGAGTATAAAATGTATTATTAGTAATAACATCTTACATTTATACAGAGCCTTTCATACAGAAGGATTCCAAACCTTTTTTGTAAGCCATTGGCAACGTTTTGCTCTTATATCCTTAAGGTAGCTCTCAACTCCAGTATTCTGCTGTTACTGCATGTGTGGCGCTTGTGTTGAGAATAATGGGAGTTAAGTACATGCAGAGAAAGCAGAAAATTGAAAGCAAGATTCTTTGTGTGAATTGTAGATAAGATTTTTGACTACCTCTTCTCCACAGGAACTGCTTTACCTGCCATTATACATTTCTCCTGGAGGCTTTGCGGGGAGAGGGGTGGTGGGAATTTCTCAAGCCCTTAGAGCTGTCTCCAAAATCTTGTGACTGTTGGTGTTTCTTTGACTATCATGTTGAAGGTAGCATATAGTCTTGCTGTGGGTGGCTGCTGCAATCATGAAGGTGACATTAAAGTAGACTAGAGGAAAAAGAAAGCTGGGTCCTGTCCAGAGCAGCCTAAAGAGGATAATTCCTACCATTGGCTGGATTCCCTTAAAGGGAATATACACCTCTACCTCGATATAACAGTGTCCTCAGGAGCCAAACACGTTATAGGTGAAACCGTGTTATATCGAACTTGCTTTGATCCACCGGAGTGCGCAGTCCCCCCTTTCGCCCCCCCGGAGCGCTGCTTTACCCCGTTATATCTGAATTTGTGTTATATCGGGTCGCATTATATAGAGAGGAGGTGTATATTGGGCATAATAGAGGTGTATTGTGGGCATAATAATGCAGGCAGCAATCTTGGTGGTTGTCTCACTCAGAAGCAATATATCAGGCTTTTCCGCTTTCCATTGTACTCGGGTATATCCACACTTATCTCCAAGGTGGAATGTGGTGACTATATCTTGGCACAAAGCAATATTACATGACTATTTAAGAAAAAATATGAAAGTACTATATCCTATTAAAATTCCCTCTGTAGTTTCAAGCAGGGTATTGTAATTATCTAAATGGAGTTTTCTGAGGAAGCACCCCTACATTTAAAAAGTGCTATGAAATCTTTATTAAACTATAATGGTCTATGACCTCAGTTTTATTTCTCTTCCAAAACATGGTACATCCAGCAGCAGCACCAGCTTGGGACATTGATTTAAAAGAGTGACACCTCCTGAATCAACAGTACCACTTTCTGCAGTACCTTCTGTTTTCCATAGGCTTTCCCATCCCAGCCCTGACTAGGACTGACCCTGCTTACCTTGTATAACATCTGATCAGATCACAGCCTGAGATGGTATGGCAGCAAGTAATGTCTTCAACATGAATTTTAGTTAAGAAAATGTTTTGTGTATTTCCAGTTATGGTTTTGTATCAAATTCATTCAGCTATTCAATGGACAGGTCTTATAAGTATCATCCCTAAATAGGATTTCAGGTTTCAGTCCACTCCCCCACACGCAGCCAGGTGCTCCCTTAAGTCTGTGAAAGATTTTGAAAAAACATTTATAATCTCAGAGAACTGGGACATAAGTGTTAAATCTCTGGATGAAGGAGGACAGAAGAGGCCATCAGATCTAACACAGTCAAAGTGTTCTGAGCAGGCTAAGAGGAGTCTCCTGGAGCAGAATAAAAAGGGACAGAAAAACACACTATTTGGGGACTGGGGGTGAAAGGGGAGAGAAAAGCAAGGGAAATGTGCATGTGCGTTGTGACATTTCATCAGCACTACAGCTGACATTATCTTGGGGAAGTGGCTAGGCTTCTGTACTAGAAGATGCATATTTTTCTTACCTGTGGTTTTCACTCATTCATTCAGGTTTCTAGCTGAAAACAAATGATTTGGCCAAAATAGGTTTTCAAGCGAAAAAGTAACCTTCATTGTGAGGATGCAAATTCATATGCACAACATCAAAGCAAGAGTTCAAGTAAAGACTGTTATACTAAATGGTTTTGAGCAAATTTTCATTTATTTTTCTAGCTTAAAACATCACTAGTAAATTCATATAAAATCAGTACATTGACTTTGGATCCAAAGTGAAGGGCTTCATTTTAACCTAAGCCTTGGACCCCTGCTAAATACAACCATATTAATACCTATTTTGACTAGAGATGAGCCTTAACTACAAAACTAAAATTAATCTCCAGACTTCCCCATAATTAGAAGAAATTCAGCTCTGGGGCTTAAATCTCCTTTGCCTTACACCATTTTTAACACCAGTGTAACTTGAATGAAGTTACTTCTGATTTACCCTGGCACAACTAGTAGGAGAGTCAGGCTCTTGGCATTTGACTCAGATCCATTTATAAAACTTCGCCCAGGCCACTAAGCTGGAGATCCCACTCCCAATTCCCTGGTGTTTTGGCCCCACTTCCGGTGTCCATCTCCTTTTCTAATTTTGATTGAAGGAATGTCTACCGACAAATTAAATTAATGTGCACGTGCTGTACTTACTCTGTCGTGATACAATAAATGTATGCTGTGACAAAGCAAATGTGTGTATTACAGGGGGTAATTAAAATGTAAGATTGTTTTCAGAGTCAGTAAGTTCTGAAGAAACCTCTCCCATCTCATCCTATATTTATTCAGCAATGTTTCATTCTAATATACAACACATCAATAATACAAAATATGTATATTCCTTAAAATCTGAACAAACTCTAAATGAGAGCAGTGCAAACAAAGTACAGTTTGGTGGTACAAAGTATTTCTTATGGGATCTGACTACATATAAAAACTTATTTTCTATAATTTGCTTTCCTTTTGAACAATTTATAGTGTGTAAGGAGAAAAGTATACTCATTCTACAAAAGGCTATAATTCCTTGTAGGGATTCTAGTAAGAGCACAAACAATGATAGTGCAGCTCAAGAGATTTGTTCATATCACCAGAATTTCAAGATGAAATTACACCCATAATATATGTGCATATTGGGAGAAGCTAATTTATGGGTACATAGTTTAAAAGCTACTCCTGTCCTTCACTAATTGGTCTCTTGTCCTCCTCTTCTCCCTATTCTGTAAACCCTAAACAATACACAGTCACAATGAATCTATCTTTTTGCTAACTTAAAATTCTTTGGAATTTATAGCTTTGTGATCCCACATAGGGATTTGCCCTCACTATGTCCCTTTATGCTCTATGAGTGAGATTGTAGCTCAGGGGAGTCTTACCACTTGCTAAAAAGCAATTCAGATTGTTTGCTAAAACTAACCTAGTCAGAGTGGAAAGCCAAAGTTTAGCAGTAGTGGTAAATTCACAGTATTCCTTTACTACTCCTCTTGCATTAATTTTTTCTTGCAACATTTTATTGGTAAGCTAGTAAAAATGTTTTTATAGAACTGAAAAAAAAAGTTCTGCAGATAGTTAAAGCCAGTTGATCTGGGAAGGTCTAGGTTGCTCTTCACATGCTTTTGAGGGATCTCCAAATCTGTGAGGGGAACCTAATCTTTAACTTGACCTGATTAACACATGCAGTGTCTTGGACAAAGCGTACTTTTAGAACAGACTTCAGAACACAGTCTAAGGCTTTTGCTCGGCTAGGATTTAAAGGCATGTCCTAATATGTTCTAACAACACATCTTTAAATCCTAGCCTAGTAAAGCCTTAGACAGTGTACTGAAAACATGAAGAAGGTGTGATAGGTTCCCTCTAGGGTGCTGCCTGGAACTGGGGTACCACTGAGCCCTCTGAATCCCCAGGTTTTTCATTCACAGGCTAGAAATCCCTTTAGCCTGGGTCCAGCACTTCCCCCAGTTCAGTCTTTTGTTCCTTAGGTGTTTCAGGAGTTTTCTTGTGTGGGGCATGAAGAACAGATGATGTCACTTCCTGCCTTATAGTTTTAGCATATGGTGGGAACCCTTTGTCCCAAACTCAGATTGTGGAAAAATACTGACATCCCAAGATGGCATCCAGAGTCATGTGGCCTGGTCACATGCCCTTGCATACCTTGCTGAGTCATAGTAGCCATTACTTACAGGCTGTCTGGAACATTCACAGGAAAGTTAAGTTCTTCCAGTATCCATTGTCTTTGCTGATGGGCCATCAGCATTAACTGGCTTTTTCATTGTTGTACCAGAAAGGCTAGTTGTGGGTGTCACCCAGAGTAAGCACGATTGAAATACAGATACATAGTCAATATTCCTAACTTTAGATACAAAAATGATATATGCATACAAATATGATAATCCTATTCAGCAAATCATAATTTTTCCAATGATACCTCACATGATCCATGTTGTACAAAATGCATCATATTTATGCCATAATCATAATATCACTGTGAAGAATATGGGGTGCAGTGTCACAGAAGGATCTACACTTATTGTGAAAAAGCAGTGAGAAAGAGAACAATAAAGTCTAGTCCTCAGTGTTTGTCTTCCACTTACTTATTTCCCACTTAAAGTTAAAGGTGGTCAAAAAATTTGGACTGAAAATTTTTCCTGTTGCAAATGTGGCTTTTGTCAAAATTTGAAATTTTCTGCAGGAAATTTTTTTTTTTTTTTTTTTTTTTTTAATTTTCCAGTCAGGAGAATCAGAACAAAAAGCCTCATTTCAAAATGGTTTGTCTTGGAATGTCAATCTTTTTCATTTTGAAATGTTAATTTGAAGTGAAAATTTTGTTTTGATGTCAATTCAAAATGAAGATTTTATTTTGTTTCATTGTGATTGAAACTATCAAATTTGTTTTTACAGTTTGATTCAAAACTTTTTGGAATTTTGTTTTCCAATAATGGTCAATATTTTGACTTTTCGTTTTGATTCAGAATGGAAGGAAATTTCAAAATGTCATAATTTCCCATGAATGAAAAATTTCATTTTTCCAACAACCTCAAACTAATTTTTCTGTAAATTGCAGATGTAGGTGCACACTCGCACTCTTGATCAGTTCATTTCTTGCATTTTCTTGCTTATATATTCACCTGAGTTTTACCTGGAGGGTCTTAAATGTGAGCACGTGGGCTTTTTTATTTATTTTTTAACTATCCATAGAATTCCTTATGCTGTTTTAGGCTAACACGATTATTTTTATTTATTGCACTTAAAAGCACAGGTTTACACAGTATATCTAATTTTTGTACAGATATGGGAGGTAAATAAGGTGAGGGAGCTAATGGCATCCTAAAATCCCTGTGAAGGAAGGGGAACTATGCCCAGTTGTATCTGGCTACCTACCCTGTCAGATTCAATGCACATTTGAAAGAGAGCTATAGCAAGCTTTGCCAGCAATTCAAAACCTGGCAAGCAGTCCCCTCAGCACTCCCCAACTCACTGTGGTTCACTGACTCACAAGGCAGACGGGGGAGAGAATAAACATCTCCTGAAAACTGTGCCACTGAGCAACCAGGAAATTCAGCTTGTTCCAAGAACGGGAGCTGAAACCATAAGGTAACCTTGGAATGAGGCCACAGCATTACTATTTCATTGTGTAGATAGCTAGAGCATCAAGAAGGCTGGGAAGGGGTAGGAACTTGGCAGTAGAGGATCACTGTAAAGGTTTTCCCCTTTGAGGCTCAGAAAGGCAGAGAAGGAGGGAGGGGAGTGTGGATTAACCCTTCAAGGGGCTGCTTTTAAGTATATTTTCACCCCATGGGAGAGTTCATGTTTAATTTTTATAAGAAATCAGATATAAAATTCACCCACAGGTGTAAAGATTGCAGGAGCCCCCAAGCTCAGCAGTAACTGCTGCACTGGGGCATGGGCAACTGTGACGTGGGCATATAGGTGAACTCTGCGCACCCTAGATGCAGGGGAGGTAGGCTCTGAGTTTGGAGTCAAAACCAGGTATAGTCTCTGGTCACAGTTACACTGTGGGCTCTGGGCGCCAATAGCAATGGGTACGTCTATACTTACTTCCTGGTCCAGATGTAAGCGATCGATCTTCTGGGATCGATTTATTGTGTCTTGTCTAGACGCGATAAATCGATCCCGGAAGTGCTTGCCGTCGACGCCGGTACTCCAGCTCAGCGAGAGGAGTACGCGGCATCGACGGGGGAGCCTGCCTGCAGTGTCTGGACCCGCGGTAAGTTTGAACTAAGGTACTTCGAATTCAGCTACGTTATTAACGTAGCTGAATTTGCGTACCTTAGTTCGAAGTGGGGGGTTAGTGTGGACCAGGCCAATGAGTGACAGCCCTCCTTGCTGGCTGGTTTCACCAGGGGGTTTGAACCAGGAGTCTTTAATGCTAGGCGCATTAGTCTGTAGTCAGTGGCTGTTGTAGATTCTTACCTTCCTATATAGCCTGACCATTACAGAGGGGCAATGATGAACACTATAGTAATGTGTGTTAAATGATCTTATCTGATCTTTTGTGATCAAGGTTTGGTTGGTGGTGATGTCAAATATCACAAGTAAAACTATGTCAGGCTGGGCCAATCCTAAGGTGGGAGACAGTCCCTGATCCTCAAGAAAAAAGCAAAGATGCACTAGCAAGTACTGCTCCTTCAGAAGCAATACTAAATAGAAGACCCTGCCTGGTGCTGAGGGATACAATGTTGCTAGACGTGCCTCTTTAATAATAATACTAATAATAATTAATAAAAAAGAGAGAAAAAAGAAGGGATAAAGAAACAAAGGTCCTGGATGTAGTGGTCATTAAAGAGCCCATGACATTTTCTGCATGTGTGTGAGCGGGGTGTTAAACACAATGGTATCTGGGAAATAGTCCATTTGGATAAATTAAATTCTTTCTGACTCTTCAGTCAGATGCCGTATTATTTTTTGCTCATTGTCCTAAATTGTTGTGCACTCTTACTGTGTGCTACTAAAGGAGCTATCATGTTTCATTCCAGAAGTAAGTGGTTATTCCTGCCTTTAGGATGAAAGGTGTTCTATTTATATAATGACTAGATATCATACCATGAACGCTAATATTGTGAGTATATTTTATTCTTGTTTGTGCAAGTAGTCAGGTAAATGTGTGCTGGGGTTGGAGAATACTTCTAATTAAGTCTCTCTGTAAGCTTAACATGGTATCTGTTAATAGAGCAATTTAGCTTTACCTATATTTTCTAGGACTTCCAGGCAGCAATTAAACTGAATGTATGTATTATGCCTTGTGGTGTACAGTGTCCCTTGCCTATTCAGGTGATCAAATATAATTCAAATGGGAAACCGAAAAAGAGTGAGGTAATGGCAACTCCCATTACAATGGATTCCTCCCGCATAAGTGTAACACTAGCTTCTCAGTAGCATTAATGTTAAATGTTCAGCTCTCTGGTGAATTATCCAGCAAAACTTTTCCTGGAGAACAAATAAGTATCATTGAGTTACTCCTACCTAAGAACAAAAAATGAGGAGAGACATTATGAGGTGGTCTCCCGATAAGTACTACAAATAATACTTTTATTGAAATATGCATATTTTTTTCAAAGAAAATTATTTAAATATTAGTAAGTTATGATAAGTAGACTAAAAAGGTAAAATATATAATATGGTCTTTTCCCCCAGATGTTACAGTTCAGATATAAAGAGGGAGCTGAATTTGGAACCACTTATTTTCCAGTGAAAAATATTTTTCTATAAATCAGAAATAGCTAATTCTTTTAAAAAAATATATCAGGCCATTATTATTCATCAGCCTTCATTTTGGGGGGAGGGATAGCTCAGTGGTTTGAGCATTGGCTTGTTAAACTCAGGGTTGTGAATTCAATCCCTGAGGGGGTCATTTAGGGATCTGGGGCCAAAAAAAAAAAATCTGTCAGGGACAGTACTTGGTCCTGCTAGTGAAGGCAGGGGACGGGACTCAATGACCTTGCAAGGTCCCTTCCAGTTCTATGAGATAGGTATATCTCCATATATTTTTTTTCATTAACCACATTATAATAATGTATAAACAATGGGTTGTGTATGAGACAATTGCACTGATTTAACTTGTTTTTTAATTGAATATAGTAAACTTATGCAATAGGCTGCACAATTACCTGTAGTTCAGTTTATCTTAAACCTATTCCTAATTGCTTTGAGCTAAACAAAATGCGCCACTTTTAAACCAAAGTAAGTGTGTTCACACAGCCTTTGGCACTGGTTTAACTGCATCTGTTTAAATTCACACCTTAAGTTAACCAAGGCAACTTTTCTGTGCAGGCAAATCTGTAGTTTCCAATTATTGTGATGTCACCATCCTAGTTCTCCAAACATTATCAGAGTCCTTCTGGAAGGACCTGAATTTCAGGACCAAAAATTCTTGGTGTTTGTAATGTAAACAACAAGCAAGGAAAAAAAAAAGATAAGAAAAGCTGACCTGTCTGTAATATATCCTCAAAGAGCATCACCTTCTTTTCCTTTTCAGACCACTGTTTACTTATTTATTTAGTGGTTTTTGTTATTTATCAGGTTGGGTACTGAATAAATGGATACTCCTGTTCTGAGGAACAGGAGACTGTAGGTTAAAAGCAGTTGCCTGAATTTGAGTTTCTGACTCTTTGTGATTTAAATCAACTGTGACACGGGGCAAGAGGAAATAATGTGTAGTGGCTAGAGCAAGAGACTGAGAGTTAGGGCTTCTGAGCTCTATTTCCAGGTCCGCTATCATTTCTCAAGATGACCATGTGCAAGTCACATGAGCTCTTTGTGCCTCAGTTTACCCATTTATAAAATAGAATTCAAGAGTTTGAGGAAAAATAAATGTTTGGAAAAGCCTCAGGTGAAAGGTCCTATAGAAATGCAGAATAAAATATCTAAATATTATTCTATGCAGGAATGCTGAATCTCAAAACACTTTACCCTGTATCATGAAAAGCAAGACAAAATGTGACTGGTTGGGTTGAGCATCTATTACTGGCTTCTCTACCATTGATTTCTTCCTCCATCTAGGAGACAATTAAGCTGTTTAATCTTAATCATTGTGCTACCTGCCAGTTTTGTGCTTCCTAAATTATGGTGTTCTCTTTGGAAAGAAGTAAAAAGTGTGTGTGTGTGTACATGTACACCTCTACCCCGATATAATGCGACCCGATATAATACGGGTTCGCATATAGCGCGGGTAACCCTGGGGCTCTGGCAGTGGGGCTCGGGCAGCGCTTTAAAGGGTCCAGGACTCCGGCTGCTGCGGGGAGCCCCAGACCCTTTAAATCACCGCTGGAGCCCTGCTGCCGCTACCCCGGTGCTGCAGTAGTGGGGCTCAGGCGGCGATTTAAAGGGCCCGGGCTCCCTGCAGCGGCTGGAGCCTGGAGCTCTTTAAATCACCGCTGGAGCCCTGCCGCTGCTACCCCGATATAACGGGGTTTCACCTATAACGCAGTAGGGATTTTTGGCTCCTGAGGACCACGTTATATCGGGGTAGAGGTGTGTGTATATATAAAAACATGGTGGGGGCAAAAGAGAAGTGTCTGGTGGGCAAGGAGGTTTTGGAGTCAGTGGCTGTGCCACATGTGTTTATTAAAGCATCAAGAATCCACTGTTACTTCAGGCATTATATACAAGACTTCATTAAAACAGTGTAGGTGCTAAAATAACCTAATGTAGATCATGTTGGCTTACAGGGAAAGGGGTCATAAAGGTGGGTCTGAGTGTGAAGAGAATGAATGGGAATGTGAGCGAGAGTATTGGTTATAATAGTAACCACTGGAGACTGTGGATACTGACCTTTCTCATGATAGGGATATTAACCTTTTGCAGCCTTGATACATCAGGTACAAAGTGCCAAGTAACAGCACTCTTAACCACACTCCTGTGTGACACACCTTTATTATAGTGGCACAGCCAGCTCTGGTTCCTCTCGCAGGCAATTGACTTTAATGTCCCTTGTTGACATGGAAGGTGAAGCTGGCCCAAGTCTTGTATCAGCATCAGAAAGCCATCCAGGTAGCTAAGCCAAAGGCCATGGCTATTTTTAAAGTCACTCAAAATTAGTTTACTTGAATCCACAGTCGGGTGACCAGATAGCAAGTGTGATAGGGACAGGGGGTGGGGTTAATAGGTGCCTATGTAAGACAAAGCCCTGAATATTGGGACTGTCCCTATAAAATCGGGATAGCTGGTCATCCTAATCCATAGAAGATTTTGTTCTTGCAGCCGTATGGGAGGGCACCTCTCCTCTATTGAAAGCAGATATGCTGCTACTTGAAGGGAAGAGCAGCAGAGAAATGAGGGCATTGGGAACGGAATGTTGGCAGAAAGCAACAGCTACTGCTCCTACCTGTTGTATTGGTTACAAGCTTGGGGAAGACTGCTCCCGCAAGCAAAATCCAGTTATGAAAAATGAATAGCAGTATGTCAATCTAAGGAAAAGCCTGGGAAGAGGAAGCAACTGCCATGGACTTCCTTCCCCACAGGAAATATTAAGAGACTGTTCATAATAGAGAACAAGCATCTGCAGCCAGTTGGCCATACACAGATAGAGTACCCAAGCAAAAGTAACAAAACAGCAAATGTAAATAACAAGGAGCACAGGAATGCTGAGTATTCAGTGGAAGGCATATTCTTGCATTAAGGCCTTAACCACAGTGTGCACAATAGCCCATGTCAATGGATGTCTGTAGGAAGGTTAGATGGGGTATTTCTGTGGGACTTTTAATATATTAGTAACCTTTTAAGGTATCAAGCAGGGGGATGAAAGGAAGGAGAAGCTGCCCAGCACATATATTAGCTACATTACCAGGAGTTGTACATAATCTGCATCTCCCTGCTTGCATGGGTGTGGAATGCCACCAGCACCCCCAGGGTTCTTTGTGGCTGCCCAGTCCCTGCAGGTGTCATGTGCCAAAAGTTAGAGTGTAAATTGATCATTTATGAAGCGTCTCCTCTGATGTCACTGCAGTCTAAGGCTATGAGGGTGCTGCCCAGGAGTCCTTGGAACCTTCTTAATGGGTAGCCCAACCCCGAAACAAACAAACTTTCATATATGTGTGAACCTAGATACATTGGATCCAATGATGATTTTCATCACAAACCTATGTGAACCAAAACCAATAAGGTTCCTGTAGTTCTAATCCTAATTCTAAACACATGAAATATAACATGAATAGCAACTGTCATTCACGTGAACCACTTTTTTTAGAACACCAGTGTTTTTAGATCACCAGGTAAATGAAAGCATAGAAATATTATTATAGTTGTGATCTTAAAAGAGTTAAATTAACTAAATTGATATCGTGCTTTATCTGGAAGCATATTTAATTGGCTTATGCTTTAAAGGAACAGGGTGGAGAATGAACTTGGCACTAAACCATCAAAGAGGAGGGTTGTTGTTTTTTTTGTTTGTTTTTTTTAAAAAGACTAGATAAAGTTAAGGTAATATAAGATCAACAAAATAAAAAACCTCTAGTACTTTTCAGGTTTGCTGCCCGAATTCTTAATTGTGTTATATATTACAGCCCAAGTCTATGAATTTTAGATCTGCACAACACCCAGGTGGGTGTAAAAGTTTCAATGGTCAAAGTAGCAGGATGAGAGGAAAAAAACCCCACTAAAAACACTGAAAACTTGGAAATGCCTATGCTCATGACTGCACTAGTCTTTTGTGTATAGTCAATCTTCAGCATTGAGGCAGGTCAGAAAATTATAGAAATGGGCTGGAAGGGACTTTGAACGCTCATATAGTCCAGCCCATTGTGCTGAGGCAGGACCAAGTAAACCTAGACCATCCCTGACAGGTGTTTGTCTAATCTAAAAATCTCCTATGATGGGGATTCCTCAACCTCCCCTGATAATCTATTGCAGTAATTAACTACCCTTATAATTACAAAGTTTTTCCTAATATCTAATCTAAGTCTCCCTTGCTGCCCATTACCTTCAGTGGCCCTGGAAAACAATTGATCATTGTCCTCTTCATAACAGCCTGTAATGTAATGCATTTGAAGACTTATCAGGTCCCCTCTCAGTCATCTTTGTTCAAGACTAAATTTGCCCAGTTTATTAATCTTTCCTCATAGGTCAGGTTTTCTAAACCTGTTATTGTTGCTCTCCTCCAGACTCTCTCTAATTTGTACAGGTCTTTCCTGAAGAGTGGAGCCCAGAACTGTACACAGTACTCCATCTGAGACTCAGCAGTACTGAGTAGAGCAAGACTATTACCTCCATGTCTTACATACAATGCTCCTATTAATACACCCAGAATGATATTAGCCTTTTTCGCAACTGCATCACATTGTTGGCTCATATTCAATTTGTGGTCCAATATGACCCCCCAGATACTTTTCAGCAGTACTATGGCCTAGCCAGTTCCCCATTTCATATTTGTGCATTTTATTTTTCCTTTCTAAGTGTATACTTTACACTTTTCTTTATTGAATTTCATCTTACTGATTTCAGACAAATTCTCCAATTTATCAAGGCCCTTTTGAGTTCTAATTGTGTCCTCCAAAATGCTTGCAACCCCTCCCAGATTGGTGTCATCCACTATTTTTATGAGCATACACTCCATTATCCAAGTCACTGGTGAAAATATTGAATAGTACTGGACCCAGGACAGACCCCTAGGTATGTTCTCTCAGTTTGACAGCAACCTATGGATAACTACTCTTAAGTACTTTTTTTTAAACCAGTTGTACACCAACCTTATAGTAATTTCATCTAGATCACATTTCCTTAGTTTGCTTATGAGAAGGTCATGTGGGACTGTGTCAGAAGCTTTACTAAAATCAAGATATAGCACCTCTACTGTTTCCCCCCATCCATTGGGCCAGTAATCCTGTCAAAAAAGGAAATTAAATTGGTTTGGCATGAAAATTGTTCTTGATGAATCCATGTTGGCTATCACTTATCACTCTATTATCCTCTAGGTGCTTACAACCTGATTTCAGTATCATTCCAAAATGGGAGGGTTTGCTTGGAAAATTAGATGAAAATGGGCATGGGGCAATCATTTTAGTTGAAATCTTCCATGGAATACTTCAACTTCATTGAAAAATTGAAAACTAAAGAATTTCAATTTGGAAAAGTCACAGTGGTGTCTCAAAAGTTGTTGTTCTGGTGCCTCCATTCTCTCCTTTGGGTTGGGTTCTTCAGCCAGACTATGTCTCCCATGATGCCCCACAGGCTCTTCTGTTGCTGAGCCACAGTGGTGCATCAATGGAGTTTCTAGCCATGGCGCCTCATGGAGATGTAATCTGGCTGGGGAAGCCTGGTCCATAGTGGAGAATGGGGGCACTAGGCATCAGAACTACAACTCCCATGAAGCACTGTGACAGCATTTCTAACTTATATTTTTTGGTTTTGCAGTGTTAGGGTTTTTTTGACGAAAAGTTGAAATTTTCCATCAGTTCTACTCAATATTTTGTTGATGGTCACTTGCATTAACTGTCTTATCCACTAAAAAAAAAAAAAAAATCAGTCTCTTGCACGGTCTGGGGAGAACATGCTGTTCTTCTACAGGCCCTGTAAGAGAGTGTTTACCTGCTAGTAGCTTAGCTACAGAAAGGCTGCATTTTTTGAGTTTGCAACTAGCGAGGTGTCTCCTTCTCCCAGGACCCATGTGTATGGTTTGGGAGCAATGAGAGAGGCCTTATTTGGAGGCTGGGAAAGAACCCCTTTGTTCCTTGAATCTTTTCACAAGGCCTGTGAGTTACTGCAACTTGTGGAGAGGCTAGTAGAGACTCACTCTTCCTTCCCTAGCCCACTGATTAGGACCAAGAAACAATGGAAGAGACAAGAGTTGGGGTGTAGACAGGTGGCCTTCTCTTTAATTTCCAGATACTTGCATTGTCCCAAGAAGCAATAAGAGCCTTGAGGGGTGGATGAGCCCTTATTCTGAATGAACCCCAATATGAAGGGCTGAGGAGCTAAAACTTGGGGGACATTCTTTCTTCTTCCCCCCCCCCCACCCCCCCGAAGAAGGCCAGGGAGCAAAGGGAGACTGGTAGGGGTATAGCTCGGGGCAGATCGTTCTTTACTCCCAGATCGGTGTATGGGGTCAGGGAACAATGGCAGTTGGGCAGCAAGGAAGTAGCCACATTTCCCCAAGACCCCCCAGTAAGTCCCTTGCAGGAGTTTTGATATTTTCAGGCCCACTCGCTCTCCCCTGCCAAAAAGACCCTTATGTAGAGCAATAGGGAAGTGTCCATTTTAAATGGATGGTGTTTTTTTTTAATTTTGGGATGTACCACTTAAATGGTGTGCTATCCTAAACTCTATTTAAAAATATAAACAGTTTTCCGGTGTCCCTAGAGGAAATGGCCCCCCCTTAAAACATTTGGTCAGCTGAGTTGACTTTCTGAAACAAAGTAAATAAACCATGTAGAAGATGGCTTTCTACATGCCCAAAACACACGATAAAACTTAGAATCAGGATTGAAGTGTGTTTGTCATAGAGGCATTGAGTGGATTTACTCATAGGTTGCCAGTTTTTGCAGAGAGAAAACACCCTTTCCCTTTTTCTTCTTATTATAAAAAAAAAAAAAACCTAGAGATAATGAGTGCAAATGATTTAAACTAAGTTGCAGTCTGTATTATAGAAGCGAGGAGCAAGACCAGTAAAATCCCCAGAATGGTGTTTGGAATTAAATGTGATGAGGACAGTGGCCTAAGTGGGAACAAATGAACTTCCTAAACAAATCAGTTGCAGAATTTCAGCAGATGAAGGTGATGCAAGTACAGTATGCCACATAAGAGTGAAAGTTCTAGCTCCTGACACCACCAGGACCCAGTAGTTTTTAGAAGGACAAAACATGCTCAACCTTGTACCAATCAGGTACCTTCTGCCAGATGGGAATTAGTAGCAATGTTACACTAGGGAGTTAAGCCCATGTTGCTGACTCAGTATTTGTTAGTGCGGTAGGTCATTCCGGCACAGAAGCCAGCAATGACCATGCTTTGCAGAATTGGAAGCAAGACAGAGGAAGAATGAGGGTCATTAAAACACTTGCAGCTGAAAAAATAATATTTTTTTAGACTGGCAAGCTTTGAAACCACTGTAGTCAGTAGAAATTCATAAAATAAATCTTACCATAAAATGTATCTTCCAAGAGTTTCCTTTATAGCAGGCTTTATTTTTTTTTTAAATTGATATTCAATCTTGGAAGATATTTACAGCTCTTAGGAGCACAATGATTCCTGCCTTTCTTACTGTTTTGATGTTATAGCTTGAAGAACACCGTTTGACATGCTGATCTTTATTATCAACCCAAGGTGGATTATAAAATCAAAGGAAAAAGACATTGGCTTCCCTGTTTCTTAGGGTCACTCATTACAAAATATGCATAAGTGGTGAGCACCCAAATCTACAGATGAAGTAAATATGGAGCTCTGGGTGCTCAGCACCTCTGAAAATCGGGCTCCTAATATTTTGTATTAATTAATCACATCTGAGACATTGCTAGGGGTCTGTTGTAGAAATTTAACTCTGTACCCATGAAGTCTAGTCACAATTCAAGCTATAACTAGCCACTATTTGTTGCATGCACTACTCAAACCTCCCCCAATAGGCATTACCCTTATAAAGCCTTTAAATCCTTCCCTCCAGAGCTAAAAATGGATGCTGGCTACATGAAGGGATGTTCTCTTGAGTAACTGACAGACTCGTATTGTGACCAAACAACTTTGCTTATGGATGCTACCAGAGGTGAAAGTAAGCTGGTCCAGTCTGGTGTACCGGCAAGAGCTGGTATACCCGTGCCGGACCGGCTTCTCTGGCGGTGATTTAAAGGGCCCAGGACTCCAGCCGCTGCAGGGAGCCCCGGGCCCTTTAAATCACCGCCGGAGCTCCGGCAGCCAGGCTTGGGCGGGGAATTAAAGGTCCCAGACCTCCGGCCCCTGCCCTTTAAATCACCGCCGGAGCCCTGCCACCCCTACCCCAGCCCTAGCCCAAGCCCTGCCGCCCCGGGGTAGCGGCGGCAGGGCTCCCGTGGTGATTTAAAGGGCCCAGAGCTCCACGGCGGCCGGAGCCCTAGGCCCTTTAATTCGCCCCTGAGCCCCAGGGCTCCCAGCTGCCTCTGCAACTGGTAGCTCCGGGGTGATTTAAAGGCTCTGGGGCTCCAGGGTCTTTAAATCTTGAAAGGCCCCGCCTCTTCCCATAGAGGCCACACCTCTTCCTGTTGAGGCCACGCCCTCTCAGGACTCCAGCATACCAGTAAGTCCTTTAAGTTACTTTCACCCATGGATGCTACAGAAAAACCATAAATAGATCATTCTCAAATAGTCCAAAGTTTACCAAGGAAATTAGTTCTATTGTGACCGATCAGATGAGGGGAAATATTTTTCCATTTCCCTTTTCTCTTACCATGGCAGGAACCCAAAGTTTACAAAATAAGATTGTTCCATTCTACTAATAACGCTATTAAACCCAGGTCTCTAGTGCAAGACATTCTATGGAATTTAAGTTGCAAAGGGGAAATCTAAAAAGATAAAAATGGGTTTGGGAGGAAAATATCTTAGTGTAACAGTACCGTGGGGGTATTAAATGAAGTGCAAACTGGGACCACAACTATAGAAAGATTTAGAATGAGAAGACTTGCATGACTGATACCTAACAAATGAAAACTTATTTGTGTCTACCACAGTGGAGAAATTCAAATTTCAATCAAAACAGATTGTATATTGTGACAAAGCTCTGTCCTTGTCGCCATGGGTCCCACATTTCCTGGTGGATTTCACTAGCCTCAGAGGCTCACTGTGACCCTCCACGTAGCCCTTCTCTCTCTCTATAGGCAAGGGTCACAGCCTACTGAGCCATTTTCATCATAAGCTACCAAGGGAGGTGAGAAAAAGCTATCCTCCCTTACACAGTCTCTGTTGTCTCCCAGTCTCAGTGATTAATCAGGGAGGCAAAGGGGAGAGCCAGGGCCCACCCTCTACTCCATGCTCCAGCCCAGGGACCCTAATAGTATCAGTTATGGTAGCTGACTTTTTAGAGACAGGACATGTACGATTCCCTGGGCTACTTCCCCACAGCAGTCCCCACCCCCACTTCCTCAAGCTCCACTTCACTCTTACTTCAGGGCTTGCTTCATTCCTTGTGCCTGATATGGTGTGTACGTCTTAGCCTCTCCAACAGCACAATTTTCTCCTACAGCTCCTGACATGCGCACCCACCTGACTAACTGGGAGGCTTTTAACTAGTTTCAGCCAGCCCCTGATTGGGACACCTGAAGCCAATCAACCTAGTGTCCTCCCTGCCTTCTGGAAAGATCTTAATTGGCCTCAGGTATCTTGATTAACCTGTAGCAACTGCTATTTGGTTACCATGGTAACAGGGATTTGTTTAGCCTGGGGCTAACATACCTGTTTCTCACTACTTCCCTATAGCCATCTGGCCTTGCCCCGGCACATATCCCCCCCACTGTGCTCAACACCATAGAGTTGGGCAATTTGGGACACCAGGCAGTGTGCTCGTGACAGACCATCAGCGTTGCCATGGTGGCATCCAGCCCTGTGCTGTATGCGGAACTGGAACAGTTGGAGGGATAAGAACCACCTGGTGACCCTTGCATTCTTTTCCTTATTCTGCTGCATCCACTGGAGTGGTGCATGGTCGGTCACAAGAGTAAATCACCTGCCTAAGAGGTAATAACACAATGTCTCCGTAGCCCATTTGACAGCAAGGCATTCTCTCTTGACTACTGTGTACTTCTGTTCTCTTGGGAGCAGCTTTCTGCTTAGGTACAGGATCGGGTGGTGTTCTTCTCCAACCATTTGTTACAGAACCGCCCCCAACCCCACCTCAGAAGCATCTGTTTGTAAAATACATTCCTTGTTAAAGTCTGGTGCTATGAGTATGGGGTCATTACAGAGGGCCGTCCAAAGGGCTATGAATGCCCCCTCTGATGCGTCGGTCCACTTCACCATGTCTGGACCTCAGGCCGTCACCAGGTCCATTAGGGGATTTGCCCTAGTGGTGAAGTGGGGAATAAAACATCTGTAATAGCCTACCAAGCCTAGGAACGCATGGACCTGCTTCTTTCGGGTCGGCCGGGGCCAGCTTTGAATCGCCTCTAGCTTATTCATTTGGGGCTTCACTATGCCCCTTCCTACAATCTCTCTCAGGTACCTAGCCTCTGCTAGCCCTATGGTGCATTTAGCGGGATTAGCGGTGAGGCCAGCCCACCTTAAGGTGTGCAGTACTGCCTCAAATTTCTCCACATGGGTTCCCCAGTCTGGCGTATGGATGATGACATCATCTAGGTACGCGGCCGCATAACTAGTATGCGGCTGCAGCAGTTTATCCATGAGGCGCTGGAATGTGGCCGGGGCCCCATGTAACTCGAAAGGGAGGACAGTGTACGGGAATAGCTTGTCTGGGGTGGAGAACGCTGTCTTTTCTTTAGTCAGTGGAATACCCTTTTGTCCGATCCAGTGTAGTCAAGAATCGGGCACTACCCAGTCGATCAACAAGATGCGTGATATGGGGTATGCATCGAATTGGGATATTTCATTCAGTCAGCGAAAGTCATTACAGAATCTCGTGGTACCATCAGGTTTAGGCACTAAAATGATTGGACTGGATCACTGACTGTAAGATTATTCATTACCCCCAATTCTAACATTTTCTTTACTTTGGCCTTGATTCCTTCTCTTTTGGCTGCTGGGATACGGTAGGGTCTCAATGTTACCTTGGCTCCGGGGATCGTGCGAATATGGTGATAGGTCTCAGTCGTCTGCCCCGGTTTTGTAGAGAACACATCTCAATTGCGATTAATCATGTCGGCTGCCTCGATCTTTAGGATCGGCATCAAGTTGGGTGATATCCTCCTGGGGTAGGGTCTCCTGGGTGACTAAGCATGCCTCTCGATCGTGCCAAGGTTTTAGAAGACTGCCGCACCTTATAGTTCACCTCTCCCACACCTTCAATCACTTCATAGGGTCCCTGCCACTGGGCCAACAGTTTACTTTCTGCTGGGGGCACCAGTACCATCACCCGATCCCCTGGTTGGAACCGTCGAAGCTTTGCTTGGTAATTATAAGGGATTCGTTGGGTCTCCTGTGCTCTCTCCAAGTGTTCCCATACAATGGACATAACTTGGGCTATCCGATCCCTCACCTGCAGTACATGCTCGACTATGTTCCTTACAGGATTTGATGACTCTTCTCTAGCTATATCCAATATGCCCCGGGGGTGGCGCCCGTATAGTATTTCGAATGCAGAGAAACCCCTGGAGGCTTGCGGAACCTCCCGGATGGTGAACATGAGGTAAGGCAATACTGTATCCCAATCTTTCCCATCCTGGCTCACCACTTTCCTCATCATGGCCTTGAGGGTCCTATTGAACCTTTCCACAAGGCCATCTGTTTGCGGGTGGTATACAGAGGTCCATAGGGCTTGTACATGGAGCAATGAACAGAGATCTTTCATCAGCTTGGACACGAAAGTTGTCCCTTGATCAGTCAATATCTCCTTGGGTAGCCCAACCCGGGCAAAGATCTGTACTAGCTCCTTAGCTATTGTCTTGGAAGCCATGTTGCATTGTGGGACGGCTTCCGGGTTGCATAGTCTAGTACAACCAGCACATGTTGGTGGCCCCAAGCTGTCTTCTCTAGGGGCCCAACCAGATCCATGGCTATGCGTTCAAATAGTACATCTATTATTGGAAGAGGTATCGAAGGGGCCCACAAGTGTGGGAGAGGGCTATGTAGCTGACACTCTGGACAAGAGGTGCAGTATCGCCGGACAACTTCGTGTACTCCTGGCTAGAAGAGGCTCCACAGGATCCATGCCTGGGTTTGCTCTACCGCTAGGTGTCCTCCAAATAGGTGACTGTGGGCGAGGCTCAATATGGCTTTTTGATGTTTTCGTGGCACCAGAAGTTGATGCATCTCTTGCTCCTGCATTTGCACCATGCGGTACAGTAGATCTTTCTTCACTATAAAGTAAGGTCCTGGACCTCAGACCTTCCCGTCCATGGGTATCCCATCTATCTCATCCACCTCTTTCCTGCTATCATCATATCTAGGGTCCTCCACCTGGTCCCGCCCAAAAGTCTCTCTCCTGGGACTAACCTGCCTGAGCTCCTAGGGGCTGGCTTCTGCTTCTTCCAACGGCTCGCTGCCATCATGGCTGGGACCAGCCTCCGGCTCACCTTCCGGGTTGGTAGTTTCTCTGATAGCTGCTCGTGTCCATCTGCCTACTAGGGCAGTCTTCTGGCCCTGGGTCAGGATCTGGGTTCCCAAAGCTTTCACAGCCTTCCTCTTTTTTTTGTCTTCCGGGTCTTTTGTGGGGGCTGAGAACAGATCCTGAGAAATCTCAGTGAGCATTGGGGGTTGACATTCCCCCAGTGACGAGTCCCTACCTCCCTCCAGCCTCTCCAGGGGGAGTAAATTATCAAACCCTGGATAGTCCCTCCCAATGACTACAGGATATGGGAGTTTAGGAACTACACCCACTGTCACCTCAATGGGGTTCCCCTGAACCTCTATCTCCACCGGGATGGTGGGGTAATGGCTCATGGCTCCATGCATGCACGCACATCACTGCTACATGTTTGGCTTGTAGCAGCTGGCTACTTTTTACCATCTTACCCGATATAAGGGTGATAGCACTCCCAGAGTCCACAAGCGCTGTAGTCTCTGCTCCATTTATCTTCACCGTCCTGGTGTAGTTATGCGGGGCTAATGGGACGCCCTCAAGGTGGATAAGGGAGCACGGGACCTCCCAATCCCCCAAGTTACATTGCATAGGTTCCTTGGTGCTGGGACACTGTGCTGCTGTGTGTCTCCACTCCCCACATGCATAACATCTATAATTGCTTCTAATCATTCCCCTATCATGTGGGCTAGGGGGGGTTCATCCCAGGGTTTCCCCCCCACTCAGGCCAATCCCTTCCTCCTGGGGTCCCTGCTGGTTTTCGCCCCCCCTTCTTCCACCTAGGACTCCCCAGGGGTTTGGCTGCCCAACCTTCCAGGGTTGGGGTCGGGTGCTTGCTTTGAAAGGGGCCTTCCTTGGGTAGTTGGGTCAATTCCCTGGCTGTCATGCGTCTTTCTACCAGCATGATCATCTCATCATAGGTGGACGGATCGTTCTGGTCTACCCATTTGCGGAGATCTGGTGGCAGTCCTCGCATGAAATGGTCCATGACCAGGGTCTCCAAAATCTTCTCTGGACTGCACATGTCAGGCTGTAACCACTTCCACGCGAGGTGTCTGAGGTTGAATAGCTGGGACCTCGGGGGTTTGTTCCCCTGGTATTTCCACTCATTGAACCTCTGGGCCTGTACCGCTGCCATCACTCCTGATCGTGCTAGGATTTCTGCCTTCAGCCAGGTATAGTCAGTGGCATCCATGGCAGGCATGTCAAAGTAGGCCTTCTGGGCCTCTCCACACAAAAAGGGGGTGAGAATGCTGGCCCACTGCTCCTGGGGCCACGCTTCCCACTGAGTAGTCCTCTCGAATGAGAGGAGATATGCCTCTATGTCATCTTCCGACATCATCTTTGGCAGACAACCAGTGGCCCTGGACCCCCAGGCCTGGGTGGTGAGGATCTTCAGCTGGCCCACTACCTCTCATAAGAGGGCACAATCTTGGGTCACCTGGCCCATCAGTAATTGATTGGTTTCCTGCTGTAGACACATAGACTCCTGTTGCGACATTGCCTGAACCCGGGTGGCCTCCTGCTGGGCTGCCGTGGCTTGTACCAGAGCTCTTACCACCTCCTCCGTTGTGGTACAAAGCAAACAAACAAAACAAAAATCCAACCCCCCAGTGCACTTTAAAAAACAAAACAAAAACACCTCTTTTCTTCTGCCATGCTGTGAATGATTATCCCGCCCCTAACACCAGTTGTGACAAATCTCTGTCCTTGTCTCCGTGGATCCTGCATTTCCTGGCGGATTTGGCTAGCCTCAGAGGCTCACTGTAACCCTCCATGTAGCTTTTCTCTCTCTACAGGAAAGGGTCACAGGCTACTGAGCCATTTTCATCATAAGCCAGCAAGGGAGGTGAGGAAAAGCTATGCTCCCTTGCACAGTCTCTGTTGTTTCCCAGTCTCAGTGATTAATCAGGGGGACAAAGGGGGGAGCCCAGGCCCACCCTCTACTCCAGGCTCCAGCTCAGTGACCCTAATAGTATCAGCTATGGAAGCTGACTTTTTAGAGACAGGATGTGTATAATTCCCTGGGCTACTTCCCCACAGCAGCCCCCACCCCCACACTTCCTCAAGGTCCACTTCACCCTTACCTCAGGACTTGCTTCAGTCCTTGTGCCTGATATGGTGTGTACTCCTCAGCCTCTCCAACAGCACAATTTTCTTCTACAGCTCCTAACATGTGAACCCACCTGACTAACTGGGAGGCTTTTAACTAGTTTCAGCCAGCCCCTGATTGGCTTCAGGTGTCCCAATCAACCTAGTGTCCTCCCTGCCTCTGGAAAGATCTTAATTGGCCTCAGGTGTCTTGATTAACCTGCAGCAACTGCCATTTGGTTACCATGGTAACAGGGATTTGTTTAGCCTGGGGCTAACATACCGGTTTCTCACTACTTTCCTATAGCCATCTGGCCTTGCCCCGTCACAATCTAAAAACATATTAAAATAAAGGAAGTTTTTCTTTTTTTTAATAAGAAAAAGAAGATTCGTGAAGGGACTATGGGAACCTCGCAGGCATGTATTATCATTCATTACGTAATGTAGCACATCAGGAAAAATAAATCAAAGAATTTGGGTGAAGGCCAGAAACATCATTAGCACCCAAAACAACAACTAATCAGGGTGAGCCATAGTACTCTTAGAAGGCTGAAATCCAGGTGTTCAGCTTTTTAATCTTCATTATCTCACAACATGACCACATATTGATGTAAAGGAGGGGTCCACTTGCCGAGGCTGAGGAGACAGACTACAGATGGAAACATAACTGTGGAAGAAAATTAGAAAGGCAGATACAGTAGCAGCATCCTGCAGAGGCCAAAGACCACTGTTGCATCTGCTTCCAACAGTTTTTCTGACCTGTAACAAAATTGCCACATGGAGAGGGTGTGGGAAACAGAGTTGAAAAGTTATACCCTTCCCAGTCACTGACACGTGAAATTTAGCCAGCGATAGCTGAACTAATTCTCAGCTGTCACTCTTATTAGTGCAAGTGAAGTGTAGGCAGGAACACAAAAAAAAGACATTAATTTTGCTTATTCTGCATTAAGTGTAGTGGCACTCAGCCTGTCTTCCTTCCCTACCAAAGATTATCACACTGTTACAGTCAGTGCCACTGACCATATGTGTGAAATTCACAAGGCCAGGAAATATAACAAGCTGAATGGACATTTTCTCCCTCTTCCCCCCAACTTTGTGATGCAAATCAGGGTCTCCTGGTTAAAAACTGCTTTTTAAGGTTTTATTTCTGCATCTGAGTGCAATTGGTGCTGGTTTGAGAGCCTTGAAGACTGAAACTCTTTTTATCCACAGAATGAAAGAGTAGGGGCAGCAACAATGCAAGCTTCCCTGCTTGACCCTGTCAATGTTTTCAACCCAGACCTGAGGATGCAGTGAGAGGATATTTCCTTTTGGTTGCTTATTGTCCTTGTTTGTTTCCCTCAGGCTGTCAGCAAAGGGAGAGAAAAGGCTGCCAACTATGACTTGATGAGGAATCATGCCCATTAGGAAATTAACTGAGATCACATACTTACTACACATGTCACTGGATGGGGCGAGGGGAAGGGGGAACCCATTTGGTTTTGCTCATTGGCAATGCAGTAAAACTGTTCCCAGGGGGCAGGAAGGGATTGATTTTTGTGTGTGTGTCTGTGTCTTGTCATAAACTCGTCAAAAAGCAAATGTCACCAGCTACCTAGTGTACATGAACATTCTGTTAGTGCCTATTCGCTAGGGATAGAAAGCCTCAGCACTTCCCAAAACATATTTAACATGATGGGAGTTAAGCCATCTTGAAACCTTTTAAAAACATCACATGAAACTGACTCAAAGCTCCAAACCCAGAGCCTTGCTGACGATAATGAGGAAGTTAAATCAACTTTACTCTGGGATTACCTTGCCCTTCCAGGTGTCCCCTTGGTCAGGAGTAATTTATTAGAAGATTACCTCTATTAAAAAGAACTCTCTATCCTCCTTGGAAGCATTTTCTTCCAAAGACTAAAGAGCTTATGTTAGTCTTTAAAAAGCTGGTTAATCAAAAGGACGTCTGAGTTAATTTCCCTTCCATTCTTTGAAAAGAGCTGGCATTGTAGGTGGGTGTCCAGCTAACCACACTAACCATTCACCTCCATTTCTTTCCTAAACAAATATACAAATTCAGTCTGTTCAGAAGCTTTTTGCACGTCGTATTACATTTGTATAACTTCAGTCAAGTTCGAGTGATGGGTCAGCTGTCTAACAGCAACCAATTTCAATTTGCATTTTAAAGTTATTAATTAACAGTACATTGGCTGAATTTCTCTTTTGCATAGCTGCATAGTAAATAATACAACATAGGGAGGCGTTAAGATATTCCCAAAGTATCCTAGCAGACAGGGTCAATGGCATATTTATTAACTTAAAAAATAGATCAATCTGTCCTTGTAGGAGCAGGATAAAAGGTGGTTCTGTCAGTAAGAAAGTATTAAATCTCCACCTGTTAACTCAGAATACAGAGTAAGCAGAGGGAGTTTAAATAACAAATCAATGCTTACATGATCTGATAGTCACATCTGTTCCTCTGAAGTCTGTATAACTATGTCCCTTAAATGGGTGAAGAGAATTATATCTGTTTCTTAAATAAGGACAATAAAATATTAAAATAATGTGAAGGTCCTGGTTTGAGGGGAGAAAAAGCAACAAAAGGAAGGAAAAATTCTCACTCTTTCTTTATATATTAATAATAGTATTTAGCACTTACATAGAGCTTTTCATTAGTAAAACTCAAAGCATTTTGCAAAACTTGGTAAGCATTATTGTCCTCACTGTGCAGAAGGGGAAACGGACACACCGAGATGTTCATGTGATTGATGCAGTCACAAAGTGGCAGAGCCAAGGAATGCATCCTAGGTATTCAAACTGAGGTCAAAAAGCTGTCAGAGAGTCAGTGGGAGTTTCAGGTGCACAAGGAATCCTTGCACTATAACATGCTCAAGTTATTCTTTTGCAAGTTTGGGTTCATAGTTTACTGTTTCACTTCCCAGGCTGTAAGGGGCAACACAATCTGGTCAATACACAGAATTCAGGAAGAGTGGTCCAGTGGATAGAGTATCACTTACCTGATACTCCCTGACAGTTTTTTGACTTCAGCAAGAATTTCAAGTGCATTAAGAACTCCGGATCAGTCCCTATAAAATAAAGGATGATGGAGTAAAACAGTTAACTCTGTGTATTTGATAGTGCACCTCAATACTCTGTAAATGTACTAGATTTTAGTTGCATTGTAGAAAAGGAATCAGCAGGTAAAATATGAAGAGAAAAATGTAGCTTGGCAATGGAAAAAGGCAGAGTTGACTTTAATCAACACCGTACTAAAATGAAGGCCACCAGACTAGAGGGTTTACTGTGTATTGTGCATAAGCATTTCAGTAAAGGACTTTTATCACTTTGGTGTATGATCTGGGTCCATGGGAGGGGTATTTCTTGCAGCATGGAAATGCCAACTACATCTTATGGGGCCCATATATGCAATCCTCATGCACAATGAACTGCAGTTAATATCCAGAGGCGTTACAGGCTCACAAGGAGTCATTAATGAATATTTGCATATGCTGAATATTCATATCCTTTTAGCTTATGACACAAACCCCAGTCTTGAGCCCCTGTCATCACATCAAAAGGGTCTAAGTGTAAAATTATGCATTAGCAGTTTCTTAAAAGTTGCATGAAAAAGTACTAAACCATGTTACATAGGCAGATATAAATATTGAAAGTATTAACTATTATAATTTATTATCCTTATGTCCTCTGCATGAATGCCACAACCTATTTCTTTATGTTTAGCATACTTTAAAGAATTATTTAGGTCCCAGTCCTGCAATGAACTGTCTAGGTCAGGGATCGGCAACCTTTGGTACGCGGCTCGCCAGGGTAAGCCCCCGATGGGCCGGGCCAGTTTGTTTACCTGCCGCATCCGCAGGTTCGGCTGATCACGGCTCCCACTGGCCACGGTTCGCCGCTCCAGGGCAATGGGGGCTGTGGGAAACAGCGGCCAGCACATCCCTCAACCCGCGCAGCCCCCATAGGCCTGGAGCAGCGAACTGCGGCCAGTGGGAGCCGCGATCATCCAAACCTGCGGACGCGGCAGGTAAACAAACCAGCCCAGCCCGCCATGGGGCTTACCCTGGCGAGCCGGGTGCCAAAGGTTGCCAATCCCTGGTATAGGTGGACTCACTGTACTCAGGTGGAGCTCATTGCAGGACTGAGTTTTTAGTATGGAAAAGGATTATCTTACCAAATATCAGCCTGAGATCTTGTAAGCCCTGCTCCTATGAAACTCTCTTTTAATTGACTTCAATCTTTTTAAAGTCATTGAGAGTTTTGTATGTAGAGGTGGCACAGAATCAAGCCCAACATAATAATAATTAGGGCTGTTGATTACTCACAGTTAACTCACGTGATTAACTGAAAAAAAATAATTGTGATTAATCGCACTGTTAAACAATAGAATACCAATTGAAATTTATTAAATATTTTTGGATGTTTTTCTACATTTTCAAATATATCAATTTCAATTACAACACAATACAAAGTGCACAGTGCTCACTTTATATTATTTTTATTACCAATGTTTGCACTGTAAAAATGATAAACAAAAGAAATAGTATTTTTCAATTCACCTCATACAAGTACCATAATGCAATCTCTTTATCGTGAAAGTGCAACTTACAAATGTAGATTTTTTTGTTACATAACTGCACTCAAAAACAAAACAATGTAAAACTTTAGAGCAGTGGTTCCCAAACTGGGGTTCGTGAACCCCTGGGGGTTCGCAAAATGTTACAGGGGGTTCTCGGGAAAAAATTCCCTAATGGCGGACAGAGCTGTCCCTAGGGACCCTGGGCAGCACAGCCCGGAGCCGCTGGACTTCCAAGAGCTAAGCAGATCAAAGCAAGCGTATCTATCACACTGAGGAGATTGAAACTTCAAGACTCCTTATAAGACATGGAAAGGGAGGTGGATATCTTTTGCTGTTTTTAAAATGAAATAGGCAGCTAGTATTGTTTTTAAAATTATTATGAAGAACAAGTTTAAGCTTTGTTGTAACGTGCGTTGTTTGCCCGGACTGCTCAAGACCTGAATGCTTGTGTAGGAGGAACTCTTTGAGTTGGCTTCTTAAATACCTTCATGTTGTTTCACATCTGATACTCCTTGATAAAACATAGAAGCCTTGTCTTATAACAGGCTGATTCACATTGATACAAGCTACAAAAGTGATAACTTGGAAGAGTGTTGCCGTTTTCATAATGTAATAAAAATACTGTAATGATAAATAATAATAATAAATACTGTGCAATAAGCATGTCATAACAACAAATTTTATATTTCCAAGATCACTGCTTTTATAATTTATACTCAGGTAAAGGAGAAAATCCCTGGAAATATTAATTTTTAGGAGGGGGTTCGCGAGACCTGACATTTTAGTGAAAGGGGTTCCCAGGTTGTTGAAGTTTGGGAACCACTGCTTTAGAGCCTACAAGTCCGCTCAGTCCTACTTCTTGTTCAGCTAATCGCTAAGAGAAACAAGTTTGTTTACATTTACGGGAAATAATGCTGTCCACTTCTTAATTATAATGTCACCTGAAAGTGAGAACAGGCATTTGCATGGCACTGTTGTAGCTGGGCATCACAAGATATTTACGTGCCAGATGTGCTAAAGTTTCATATACCTCTTCATGCTTCAGCCATCATTCCAGAGGACATGCTTCAATGCTGATGACACTTGTTAAAAAAATAATGCGTTAATTAAATTTGTGACTGAACTCCTTGGGGAAAAATTGTCTGTCTCCTGCTGTTTTACCTGCATTCTGCCATATATTTCATGTTATAGCAGTCTTGGATGATGACCCAGCACATGTTGTTCATTTTAAGAATACTTCCACTGCAAATTTGACAAAATGCAAAGAAGATACCAATGTGAAATTTCTAAAGATAGCTATAGCACTCGACCCAAGATTTAAGAATCTGAAGTGTCTTCCAAAATCTGAGAGGGATGAGGTGTGGAGCATGCTTTCAGAAGTCTTAAAGGAGCAACACTCTGATGTGGAAACTACAGAAACCAAACCACCAAAAAAGAAAATCAACCTTCTGCTGGTGGCATCTGACTCAGATGATGAAAATGAACATGCCTCAGTCCACACTGCTTTGGATCGTTATTGAGCAGAACCCATCATCAGCATGGATGCATGTCCTCTCGAATGGTGGTGGAAGCATCAAGGGACATATGAATCTTTAGCGCTTCTGGCATGTAAATATCTTGCGACACCGGCTACAACAGTGCCATGCAAACACCCGTTCTCACTTTCAGGTGACATTGTAAACAAGAAGCAGTCAGCATTATCTTCTGCAAATGTAACCAAACTCGTTTGTCTGAGCAATTGGCTGAAGAAGAAGTAGAACTGATTGGACTTGTAGGCTCTAAAGTTTTACATTGTTTTGTTTTTGAATGAAGGGATTTTTTTTTACATAATTCTACATTTCTAAGTTCAACTTTCATAATAAAGAGATTGCACTACAGTACTTGTAGTAGGTGAATTGAAAAATACTATTTCTTTTGTTTTTTACAGTGTAAATATTCATAATCAAAAATAATAATATGAAGTGAGCACTGTACGCTTTGTATTCTGTGTTGTAATTTAAATCAATATATTTGAAAATGTAGAAAACATCCAAAATATTTAAATAAATGGTTTTCTATTATTGTTTAACAGCTAGATTAATCACGATTAATTTTTTTAATCGCTTGACAGCTCTAATAATAAGTATCATTATGTTATTATTAGGTCTTATCATTCATAGCTCTCAAAGTACGTTGCAAAGAAGGTTAGTATCATTATCCTCATTTTACAGATGGGCAAACTGAGAAACAGAAGAAGTGAAGTGACTTGCTAAAGGTCACCCAGAAGGTCAGTGGCAGACTGGGAATAGAATACAGGTCTCCTGAGTCCTAGTCCAGTGCTCTAACCACTAGTCACAGTGCCTAGTTCTGCCTCAGTTTAATCCCACCATACACACATCATTTAAAAAAGAAAATATGAAACTTATCTGCACATATTTTATACTGTGCCTCACACTCTGTACACTTCAGTGCTCTTGCTAGTCATGTAAAATTGCCATTATAATAATGAACAATTTACTATATATTTTAAGATACACTGGACACTATATGGCTTACCACCTGTACAGAAACACTGGTTGTTTCTCCTTTTTTGGGGTTAACAATAGCATTATTCTCCTGTAATTTAAGCAAGCTGATTTCTCTCCTTTTTTGGGGGGGCGGAGGGGGGGAATGATGTAGCTCCTTTTTCAGTCTTATGGCATTTGAACAGTTTCCCAAACTTTTAAGACAACTCTATGAAGCCAGTGAACTAACTCCAGATCTCCACTCTTTAACAGTTCTGATGAAATACTGTCAAGACCAGGTGCTTTATTATTTCATAACTATGTGTGACTGCAAGCATCACTTCCTCTAATGTCACCAGCTTGTTTTCTGGAGGGTTCATTTTTTAATTAAGTTGTAGCTTATATTTTACATAAGTTGTGTATCAATATCCTGCAAGTATTTTCCATTTTAGTCCTTAACTGGTGAAAACCATGAAAATGGACATCCAGTTAGTACATTCAAAGTCTCAAATATACATTTCTGGTCATGTCTTTCAGAGGCTTCCTCAATGCACTGTGCCATACTATTCCACCATTGATTATGTTCATTGTGACAGGCCCTCCTGACTCGCTCAAGACATTTCTTTTGTTCTATAGCCCATTTCCTCCCCTCTTCACTTCTCAACTCTGACCTTCCAGTGCATCCATTCTGCACAGTCATTTTTTCTCTCCCACAATTTGGTGGTGTTATCTGTAATCCAATGTTGCTTTTTCATTCTCCTTACCCCCCAAAATAAAGTCTGCTCTTCCTCTGTGACAGACATCCAGTCATCCAATATAGAATATTTGTTGGAAATTACTATCATGTAACTATTTAGTGATTGCTTCATTATGAAGCTTATCAATGCTAAAGCGTTTTGATGCAATAGAACCCATCTCTGGAACTTTATCAAATGGAACATCATTGTTGCTATTAGGAGCCAATGACCAGATTCTGGAGCAAGTTCAGCACTCCTAAATACACATATATCCAATATGAGTTTAATCAAGTGTTTCCAAACTAGAATATGATCCAAGATTGCATTGTCACCAGATGAATATTGAAACATATTCTTACGGCAGTTCTTGTGCTGAAAACACATACCCATTAAAAATAGTCTGTGTGTGGAAGCAAATTCTAATAGATGCCGACCACTATCTGTTCTCTCTTCTGTTAAGCTTTGTAGTTCCAATACCAGCTCAAATCCAGTTCTATCACGGCCAATTCTCATGTTCAGATCTCCTAAAATGTCAATATGAAGTCAAGGTGTTGCACTAATACAAAGTCCCCTAACATGGCATAAAAAGCATCTTTTTCAGCATCTGGACTTGGATCATGTGGAGCATATGCACTGATAACTACTGTGCATCCTACCTTTAAATTGAAAATGGTGGCTATCAGGCATGGAGAATAAGCCTGCCAAGTCTCTAGTGCAGATTACTCCCCTCCCCAGACAGAACCAGAGTAACCCCAGTGTGCCCATCAGATGTATAGCAGGTGTGGAACACTTGAAAGGTCTCCACAGGAGCCTTCAATTAAGGGGGCATACTAGGGAGAGGCAAAGATGGAGCAAGAGATATGGCAGGCGTGGGCCAAAGCCCAGGGGTGAGATTCATAGATTCCAAGGCCAGAAGGGACCATTGTGATCATCTAGTCTGACTTCTTGCATAATCCAAGTCATAGGTTATTCCTAGAGCAGATCTTTTAGAAAAACATCCAATCTTGATTTTAAAATTGCCAGTATTGAAGAATCCATCCTGACCCTTGGTAAGTTGTTCCCCTGGTTAATTACTCTCACTGTGAAAAATTTACACCTAGTTCAAGTCTGAATTTCTCTCTCTTTAGCTTCCAGCCATCGGATTGTGTTATACATTTCTCTGCTAGATCGAAGAGCCCATTATCACATATTTGTTCCTCTGACAGAGGGCTGGGCAACAGCAGCTGAGCCAACACTCTGATCACTGGAACTCCAATTAGTTGCCCTGGAGCATACCTGACTATGGAAATTCTGCCCACTTGATAGATTGGGATGGGATGGAGACAGTTAAAAAAGATAATTAACTCATTAGCCCAGAAGGTACAAAAGGCACAGAAAGGAAGTGAAAAAGGGGAAGGTGAGAGTGAATGGGGGGTTGTGGTGAGAGAGGAATGGGAGGGCGCAGGCTGACTGGTTTATTTGTAGCATCAGAGGCATGAGATCTCTCTCCCTTCCTTGCCTCAGGAGCTGAGAGCACCACGTTAGTCTTGGTATGAGGCAGCATAGTCTGTACAGGTGGTGGAAAAGAACACTGTAAATAAACCACAGAAGCTGTTTTACCCAAAGGTCTAAGGGGTTAGAAAGTAGGTAGGAGCAAGTCTGCCCTGCCACAGTTCCCATTTAGGTACTCACAGAATGTAATCAAGTCACCCCTTAACCTTTTCCAGTTAAGCTAACTGGATTGAGCTTCTTGAGTCTAATGCTGTAAGGCAGGGTTTCTAGTTCTTGAATCATTCTCCTGGCTCTTCTCTGAACCTTCTCCAATTTATCAGCATGTCCAGGGCCAATCTGAGCCCCTCTGATTCTGTGCCCCTATAGCAGCCCACATTGGTGAATCTGTCACAGTGTCAGGTTAAAAATCACACCAGCAGGAGAGAGAACAATTTTTTTCAGCTGTGTTACAAACAACAACTTAGTTTACTAACACTGAAAGAATGTTTTACAAATCTATTTTACTCATTACCCATTAGCACTTTTGTTTACTGCTTACGTCTTCTTAGCGAGCCCTTCGCTCACTTTAAAGCAATGGAAGATGCTGAGTACCCATCAGTAGGGACAGAAGGCAGCAATCCTGCAATCTGATCTAAGTAGGTGGACCCCTGCACCTGCCTGAAGTCCCATTTTTTACTTTAGTGTAATTCTGCACAGATGTAAGGAAATGGCTCTGCTCATTAGCTTGTAGGATAAGGCCTTCAGCTTGGACAATGAAAATAGACAACTTAGTTTTATTTTTATTTATAGTCCATTTAAGATCCTGGTATTTATATACTAGTGCGGTGCTGCAGTATTTGGGCTGCAAATATGGCAGAGGAATTTAATATTTAAAAAATTATTGTTTAAAAATTCATGAAACCCCTCTGTCTGAATATTAAGTTTTGTAAAAATTCTTTCCCTGAATAACTATATTTTGAGCTTGCACTGGCGGCACCCTTTTAAATCTCCTCATTTAATAGATCCCTGTAAGCTTATGATTCAAAATATACAGTATGTCAGGGTTTGTTTTGGTCAGCCATTCATCTAAGATTAGTATAAATGTACATTTTCCCCTACATTTTCAGTTTACTTTGTGCATTTGACAGCACGTTGTACATAATTGATTCCATTATGACCAGTGTCTCTTGTTGGAGTGCATACAAGCTTGCTTTCATACAACTTTGTTGAAAGAAAAACATTTAAAAATGTGAAAATGTGGTTGGAACACCCCCAGAAATTGTCAGGGGGACCTAAGAGGATGAATAGTATTTGAAAGTGTTTTTAAGTTGGTTTTTTTTTTAAATGACTCAATTTTAAGTACAGAGTTCCCCTTTAAAATATTTTGTTGGGCTGCTCCAATGACTAAATTTGTCAAAAGTTTAAATTATTGTAAATACATTAATATCTAGTTTTACACAAAATAATATGAAATAATTTGTTCTTAATGTGTTAGAGATTATCTCTATGATGTAAAATATAGATAACAGAATTTACTTTATCTCCATAACCCTTAGCACCCATTTTTATTCCTTTTCCCTGTACACACATCCAAATCAAAGTGACATTGCAGGGCTATGCGGAAGTTAGGAAATCTAGAAACCAAAGCCCCAACAACTCAGGATCGGGCTTCAGAGCTGCAGTGTAGTACCTCCTATGGTACTTGATCTCTACAGCCTGTGCACTATACGAGTGGCCACTGCCCTCAGTTTGGTGGCTCCCGACCACTGAATCCACATATGCATGGATCCAGCATCCCTTCCCAGTGCCTATCCTCCATATTCCCTTCCTGCCAGCCTGTTTACAGGTAGGTGATGGGTGGGGACGTAAGAATCTAGACAGAATGGAATGGAACCCACCTCCTCATCAATAACTTGAGTCTTATGCATGACCTCTGCCAGGGGGTGAACTTTACCTTAAGTTAACAAAGTAGCAGTTCTGGTATTTATTAAGTACCCTATTTAACACTTCATACACAGGCCAAACTCCTATCAGAAAGGAGTGTTTCTGAAAGCGTTTTCCCTGTGTGAAAACTCCTACTTTGTATTTCTGTTCCCAAGGCCAGATAATCTGTACATCCACTGGAAAACTAGAATTGGAAATTAAAGTTGGTGTAGAATTGGCTGGTTTCCCATAGCACTCCCTTCTGTGCTATGGGTAGCTATAGAACAACATTTATTGAGGATTTTAATCTACTATTTACTGTAGATTTCAATAAAAGCAATTGCTCTGGAAACCCTTGTGCTGTTTGGTAAGTGTGTTACCAATACAATATGTACTGTAGTGCTTCTTTTAAAAAAAGGCCACACCAGACGGTGATGTGATGAAATATTGTATCAACAACTATTTTTGTATAATTATACATTTAATTTAGCAAGAGAAAACCTAGTAGATCAAATTCTGCTCACAGTTACAATGGTGCAATCCTACAGACCTCCTTGGGATTGTGTAGATGTAAATCAGAGCAGAATTTGGCACAGTATCCTGTGGGGGGGAAATCTCAATATTTATTGAAGAAGAAAGGAAATGATCCATGTTGTCATTCCATCACTTACCCATCAAGCAAAACAGATTCTTCAGATACTAGCGATGACAACATCTTTCATAGTTAGTCCCCAGGGTCAGGAAGCACTCCAGACACCTGCTTCCTTTCCTTCTTTGTGCTGATGCCTCAAACACAGTAGTCTCTCTTCTCAGTTTTTAGGAGTCTTGATAATTCTCAAGAAGAAAATTACACACCACAAACATCTCAGTGTTTGGTAATTATCTTAAGTGCTAGGCTGGGAACATGGGGAATCACCATGAAACATTAGATCAGCACTGGGAATCTAGTCCAGATGAGAGATGAAATTGCATGTCGTATATGTAAAATTATATACCTCAGGCAGAATAGCAAACAATGCAGGAGCTAAGTGGAGAATGGCTGATCTTGAAAGTAGCAAATCTGATAGCAAATATGATAGCAAAACAGTGTTACACTGTTGCTAAATAAATCGAAACCATTTGCCAATTCTCAGATGTGTATGTTGTACATAGAGGAAAATCACACATGTAAAAGTAGGGAGGTTCTAGGACTAGTCACATAGCATATTTTATTGCATCCCTTAGGCTTGGTTATCGAGACTTCCCTGGAATTATTCTAGGTTCAAATTCTAACAGGTTTGGTTCTGCCCTTCATCTTCCAAGGTAAATAACTCAAGTACCACGTAGTTTACCATGTGGGAGGCAGTTTGGGAATGATTTCTCAAAAATCAAAGTGCTGTCTGCGCTACATGGACATTAGAGGTTTCCTAGCATTTCTCTTAAGAATATGGCTTCTTCTTCGAGTGGTGTCCCTGTGGATGCTCCACTCTAGGTGTTGGTGCGTCCCTGCACCGGAGATCGGAGATTTTTCACAGCAGTACTCGGTTGGGGGAAGGGCACATACAGGAGTCGTCTCATGCAGCCGTTGGCGTCTCCTGTAGCGCGCACCCCCGACCGTCCCCTCAGTTCCTTTTCAACCATCCTCGGCTGCAGACAGAGCTCCGTGGCAGTGCTCTCCTTGATTGCTTCGGGTGGAGGGGGGGGGAGTTACAAGTTACATAGGAATTTCTTATTAGTCTATACATTGTTACATAGTTCCTCTTAGAGGTATTTCTTCAACAAAAACAAAAAAACTTTTTTCTTTACTTAGTTCTCCATTTAGGAATAGCTCTACGGTTTACCACTTCAATTAACTCCCATCCTCATCTATTGCAGGGGGGGAGGCTTAACTGAAGTCATGCCGGGCTCAATGGGGTTTAAAAAGCGTGACTCCTGCCGTGAACCAATGCCGGTCTCTGACGGCCACATATCCTGCATCCGCTGTCTGGGAGAAACTCATATCTCCCAGAAATGCATACACTGCAGCAACTTGAAGTCAAAGTTTGAAAATGCTTCTGATGGAGAAATCCCTCCAACCTCTGCAAGAGACATCCTCCAGGGAGTCTCATAAACTGAGATCCCTAAGTGGTGATAAGGCTCCGACTTCCAAAACTGTCAGGAAGCAAGCCTCGACCTCTCCAACAAGGGACTCTCACAAAAAGAGAGCTTTCCCAGTGAGGTCTTTAGCTTCAGTGCTCCACTTATCTAAAGAGAGCACTTATGAGGCACTGGACTCCTCCGGCACCGTCCCTCAGCGGACCTCTGCCGAGCCCCAATGCACGGCACCGGAGTCGAGATGTCAAGTCTCCTCCATGGCACTGACTACCCCGGAGCAGAGCGCAACACAGGCGGCGGCACCGCGATCAATGCTGCCGCCATCGGCACCAACTCCAGACTTGATGCCGGCCAACAAGCCGAATCCGGCACCGGTCAGTGCTCCAATGGTTGACTGCAACCCCAAGGCGGGACTAGCACAACTCCTACATCATAGTGACATAGCAGTTTCTTCCGCACCGCAATCACCATTGCTCGGCACCGAATACTCCCCGAGCTACATAGTACGATACTATCCTTCATCTCCTGCACCGATCTCCATGCAGAGTGGCGAGGAAGGAGACGTGCAGAACAACCGCTTCTCCTCCCAATGTTAATCGCCATCACAGATGAGACCTACATGGAACACTATGAAGCCTAAGCCTCATCCCTCCGAGCATTCACAGCCCTGGTATGCACAGCACTGGCCTTACCCATTACCACCTTACCCCGTGCAATGGCCACAATGGAGTCCTTGGGCCACATACCAGAACCCCTATTCTGGCCCCACTTCCCCAGCCAGAAGAGGATTCAGAGTACATCCATCCTTACCACTCAGAGAAACCTCTGACCCCTCTGAGACAGAGATAAAACTCGTACAGATACAGACAGACATCATCTTCCTTTCCAAATGCAAGCAGATGGACATCATACCAAAAGGACTAAAGGTAAAAAATCCATTACAATCTACGTATCACACAGACTATGCTGAGAGACTGTGTCACACACTCTCAAAGAAACTGCGAAACCACCTGATCAGCATCCTATACAACAAACAGGGAAAGATTAAGAATGAGCTCTCAAAACTGGATACTCTCATAAGAAACCAACCTTCCACACAAACTTCCTCATGGATAGACTTTACAAAAACTAGACAAGCCATTTACAAGACAAAATTTGCCTCTCTACAAAGGAAAAAGGACACTAAACTATCTAAACTGCTACATGCCACAAGGAGCCACAACAGTAGTTCTCTTAACCCACCCAGCAATATTGTTAATCTTTCCAGCTATACTCTTAGCCCAGCAGAAGAGTCTGTCCTATCTCGGGGCCTCTCCTTTTGTCCCTCCAGACCCACGAACATGATACAGTTCTGCGGTGACCTAGAATCCTACTTTCAACGTCTCCGACTCAAAGAATATTTCCAACATACCTCTGAACAGCATACTAACCCACAGAATCCTGCCTACCAGCACTACAAACAAAAGGATTCTGCGTGGACTCCTCCGGATGGTCGAAACAACAGACTGGATTTCTACATAGATTGCTTCCGTCAACGTGCAAAGGCTGAAATTGTGGAAAAGCAACATCACTTGCCCCATAACCTCAGCCATGCTGAACACAACGCCATCTACAGCCTCAGAAACAACCCTGACATCATTATCAAAAAGGCTGACAAAGGAGGTGCTGTCGTCATCATGAATAAATTGGAATATGACCAAGAGGCTGCTAGACAGCTCTCTAACACCACATTCTACAGGCCATTATCCTCTGATCCCACTGAGGATTACCTAAAGAAACTACACCATCTGCTAAAAAAACTCCCTGACAAAGCGCAGGAACAAATCTGTACAGACACATGCCTAGAACCCCGACCAGGGACATTCTATTTGCTACCCAAGATCCATAAACCTGGAAATCCTGGACGTCCCATCATCTCAGGCATTGGCACCCTAACATCAGGCTTGTCTGGTTATGTGGACTCTCTCCTCAGACCCTACGCTACCAGCACTCCTAGCTATCTGCGAGATACTACTGACTTCCTGAGGAAACTACAATCCATCGGTGATCTTCCAGAAAACACCATCCTGGCCACTATGGACGTAGAAGCCCTCTACACCAATATTCCACACACAGATGGACTACAAGCTATCAGGAACAGTATCCCCGATAATGTCACAGCTAACCTGGTGGCTGAACTCTGTGACTTTGTCCTCACCCACAACTATTTCACATTTGGGGACAATATATACCTTCAAGTCAGCGGCACTGCTATGGGTACCCGCATGGCCCCACAGTATGCCAACATTTTTATGGCTGACTTAGAACAACGCTTCCTTAGCTCTCGTCCCCTAACGCCCCTACTCTACTTGCGCTACATTGATGACATCTTCATCATCTGGACCCATGGAAAAGAAGCCCTTGAGGAATTCCACCATGATTTCAATAATTTCCATCCCACCATCAACCTCAGCCTAGATCAATCCACACAAGCGGTCCATTTCCTGGACACTACTGTGTTAATAAGCGATGGTCACATAAATACCACCCTGTACCGGAAACCTACTGACCGCTACACTTACCTACATGCCTCCAGCTTCCATCCAGGACACACCACACGATCCATTGTCTACAGCCAAGCTCTAAGATATAACCGCATTTGCTCCAATCCCTCAGATAGAGACAAGCACCTACAAGATCTCTATCAAGCATTCTTAAAACTACAATACCCACCTGCTGAAGTGAAAAAACAGATTGACAGAGCCAGACGAGTACCCAGAAGTCACTTCCTACAAGACAGGGCCAACAAAGAAAATAACAGAACACCATTAGCTGTCACCTTCAGCCCCCAACTAAAACCTCTCCAGCGCATCATCAGAGATCTACAACCTATCCTGAAAGATGATCCTTTACTCTCACAGATCTTGGGAGACAGACCTGTCCTCGCTTACAGACAACCCCCCAACCTAAAGCAAATACTCACCAGCAACCACACATCACTGAACAAAAACACTGACCCTGGAACCTATCCTTGTAACAAAGCCCGATGCCAACTCTGTCCACATATCTATTCAAGTGACACCATCATAGGGCCTAATCACATCACCCATACCATCAGGGGCTCGTTCACCTGCACATCTACCAATGTGATATATGCCATCATGTGCCAGCAATGCCCCTCTGCCATGTACATTGGCCAAACCGGACAGTCTCTACGCAAAAGAATTAATGGACACAAATCTGACATCAGGAATCATAATACTCAAAAACCAGTGGGAGAACACTTTAACCTGTCTGGCCATTCTATGACAGACCTGCGGGTGGCTATCTTAAAACAGAAAAACTTCAAAAACAGACTCCAACGAGAGACTGCTGAGCTGGAATTGATATGCAAACTAGACACAATCAACTCAGGGTTAAACAGGGATTGGGAATGGCTGAGCCATTACAAACATTGAATCTATCTCCCCTTGTAAGTACTCTCACACTTGCTTCTTATCAAACTGTCTGTACTGGGCTATCTTGATTATCACTTCAAAAGTTTTTTTTCTCTTACTTAATTGGCCTCTCACAGTTGGTAAGACAACTCCCACCTGTTCATGCTCTCTGTATGTGTGTATATATATCTCCTCAATGTTTCACTCTATATGCATCCGAAGAAGTGGGTTGTAGCCCACGAAAGCTTATGCTCTAATAAATTTGTTAGTCTCTAAGGTGCCACAAGTACTCCTGTTCTTTTTTAGAGATAAAAGAGGAAGAGATACTATCACAGGCAGACCTGGATAATTCATCACCTGCCCCACACCCATCTTCTGCACCAGAGGAAGCGGTGACACTGTCTACCCCAACGGCACCAGATGACCTGAAACAGTTCAAAGAACTCTTCAAAAGAGTAGCAAACAGCCAAGAAATTGCTGTACATGTGGTGCAGGAGAAACCACATAAGTTGTAAAAAATCTTACAGTCGGCATCATTGGCCAAGATTGCCCTCCCCATGGATGAGGCTATAATGGAGCCTGCGGAGGCCATATGGCAAACACCAGCATCAGCACCACCCACCAACAAAAGGGCTGACAGGAAATACTTTGTTCCAGCCAAAGGCATGGAATTTTTGTTTTCACACCCTCAAGCCTGTTCTCTGGTAGTAGAGGCTGCTAATCAGTGCAGTAAACAGCTTCATTTCCGCTCCACACCACAAGATAAAGAACACAAGAGACTGGACCTCTTTGGGCATAAAGTTTACTCATCAGCCACCCTTCTGCTTAGAGTTGCCAACTATTCTGCTCTACTAGCAAATTACGACTACTCTAACTATAGTAAAATACAAGAGCTTGTGGAAGACCTCCCCGAGCACAAACGTCCTCAACTCAATGCCATTATTAATGAGGGTCAGATAATAGTCCGCACAGTGGTGAAAGCCTCAATGGATGTAGCAGACACAGCTGCCCGAACATCTGCAAAAGCTGTGGTTATGAGAAGAGCATCATGGTTGCAAGCTTCGGGGATTCCAAGAGAACTACAGCTAAAAGTGGAGGACCTTCCCTTTGATAGGGATAAACTATTCATGTCTCAGATAGACGACATGCTCCATACCATGAAGGACTCCTGAGCAACGCTGCGTACATTAGGCATACACCCACCGCCTGACAAATGTCCACGCTTTACACCATACCAGAGGTCACGAGATACCTCGTTTAACTGTTACCAACCACGATACCTCTCTCAGAACAGACCCAAACAATGGGCTCAGAGACGACAAGCTCCACAGTATTGGTCAAGGGTATGCACGACCTCCCCACACCTCTAGCGTCAACAGATATCCCATCCCACAAGTTTGGTCATTGCCTATGCCCATTTTACCATGCCTGGGCTGCGATAACCACAGATCAATGAGTATTGGCGATCATACAGTCTGGCTACACCATCCCTTTCACAACTATCCCGCCTACCCTCCCCCCTTCCCCATCCCTCTTCAGGGACCCCTCTCACGACCACCTTCTGCAACAGGAAGTAGACCACCTCCTACTGCTGGGTGCTGTAGAACCAGTACCACACCTATACCAAGGGAAGGGTTTTTGCTCCAAATATTTCCTGGTAGAGAAGGAAGGAGGGGGATGGAGACCAATCTTAGATCTCCAAAACCTCAACAGATGTGTACACCAACCACAGGTTCAAAATGGTCACTCTGGCCACAATAATCCCAGCGCTAGACAAGGGGGACTGGTTTGCAGCCCTCGACCTCCAAGATGCATACTTCCATATTACAATACATCCTGCCCACAGACAGTTCCTGTGGTTCACAGTAGGACCCAACCATTACCAATACAGGGTCCTTCCCTTCAGACTCTCCACTGGTCCCCGAGTATTCTCAAAAACACTCGCAGTAGTCGCAGCAGATTTACGACGCAAAGGAGTCATAATCTTCCCCTATTTAGACGATTGCCTACTCAAGGGTGCCAATCGACAAGAAATGGCAGGCATGCTGAAGACCACAATAGACCTGTTTCACCAGCTAGGTCTACAGATGAACGAAAAGAAATCCACCCTGGAACCAACTCAGCACTTGGAGTTTATTGGAGCCGACCTAGGCTCCATACAAGCCAAGGCAATATTACCAAACCACAGATTCACTACATTGACCAATCTTATTTCCACAGTGACCGTCAGCCCACAAACTTCAGTGAGAACATGCCTTCAGATTCTGGGACATATGGCAGCTACGACTTTCGTAGTAAAGTATGCCAGACTCCATATGTGCTGTCTGCAGCACTGGTTGAGCACGGTCAATGCACCCAGCAAACACTTTCTCAACAGATGCGTGACACTATCACCAAGGGTTATTCTCTCCCTACAATGGTGGAGACAACCAGGGAATGTATGCTTCGGGATTCCCTTTCAACGAGACCCCCTGTAAGTGACTATTACAACAGACGCCTCCCTGACAGGTTGGGGCAGCCACTTGGTCACCACAATGTTCAAGGCAGTGGTCCGCGACGGAAACCCGACTACATATCAATCTCCTGGAACTCTGCGCGCTACACAATGCATGTCGCCACTTCTTCCACTCATATGGCAGACCTCAATCTCTATTCTCACCGACAATGTGGTGTGCATGTTTTACATCAATCGCCAAGGGGGAGCCAGGTCTCACTCGCTATGCATAGAAGCCATGAACTTATGGAACTTGTGCATCTGCAACAATATAAAAATCACAGCGTCATACCTACTGGGATGCCAAAACACTACAGCCGACAGCCTCAGCAGGCCCTTCTCACAGGAACATGAGTGGGAAATCCATGGCAGTGTTCTCAGCACGATATTCCAAAAATGGGGTCACCCAGTAATCAACCTGTTCGCCTCAGCGACAAACCACAAATGTCTACTCTTTTGCTCCGGGGCAGGCATGGCACCGGGATCGATAGGGGATGCCTTCCTCATCCCGTGGAACGTGTCGCTCATGTATGCCTTCCCGCTGATACAACTGATCCCATGGGTCATCCGCAAGATACGACTCGACAGAGCATACATCATTCTCATTGTCCCCACATGGCCCAGACAGACTTGGTTTCCGTACCTCTCACGTCTAGCAGTCTGTGCCCCACAACTGCTGCCCTTACGGATGGACCTCCTGTCCCAGAACAAGGGCCTGACGCTCCATCCAGACCCAGCGAAGCTCCATCTCAAAGCGTGGCTCCTGTGTGGTTCCAACATGGAGAATTGAACTGTTCAGAGAAAGTAAAACAGGTATTACTAAATAGCCATCACCTCACCACTAGAAATACTTACTGCCACAAGTGGAGAAGATTCTCCCTTTGGTGCCAGCAAAAACAGCTGGACGCGACCAAGGCGCCTGTATCTATGATCCTAGACAACCTACTAGAACTGAAGGAAACGGGGTTAGCCATACGTTCCATTAAAGTACACTGGCTGCCATCATGGCCCTCCACGAGCAGATAGAAGGGGCTTAAATATTCGCTCACCCGATTGCACGGCGCTTTCTCGCAGGTATACAGAACGTATACCCAGAAGTACGCCAACCTACACCACCATGGAATCTCAATCTTGTGCTCAAATGTCTCATAAGACCACCCTTCGAAACTCTAGCAACCCGCTCACTCCTTCATATGTTAATAAAGGTCTCATTCCTAGTGGAAATCATGTCTGCAAGTGAAATAGAAGCGTTGATGGCTGAACCACCGTACATGGTATTTACCAAAGACAAAATCACGTTACGTCCTCACCCAAAATTCTTGCCCAAAGTGACTACATATTTTCATATTAACCAAACCATAGTTACCTGCCTTCTATCCCAAGCCACATAAGGACTCTCGAGAAGCAACGTTACACATGCTGGATGTCAGATGGGCTGTAGCCTTTTACTTGGACAGAACTAAACCATTTCGCAAGTAACCAAGACTGTTCATCTCTACAGCAGAGCACTCCAAAGGCTCTACAATATCAACCCCAGAGACTCTCCAAATGGGTCTCTTTCTGTATTCAAACTTGCTACCACCTACATAACAAAGAACCCGCTGTGAACATCAGATCCCACTCAACACAGGCCATGGCGACATCGATCGCATTCTTGAACAATGTCCCCTTAATAGACATTTGCAGAGCTGCAACCTGGACATCAGAGCACACTTTTGCAAAGCATTACGCTATCACCCAAGGCCTTATCTCAGATTCTATCATTGGCTTCACAGTGCTCTCATCACACACTTATACATAACTCTGAACCCCTGCCACCCCTGGTGAGGCACTGCTCTACAAGCACCTAGAGTGGAGAACCCACAGGGACACCACTTGAAGAAGTTACTCACCTTGTGCAGTAACAATGGTTCTTCGAGATGTGTCCCCCTGTGGGTGCTCCACTACCCACCCTCCTCCCCTCTACTTCAGAGTTCACACAGCCGAGCTCTGCTGGAGAAGGCACAGAGGGGACAGTCGGGGGTGCGCACGCTACAGGAGATGCCAACGGCTGCACGAGACAGCTCGGGTACCCGCCCTTCCCCCGACCGAATACTGCTGCGGAAAATCTCCACCTCAGGGACGCACCAACACTCAGAGTGGAGCACCTACAGGGACACACATCTCAAAGAACCATCGTTACTGCACAAAGTGAGTAACTTCTCCTTTACCGTGGTATCCTTGGCCAAAATTCTTTCTTCTCTAGTGTCACAAAATGTAGAGTTCACTGTTACTACTGCCACCTCCACAGTGGAAGTATTGTGTGGAAATAGTTTGTGAAGCACTTTGGTTGAAACACACCATATTAGTACAGAGTATTCATATTACAGGAAAAAAATCTTGCTCATCCTGACAGGTTTGTCACAAAATGTCTGTAGTATTCTGATACCATCAGGCCTTGAACTATAGTAAAATTAATGCGCTGCAGTAATAACATTTCCAGATGCCTCTGTAATCAACATAGCAACATGATTAGAATGGTAGAAGTGAAAATCCTCTTAATGTTTACTGAAATATTGTTTCATGTTTCCAAATATTTAGAAAATTAATTGTTTTATACTGTAAATTATTCTTCTTTGTGCTGTCATTTTTCTGAATTGTATACTCTCAGGGGAAGTCTGCATTTGTATTAGGCTTGGTTTTCAACCAGTGAACTCTGTTCTCAGTAGGAGATATACAGTACAACAGCATTTATCCAAAATATTTTGGGGACATCAAACCTATTTGGATAACAGGATACTGTATATGATTGAGAGATGTAATATTACTTGGCACTTTACCGTTTCAAGGTGCTGTACAAACATTTAACTAATATATAAATTTTCTAACTGGGGGTATAACCTAGATTTGAATAGGAGAAAGTTTTGAATTGAAGGGGTTTTGCTTAAAGAGGCTTATTTTGTGCATATTATGCTTTCTTAAAAAGACTTCCCTACAGAACAGAAAGGTGAACCTCTTATCAAGATTGTCCATTTCCAGAATTGGTGCATATGGTGTTTCTGAGTTTTAGTATAAGCATTTCCTTCTTAGTATGAGCTGTCTGCTTGTTTAGTGCTAATGTGAACTGATTGGAACCATAGCTATTTTAAACCAACATTATCACAACATATTTACAGGAACTACAAAAGCTAAAAACAACTGGCCGGTAAGATACATTGACAAATAGTTATTGACAGGCCTTATCCAGGCATGAATTTCTAAAAACTGTCAGTCCAATTTTACAACAGGCATTCTTGGGCGGGGGGAGGAGGAGGAGAGAAAAAATACATGTGTAAATTATGATGCATATACAGTCTAAGGAAAGTATGGATCCTAAATTTGCAAAGTCTGTAGCAATTTTCACAGATAACCTCTGGAAAATGAATGCTCTCTCTCTCTCTCTCTCTAGATTTTTGTTAAAATGTAGAATAAAAAAATTCAAGCAAATGTATTGCACTGCTGGCTATAGTAGCTTTACAGCATTTTAAACAATTGCCCTTCTCATCTCTCACCCCATCTCCCAAACACACATGGAGAGCAGGGACCACCTGCAGATCTGTGTTCAGTAGCATGCAAAGGATGGAGTCTCCTTGAATAGTCTCTCTGAATGTTGCGCCCCAGTTACAGTGGAACTGCATTGATTCCATTGCACTTAGGTCTGTCCGCGCAATTGGGGATGAAAAAGGGTAGGATTTTTCCTTAGAAGTTTTGGATTCTGAAGAAGTTGTGTTGAAGCTGAAAGGAATCAGTCATATAAAAATTAAAAAGCTTTTTGTAAGGTTTGGATTTACCTAGCACTCTGTAGAGAAAAAATGGGTCGCTAAAATCACTTATGGCCTCATACTGTGTCTATTTAAGTCAAGTGAAAGACTCAGTGGAAAGATTGCTGTTGACTGCAATGGGCATTGGATTGGGCCCTTACTTGCTGTATTGCAGAATCACTGAATATAAAATTAAAATACATGAAAAAGTACAGTCACGCTCTACACATGAAAAGGCTAAATGCTGCCTCAAATGCTTGCAGTCAAAAGCTCTATTACCTACACAAGTTCTGGTTTTTTAACCTGAAGCCACACCAAAAAGAGGATTCAGACACTTGCTGCTTTTCATCAACCTAGGGACAACTTTTGAGAACAAAATGTGGTGTCATTAGTGTTTACAAAGTACTCCCATGTGTTTGTCTTTTGACTATAAAGGGATCAGATCCTCAGCTGTTGTAAATTGATGGAGCTATGCTAGCTTACACCAGCTGAGGACTTGGCCCAAACTTTTTGTTGTTTAAGTTATATTCTCGTCTCAATACATAAGCATAGGCGTAGTTTGTCGTCTGTATTTGACGGGGCATCTCTGGCCATGTGAAGGGGGGGGAAGAGATGGGAGGCAAATTCCGCATCTGCCCAAGGTTTGCAATTTGGGGGGGGGGGGAATGCCCCCCCCTGCCTGCCCACCCCAAACTATACCCATGTGCATAAGTATAAAGCTTTAACACTTAGCAGTAACATATATTTGTGGAACCTATGTATGCATATCTGGAGTAGAATATGTTATATACAACACACAGTTTACATTGTAGTGATATATATTAAATACTGTACCTGATCACAAATCCATTCCTTACTTGGTCTTACTTGGGTGAAATTGAAAGTGGCCAGTTTCCCAGGCTTTCTTCATGGAATTTCTATTCCATTTGACAAATGGTTACTTGCCACAACTTTATTGGGCAGCAGACCTCTCTACTAATGATTCCTGGTGTTGCCAAAGCTAAATATTCATCTCCAATCCAAGTACAGAATTAGGGGAAGAGCTGCTCAAGGAATATTCCTAGGGTAATTTAACACATTTTGCAATTGTTGAATATAATATTCAGAAAATACTTTTTCCCAATGTTTATCCATCTATAGCTGAAATTGGTGGGATGTGGAATATGTCATTCAGTAAGAGTAGGGACAGTGGGGTCTTTGCAATCGGGCACAGATTAAAGCCATCCTGGGGTAATACGCAGCTCTTCATAGGAGCAAAAGTTCAGTTGGAGGACTTCAGTTCAGAACCAGATTCTGTTGTGGGAGGCTGTTTGAGATACCAGCCTATAGCCTGTTATAGCACTGTTCAAGAAAGTAACCACAGTAGAATGGTAAGTGGAACAGGCATTTAAAATATAAAAAAATTAATCAAGTTGCAGCCATTCAGAGAACAGCTGATTCAGAGCTCATTGAAGTTGATGAAGAGATTGTCCTCAATTTGAATGAGCTTTGGAGAAGGACTTTAAACTGTAACCAGGTGTGGAGCTTTTATTCACTGATGCCAACACCAATGAACTTGTACATCTGCGTGGTGGGATTTTAAAAACACCCAGCATTGGCCCAATTCTACTCCCATTGACGTCAAAGTAAAACTTCCATTGATTTCAGTGAGGGCAAGCTTTGGCCCAGGGGATGAGCACTTTTGAAAATACCCCCTGTAGCGGAGTGGTTACCCGCTCCTGCCCTGAGGGGTTTGGAACAGCCCTGGGAGAAGGCTGGGACAGGGAAGCAGCTACTGGGCGGACTGGGGAAATAGCTGCACCTGGGCCACACCCCAATCTGAGCCCAGCTGGCCTGTATAAAGAGGCTGAGAGCCAAGAGCTCAGAAACTCTCACTCTTGAGAGAGAAGGGCCTGACTGTAGGGAGCTAAGACAGGGTACCTGAGTGGAGCAGGGCTGGGGAAAGGCAGAGGAGCTGGGGAGCTCCAGCCTGGAAAGCCCCAGGCTGTGGCCTAGTATTAGGCCAAGAGGTACTGGGGGTTGCAGAGGGCAACCCAGGTGTAGGCCAAGGCAGCAGGTCCAAACCCTCCTTGCCAGTGATGAGTAGGCTGATACTGCAGTCTGCCCCAGGCCTGGGGCTAGACAATGACTGGCAGTAGTCTGATACTGAGGTGAGGTTAGTGGGTGAGGGCTCCCCTGGGAAGGGAGACCTACTGTGTGTGGGTACTGCCAGGGGGCAGCACCCAGAGCAAGGGGCACTGGGGTCTTGGGAGGGACATGGGAGCCAGTAGGAGGACAAGGCGGATCACTAGCCTGCAGAGGGCGCTCTGGGCTGGATTGAGCTAATTCCCTGGACAACCAGCAGGAGGTGCCGCAGGGGTGAGTCTGACCTCTTGCACACACACCCCCATCTGTCTTTTGTGTCATTCTGTTATGTCTCCCTTCACTCTATAACACAATGAGCTAACAATGAAGCAGTAGCCTCTTCAGTATTACTGGCTTCATTTGGTGTTTGTTAATCACATTCAATGGGAGTTGAGCAGCTATCATCCCTTTTTGCCTTTGAAAATCTCCCCCATTAGAAATGTTTAATCATATTGGACCAAATCCATCCATGGTGTCGCCCTGTTGCCTCCAAAGTGCTCAGATGTGATGGTGATGGGCACAATATAAGAACCTGGATTGAGAAGTAAGATAAAAGGGATGCATTTTGGCCCTGTCTTGTTTTTGTATTTAATAAATGTATTTTGCCCAGATTCTTAAGTGGCTATGAGTAGAACAAAGTAAATCCTGAAATCCTCTGTCCTTTGTGAGTTTATATTCTGACAGTGTAAGAGTGAAACTTTCATCTGAAAAAGGAGCATCTCTACATTTTATTATTCTCTCATTGGCATATAGTAACTGAACCTTTATAACAACAATGCAATTGGGAAATAAAGATAATTAAGAAACATAAAATATGTTACTCTTCTTGAACCCAGTTGGAATCTAAGTTGTGTGTGTATATGTCTCATGTTTTCACTAGGAGCTTTAGTTTTGTCTGTAATCTCATAATTTTATGTAATTGACCATTTGCAATCCTCCATAATCTAAAATGTCTAATAACTATGCTCAGAGTGAGCCCTTTTCATAATAGTTATAAATATTTCATATGAGCTGGAGTTAATACAATTTATTTATCATGCACGGGAGCCTGCAATGGGTGCTAACATGCAGTAGTGATTTAATAATCAGAGTGATTTCAGAAAAGTAATTAATAAATAATGGAGGTTAGCTGGCTCAGGTGACTGATAATAGGACATAGAGGTTTGGCTCTGGAGAGATGTCTGAGGTGTACTTGGCACAGCTTAGTAGGAAGTGCCACAATGGCTTAGAGTCACAAATGTGCACCCCCAACATCCTGAAGTCATCTGTTAGCCCAGTACTCAATGAAAATTAGAGTAACCACCACAAAAGCCATTCTGCTGACCAGGGATCACCAGGGTACCGGGTCACCATGTATGCTGCCCTTTTCCTGACCATACCCCCTCTTCCAGAATCTGGGAGGGGAGGAGGATGATGGCAAAGGATTTGCTATGGTGGTTCTGTACCACCTGAGGTTCCCCCTGTGCTGGGCCAAGTCCCTTCTGTCATGGAACTACTAAAGAGCTATCCTGCTACGTGTGGTTTTATACCTCTGCTGACTAATTCACAAATATGAGGGAAAGTTGTCCTTTCCGATCCACTGTGTGGATCTTTCTTGCGCTCCCCACTGCAGGTGGGAGAGGAGAATCTGGCCTACAAAACCCTACAGATGGGGATATCAGATGGATTATGACTTCAGATTTGGGATCCATAAATCAATACATGGATTCCAGTACTGCATAAATTATGATTATTTGTATTGTTATAGCACAATGGGGACCCAGTTGCTAGCACTGTATACAACACAGACAGTCCTTGCTCCAAAGATCTTACTTATTATCTTTATCAGTTAGAGGCATCTTGATCCCCCTATAATATTAAGTTCAAGACCTTGTGTACATGAGAATACAAAATAGAAATGGCTTATACTGTGCAAAAAGAACAGGAGTACTTGTGGCACCTTAGAGACTAACACAATTTATTTCAGCATAAGCTTTCGTGGGCTACAGCTCACTTCTTCAGATTGAAGTGCTCCTGTTCTTTTTGCAGATAGACTAACACGGCTGCTACTTTGAAACCTGTCATTATACTGTGCAGGTATTCATTCTGGCACTATTGTTTTGGATATTAACAGTCATAATTACCATATGAGATCACACTTTCTGGTCATATATGCTTAGATCATGCAGTTTCAGCTACATATTGTTTATTATACATTACCAGACTCTAATCACAATTTCTAAGATGGTCCAGTGATGAAATGACACTTACTTGCATTTTCTCACAATTTCTGCACTGCTCAGCACGAATAAGCTGTGAAATGTATTGGGGAAACAATGTTTTTAATGACTTTATTTTAAAACACATTTCAGGTTATTCATGCTGAGAAATGCTTATCTTTTGAACTCTCAGACTGCTGGGCTGAGCAAAATGGGGCCAGTTTTCTTTTAACTGTTTCAGATCCCAAAGCTTCAATGAGAATTTCTTATACAAAATGGGAGATGGGTAGGCTGCCATTTCATAGTATGTGGGTCAAGTTTCTCAGAAGTAAAAGGAACCTCAGATGTTGACTTTGTGACTGACTCAGAAAGCTGCAATTCTTATTGCCAAAGGTCTGATTTTAAGTATCTTGTACGTTCAATTACATTTAAATATGATTATAAAAACCACTAACATTAATTTACTGTAATAAGTTACCCACAAGCATAAGTGCTTTCAGGATCATGGCTATGATATATATACTGTGCCACCCAAACAATCCCATAAGCCTATTCTTGTTGTTCTCTTCTCCTGCCCTCTATTTTCTCCCCTCCCCTCCCACCCCACTAACCTGTTATTTCCCATAGTGTCTTGTGTGTAAAGCATCATTCACATCCGTGGTGCTAAATAGATACAAATGTTTAATAAAAAAAATATATTTATGGTGCTGTATAAATAATGCGTAGAATAATGTTGTAATATATATGTCAACCATATGGTATTACTGTTCTGGATGCAATTTGTGGCTTGAATAATAAGGCACAGACTATGAAAAATGGAGAACAATATTTGTTAATGTTTCCACATATCTTGGCTAAGCTCTTTGGGCTCTGCAGTTTCAGCGAGCACCTGTTTGTTCCTCACATGATTTATTCACTATTGTTATTTTGGCAGGGAGGAGAGGGAAATGACTAAGACCATCATTATGGACAGGACAACCAGAAAGATGCACATGGATCAACACTAAAAAATTACTGCAAATACTTGTGTGGAATCTGGTATGAATTCTCCATTTTTGTAATAAGGGAGATATGGAAAGTAAAGGCCATATTCTCACTTGGTGTAAATGGCATTAATGTCAATGGAGTTCACACCAGGTGAAGATCTGGCCCCAGATTTGCAAACAAAGCTTCAAATATCAAATAAAATGTGATAGTAGATCCATTGAAATGTGGAAGTTGAGTCTCTGGATCTTCAAAAGAGACACATACGGGGTCTGCATGTATTTAAATAATTGGTAGTTTTGGCATTGACTGCAATGAATGCTGGATGTAGCCCTGCCCTTGGCATTTAGTTCTTTCTCTTATTTTCCAAAATTCCTGTTTCAAAACCTTTCTCTTTAAAAGTTTATGTATGATGCACGATTCTAAGTAAAATTAAATTATGATCAGTCATTTCTCTTCTACGGGTCCTTTCCCATTTCTCTTTATTAATTATGGCTAACCCATAAACCTCTACAGTTAATGACGCCTTTGTTATAACCTGGCCCAATATCCCACTGTACAATCAGCGGTCTGCTGCAGGTGGACCCAGTCACTGGGCCCCATATGCTTCCATGCCAATTATGCTTAGATGGAACTGAGTCACATTTCTAGTTCTGGGTTTACATGGCACACTCTAGGGCTCAGCCATCCTAGACCCTGAAATCAGTATTTGAGGCCTATGAAGCCTCCTGGTTGCTTACACACACTTCCTCAGAGCTGTGGGCAATCTGAGCTTCAAGTTTAACCCTTGTGAGGACATTGTGGCAGGAAAGCAAAGAACTCAGGCTTGGCAAAGTAATTCCTCAATCACAGAAACTACTCTTGAAAGCACTTGAGAGTTGCAGATCTTTGAAACAACAAAGAGTCCTGAGAGCTCCATTTTCTAGTCTGTCACAGTCCTAGAAAAGAAGGTAGCAATTTTAAATTGTTGTCTCTTGGGACCCAATCCAACACTCATGGTCAGTGGAAGTGAAACCAAGCCCTTAGAAAACAAAGTTCCCTTGGGTAATGGGAGTTCAAATTGCCTTTTCAGCTATGTATTCGGGTAATGTACCACTCTGTTAATGTAATGGAAATAAATAATAATGGTGTAACATAATAGATCTCTGCATCTATTAATAGCTTTCCTGTGAGAGTATAAATATGAAACTTAAATACCAATCTGGACCTTCAGTTCAGTTCCATTTATTGTCTGTGTTGGTTTACTCTTTCTAGAATTTTTGACATGGTCTCTCTGGCTTGGGAATCTGAAAATATTCCCTTCACGGACCATAATCTGTCCATCAGTGGGTCAGAAAATGTTGCCATTTTAATTTAATACAAGAAGTCTTGAGGAAATTTTATAGGATCTTCTTTTAAACCTTCCAAAGAACCACTATCATCTCCTCCCCCCCATGAGTTTCATGATCTGAGTTAAGAACTAAACTGTAGCTTGGAATGTAAATGAAGTTTGAACACATGATTAAATTCAAATGATTTGTTGCAACAAGAGCAGCGTTTACCATGGTTCACATTCAAAACTGAGCACTTTGCACTCTCTATGACTGACTGTGGCACTACCATGGAATTGACACCATCACTGAAGGCCCTTCACACCATTAAAATTATGTAGTACACCTCTACCTCGATATAACACTGTCCTCGGGAGCCAAAAAATCTTACCGCATTATAGGTGAAACCACATTATATTGAACTTGCTTTGATCCACCGGAGTGCACAGCCTCCCCCCCCCGGAGCACTGCTTTACCATGTTATATCCGAATTCATGTTATATCGGGTCGCATTATATTGAGGTAGCGGTGTACTCTTGCATTAGGTGAGAGGGACTGGCAAAGAAACAACATGCAGGTCCTTCCAAGCCATCTATACCCTCCTATGAGGGTGATCACACTTACACTAAGACAGTGGTCAGGGATTCCTGTGGAGGGGTTATGTAGGGGAAACTCCTAGGCTGGAACAGAACCCAATGTGAGGCTGGACTGAAATCCCATAGTTTATCCATGCTTTTGGGGAGTTGATGCTTCCCCAGTTTAATCCTCACTAAATTTCCCTTTTTAATATGGCTTTATATGGAGAGGGATACATTTCACCCTTTAAAGCAAACTTCTCCTCTTCTCCATTCTGCACGGCAGATTTCTGTTGTAAATTTTCCTGGTATTCTGTATAGAGAAGATGCCTGCAGACTTGAGAAAAGTTTCACATGAGCCACTTAGGAAAGAATTTGTTTTATACTGTGATCTGAAAATTTCTAGCATCATTCAAATGAGTGAATACTGTAATGAGGCAGTCTGCTGGTTGCACTTCTTTGCCATTTCTGCCTGAGAAAATCTAACCTCTGTCCGTGTCATTCCAGGTGTCCATTCATCCATTTATTGCTCCACTATTGACAGATTATACACAACTCATTAAGTATTTTTATTACAACATCATCTTAGCTTCTTTTTTTAATAACTTTTATTCCCAGTGGTCTGTTATATTGAATTTACAAAGTAAAGCAAGCTAGAAATCCTGATGTTTTTGGCTAGTAAATGCATGGCCCGATCTATTTTTTTCCTTGCCCTTTTTGTTAATAAAGGGCCAGTTCAACCATTCCCATGGGAAAACCCAAATCAGCACCATTCCTCTCAGCTTGTCCCATAGTATTCTTCTGGGGTGGGGGGTTAGCTTCCCATATAAAATAAGGGGAGGAGGGGCCTGCCCACAGACCTTGTGGATCTTCCCTCCCTCCCACCCCAACCCCCATGGCTGCTGGAAACCAGGGATCGGTGTAGAGTTCATGTGCCTGAGCCACTTTTTGGGACTCTGCTCATACTCCAAGACTGAGGAATGCTACTCCATTAGACCCATACTGCCAGGCATACTCCACTGGCAGCTGCCCCTACAGCCTCATGTTAAGGGTATATAACTTTAATATGGATTTTCCAGGGACTCTGATGGGTTAATGCATTTCCCTCTGCTCCCTGGATCTGCTTGTGGATCTTCCCTCCCTCCCACCACCCCAACCCCAATGACCTCTGCTCCCTGGATCTGCAATTTCCTCCTGGAAATCCAGGTGCCCTTTACCTACCCGGCCAGTGGCAGATCTGTTTGTGGAGGGTCACCTTAGCTGCAGATTCAGGGGATATGATCTGGTCTTAGGTCTTCCTAGAAGGAAATGCCAATAAAGAATCAGAAAAAACTGCTACAGAAATACCACTGAAAATACTAAATTGGGCAAATCAGTTGAGAATTATTGCTTCAAAAAGTTGTAAGTACAATTTTACTGCATGATGTGAACTCACTTTTAATGTAAATGTTTTAGACATAAAAGTAAGAAAAAAATAAGCTTTTATTCAACAAGTAGCAAAAGTTTCTACTGACTTCAGTGGGAGAGTAGGTATGCAGTGAATGTTGCATTCCTTGTGTTCACAACAGACATATAATAACTACTCATAAATCTGTTATATGGCAGAATTTCTGAGGTTAAAGTAGAACCTTTTGGATTAATAGGCAATGGCTTGACTTGTGGTTGGGCTTTATGATAATTTTTATAATGTGTCTAAAATGCTAATCTGTGGCGTGCCATCCAAAGGCTCAGTAGAAATTATTTGAGTCAGAACTGGCTGTGGGGTTCTGAGGTGCTGTATCTTTTACTCTCCATATTTGGGGACAATGCTGACTCTATGTGGTTCTACCTCAGAATGGTTGGGTTTCCTAAAGCTACAACGGACAACATGAAAAGAGAAAGTAAGAATGAAAGTGTGTGAGTGCTTAGTATACATGAACTGAACCACAACAACTTTTTGTTCAGCTCTAATAATGTTTTTCTTCCAGTGATAGAATAAAATATTGTTGGTTGTAAAAGAAACTGTGCTACGATGTAATATTACTGAAAGCAGTTTGAAAGTAGATAGCAGCCATAGACTTGATCACGTCTTGGCCTTTTTTTTTTCTGCCAAGTGTAATACAGTATCAATCTAATATCTGATGTGTCTTTTATATGGGGACTATCCCATGTATGCACTTAAGGCTCTAATAGGACTTTTATATCTCTACATTTTACACTCAAGACAAATCTGTCAAATGTTTTTTATTTTTAGAATGGTGCATATTTATTATTTTTACAATTAAATAGGTGCAGCTAATTATGAAGAACCTAAAATTACAAACAAAACAAAACAGCCCTCCTTGTGTTAGAACCAAGGGTCTCCTTTCATATATTCCGGTGTTAAAAGAATTTATAAAATTTACATGGAAGAAGAGCCACTTTTTGTCTCCCAAAAGATATCTTATCACAATTCTGTATATTTAATTCATTATTCCTTCTCAAACACCAGGATAAAGAAAATAGCATTTTAAAAGTTCACACCAATTCATTTAATCATTTACAAACATGAATAAAATATGCAAGGACTGATGACAATTCTTTACAATGTAATTCATGTTCAAGAGTGCATGTGTGTATTCTACAATATATGCAATGTCTAGTTCATACAAGTCGTTATTTCTAAAAAAAAAAAAAAAAACTATTTGAACTTAAACTCAAAGACAATTACACTAATCTAATTTACCAGTTTACTTGCAAACAAAGATTACCAGCAACATTTCAAACACATTTAGTCTTCAGATGTTTGAGATTGAGTTACTGTCCTATCTAAACCATTGTACAATTTTTTGCTATCTAATAAAGCAATTAAAGTTACCACTCTGTTGTAATAAGAGAGCTTCAACTCCTCAGTAACTGAAATGTCCTTAACAAAAGTTCATTATAACTAAACTGCTCATTTGTAGCCTTAGTTTTTCTGTTTATCAATTTTAAGAGTCTTCTATAATCTTTATTCAGCACTAAAATGGAAAGACACTAAATTAATTATAAATCCAGTCAAACCATAGAGGTATGTTATTTAAAACTTGAAAACAATTAGTATTTTTTTAGTTACTTAAAACAGTTGGTTAGTGCTGCCCTTTACTGGTTTGTAATGGTATATCACAAATCAAAAATAATGGTTAATTGACAAAATATTATGCAGACCTACAAAATGAGTATTATGTATTTGTCTAGTGCAATTCCATAACCCCTTGCAGAAATTAACAAAACCTCTCTTCTTAATCCAGCCTCTCCACTACTTACTTTATTTATTTATTGGGTAAAACTTTTTCAAATAGTGGCTTCCACTGATTCTTCTAATGTTCTTATCCCACCCCACCATCGTGTTATAACCCACCAGTGAGATTAAATTGTTTTTCTTTCATTAAAGAAACTCATCACTAATAGAACAATGAAAAACATTCCCAAAGTATTTTTTTAATTCTATGTTAAAATAAAAATCTGTTACTATCAAGTTATGTCCATGTCCTGTGCATGTGTAAATACCTAACATTACTAGGTCCACTTCTGCTTTTAATTCTTTCCATACATAACAAACATTTTTAAAGAATTCTTAAAAAGAAATGGAAAATGCAAACCTTATTATATTCCAGTATTACTGAGTTTGATTTGGCAGTTAAATTCTTGGTTTTTAGCTAGCTATCAGTATGATAAAATAAGTTTGGGACATTTTAATTGAAAAGTGCTATTTAGAATAAGGAAAGATGTTATGCATGCCATTTACACTCAACTGACACCGGGTGACAGAAGGACCTGTTCAATTACTATTACTTTTTGTCACAATACATAAAGTTCCTCCTCTATCTTGATGGGTCCTGCGCTTATTGGGGGATTTTCTTGCCTTAGAGATTCACCATGTGGGTTGGGGAACAGCCCAGAGACCTTCCCCTCTGGAAGAGCCCACAGTTCAGGTCAATGAGAAGGTTTGGAGGGAACCCAGGCCCGCCCTCTACTCCAGGTTCTAGCCCAGGGCCCTGTGGACTGCAGCTGTCTATAGTGCCTCCTGTAACAGCTCCATGACTGCTACAACTCCCTGGGCTACTTCCACATGGCCTCCTCCAAACACCTTCCTTATTCTCACCACAGGACCTTCCTCCTGGTGTCTGATAATGCTTGTGCTCCTCAGTCCTCTAGCAGCACAACCTCTCAGCTCCTTGCGCCTCTTACTCCCAGCTCCTCACACTCACACCACAAACTGAAGTGAGCTCCTTTTTAAAACCCAGGTGCCCTGATTAGCCTGCCTTAATTGATTCTAGCAGCTTCTTCTTAACTGGCTCTAGGTGTCCTAATTAGCCTGCCTGCCTTAACTGGTTCTAGCAGGTTCCTGATTACTCTACTCTAGTGCAGCCCCTTCTCTGGTCACTTAGGGAACAGAAAACTACTCATCCAGTGACCAGTATATTTGCCCTTGACCTGACTCCTGTACCCCACTGGTCTGGGTCTGTCACAGTATATTGCAGTAGCACTTAGATGCTCCAAATTAGATCAGAATCTCATTGTACTAGGCAGTGTACAAACACATAATAAGAGACAATCCCCACCCTAAAGAACTTGCAGTTAGAGCTGGTTGAAAAACAATTTCACAAAATATTTCAAAAGATTGAAACTTTCTTTTGCAGGGTTCAAAATTGATCCATTTTCTGGTTTTTGAAAAAAAATCAATATTTTTAGTCAAAATATTTATCAAAAAGTTATTGATTTTTTTTTTATTAAAATCATTATTGAAAACCTGGTTAGAAAAAACACATTTTCTTTCTGAAAATTGTTTTTTCAGTAAATAACCAAAATCTTTTAACATTTAAATTTTTCATGTTGATAAAATGTTGAATAGGAAAGTCCATGGAAAATGTCACAAAAACAGAATTTCACTAAAGATGACAAATTTTCACAATTTTTTTTATAAAGGCCATTTAAAAAAAAATTGTGTGAAAAATGTGGATCATCTCTATGTACAATGTGAGGTCCCAATTTTGTACTGCACTGCCTTTGGAGCCCCATTAACTTCAGTGAGGCGCCACACTGGTACAGAGGTCTGATAGCATGAAGCTCAGCACAAAATTAGTGCCTAAATAGACAAGACGGACACAAGATTAGAGAACAGAAATACTGTCCTCTCCATTCTACAACTGGTGAACTGGGGCACAAGGAGACTAATGAGGAGTTTTTCAAAGGAGGCACTTAAGGTCTTTCACAATCTTGGCCGAGGTCAAACAGCAAGCCTGTGACTGTAAGCAATGACCGAATCAAGATTTCTTGATGTCCAGTCCAGTGCCTTAACCACAAGACCATCCTTGCTGTCAAACCATGTTTTCTCTCAATTAACAGGGTTTGGTCCATGTGTATCCCTTAAATATAGCACGCAAAATTGGGCTGGTGCACTTTTATGATGCATAAAGAAGGCCTGGAAAGGTTTTGTTTTTAGTGGGGTTTTACCTTAGGAATGTCAAGTCTGACCTTTCCTAGTTTTGTTGGGGAACTGTATGGGGTTTTCAGAATATTTGTTAGCACTTATGTCTTAATTGAAAGGGATAAGGAAGTTGAATCTTTAACAAAGACATCCTTTATCCAAAACAGTCATTTCAGTTCAATAGATAGTAATTAAAACTGGTTTTTGGTTGGTTTTTTTTTTTTTAAGTCAAAAATCCCGTCCTCTTTCAGTAGTTCAGGTTTCATGTCTCCTGTAATGTCACTATTTCACTAGTTTTCCAGTAGTCATAGGCTTGGCCTACACTAGAAAGATGATCCATTGGCAACAACAGATTTCTGTGATATGTGCGGCTGAATATAGTTTAGCTGCAGATGTAGACAGAAAAAAACTGCAGTCAGCTCTGTTTCAGAAACTGAGGTTAAACCATGGTCCAGCCATGGTTGGTAAGGAAAAGGTACATTCCAGATGCTAGGGCAAACACCGGGCCAAATGTCAAAGCATGCTCTAAAGCATGGAAGTGCTAGAGCTTCTCAACAGTACAGTTGTAAAAAATTTTTAACTTGGGAAAACAATGTATTTTCCCCTAACCTTGTTCTAAGAAATGGCTGAACCATTTTTGCTAAAGTAAAAAAAATTAGGCTGAGATGAGTGCTTCTATCAGTATAGCTAATGTAGTCCGGGGAAGTGGTGCTACTGCACCAACAGAAAAATGCCTTCTGTCGGCATAAGCTGCATCTGCATTGGTGGGCACTGCTGGTATAGGTTTACCAAAATAACTATACCAGTAACATATTTTTAGTGTAGATGAGGCCATAGGGTGTTTCTGTCCCATCGTGCACAAGCATGCTGAAATGGAGTTAAATCATTGGATATCTTTAGCAGGGGTTTTTTCCCTTTATTTTTGTGTTGCCTTTCATATTAGGGTTAAAAATGTGTGTACGTGTATGTAATTATATAAATAATTACTAAAATAGAGCAATAAATAGTATTAGAAATGTAGACTCAGAGTAAAGCCACCTGGGTGAAAGATCGAAGTTTCACCAGCTAAGAACTTTTTTCACTTTCAGAATAATAAGGTAGACTGTGGTTTGGCACAAGCCCTGTATGTAAAGCAGCACAGAATTGCATTTACCTAGCAGCAGACTGAGAAGTAGATTGTGTCTCAATCTGCTTCTTGATTTCCCCTAATTCCAGAGAAGGGAAGGGCAAGCCCTGCACATAGCATAATATCATTCATCCCTGGTACAGTTGGGCCTGCGCATGGGAAGGACGGAGCCCCTGCCTGTCCACTTCCAACCAACCTGTCCAGGAGGTGAAGTGTGGCTCTGTGGAGGCTTTCTTCACCACCTAGCAGATATTTGGTCCAGTAGACAAAGGATTGTCTTATATCTCTTTACTCCTCTATGCAGGTGCACAGTATGGGCTACAATCCCTAGATTTATATCCTGTTTTTAGTTACAAAGACTGTGTTCCGAGCATGATCTTTTTTTAAAATGATGGTTGACTGTTTTGTTTTTTGTTTTTTAAAAGATGAATTGAAGGGTGAATTCACTCTCTTAAAAGAAAAACAGTCAGATTAATGGAATATTTGTTGAGACACCTTCTTCTTAGTATATGTGCAACGTGTCAAGTGGCACGTGACCAGGATTCATCACCAAATTTGTTTCCGCTGGTTGGATCATTAGCTCCCCCCGGCTTTGGTCAGGGAGTGTGATATGAACACTGATCCATGCTCCCCATTGATCCATGCTCCCCACTGAAAGTGGCATTCCTGTACTACACATGGGTTAAGCAAAGTGGTTGCATGTATTCTGTTTTCTGTGTGTGGTGAGATGAGACACCAAACCACCACAGACTGAAAATAGAATACATGCTACAACTTTGCTTAAGTCAAGTATAGTACAGGAATGCCACTTTAGAAGACACATGTATGTATATCTGGGATTTGATTTCGCAATTATAGGCATGTGACATTTTATTAATTGTTGCAATACATACAGAAAATGTTAACATTCACTGGAAAACAAACTGCTAAAGCAAAATCTGAAAAATTGTCAAGTCTTTGTACATAGTGTCATATGTTTGTTATTGGACACTGCAGGGATCCAGTGTCTATTATTAGAACAAGACACTTTTTCATATTTTGGGAGTAGAAATCAAATCTTTATATGTATATTTATTTTCATCAAAAATTTGATACTTAATTTTAACCCTTTGTACACTGAGCTTGATTTCTCCATTTCTCTAAAAGTTTAATTTATGGAATTCCTTGGGCCTTATACTCCAGTGAACTGAATAAGAATAAAAACCATTCCTTCCAATACGTCTGAAATGGTTCATTTTCTATCCAAACCCTAGAAATGAATAATAATGTTCCATGCTGTCCCAATGAGAAACAACGGGACTGGAATGAAAAATAAGGTTTATTAGACAGTCTTTCTTGGGGTTTGTACATACCCAATGTAGAGATTTCACACCAAGATGTCCAGCACACAGAAACTCTCATCCCTGAAACAAGATTGGGAAAGATCTCCTTTCCCTCTCAGGGGAAAAAGTCATTATCAAACTGCATGAAAATATAGGCAGGAGTAAAATGTCAGACTCACGTACCTCTTTATGTATTGTGCATCAGTGCAATATCATACTCCCAGCTGGCCAGACAGATTAAGTTACACATTGGCTAGAAGGCTTTCAATAGCACTCTGTGCCTTTTCCACTAAAATTTCCCAGCATTGCTAACACTGGTCATCTCTGGCAATGGTAGCAAAGATGGGAGCCCTATTCTACAGAAGGCACTTGTGGCCTCCAGCATTTGTCATTGTCATCTATCCCTTCTCAGAGCAAACTTTTTACAAAGCATACCTGTGTGATGGAGGTTTCCACAGGCAGAGATGAGGTATATCTTTCCGTCCCCTGCCCGTGGTGGCAAATGTCTTTTTGAGTGTTGTCTGTTCTGCTGTTTCACTGAACAGTTTTAGGGGTTTGTGCCCTTCCTACTGAATGTAGTAACCTCTTGATTTTGTTCACGTATCTCCAGTGCAATTTTTCAAACATTCCTCTTCCACTGGGAGCTAAAAATGAAGCAGCTGGAGGTAGTAAAGGTGCAAGCCCAGATCAACATTCAAATCATCACTGATCGATTGACTGTATTGGAGGTTAAACTACTATGGGCAAAGCAATGAGAAAGCAGACAGGCCAGCTCTGCCCTTGGGGAAATCTGCTGCTGTTTGGAGATTTGCACCCTTTGCCTCAACTATAGCTGGGTGGTTGTGGAGGGGGAGCAGGTTAGCAACCCTCCTCCTGCTCTCTCGCACACAGTCTGCCTGCTACTTTGTTCAAAAAAAGTCTATTTCAGCTGCCAGTTGGAGAGTTAGCAGTGTGTGCTCAACGCATTGGAATAGTGTGTGCTCCTTGCATAGCAGAGTGTGGAGTAGAAAGTTGCACTGCACAAAGGACCCTAGGACCGTCACCTGAGCCATTCTTCCAACAAAGGGCTTGCCCCTCGAAGCTGCTCACACCTCCTATAAAGTGCTGAGTGCTGTCAGTTCTCATTGACTTCAGTGGATGTTGAGTTTGCACAGTGTGCGGGAGGGGGAAAATCAAGCCCAAAATGTATGCAGCAGTTGCCATTGTGCAGTGGGTCAGTCGGGCATCAGCCCTCCTCCAGTGTGAAGGAGGACAGCACCCAAGATACAGGTACCCTGTCACACCAATGTCTAATTCTTTCATGGAGCTTTGGGCTTCAAATACTGATAGATTTAAATGCTATTTTTCAGATGACAAAATTCCCAGTGTCCCTAAATACTTATAGGCACAGTAACTCTCTGCTCCATCCCACTGGGAGAGTTGTAGGTAACTGGACATGGGGAATACACAAATACCTTTACAGTTTCCTTAGAGACAAAGAGGCAGGATAGCTCAGGTAATGGGAGATTCATAATGGCCCATGGGATGACATTTAGAGATGTGTGCAATGGCCACAACACAGCCTGAAATCATGCAAAACTTGATTAGGGTTTTGTTACAAATTCCAAACTCGGCCTAGTTTCACTGAAAGGTTTGCAAACAAGGATAGTGCTTCTCTAGTCGAGGTGTGTGTTGTTGCAGTTGGGTCATTGCCGTGGATAAATACCCTACTTAAAAGTGCCATACTAGGTCAGACCAGTGGTCTAATTAGTTCAGTACAGTAGAACCTAAGAGTTATGAACACCTCGGGAATGGAGGTTGTAGCTTTGGAATGTACGTAACTCTGAACAAAACATTATGGTTGTTCTTTCAGATGTTTACAACTGAACATTGGTTTAATACAGCTTTGAAACTTGACTATGCAGAAGAAAAATTCTGCTTTCGCTTTATTTTTTAGTAGTTTAGGTTAACACAGTACAGTATTTGCTGCTTTTTTGGGGGGGGGGGGGTCTCTGCTGCAGCCTGATTGTGTACTTCCCGTTCCAAATGAGGGGTGTGATTGACTGGTCAGTTTGTAACTCTGGTGTTTATAACTCTGAGGTTCTACTGTATCCTGTCTGACAGTCCAGTACCAAAGGCTTCAGAGCAAGATGTAAGAAACCCTGCTGTAGGCAATTATGAGAACCTAATCTGCAGGGAAGCTTCACCCTATCCCCCCATGATTAGAGGTTGGTTTAAGCCCTAAAGTTTGCACATTTATATACATCCAAAGCTCTTAGGGGGTTGGGTTCCCCCCCCCCATATTTGTTAAAACTCTGGATATTTTCTTGTTAGACATATATAAATGTCTCATCTTCTTTTGAATCCTGCTAAACTCTGGTGTTGCACATTTATATACATCCAAAGCTCTTAGGGGGTTGGGTTCCCCCCCCCCCATATTTGTTAAAACTCTTGATATTTTCTTGTTAGACATATATAAATGTCTCATCTTCTTTTGAATCCTGCTAAACTCTGGTGTTGATGTCTTGTGGCAATGAGTTCCACACTCTCAGTAGCTATGGTCATTCTGTTAGGCACTATTCACAATGGAGCTGTGTGAAACTCAGCAGTTTTGTTTCACTGGTGTTTATGCAAACAGTTTCTTTTTCATTGTGGGTCTTCAATCACGTATAGTTTGATCTTCTAGTTCTAACAAATATAAAAACTCAAAGGGAAAATGAGTCCAAACCACTGGATTTCACCTGCTGTCCTATCACAATCACAACTTGCATGCAGTTTTGACAAAGAACTATACTTTATGCAGCCTCAGGTTTGCCTTCAGCTGATGCTTTGGATAAGGAAAAATTCAATCATTCTAGCTGCAGTAGGGCTCTTCCTGACTCCTCCACAAAAAATCTTGAAGCCCTCCCTGCTGGGTCCTTGCCGAAATAGAGAATGTTTAGCTGCTCCTGTTATTCCAGAAAAAGTCCAGTTCTTGAGACTTCCATGTTCAACAGAGCTTAGATCCAGCCAGATTCAGTTGCCAGATACTGGGAGGTCGGGATGGGTGTGGGTTGTGATCTGGATTATTTTGATAGATTAGGAGAAGGTGCATATGACCTAAATTTAGATGGTAAAACTGGGGAGTATGCAGACCCAGTAAAAGGCGATGGGTGCCAAATTATAGTTTTTGATTCTTTCTTGTACCAGAATATTTTGTGGTCCTTCAATGTCTCGTTTTATGACCAAATTTTGCCAGGATCCAGATGCTGAACCTGAGTTTTGTGGTACTGTTGTACTGGGAAGCTTCAGGGTCTGTGTTTTTAAGGTGCACTAATAACAGCTAAACATGTTTTCTGATCAGGCATGAAACATAGGTAGATGGGGCTAAAAACTGCCAGGATCCAGCAGGACCCACCTGATGGCTCCAGGGTTTGGCAATGCAACTGAGGTGGGATGTATCAGGGTATTTGGTGCAATTGGAACAGCTAGGCTTGTTCTTCCTGGAATTTGGAAGGCTGGACTAAAAATTGTCAAGATCCAACTTGTACCCTGACCCTTTAGTCCATTTCTGATTGAAGGCTGAGGCTTTAGTGTCTTTTAAGCCCAAGATCTTAAAGGCTTTTCCTAAGGAACAAAAAGGAGGTGCAAGGGGGGAATGCTGCAGGAGATATAATCGGTGTCATGAGTTAATAAGGGACTTGTGCGAGTGGCAGGCACGGAAATGCGGGAGAGAGAGATGGAGATCTAAACGGCGTTAGGACCGCTCGGCGCGTTCAGGTCTGGAGGTGGTATAAGGTTTGCAATCCCTCTACTTGCTGGCAGTTGCAGGAGAAGATTGCTTTTAAGTGAAACGTCCCTGCCAGCTCTCTGAGGTTTCATCCCCCTTAAGAGTGTCCTGCCCTTAAGTTTGAGAGCTCCTTTTGCGATGCAGGGTCCGCGCGAGCGCTGAGGAGGGGGCACGGGAGATTTCCAATCTAGAAGAATCGCTGGCATGTATATTTCATCCGATGGACTTTCCATGTGTCTCATCTCCCTGCCATCAACGCTATATGCAGTGACACTTTTGACTTGAGCAGAGGAATGCGCGGAGGAAGCTCCGGCGAAACTGGTAGGAAAGGATCTCCTCGGCGCCACTGCTAATTGTCGTGATTTATGTCCCCTCCGAGTACCTTCCACGGCTTCATCTAAAATAAAACGAAAGCTGGGGCCAGCCAGGAGCGCAGCCTTTGCAGAGCGTCTCGTCGCGGAGAGCCAGGGAACGTCCTGCAGCTTCCCGGAGCCCCAGTAAAAGTTTAATGCAAAGAAGTGGCTTGGGCAGACGGGAGACCCGGCGGTGCAGCGGGGCTGGCAGGAAACCCTGAGCGGCTGCTGCTGACTTGTTCCAGGGGGAGCGTGGGTCCTGCCTCCCCTTCCCTGATCTGCCGTTCGCCGACCTTTGCAGTGGAGCCGGAGGAGTTCCTCCCCCTTCGCCCCGGGGCGAGCTCCGCGGGGCAGCTCCAGGGCAGTCCACAGTTCCCGGGGCAGGGGCGGAGAAGGGCGCTCCGACCTGCCGGCTGGCGGGGGCTGCTCTTCTCTAGCCCTTGAACTCCTCGGCGTTCCCAGGAACTTTTGTTGGGCGTGCGGCTCACGGCTGCCAGGCTCCCCGCGGCTGGGGGACGGGGCACAGCGGGCGGAGCAGCCTCCCACCCCTGCGCCGCTGGCTCCCATGCTCCCGCTGCCGGAGGGGGATGAGGCTGGCAAGGTCCCAGGCAGCGCGGTGTCCGCTCTCCTCCCCGCTCTAACGAGAGGGATTGCTCCACATGGTGAGTACAGCTCCTTCTTCCCTGCCTCGCTAGCGAACCGCTGCTGCCTGCCATCGCCATGCAACGGGCGGGCAAGAGCCATGGCTGCGGGCGGGAGAAGAACTCTGCCCAGCCCCTCGGGAGCGCCCGCTGTGGTTGGCTAGGGGGGAAGAGTTGGGGCTGGGCAAGCTGGACTTTGCTTTGAAAAACTTGGCTGCCCGCAGCCCCCGGGGGCTGGCGCGGTGGCTGCACACGCTGGGTCTTGGAAGCTGGGCTGTGGGAATCCCGCGCGCCGCGCTGGGGCAGGGGGCAGAGGGCAGGTACCGGCCGGGGCATGGTGGAGTGGTATGTGTCCCTGGGTTTGCTCCTAGCGGATGGGCGATGGGAGGGTAGGGAGAATTGCACACACTGGTAATTCTGCCTCTCTGTGGGTTTAGCTTGAATACCGCTATAGGGCTCTCCCTCGGAACAGATCTACATGGATCAGGTGGAGCTATTGCCATCTTATTGGACCCCACGTAACCAATTAAGAGATTTAGCAGGAGGGTGGGGGTGAATTTAGATACAAATAGAAACTGCGCCCTCTGCTGTTGCTGTGGGCTCCTCGCTGGGGAGCACATTTCTGTGCCTGGTTTCCAGTACATTGCCCCTCTGCTTTTGTAAAGGGAGGAAAATTACTAGCGCGTATTTCAAAGGCGCTTTCGTTAAAAGAGCAGGCGATTGCTCGGTTTGTTTTTGCATCCTGAATGGGCACCTGTAGACACAGGTATTGCTCCCACCCCTCCCCCAACCTACAAGTCGATTAATCCATTTCTGATACATTGTCATGCCATTGAAACTCCTCTCTGGATTGTTTTCCAAATGAGCTATCCTCCTACCTCAAACATCGAATTACATTTTGGTTCACATACAAACCTTCAATCTGTTCTCATCAGTTTCCCGGCATGGAAATCAGCTGTGCACTTAAAAAAAAGATGGAGGGCATTAACTTCAAACCGGGAAGTAAAAAAAACCAAAACTGAAACACATCAGGATTTTACAGAACTGTGGAAATGATTGATTAGAACTTCTGATTTTTTTTAAATTAAAAGAGTATTAAATAAGCCAACAAACTAGCAAAGGAGGGAATGAAAGTTTTTGAAGTGAATTCAGAAGGATTCTGCCAAAAGGGGGTCATTTGCTTCAAACAGTTTGCAGTCTATGAATAAAGATTTTTCTGCAGAAAAATATGATCAGAAATCTAATAAAAAGGGTGGAATTAATGGTTTGTAGAATAACCCCAATCCCATGGAATTGACAGTTCACTTATTCAACTAGGAATAATTCCCTGCTTCATATCAGAAATGACAAGCAGTTTACATAATCATTCAAAAAAATAAATGAAAAATCATTCATCAAAAAACAAATGATTTGCTACATGCTGAATAGCTAAGGCCAATAAAATGAATGGTCCTGTATTCTCTCCTAAAGTTCGTATGTTTGTTGGCTTTAATGAACACATTTATATTGCTGTGCATTCGGCTTTTCAATATTTTGTATTTTGTGCACTAAGATTCAGCCTAATTTTTGCAAAAATCTGAAAAGAGGAAGTGAATTAAATAAGTGGTACAGATGCTTTTAAAGAGGCAGCAAGTTACAGTTTTGCCTCAAGCATAATGCAACCCAACGTTTAGACACTGTGGCCTAGGTAAGACTTCACATTTTTTTTAATTTACATGGGAAAAAAATCAAAGGTGACTGTTGGTGCTTTAAAGGATGTTTCCCAGACATTTTTCACCAATTAATGTCAGTAGCCTGATCTTTCCTGTTCCTTGTCATCTGCCCTGCACCACGGTGGCATTGATAAGGAGTGGAACCAACTTCCTGATTAGAGGTGCAGAATTTGGCAACAGCACAAAACAAAATACCCCTATTTTAGTGTTTTTGTTTCTCCCCCCCCCCCCCCCTCCAATGGTAAGTCCTTAACATAACTTTCTAAAGCTGCTAAAATTATATTGAGTTTACACCACAATCTGAAGACTTTACTATCACTACACAATAGATGATCTATGAGTAGCTTTTGACAAGAGCCTGTTACTTTTTCTGTTAGGAATCTTATTTCTGTAAACCGTTTTGATCATCTTAAGTGCATAACACTTGCAAAATAATGTAATTAGTGCTACAGAGTTGACTTAAAAAAATTACAAAGGTTTTATATTAAGAACTTACAGCAGTTAAAAATGAAAGTTTATGAAGTATTTTCATTCCACGCTGAATGTTGATGATACAGTGTAAGTGGTAATGTTCATGTGCTATTTTACAGGACAAAGAAAGATTTAGGGCAACCTAAAATTTTTGTAGGGTATTTTAGAATCCCTAGTTTTATTTTTAGAACTTCATATTCTGTTTTCTGTTAATAGGAGTAATAAGACTTCTAAGATCTTTCTCCTAAAATAGAGAAAATTTTTCCATTTTCATCAAATGTATTTAACTACTTAATAGAAAAAGAATGTGAAGTTCTTCTAGTATAAGTATTGATTTTGAAATATCCTAAGAATTTTTAGGTGCTACATTTAATCAAAGATAGGATGTAATATAATTAAACACATGAACATATTTAATTTGCATGGATGAATAACTGCATTTATGAAATGCTCAGATTTAATATATCTCAGTATGTCAGTATACCACTGTATGACATGTTTCATAAGTGGTAACAGTGAAAATATATATCAGATACCAGTTGTATTTTGTAGTATACACCATATTTTATTCATCTTGGAAAAAAGTGATTTAGAAATTATAACCAAAGCAACCAAAAATCACCTTTACTTGTATTTTATAGGAAATATTAATGTACTCTGATTGTAGATGCAAAATTACAATAGATTTCACTTTAAACTATTTTATATAATCCTACTATTATCATACACAACTGCCATTGACGGAGTTTTTTATACCTCTAAATGTTTCTTACACCAGCAGATACTGGAATATGTTATCAGATAACTGACTTTTCACCTTTCTTTCTAATTCATGGTCTGTACAAGAAACGATCACTAGTTGCCATTTTATGAAATCTACTGCATAACTGAGTTTTTGGGAGAAAATCTATAATGTAAGTACAGCAAGTTCTCACCAAGAGACTTCTGCAACACAGCGAATGCTAAGCTGCTAGGTGACAATTTTTATAATGAGAAAATTATCATAGTGTGTGTGGGAGGAGGGAAATATTCACAGTGACCAAAACAGATACAAGGAGCGGTGTTTACTAGCATATCCTAATAAGAATTGACAGCTTCTTTTACCATAATTAATTACTGCTGGAATATACTTTTTGGCTGGAGTTGGGCGGGGGTGGAAGGTAACTGAGCAGTCTACATAATTAAAATGCTGTGTGATGTTGGCCTGACTCAAGTTAGCCACCTGGAAACAGATTCATGCATGTAAAGCCATTTTTACAGACGATTTTTGTCTTGGTCAACTAATGCCCTTCATGTAGAATTGCTGATACAGAGGTATACATGAACTTATATTATGTGGTATATATCCACTACTCTACATACAGAGAAATAGTTTGGAAGAAAGCAGAGACAACAGGGACTTCAGCATTGTTGCTCCACAGTTGCCCAGGGAATGCCTGCTGTTTTTCAGGCAGGAGTTAAGGCACATGTGAAAATTCAAAGGCCTAAATGTTCTACAATTAATACAGTTATTGCCAAGAAAGGTTAGCTCCAGTATAGCATGTGCCACAATTTTATTGAATACAGCTAGCATAATCAATTTTTCCAGTAGTTTGCAGTCGCCTTTCCTTCTGTCAGTGAAGATGTCAGTCTCTGTATGTCAGACCCTATGGATCGTTTCAGTTTAACACAGCAGAACACATGGTCAGTTGCTGAAGAGAGGACTACAGGGTACAGAGGATTTGGGCACAAGAAATGCATCGGTTATTATGTTTGGTGCGTTTTACTCCATAGGGCCAAATGTAAGTGTATTAGTGAAAACAAATCTTGGTTTATATTACCCACCGTTTGCCACGCAGTTTAGAGCTACAATTGATATTGTTTTAAAGTTCAGAAATGTAATTTAAAATTTTTTGCAAGGTAATTTTTTTTAAAATGAGATATGTTTGGGAATAGACAACCAGGAGCTAGAATACACATAATGAATGACACTGCAGGCATAAATATAATAAAAACAAATTGTGTAGCTCTATTATAAAAGCCTCTGTGACCCATAGCATATGATATTTAATGTGCTTTGGTCAATATCTTTCTCTATGTCAATGGGAGCTCATTAAAAGAGGAAACTGCAGAGTAACTGAACCATGCCATATTAGTTCTTGCCAAAGCCTGACATTTTTAATACATTAATAATATATCTGTAATATAATGGAAGACTATTAATCACAACTGGTTATGTGCCAGAAATTTAAGCTATAATTGGCTGCTTCTTGTCAGGATTGTCCATCACTCAGTCCTATATCTTCCCAATACTCAAATATCTCGCACTCCTCTGCACTTTTTCCTTGTCAGTGCACTAAATTTGATCAATGTTATAGTCTATAATTCTGTGTAATGACCATCATTATGATGCTGACTTTCTTTAATGAGAATTGGTTATATGGTGAGAGTTGTAGCACAGTGGGTGTTGAGATAACAGCTAGCTTCGCATTCATTCTCAATAGCTATATTCTCAATTCCAGTTAATACATCTGTTTACAGCCCTATCTAGTCCCACTTCTTTGTAGATTGGCAGTGACAACAGGTTATAGAGGAAAAGAGAAACTAGCAAAGAAAACATTAATAAAGAGTATATTTCTGACTAAATGAGAGGCTAAATTGAAAGGCTGTTTAAACATAGTAACTTGTTGTTGTTTCTATACAGTAACTTAACATTTACTTACTAGTTTTACCAGCTTTGCCCAAGCTCAAAATAGTTTTTTCTCATCCTTCAATACTGAATATGCACTGATTTGTCATGATCGTTTAAGAGACTTTGTAAGTTTTTATTTAGAAACAAAACATTTTTTTTCAGGTCAATTCCTTACTTATAGATGTTGACCTTTGTATTTGAGCTGCTTTTTTCCACTCCAAAACAATAAAATAGACTGGGGAAAGTGGATAGAAACAGTGTAATTTGCATGCCTTTAAAAAGTTATTTGAATTAATTAATTCCAAAATAACAAGTCAAATATTTCCAATGAAAGCAGGAAGAATGGAAGGTGTTTAAAAAAGCCATGATACTTAATGGTCTGATTTTAAAATGTATTTAATTTTTGTAAAGTATCTGAAGTTTCTGGTTTTGTAGCAAATTCAGCTTTGAAGTTTACATGTATTTAGACAGCTAATTATTGCTACATGAAAATTCAGATATTAACACAATTTCCAATAGAATACATCACAAATCACAGCTGTATGATAACATTTTATGAAATGAATATAATGGAAAATTGCACTTGTGTCCATAAGGCAATTATTGTAAATTACTTTGCTATGGAAACACACTTCAGCCATCTGTTGGCATTTCATAGTGTGTGTGGCTTATTTCAGTTTAAGATGGTGCAGTATTTAAATATAGTCAACCCGTTCGTGAAATTGCTTTGAAGACAACTTTTGCTCTTCCTTGAAAATGTGTATTATAAAACAAGGTGTGTGTGATGGAGCTCCTTTCATATTTTTATGGCATAGGAAGATTCATCATACTAACTAGAATATTAGACTGCAGACATTAATTGAGCTATGCAACATTATGATTTATAGTTGTCTGTAAACATTAAATTTAAGAGGTTGTTTAGATTGTAAGAGTCAGCTAAAGAGTTGAAAAGTACAGTAGTAGCTGAATGCATCCTTTTTTTCACAAAGGGGCTGATCCTATTCCCATTGAAGTCAGTGGCCAAACTTCCAATATCTTCAATTGGAACAGGATTGATTGCAAAATTAGAGAACACTACATTGACTTATATAAATGACTTCTGAATTTGTAACATGTTGTTTTTAAGGTTTATGATTTTATGTCCTGGTATTTTACATCTTACCCCCCAAACAGTTCTGTATATTGTTGTATTTCTGTTATAGAAATAAACAAGAGGTAGATATGTAAAAATAATTAAGAAAACATGGGACCCATGTTAAAAGGGAAATTGTTAATATAATAAGCTACAGATGAGCCAGTTATCTTTATCGTTAAATGCAATTTTAAAAAAAAGGAGCAAAGCTTTTTCAATACTAATGAGAAAATCCAAACAGACAAATGTGTGCTCCTAATAACTCTCTTATTAAGCTAACAAAAGCATAGAAGCATACGAGGCATTGTGAGCTCTCCGGGGTCCTCGTTCCAAGAGATAAAAAGCACACCGGTAGTTGTCGTCTTTGTCACTGTAATAAAAGATCCGCTCTGCTGTTCTCCTTGGAGGTTGAGGTTTCCCCTGCCTCATTGGTTATAAAATATGAGAAATGTTTAAGTTCTGTTGTTTGCCTTTCAGGTTTTGCTAAGATGGAAATGTCATTTTTGAAGCAAAAACCTGTAGCTCACCTGAAATGTTATAAATCTGTCTTTGTTAGAGAAGAGTTAAATCCTTCATGTTGAAATACTTTTCACTGTGAATGATTTTGGTAGTTTGTTCATTCTAGCAAAGCACCCACAGTAAAGGTTATCTATATTACACCAATTTGCTTTATATTGCATCAGACCTCCAAAATGTCAACATATCATATATTTTATAATGCATTGATTCTTGGACAATAACTCTTACTCTTATTGTTTCTAAAAGGGTGTTGGTGCCAGAAGAAAAGAATGATTGATGGGAAACAGACACCAGGCTGTAGACACTCATCCTTTTGCTTCAGATGCTGATTTATCAGTGCGTCTAGGTATCCCTTGTGAGCTTTGAACACGGAGGATCACTCGGGGTTATCGACAGTACAAGTGAAGACCTACAACTTTGCTAAATTATTATCTGCTCTCGGACATCTTTTACAAAAAGCCCGGATAGACACATGATAAGACAAAGGACAAGCTTCAGATTTCTGTGAAAAGCTGTCCTTTGAATATGTTAGGCTTCCACCAAAGTCTTCAACTTAGTAAAGCAAGTACCATATTCTAACGCTTCACGTTCAGTTGTGGAACCTGTTTTATAAGATACATACATAAATATATGTGTACATATATTTATAATCTATAGACTGTCCTTAAATCAATACTGGTTATAATTATCAAGGCAATTTCAAAGGATTTAGAGATGTATTTGTCAAGATTCCTGTCACTTCATGCCCTTTGGGTTACTGTATCTTCAGTGATGCAGCATTATCCTTCAGTGTGGGGACATTATGATGTGTGTAAGACTCAGATTTACACAGAAGAAGGAAAAATTTGGGATTACATGGCCTGTCAGCCGGAAGCCAGAGACATGATCAAATATGTGAAAGTGACCCTGGATCCCCCTGATATAACATGTGGAGATCCTCCCGAGACCTTCTGTGCAATGGTAAGGCAAACTTTTCAATGCTTCTTTCCTAGATAGTTTCAGGATGTTTCTGTAATAGGCAGAGGCAAAGTGGAAATCCCCAGTTAAGATCCAGGCAAAGCTACATAATATTATGAGCTTGTAAATGTGAAAGGCTTCTGAGAAACAAAGCAATAAGAAATAAGCAATCTTCATTAAAACACATTAGGCTGTAGGATAAATAGTTCATTTAGTTAGAACCCAATGCTGTTTCAATTGAAATCAATGGCAATGCTTGCAGTGGACTTAAATGAAAGCAGCATCAAGCTTCTAGTGCACTAACCTTTCACCTGGCTGTCTTTGCATGGGTTATTTGTGAAAAAGAGTTTGGTGGCTTGATTTTAGTGTTCACATCATGAAACCACCATAATGTGGTGTAATTAGGTGTCCTTGCCCAATAGAAGCCTACAATTAGAATACTTAAACTTTATTGCAGGTTTAAGGGGGAGGGTGCATTGACAGCATTTTCAAGGAAGTATGCACAGCTCTAACCGTTGTTACTTAATGCTTCGTTATCATGAGCCATAAATGTTCACAGTTGTATTTATGGGCAGCATTAAAAGAAACACCATTAGCTAGGGTCTGATTTTTTCAGAGGTGTTGAGTACCTGCATTTTCCTGTGACTTTAATTAGATTTGCGGGTGCCTAGCACTTCTAAAAATCATGCCCAAGGGTCTTAAGCCAGACTTTCTGCATCTGGGGTCCCTAAAATTAGAGGCCGATTGTGAAAATGTTGCCCTTGGTAAATAGTTGTGCCAGCTGTAAAGAACTAGGCACTTTGTATGTGTCAAAACATTACACCTGAGTAAAGCTTTATGCATAAATGTTTGCCAGGTCAGGTCCTAGGAGATTTTTAATGTTTGGAAGAAATTTTCAGCTTGTAGAGGACTTTTTTTCCTTACATTATATAGAAAATTTATTTTCTTTCAGTAGAATGTTAATTTCTGTTGAAAACTATTATTCCTTGATAAGAAAATGTAGTTTTGAAGTATAAATTATATATATATATACACACACACACACACACACACACACACACACACACACACACACACACACACACACACACATATATGATGTTGTACATGGTTCATTTTATTATATCAGTAAAGCAATAGAAATTTGTGTAATTTTAGCTAATAATTTTAGCTCTGGGAAATTAATGAGTTCTTATAAATAAGTTTACTGTAAATTGAAATAAACTACTAAATATATTTGTTTGCCTGTATATTATCCATATGGAGATTATTATTACTCTGTGACAAACAGGTCTGTTCTGGGGAAAATTAATTTATGGCACCAGTTTCAACGCCCAGAACTCTTGAAGGTGTTCAGGTCCAATCACACACACATTTAGGATGTTGTATGCATGCACACATACACTCACCACATACACTGCGCTGATATGTGAAGCAATTACATTGGTTTTGTAACTTTTGATTGCACCACTTGCACTCTGCCTACTAATCTGTCTCAACTAACATTGTTTCAAACAGACACCATTTTTATTTTAATAAACATAACTTGCCAGTGTAATATTTCCTTCTCTCTTCCTACTCAGGCTATCAGGTTGGGCAGCACAGCTACATACCACCCCTTCCTGAGAGCTGATTGATTTGCTAGAATCTAACCCTTATTAATATAACTTTTAATTCCATTACTAATCCCTGGTTCATAATGAAACCCCTCTCAGACTCTTACCTAGGAAACCCCTAGTGGCTGCTGCTGTAGTTTGCATACAGAACTGAGATTGTTATGAACGTGCGTATAAAGCTGAAATGACAACATAAAAATATGATTTGCTCTTTGTGTTTAGACAAATTTGGCTGTCATAGCCCAATTCAACACCCCAGTGGCTTAAAAATGGTAAAATTATCTGCAATTATCTGCAGCCTGCAGCTAATTTTCTGGATAGGTTAAACAGAAGCTTTGAAAAGAAGCCTACAGACGGAAGAAGTCATCCGCGTTTGTACAATTTATGGAGCAGAAGTGCTGATGACAGTAGAAATTCAAGCCCTAGAGTGCTCCTCTGGATTTCATAGTCAATCAAAACTAAATTAAGAAACAAAGATTATTAAAAAGTCTTCTGTGCATGTAATTCTGGCATAATATTATGAGGTGGACATTAAATGTTTCCCTCTGAGACTTTCAGCATCATTAATGCAGCATGTCTTTAATTACAAGTAGGCTCATATTACTAAAAAATAGGGGAAATAAAGTACTCTGTGGTGTAGTTAGCAATGCCATTATTATGTTTACTGAAATAATTAAAAGAAGGGATATCATTCTTCTAAGTAACTTATAAGTCAAAATGTGCAATGAAAATGGAAACACTCTTATGTATGCAGCATAACTGAGTATAACAATTTAGTGCAGTGGTATAGAAGCATTATTAAGTATAATTCCACCTAGCAGAATTCCTAGCAGATGTGGTGTTGTGAAAGGTGTTTTTTCTTTTCTTTTTCTTTTTTTTTTTTTATGGATTGTAAATCTTAAGGTACAAATTCTACTCTGTTACATCTGTGCTATTCTGTTAATAAGCGAGAGATTGTATGGGTTTATTTGGCTAAAGTTGAGGCTGTAGTGGATTGCTTAATCTTCATACATGTACATTTGAAGAGACTATATGAACATGAAAGGTATTGCAGTCTTTACCTACATTACCTGAATTAATCCATCTATTTTCCATACTGTTAATTAAACCTAAGCATTAAAAAGGTAATTAAAGTTAGCAGTGTTTGCAAGGGTATCTTAAGTTCAGATAACAATGTTTTTTGCCTTGGAATTTCCTATTTTAAGAAATATTTTATTATATAGTATAATAAAATTAGGAAATACACTATGTGCACCATGCGATTGTAGGGAACCTTTGCCAACCCCTGTCCCATCTTTCAGCCTCATGTGGAGACCAATCACAATATCATTTCTTGCATTCACTAGAGCATGAGGTCTGTGCCAGGGTGAGTGGCTAGCCATTTTGGAGTGGATGAGAAGAAGGTGACCTTACACTTGTCCAACAGGTCCTGAGTTGGCTAACCAGTACAGGGACTACACATTGCAGCCTCATCAGGGATGACACAGAGGTGGCACTCCCTCACATGCAAAGGAACTCCCAAGTGGTGGTGTGCCTTTCTCTCAGCTCCCAATGTGGAAGTGCAACTTTAGTCTTATGAAAGAGAAAAAAGTAAATGTATGTAATGACAGTAGAAACAAAAGATGGCTTGGTGGAACCTGCAGGATGCTTGTTTCCTTTGCAATATAAAGGCAGCTGAAAAAAAATATCCTCAAGTCAAAATTTAAGACTCCGGTTATGGGGAAATCAGATTTATTTCATTTATTAACCCATTTGAAGGCTCACTTGTGAATTATTGACAAGAATCTGTCAATTTGAATTTAGCTCCAAATTTACATTTTGTAAAAACTAAGCTAAGCAGAAATGTGCCAATGAAATTTTTAATGTGTTAAACTGTCTTTCAGACAGAATTTTCTGAATCAAACCTACCCTTGCAGTGTTTGCGCTCTCCTGCAATGTTTGCAATGCAGCCACTGCAACAATGTACCAAGTGCATAAACAAGTACTGTACAGTGTGTTTTAAATGTTTGTTTATGCCTGTTTTTTTGTTTTTCTTCAGTATGTCAAATTAACTTAGCTACAATCGAATATTCAAACAACTTCCTTCGGTGTCAGTAGATGGCTACTGCAATAACTGTAGATGTGAACAAGATAAGGAATTGTAGTGTCACCATGTAAACATTCAGAAGTAATAAGAAAAAATTAGCAGAAAATTATATTAGTGCTCTTACAACCTGGAAACAACTGTATAATGTAACAAGTTTACTAGAGAGATAGCGGTAGACACACAGATTTTCTTTGGTAGACTTAATCGGACAAGCAACATAATTCTTACTCAGATTGTCTTAAATACCCATAGGGAACTAGTTTCTATAACTAGAGTTTGGCTGTGTCCACAAACAAGCTTTCAACCATCTTTGCAACCTTATGAGCGTGGTTGGTTCCAAACATAGGGTACGTCTACACTGCAGTCAAATGTTTGAGTGTTGTCCATGTAGACATAACTGAGCTAGCTTTAATCGAGTTAGCATGAGTACCAATAGCCAGGAAACCATGGCAGCAGAGGCTTCAGTGTGGGCTAGGGTGACCAGATAGCAAGTGTGAAAAATCGGGACTGGGGTGGGGGGTAATAGGTGCTTATGTAAGAGAGCCCCCAAAATCAGGACTGTCCCTATAAAATCGGGACATCTAGTCACCCTAACGTGGGCTAGCTGTCCAAATAAGTACCTAGGGTCCTGGATGGGCTTGTACAACCCATGATGTCACAGCTTCACTGCTGTTGGTACTCACACTAGCTACATTAAATCTATCTTGCATATGTCTACACATGCTGCAGTCACACCTCCAAATGCAGTGTAAACATACCCATAGTTAGCTGCCACACCTAAGAACTGAGTTATAACCACATTGTATGTGGATGCAAACAGCATTTCAACCTTGTCATGTGGCACAGAATTGTCTTCCTGTAACCAGCATGCTATTTTCTTTGCTGTGTGGGCAGGACCCTCCCACCCCCAATATGTTGGCTGGTTTTCATTATTCCCAGTTTTCTGCACACAGGACATCCCAGAATGCATGGTCTCACATGTTGCTGGTGCAGCTCTGAATGCACTCTTACCTTCTGGGGCATTATGTATCATGGTGGGTATGGATTTGCAAACACAACATCAGTTTTAAAATAAATAAAATGTATTCCTAGTAAAATAATTATTTAAAAAAAAACATTCTTGACAGATTGAATTCCATTCACAGTTGAATTATAGTGGCTCACTGTCAATATAACTGTCAGGAATGTCCCCTGAAATCTTAATATCAGCTGTAATAAAAAAAATTGATATATAAATAAACCCATTTCTAGTAATATACTGCAACCTGCACTGATGCTGCTAAGGTGCAATTGATCATGAGGCGATGGCTCATGGATTCCAAGCTTTAGGGACCCCCTAAGAACAGGATTTGCTGTAATAGAGTAGTATAATCTATATAGTAGTGTCCCAACAAACGCTCACTGTCTGAGGTTATGTTATTATGGCGTAACATCACTATATGGCAACACTGTGTCATGATGATGTATCATTAGGAACCCCTACTTTACTGTGTGCAGGTGTGCTAGAACACAGCAAACTGTAGACTTTATTTTTACAAGGGGTGGGTGAACCCGAACTGCATCCCAATACAATACTTGCTTTATGACATTCCATTGCCATGCCAGCCAAGAAAAGCTTGTGCTATAAAAGCCCATTCCTGGATTACAATACCTACTGAACTCATCTGGCATCTGTGGATTCTTCAAGTCCTGTACAAAGTCAAAAGAACCGTTACTGTTACACTGTACCATAGTAGGATGTTCATATGGGTTCACTTTTAAGATGACATAAGACAGTTTCCAAATATTAGCATTTATTAACACTTTGGTTTTTGATTTTTTCTTTTTCTTTTTAGTCATAAAGTGACCAGTCCAATGCATAGACTAAGGTTCCATGCACTCACTCCTGCAAACACGTAACTGTGTACATATCTTTATTCACATGAATAGCCCCATAGCGTTAAATGGGGCTATTCATGTGAGGAGTTATACATGTGCATAAGTCTTTCTAGGATCAGAGCCTAAGAGCCATCTCATTCCCTTTGCTTCATGGAACGGAACAGAGAGGATGAAATGCATGGAAGCACTAGCATCCCCTGCTGGCAGTTACAGGTTGTGTTTGAAACCATTTAAGCAAGTTATCCTTTACTCCATGTGGAGAAAAAAATTCATTACATTGCCTTGCTTAAGGGGACTAGGAAATGGTGAGACTGTAGGTGCTGTTAAATTTTCCTCTGAGTTAGTGCCACTCACCTTCATTGTTTCTATTGTGATTCAAGGTAGAAACTGTTTTATGGAGACTGAAATTTCCTGTATGTGAAAATAAGTGCGTGTATTTCCAGATGTCCTGCAAGTAGCCAAAAGCAGGCCCCGGATATTGGAATGATTAAGCCAGCTGTTTCCTCTATCATGGCCTCTGCACTAATATTCTACCCTGAAAAATTGATAATAGCCCTCGATGCTGTTATGTTCTTCGACTGATGAGGCAAAGGGGCCTTTGCACTTAAAAATTTAGTCTCGATAGACTGAGAAGTGCAACACAATCTTCTGAGCTAATTTACCTGAAGAGACAATGTCCACAGATCTAGATTTATACAGTTTGATTTTTGTATACATTTTTCCTCTGCAGTTTAATGTATCCACAACAGTCACATGCAGTGACGCCATTTGGATATGTAGATGTGAATATGGCTATGGATAGTAGTCTGAGTGTATTTTAATAATATTTTTGTCCTATAAAGCCAATGACTTCATGATTTTTGTTTTATTTTTATATTGCTCCTCTCCCTCGTCCAGTCCAGTTTCTACACAGTGAACACTCTATTGCATAGATATTGGAAAGGCCTTGCGTTTTCACCATGCAAATACTTATGCATGCAAGTAGTTCTACATCAGTTCTGTGGTGTTTTCCATGTTCTGTTTTCTATAGAACGCTTCTGTTTCTCATCATTTAATTCTTTAAACAGTTTTTTTCTACATGGACTTTATAAATAAAAAGAGAAATTAGCTGAAGTGAATTTTAATTGTTTACTCCATGTAAAAAACAGTTCCCTGGTTGAGACATTTTGTCAAGTTCCAGACCAGAGAGAATTTTTACTGCCAAGTAGTTGTAAGGCCTTTAAAAGGGGACAGCGTTATATAAGAGCATTTTCTTACGTGTAAATACAGTGTCTTTCCTGTGCTTGTTATATTTTTATCTCAAAAACTGTCAAGAGCCATCACTGTAACTCATCAGTTTGATTTTTGCCATCTTTACTTGCTCATAAGGCACTTTCCTCCAGTGAAAACTAGAAACAGAGCCGATTATGGATGACATTTACAAATGACTGCAAAAAAACCTAACTAAATAGCAAACAACATTTTTTTTTAAAAAAGCACCCTGTGTATAACCAAAAAGTACAGAATGTGATTCTTGTAACTACTAAAACAGTTCTTACTATATGTTCCATTTTCTACTTCTATTTTTATCTGAGCCTTCCGAAGTCTGGTAGACCCCTTGGCTTCATTGCCCAGATGGATCTAGCAAACAGAAACAATACTGTAGGGATAGCCTGCAGAAATATCCTGGAGAAACTCTAACACGATGCCTCCTATACAGGAGTATGTTCAAATTTCCAGTGCCATTACACAAAATTTAAACAGTGCACTCCCCTTTCCCTGTCTAAAAATCTGGGAAGCTCATTATTCACTAGAAAGCCAATTTTTTCCTCATTTAGATGATGAAATAAAAGTAGCTCTTGAAAATAATAGGGGCTACGTACAAGCTTTGTGCCCACACCCATGCATTCTTCAGTTTGGACATCTCAAATTTTATATTTTCAAGCAACCAAGATGAAAATGTTGTGCTTCTGTTGATATCTATATTCGCTACCATCAGCAAGAAAACTTGTCATTTGAAGCTGGGAGAAAAGCTTGGGTTTTGGGGAAGATGATTTAGAAGCAACCATGTAAAGTGAACTTTATTGGTGATGCATTGGTTTTGATTTTTTTAAAAAAATGCTGTCTAATTTTTTCCTATGGAAAAAGATGTTTAAGGGTAAAGCATGACCTCCACTTTACCTTTAAAAGTAAGTGGTTGAGATTTTTTATGTGGTCTATAGAGGACTCTGGCACACACACGCTTAGTCTCCTAAGGGCTGTAATACTATAGTTTTAATTCATGTTACTTGGGTCAATACAGAGGTAATTAGGTGTTTAGTGGCCTGTGATGAGCAGGTCAGACTGGAAATGGAGGTTCCCTCCGTCTTTAAACTCTATGACGGTATAATTCTAGAGGGAGATTTTCAAAGCCACAAATAGCCGTTAGCATTGAAAATCTCCTCCTTGGAAACATATCCTTCATTAAAATTAATTTGCACCATTTAAGGACCTGAACCAACATTGATTGAAGTAAATGGAAAGACTCCCATTGATGGCTGGATCCAAAAATCTCCTTGCATATGTCAGTTGTGTAATGAAGATGTGTCTAAATGCCCTAGATCGCTTTGGAAATCTCAATCAATGACTTTCATAGGTTCATAGACTCTAGGACTGGAAGGGACCTCGAGAGGTCATAGAGTCCAGTCCCCTGCCCTCATGGCAGGACCAAATACTGTCTAGACTATCCCTGATAGACGTTTATCTAACCTACTCTTAAATATCTCCAGAGATGGAGATTCCACAACCTCTCTAGGCAGTTTTATTCCAATGTTTAACCACCCTGACAGGAACTCTTTCCTAATGTCCAACCTAAACCTCCCTTGCTGCAGTTTAAGCCCATTGCTTCTTGTTCATCTTAGCCTCTAAAGGATACAACAAGTTTTCTCCCACTTCCTTATGACACCCTTTTAGATACCTGAAAACTGCTATCATGTCTCCTCTCAGTCGTCTCTTTTCCAAACTAAACAAACCCAATTCTTTCAGCCTTCCTTCATAGGTCATGTTCTCTAGATCTTTAATCATTCTTGTTGCTCTTCTCTGGACCCTCTCCAATTTCTCCACATCTTTCTTGAAATGCGGTGCCCAGAACTGGACACAATACTCCAGCTGAGGCCTAACCAGCGCAAAGTAGAGCGGAAGAATGACTTCTTGTGTCTTGCTCACAATACACCTGTTAATGCATCCCAGAATCACGTTTGCTTTTTTTTTTTTTGCAACAGCATCACACTGTTGACTCATATTTAGCTTGTGGTCCACTGTAACTCCTAGATCCCTTTCTGTCATACTCCTTCCTAGATAGTCTCTTCCCATTCTGTATGTGTGAAACTGATTTTTCCTTCCTAAGTGTAGCACTTTGCATTTGTCTTTATTAAACTTCATCCTGTTTACCTCAGCCCATTTCTCCAATTTTTCCAGATCATTTTGAATTTTCACCCTGTCCTCCAAAGCAGTTGCAATCGCTCCCTGTTTGGTATCATCTGCAAACTTAATAAGCGTACTTTCTATGCCAATATCTAAGTCGTTGATGAAGATATTGAACAGAGCTGGTCCCAAAACAGACCCCTGCGGAACCCCACTCGTTATACCTTTCCAGCAGGATTGGGAACCATTAATAACTACTCTCTGAGTACGGTTATCCAGCCAGTTATGCACCCACCATATTGTAGCCCCATCTAAGTTGTATTTGCCTAGTTTATCGATAAGAATATCATGCGAGACCATATCAAATGCCTTACGAAAGTCTAGGTATACCACATCCACAGCTTCTCCCTTATCCACAAGACTCGTTATCCTATCAAAGAAAGCTATCAGATTGGTTTGGTTTGACATGATTTGTTCTTTACAAATCCATGCTGGCTATTCCCTATCACCTTACCACCTTCCAAGTGTTTGCAGATGATTTCCTTAATTCCTTGCTCCATTATCTTCCCTGGCACAGAAGTTAAACTAACTGGTCTGTAGTTTCCTGGGTTGTTTTTATTTCCTTTTTTGTAGATGGGCACTATGTTTGCCCTTTTCCAGTCTTCTGGAATCTCTCCTGTCTCCCATGATTTTCCAAAGATAATAGCTAGAGGCTCAGATACCTCCTCTGTTAGCTCCTTGAGTATTCTAGGATGCATTTCATCAGGCCCTGGTGACTTGCAGGCATCTAACTTTTCTAAGAGATTTTTAACTTGTTCTTTTTTTATTTTCTCTTCTAAACCTACCCCCTTCCCATTAGCATTCACTATGTTAGGCATTCCTTCAGACTTCTTGGTGAAGACCGAAACAAAGAAGTCATTAAGCAGCTCTGCCATTTCCAAGTTTCCTGTTACTTTTTCTCCCTCTTCACTAAGCAGTGGGCCTACCCTGTCTTTGGTCTTCCTCTTGCTTCTAATGTATTGATAAAAAGTCTTCTTGTTTCCCTTTATTCCCGTAGCTAGTCTGAGCTCATTTTGTGCCTTTGCCTTTCTAATCTTGCCCCTGCATTCCTGTGTTGTTTGCCTATATTCATCCTTTGTAATTTGTCCTAGTTTCCATTTTTTTGACTCCTTTTTTTATTTTTTAGATCATGCAAGATCTCGTGGTTAAGCCAAGGTGATCTTTTGCCACATTTTCTATTTTTCCTACCCAGCGGAATAGCTTGCTTTTGGGCCCAATAGTGTCCCTTTGAAAAACTGCCAACTCTCCTCAGTCGTCTTTCCCCTCAGTCTTGATTCCCATGGGACCTTACCTATCAGCTCTCTGAGCTTACCAAAATCTGCCTTCCTGAAATCCATTGTCTCTATTTTGCTGTACTCCCTTCTACCCTTCCTTAGAATTGTGAACTCTATGATTTCATGATCACTTTCACCCAAGCTACCTTCCACTTTCAAATTCTCAACGAGTTCCTCCCTATTTGTTAAAATCAAATCTAGAACAGCTTCCTCCCCCCAGTAGCTTTTTCAACCTTCTGAAATAAAAAGTTGTCTGCAATGCAGTCCAAGAACTTATTGGATAGTCTGTGCCCCGCTGTGTTATTTTCCCAACATATATCTGGATAGTTGAAGTCCCTCATCATCACCAGATCTTGGGCTTTGGATGATTTTGTTAGTTGTTTTTATATATGTAAAAAAAAAAAGCCTCATACACCTCTTCCACCTGGTTAGGTGGCTTGTAGTAGACCCCTAGCATGACATCACCCTTGCTTTTTACCCCTTTTAGCCTAACCCAGAGACTCTCAACACTTCCATCTCCTATGTCCATCTCCACCTCAGTCCAAGTGTGTACATTTTTAATATACAAGGCAACACCTCCTCCCTCTTTCCCCTGTCTATCCTTCCTGAGCAAGCTGTACCCATCCACACCAACATTTCAATTGTGTGTATTATCCCACTAAGTTTCGGTGATGCCAACAGTGTCATAGTTGTACTTATTTATTAGCACTTCCAGTTCTTTCTGCTTATTACCCATACTTCTCGCATTTGTATATAGGCATCTAAGATCCTGATTTGATCTTGCCTCCCAGTTTTGCCCTGACCCTCCTTTCTCTCTGCCATTATAGCCCACGCTCCCTCCTATTTCTAATCTATTTTATGTAAAAGCACAATTAGGAATATGCTTTCTATGTATTTACATTCCATGTCATGAATACTTTCACTAAAAAGCTTTTTTTCAGTATATTAAACCTGTTTGTTTATTGTGTAAATGTTTGTTTTTGGATTTCCTCACCTACCGACTTGTTGAAAGCAAGGGTCAAAGTCTCCAGTGGCTGGACAAGATTTGATTACTGGGATACATTTTGTTCTTTGATACATTTACTGCACTTCTAGGGCAAGTAAGAATGCTCTGATAGCATATTTTAACAATTTTTAACTGGAAAGTGCCATGTCACACATCCGAGAAAGACAAGGTGGGTTAGGCCCAGACCTGAAGAAGAGCTCTGTGAAGCTCAAAAGCTGGTCTCTTCCACCTTTGGTCCAGTAAAAGATATAACCTCACCCACCATGTGTCTCTCTCTCTCTCTCTCTCTCTCTTATCCTGGGATCAACACCGCTACGACATCACTGCAAACAAAAATGTCACATCACAGTCTGGATATTAAAATATATTGTTTTACTTTTATGAGTCCCACAGCTTGTTTATAAATAACTAACAAGAACAGAAGAACCTATTAATGAATAATCTCCCAATTTTTCTCCATAATTATGCCATCATTAATTGTGGCACTGTATAGTAGTTAAGTATCTCTAAGCTCATCCTTTAAGCCCCAATTTTCATGGGTTTAGAAATAGGTCTCAGAACAGGAGTAAATCAAAATACTTTTTTAAAATTAAAAAACAGTTGTATTTTTAGCATAATTAGTTGACTATTAATAATGTAAACTGTGTCCTTTTTAACAGTAAAATAATGGCCAAGTTACTGATGTGTGAAAATGCTTGGGTATTTTTCATATCCAAATTTTTTAACCATCCACGCATTTCCTTTTCTCTTTTGCACTGTTTCAGGGAACTGAACAAAGTCCCCCTTTGGCAAAAGGCAGAGAAAGAAAACTTCTAAGTTTGGAGTGAGATCATTCCCATATGCTTTGGTTTTGGTGCCAGCAAAGGACTCAGACCTTGCTGTCTGAACTGGTACCAGTTTTGCTGAGCTGCAGCATAGGAATAGAGCCAGCTAGCTCTCACAAATATGCTACCGTTGGGCTGGTTCTCCGTGTAGTGTTCTCAGACATTGTGGGCCAGATTCTCAGCTGGGGTAAATTGGCATAGCTCCATTGACTTGAATGGAGCTATGCTAACTTACATCAGCAGAGGGTCTGTCCCTGTACATCTGCTGCTTCTGTTGAGATTCAGGCCTGATACAATCTGTCTCTGCATTCTTCCCTGGGTACCAGCCCTTCACAAGTTCTTCCTTTGGCCTCACTAAAATAGTATCCTCTTCAAAGTGGTGAAAATTGGAAAAAAAACTGTCCTTGCAGAGAATACAAAAGACAGAAAGCTGGAGATGCTTCAAAGAACGCAGTGATATTACCTGTGCCCCCCCGACTGTACATGGTGGATTCTGGATCTGAGAATTTTTCCTACCACATACTAGTTTGAGAAGAAGCCACAACCAAAGGATTTCTCCCTCCTTATCCTCTTCCCTCTCTCTATTGGACAACATAATCTTCCACCAGATGGAAAGGCTTCCATCTACACCCTCGGAACTCTTTCCCTCCATACCCAGGTTGTCAACCAGTGGCAGGTACTTAAATCTTAAGGTCAAACACTTCAGTGGCAATATGATAGAAGTGTGCACTGAAATGTGACTTGTATTATGAGATCTCTCTCAGAATGCCATCTGTGAAGCAGCCACCTTCCCCGTACGCACACTCAGAGGAAGTAAACATGCTGTGCAGCAAAAGTACACGGAAAGGCCCAGAAAGTTTAGGGTTTTTAATAGGCAATATTTGACTCTTCTAATCAACACTAATCTGATGAAGAATTTGGAGCAAATATCATTCTGGTAGTTTTATCTTGTCAAGTGCCAAGTAGTGCTAAAAGGTGAATTTGGAATGATAAAATTACTGCATAATATCAGACATACATCAGTGAACAGCAAGACGGCACTGAGTCCAACAGAAACCTGACTTTTTGTCCCTTTTTCTCAATCCCACTTTCAGAGTAATACAAGGTAGGTAGAGTATGCTAATACAATTTTCCAGAGTCTTGTTCTTCCCCTAGGGCACTTCCTTCTGAAACCTCATTTAAATCAGAGGTTCTCAACCACCATCACAGTTGTCACTAATTGGTGCCCTTGCTAGCCATCTTAGCAGAAGCCCCAAAAACTGAATGCATGTGAGGGAGTCTTCACCCCATAGGGGTTTTCCCCACAGGTTAGAATTGAAATACTGCCTGGGAAGTGTTGGGAAAACTGTTGGTATTGCTAATTTTACTTTGGATCAGCTCTGGGCTTATGCCATACGTATGAAACCTTTCATAAGCACTAAAACATATTTTTAGAAAAAGATAAAATAACCTAGGTGTTTAGCAGCATCTTATAAATCTGCAAAATACTTTGCTGTGAAGATGTTCAGGTCAACAGTAAATTGCTGAGAAAGTTTAGTTGCCAATTTTTTGCTTTGGGAGTTGAGTACTAGATAGATCTCTTCCTAGGCAGATAGCCTTAGAGGTCTTTGGTCTCCGTCTCCTGTCAGGAGTGGTAAAGCACTGATACAGGGGAGCTTGGTGATAAGTTAGCCTGCATGCTCAAACCTTATGATAGCAGTGCATAGATTAATGTTGATCCTTCTGCCATAGCCTGTTCCCTGCATTCTATTCCCACATCAGGGATACAGGGAGCAAGTACAGGTAGGGGATCCAATGAGAACACCGCTCCTAAGCAAGCTGTACTGCTGGAGGGTGGGTGCCATCAGTGTGTATGTTATAGCCTTCAGAACAGTGGGACTGAGATCTACACTTTTCACTACAGATCTCAAAGAGTTTGTAGGTGTGCTCTCTCATCTCCATGGGAAGTCAAATCCCCACTTGTCTTATGTGCAGGATACCTCAGAAATTCTGGCAGTGCTGTCTCATGGAAACTCTGTTGGAGGACATGATCCAGCTCATAAATACTTAAAAGCAAAGAAATTCTGCCCCGCGGTTCAGAACACTTTTCACAGAAAAAGTAGTGCTGTAAATAAAGACACATAACACAACCCAGAATATCAGAAACGACTTTACAAATAATGTTCAGGGACTGTAAGTGAACAAAAAATTAGAGTCCTTTCCTACAGTGTCTCCTTGCTCTGGAACTCCTATGAAATCCCATGGGTGGTGAACATGCAGCTGCAGCCATACAACAGAGCCCTTTGTCAGAATAGGGTTTTTTAAAATTCTTTTTAAGAAATCATTTAAAAATTTACTCTTCTAGGTTTGAATCAGACTGCACTATTTTTATAAATTTTGTGTATCTGTGTGCATGTTTGTGTGTGTATGAATGTGATATAACATGACACAATTGAAATTGTAAGGAAATCTAATTTTAACTTGCAGTTGATTTATGAAATGATGCTGAATTCTTTGAGTTTGTGAAAATAACATATGATACTAATAATCCTTTAGAACTGATTTAGCACCAAATCCTATTGGAGTGCCAGTAGGAAGCCAAGGACTTGTAACAAATCAATCACTTGTAGTGACATTTTTATTACCGTTTCAGAAATGCCATGCTTTAATTGTCTCCCCACTTCAAATCAACTGCTTAGTCTGGTTTAGCGAAAGCTTTCTTCCCAGATAGCCTGCTAGTTGTGACTGTCCTAGCATTTGGAAACCTAAGCTCTGTATACCTTCCTGGCATGATTACTGCTGGCAGGAGCAGAACCAAGTACCTGTGAGGCAAGTCTCAGTGTGCATGCAACTTAAGAGAGTGACAATGCCATATTGATTACTAGTCACATTTTCACTGATTTTTTTTAAAGTTACTGGGCCAAATTCTCTGACTTATAGCCCAGGGATTGAAATGGGTGTAAGTCAGCTCAGAATTTGACCTTTTTATTTTAAACTATGTGAAATTTTCAGCAGTGGTGTACAATTAAAAATGGCTTTGTTTTTATAACAACGGGAAAAATACTTCAAATGCTTTTGCATCCTTTCTAGCACAAATCCAAAAGATGAACTGAAGTGCAACTATAAATAGAAAATAAGCTTTAAGACACTGTTTCAGCAATGATGTCTTTGCCAGCTTGTAATAAAAAGGTTTCTTTTTTTCACAGACCCATAAAGGACTCCTGATAAAATCTTTCTAATCTCATTTTTTGTTCCTTACATAGATTAACCTTTTTATGGTTTACTGAAGCCAAAATACTGATTTGTCTCCAATTGGTTTGCAAACTTGTGAGCTGAACAAAAGTAACATGACACCAAGGTCATATCATGTAAGTGATAAACCTCATCAACTCTGGCACTCCAGAGGTCAGTGGTTTTGTTAACTCTGAGTTCTTGGCCTTGTGATTCTGGACTTAGTGGTATTATTATTGATTCAAATGAGCAGATGGATTTTTTTTTTTCTGTGTGTTTTTGCAGCCATTGAAATGCTGGCAATCAGCAATACTGAAAGAAAACCATTTCCTGTGTCTTCTGCCTGTGATATTATTGAAAGTCCACACAACACCAATACAGTAATGGTAGGTCAGGGGCATACACAGTTTGACACCAAAAACCACATCAGCAATTTGTTAAGAGCTGCACGTTAAATAAAATGGGACAAATTGCAACCAACCTCATATTTAATATATCAGTGCAGACACAGAGTCCGTGCATGCAATGTTCCATCTCTACACAAGCAGAAAGCTATTCAAATTAATATGGACCATGGCATGCAGGATCCTGTAGACTCTGCATATCCCATTTCTCTCTTTAAGATGAGGACAGCGAGCAACTGCACTGTAGAACTCCAAGGCATACATTCCACATTTGGGCTTCACTTTCTCCACCCTGTACTAGATGGCTGGGTAATTATTTTGGAAGTGAATGTTTATGTCAAACCTACCTTTATTGTACTTTGGTAGGACCTTCAGTTTGTGCCACCTTAGAGGACACTCTCAGACTAAAGTAAGATCTGCAGATTCCCAATCTTGGCATCTGATTCAAGGACAAAAAGCTGGGAAGCAAAATAATGTGTGCCATGAAAGATGTGAATACTCCATGTAAGAAATTCTGTGTGCAGGTCCAGGACTGCTTTCTGATGAGAGTAATGAAGTTTGTGCTGGATACTTCATTCAGGGGAAATAACTTATGATTGTATAAAGAGTGAGTTAGTTTTTTAGGGACTGTATGGCTGTAGGGTTGTTGACACAAGTTTATTTTTGGAAGTTAATATTAGATGCTAAGACTAAGTTATGGCAAAGCTTGTGACAAATGGATATATACAATGTGCTGTTTGGCACTGCTGAAAAAAATGATGATGCAGTTGACTTGAATCAGAGAGGTAAAATAGCACTAGTGGGTTTTTGAGAGAGGGGAGAAGAGGTTTTATAAAGTTTTTCAGTTCCCATCTTGGAAGTGTTGTGGAGGATGCTTCTAAGTAATAGCTGTACAGATAATCGCAGATTACAGTGTCATACAACTCCATTAACTAGGTGAAGAAAAAATAGCAACATTTTCATTTTAATGAGATGTCAGGTCTCTCCCTCGCTGTACCATGCATCTTAATGTACCTTGCTGTCTGTACTGACTTGAGGCTCCAAGGCTTTGTCATTACTTGGCAATTCCTTTCTCTAATTTCTTGTGACACATGGTGCTTAAATCCACAAGAAATGTGAGGTAAGGTAGGATTCCTGCAGACTGACTTGCCTTAAGAAGAGCCTTCATTTGCATTATTCATTAGATAAAGGCACTGATTTGCATCTCATTTTGGTTGTCTCAATTTCCAGGCAGAGAATGTAGGAGAATTCTCAAGATTGCTAATTTTTTATTATATTAACAGCATTCATGTGGGAATAAGTCTCCATTATTTGCTGCTCTATATTTTGTCTTACACTTATCTTAAATGCCTCCAAAAATGATGTGCCATTGGTCCAGGGGTGGGCAAACTTTTTGGGCCAAGAGCCACATCTGGGTGGAGAAATTGTATGCAGGGCTGGGGCATGGGGTTGGGGTGTGGGAGGGGGTGCAGGATGGAGTGTGGAGTGTGGGAGGGGGTGCGGTGTATGGCAAGGGGCTCAGGGCAGGGGGTTGGGGTGCACAGGGGTGCAGGGTGCTCAGGGCAGGGGGTTGGGGTGCAGGGTGTACGAGGGGGCTCAGGGCAGGGAGTTGGGATGTGAGGTGCAGGTAGGGGGCTTAGGGCAGGGAGTTGGGGGGCAGGGTGCAGGAGGGGTTCGAGCTCCGGCCCGGCGCTGCTTACCTAAAGCGGCTCCGGGGTGGCAGCGGCGTGCACTGGGTCCAGGGCAGGTTCCCTGCATGCCCGGCCCCGGCCCCGCGTCGCTCCAGGAAGCCCTGCGGCCCCTGGGGGAGAGGAGGCGGAGGGCTCTGCGTGCGTGTACCTCCCCTGAAGCTCCCATTGGACGCGGTTCCCCATTCCCGCCCAATGGGAGCTGCGGGGGAGGTACCTGGAGCTAAGGGCAACACACGGAGTCCTCTGCCCCCCCCCCCTCCCGGGGGCCGCTTCTGAGAGCAGCGCCGGACCCGCGGCGCCATGGGGGGCAATCCCGCGGGCCGGATCCAAAGCCCTGAGGGCGCCGGATCCATCCCGCGGGCTGTAGTTTGCCTACCCCTGCATTGGTCCTTTAATAGTAAAATATAGATCTCTACTCTTCAATGAAAGGTATTAAATTGCTATCATTACAATTTTAAAAGTTTATTTATTTGAAGCATAATTCCATATGTAGTCAATAATTGTAATTAGATTGTAATTATTGGCTGGTTTCTATTTTTATAAGGTTATAAAGCTCAGATGCAGAGGCTTGTATAGCTGTAATGGTTGTGTATAATTTGATAGTATCTGAAGGTTTTTTCGCCATTCAGTAGTCTGAAGCAGTAGCATGTTAAGAATGTTATTCATTCTGTTAAATAACACAGCTGTTAAGAAACACAGTAACCCAGATAACTTTCATCAGTGCTTTCTTCTCTCCCTCTAAATCTTGCTAACTAATTTGCCTTATACTTAGCTTTCTCTCTCAACGTTTCATTCAGAAAGCTGGATTTCAAAAAGGAGGAGCCAACAGGTTTCACTGTTCTGTCTGCAGTATGTTGTGTGTTTTCATTATCAGCAGCATTATATGAGCTCTGTCATCCTAAGGTATTAAACACAGAAAATGGTCTTTCGTTGTGAGTGATATGTCCCTAGTGAACTGAAGCAGGTTTAGTTATTTGGTATATATTCTTTAAAAAAAGTACAAAAAATACAATTAACCAGGAAAGGCTCTGAATATCCTGTGCCATTCCTTTTTACACCTCCATCCGGAGCTAATGATTTCATCATGCGTAGGTCTACCCAAGGTTGCTTTAATCAAGTGTGCTAAAAGTAGCAGTGAAGCTGCTACAGCCACACATGCAGTGGCACAGGCTAGCCATCTGAGTATGTACCCAGGGTCCCAGGTGGGATTGTTCTCCGGTAGCTACCCTGTGCTGCCACCCATGCTGCTGAAATGTCACTGCTATTTTAACGAGCTAGACCAAAGCTAGCCCGGGTATGCCTACACTTGCTGCAATCACACCTCCCAATTACAGTGTAGACCAGGAGTTCTCAAAGTTCACTGCACCACAACCCCCTTCTGACAACAAAAATTACTACAGGAGCCCGCTGCCCAGGGCGGGGGAGGGGAACAAAGCCCGAGGACTTCAGCCCCAGGCAGTGGGAGGCTATAAGCTGAGCCTTACCACCCAGGGCTGAAGCCCTTGGGCTTGGGTTTCAGCCCCGGGCTGTGGGGTCAGGCTTCAGCCCCAGACCCCAGCAAGTCTAACTCCAGCCCCGGTGATCCCATTAAAATGGTGTCGTGACCCACTTTGGGGTCTCGACCCAGGTTTTAAGAACCGTTGGTGTAGACATACCTTTAATAACCTACATTCACCTCCTCGGATAGTGGCTCACATGGCTAAAACAAATTATTTATTAGTAGTAGTTTTAGTATTACCACCAAAGACCTCAGTTGGGTTGGGACTCCATTGTGTTAGGCTCTGTACAAAAACACAGGAAGACTGTATCCTTGCCTCAAAGAGTTTACAGTCTAATTTGAAACAAACTGCAGTACGAATGAAACAAGCAAAAGGAGGGAAGGGGCAGCAGGATGAGGGCAAGACTCATAAGATCTTGCAGTTACATAGACTATTTATTTGCACGATATGAGAGTTCCACATTATTTACAAGATTTTAAAAGAAAATAATATGTATTCATGACTGTCACTCAACCTCTCTATCATCAGATGGTTGATTTCTTGGAGGTGCCACTGCAGAAGTGAATCTGGAGGAAGAATTTGAAAGAGGAGAGGATAATACCTTTGCACATGAGTTCAAGGAGGGCATTTCAAGCGTACGAGACAGTGTGGTAGAAAGCACAGAGTGCAAATACATTGCAGTGATACAATCCCAAAATGAGACAGGTTTACTTTAAGGCCTTGTCTACATTATATCTTTTAACTGAATTTGCCTCTAGTTAGTAACTTGTCTGAATCTAAACATAGTTTATATCCACACACAGCATAGTTAATACATGGATAGTAACCGCATCAGTTCTTGTCAATGACCAAAGCTGGCACGTGACTCTTTCTGTAACCAGGGCAAAACAGTTATTTTGCTGTGTAGAAGGAACTCCTGTCTATCCAGGCTGGCCAGTCTCTTTCTCCCAATTCTCTGTGCTATAGGAAATCCCTCTGTGTACTGGTGTGTGACCTTCATTCCATGCTTATGTCCTCTGGGCGTGCAGAGTATACTGGGGCACTATGGGATAGCTCTCCAGATTTGTCCAGAACGTACAGATACAAACAGGGTTAGGCCTTGTGGACATACAAATACAATTGGCGCACAGTTGCATTATATAGACCTAACTGAACAACGTTTTTGTTGTGAGTGGGTAGGATTACCAGGTGTCTGGTTTTTGACTAGAATGCCCGGTCGAAAAGGGACCCTGGCGGCTCCGGTCGGCACCGCTGACCAGGCTGTTAAAAGTCCGGTCGGTGGCGCAGTGAGGGCCCAGGGCTAAGGCAGGCTCCCTGCGGGTCCCAGAAGTGGAGGCCAGGTCCCTATGGCCCCTAGGCGCATGGGCGGCAAGGGAGGCTCCATGCACTGCCCCCATCCCCAGAGCCGGCTCTGCAGCTCCCTTTGCTCAGGAACTGCAACCAATGGGAGCTGCGGGGGCAGTGCCTGCGGGCACGAGTGAAGTGCGCAGAGCCTCCCTGGCCGCCCATGCGCCTAGAGGCCACAGGGACCTAGCGGCCACATCCTGGGAGCCACAGTAAGTGCCGCTGGGACCCTGCACCTCAAACCCTCCCAACCCCTGCCCCAGCCCAGAGTCCCCTCTCGCACCCAAACTCCCTCCCAGAGCCTGCATCCCACTCCCCCACGTACCCCCAGCCATAAGCCCTCTCCTGCACCCCAAACCCCCCATTCCCAGCCCCACCCTAGACCCCGCACTCCCAGCCAGAGCTCTCACCTCCCCCAACCTCCTGCTGCAGCCTGGTGAAAGTGAGTGAGGGTGGGAAAGAGCAAGCAATGGGGGCTGGGGGGGGGAATGGAGTGAGTGGCAGGGCATCAGGAAAGGGGCAGGGTGTTCGATTTTGTGCAATTAGAAAGTTGGCAACCCTATGAGTGGGTCTTCTGATGCAGTAATGGTTGTACTGGGCCTGAGAAAGAAGAAGGATGTTATAACAGGACTTCTGAATTCTAGGCTAGGGCAGTATGCTATGAGGCAGCAAATAGGTTTGATTTTGGGCCCATTTAAGTTAATGGCAAAGTTCTCATTGATGTCGTTGTTGCAAGATCAGGTCCATAGAGCACATGGCTGAGCTTGTTGAAGCCAACCAGGGGAAAGGGCGAGGGAATACCATTAATTGCAATGAGAGTGTGTTGTGAAATCTCCTAGTTTGTTTGAAAATCTCAATACCTGTGTACGGGCTTTATTTTTTATACTGACTCTGGTAACATAGAATACCAGGTTTGGCCAAGAAGTGATCTAAACAATTTATTATTCACTTGTGTTAACATTCTCAGAATGTTCTTCCCTAACTGCTGTTTGTAGTGTCTGGATTCTGTGATTAATACTGTAATGCAAAGTAGATACTTCTCTTCTTTATAGCAGAGTCTGGCACCAGTGCTATATTTAAGGGTCTTCTGACATTTCCATTATAAACTCTGTGTTTGAGGCTGTCCTAGTTTGTATCAGGCTGAAGGTTGGCAAACAAATCCTGGAGGAGATTGGATTGTATATTTTGTAAGTAATAGCAGCTTAAGCCAGGTCATCGAAAATATAGGGTTTTATCGGTTCAAGATTCTTATTTTTGTCATGCTTTTTTTCTTAGAAAAGTCTAAGTTTTAAATAATTAAACCTGTCAGGTACTTAGGGCTAAATGCTGCCCTTCACAAGATAAAAAGTGCTTAAACTGAAGTTGTGATGACCTACGTGCTATATAAACAATAACATTTCTTCCACAATTAGAATATACCTTTTCTTGAACACAGATCCCCCTGATAGTGCTTGCAGAGCTACACTTGTGACGCACATAGTCAGTATTCAGCCAATGGCTAGCTCCATATCCATACCTAACAACTTTATAGCGGTTCCTAGTTCGGGTTTCAAAATGTAGAATGGGGTTCCAAGCAGTTTTTTTTAACTGACGGGACTCTGTAAAGACTATTTCTAACTAAGAATAGTTTTCTGAAGCATATTTTGAAGTCAACATATTCTCCAAAGGCTTTTCCACAATGAATTATTCCAAATAATATTTATCAAAAACAAAATGTCCTATCACAGCTTGGCCAGTGCAGAGTGAGCAAAGCAGCTGTTCAATATTTATTTTTATCTTTGCTCTTCAATGAATGTTGGATCTCTGCCTCATCTAATGCCCATTCCTTGACCTTTATTGCATTTACTGAATAGCCCTGCCTCATTTGCTACAAACCTGTCCACTGATGCCTTATCTGTGCTCTCAGCTACACCTGTGTAAACTGGGAGTAAGTCCATTGAAGTAACTAGGTTCAGTCCCAAGCAACAGAGAGTCCTGTGGCACCTTTAAGACTAACAGATGTATTGGAGCATAAGCTTTCATGGGTGAATGCCCACTTCGTCAGACGCATGTTCAGTCCATAGCCCCTGATCTGGCTGCCCTGTGCTGCCTTAGCAGCATGAAGTAGCTGGAAAGTAGCCTTAAAGAGGCAGCAAAGGATTCTTCCTGTCACAGGGAGATTCCTGAGGTGGCATAGAGCTGGCAAAGCCATTTCTCTACCATCTGTTCGCCTGGTTTCTCTTCACCTAGGAAGCATGTCAGGGTAGGGGCCATGCCAGAGTGGGAAGATTTGGGGCAGAGCACATGGCATCCTGCCAGATCTGTAGTCAATGCGGCAATCCCACAGGGTTGCTCCAAGTTATGCCAGAGGCTGTTTCACACCCTAGCCAGTCTTATCCAACGTGTACACTGAATGAGGCAGAGAGAGTTGTATGTAATCATGCAGTTAATGACTGTATTGTAAAGGACACTGTGATGGGGTGTCTACCCCAGCTGGAGTAGCAAAGGAGTTAACATGAGTCAGAGATCTCAGTTAGCCCATCTGGTTGCACCTGGAGGGTGAGCCATGCATAATTAATGATGAAACCCGGCTAGGTGGTGTTAACAGAGGAAGCTTGGAGCAGAAGGGATCTGCAAGGAACGAGGGAGGAACTCTGCAGTCATTCTCCCTATAGTAGGGCAAAGGGATCTGTTAGGAATAGGAAGGCTCTGGCAGGGCAAGGAGAAAACCCAGAGAAAATCTTGGCAGGAAGAAGTTCAGGAAGGTGGCAGCAAGCAATCAAATTAAGTGCATCTTGACTGCCTGTACTAGAGTCCTTGGACTGGAACCCAGTGTAGATGGTGGGCCTGGATTCCTCTACCAACCACTGGTAAGGTGATATGAATCCCCTCAGAAGAGGATGTGGACTATAGGAAGCCCTGAGAAAAAGGTACAAACCTCTGAGACCAGAATTGTAGGTGGAAGTGCAGGTGAAGGGATTGGACATTCCATGGGTGGGGTTTGGGTTTTTTTTTGGCTAGTTGGTTTGTTGTTTTTTTGCGGGGGTTGCTTTTTTCTTTGTTACTAGGGAAGGGGTGGGGACTAAAATGTGACCTGACTGGAGAGCTGAGTCATGCAAAGAGGCAGACCACAGCAGGACTGGGCTCAGAAGGGGGTCCTACGTGGGAGAGAACTGCTGTGCCACACCCAGCCACAAGAGGGTGCTTTAGTGGTGAATCCTCTCTTCTACACACACACACAAAGGGGCACAGTTCAAGCTGCATAGGCAGCCTTAACTTTGGTATTCCCTGATTTTGAAGAGAATATCCCTTCACTCCAGGATGAAAATAGTCCAAGGACCAAAAAAAAAAAAAAGATACTATCCAAAATTTTCAAAAGTGACTAGTGATTTTGAGTGTCTTCATTTTTTTGGGTTCACAACCAAAGACACGTTACAGAGGCCATATTTTTGGTAAAATAAATAGATATGCTGCAAATAATGAACCATGAAATTGTGTTTTATACCAGAGTTAAAGAAAATGAGGATTGGAATAAAGGCACCATACTCTAGTAGCAGTAAGCCATGCCAGAGCATAAATAGGTCACTTGTTGGCTGTCTGAAGGCACCTGACCTTCAGCCTTGTGTTCATTGAATACCCAATAGTACAGCTGCCTACTAGCGCACTTCCTCTTGTGCCTTACTAGTACAGTACATACTGGTTATAACAAGCCCCTTGGGATCCAAGCCATTTGTTCATTATAGCTGTCAGCCCCTGCTGCAGCCACAGGTCTCGAGGTGGGATCCAGGGGCCAGGTTCATTATATCCGGAGGTTCATTATTATGAAGGGCGTTATAGCAAGGGTGTACTGTATTATCGAAAACTGTCCCCAATGTGTTCACCCTAAAAGCTGGAAGTTTTGAAAGCTGATTCCAAATTTAATTTTAAAATATATTTTTCAGTTTATTCTGAGAGGAGCTTCTTATCTATAGAAAATTCAGAGAACTCATCTGAGAGAAACCATACGAGCAACATTGCAGGGAGAGCATATCTATTAGTGTTTTGGAAATCCACATAATGTGCCTGAGTGCCACATTCTGCATTTGGAGCTCTGATGGGGAGGAGGAGGGAAAGAAAATTCATGTAGCCAGAGAGCTCCCTAATGTTTACACATCTAAGAAGGATCAAAAGCGCAAAAGTCTTTCAAGCTAAGACTAGCATTATCTTAAACTCAAAATATACACTCCATGTGTTCCCTGTTTCAGTTTAGAGCATATAAATAAGTGTTGCTTTTGGCTCATTTCACCCACTTTGGGTCAAACTAAACTATTTGGGATGGCAAAACCCCTGTATATGTGGAAGACATGAGCATTTGGATATGCACACCTTTTTGGGCCAATTGATATTTGTGTAACTGATAAATGCATAAATAAAGCCGAAGGACAAAGGCAGGGAATGTGGATCTAAAAGTGGCAGCCGATCACTTACAGTGAGCCAGAGCCTCTCATGTTTTTAAAAAAGCATAAAGCTGCTACTTTTGAAGAGCAGCTACAGTGTGCACACAATTTCTGTTTCCTAATGACTTTTATTACCCTTACAATTCATGTAATGGATTGTATGTGTGGTATAAAACTCCATCGCTTTCATGGGACTTTTTATAATGTGATTTACATTGTCATAATTCAATTCACATCATATTTGTCTGATGTAAACAGTCATATCTTGCAAATTCACAGTATTCTCAGTATGCAGCATATTGTGACTGAAAGGCCAATTCCTACATCTTTTCTCATGCAAACTACCATTGAAATCACTGGCATCTTTGCCTTATTAAAGAGTTCAGAAGCAGGCCTACAATATGCAAAACGCTAGTGAATGCTGTGATTAGAGTCTCCATGAAGGAAAATTAATATAAAAGGAAGATGGCAGACTGTAATTCAGCTCCCCTACTGACTCATTGTTCACTTCCAATTCCTTTACAAAACTAAATATATGTTAAAAAAATTAAGGAATATTCTTTAAATTCTGAAGCAACTGTTGCATAGAAGCCCCTGACTCATTATGTGATGCTTCTAGCTCACAACCCCTTCAGCAATTCTCAGAGTACCTTTATTTAATTGCCATGTAAGGAATCAAAGTTAAAAGAATATTAAGATTTTAAGTAAACACCACAAAAATCAGGCAATGCTCAAGCTATAGTTAATAGGATTGATTTACAAGCTATTTATTTTTTAATGCCTCTTTCTTATCACTTCTTATATGTCTCCTCTGTAAACTAAACAGTCCTAGTATTTTCATCTAGAGTCTTTCAATGCCTCTAGTGATTTTTGTCACCCATCTTTAGAAACAAATCTGAGTTGTCTGAGCAATCAGAGTAGTATTAGGAGGACTGACTACAGTAGGATGTGAAGGGTTGTGGGAGTTTGCAGGGTAGGGTAAGGACTGAATGAAGCGTGTAAATGGTATTAAAGAGGCACCAATAGAGTGAGCTTAATGGAGGCTAGTGGTAGTCAATGCTAAACTGCTGTGCCTGACTGCGTATTCAGTGAGCAGTTCCCATGGTAGCATGGAAACCGTAAATCATCTGGCAGTTAAGATGATGCATTGCTTTCCAAATCCATCACCTAATGTGCATAAGAATCATGGGATTCTGCTTGTTTTAATTCATTCTGTGCACCACACATTTCCTGTTCCTTTGGTCGTCGTCTTCATCTGCAGCACCACCCTTTTTTCCTCAAGCTCCAACTGTAGTCTCAGTCTCTCATTCACCTTTCGCAGTCTCTGTGGTAACTGCCCTGCTGCCTCTGTAGCCACATTCTCTGCTTTTCCAGGGTCAGACAGAGCCTTCTCTACATTTTAAATGGAAGATCAAAGAAGCTCTCATCCTTCAACATTCAAGTTGTGTTTCCTTTGTCCATTGGATACATCTCTGGAGGAACAGATAGGCCACTCAGATGGCATCTTCAAGACCATTTGTATTCAGGGAACCCAGTTGTGACTGCACAGACTACCAAAGAAAAGCAAAATTAAGATTATATTAAGGTTTAGTACAGCAGAAAGTTGCAAATTTGTACTGCAGCTGTGCTAGTCAGAGAGGGCTTTCCAGAGGCCACTGCTTGGTGTGGCCCCAGAAGGATCACCAAGAAAACTCAATGTACATTTACCTGAATTCTTCCACAGTTTTAAGGCAAGATGTATTTACTGTATTTCCAAAGCTCTTATCACCATAGAACTATACTCTAATAAGATAGTATGGGGCCTTAAATCAAGTAAATCATATTTTGTTTTACTTTTGGGGGTGATGTGAGCCTTACAATGGGGTCTGACCAACTCTTCTTTAGATATCAGCCAAGGAAACTGAATGGAAGATAACAGGCCCTTCCCACAAACTTCAGTGAGGATTATTCCTCTGTCACTCCCGTCACAGAGTTACTTTTTACAGTGATCAAAATAAATTTGGACTCAAACATATAAAATAATAGATGATCATGGCTGATTCCCTAGCACAGTGGAATGAATATGGCAGTTCAAAGGTAACTTAGAGAAAAGTGGCATGAGTTGGAAGTTGGCTTAGTGAATGGCTGAGAGAATCACCACTCTTATTGACAGTGGGATATTGAAGAAATCATAAATCCAGGATCACTTTTATCCATGCCAATCATCTGTCCCGATTTTGCCCATAAGCAGTAATGGATTTATTGCACAGATTAGTAATTTGTTGCCTGTGCCATTGATGCCCCCTATAGGCTTTAGTGCAATAAATAGATTTGGCTGTTTGATTGGCTTTAATACTCTTTTTGTCCATTTGATAATACTGTTTATCAAATTAGGCAGAGTTTGGTCACCGTTTGAAGACCAGTGGGAGTGGGGTATCCATGGCGCATCTGCCCCCACGGGCCACCGGTTCCTTCAGAACAGTAACAGCAGCCAGGATTCAGGTTCACAGCAGAGGTGGAAAAATAACTGCCAGCAATAGGAGCATTATGTCTAGCTGGATTAATACAGCATTTTAAGGTAAGGGGGAAAGCAGCCAGGGAGTAATTGGTGCTCTCGTTGTCCATGTTCGAGAGCCAGAGAACTTAAGTTCTTACTAGCAGTAGTATCCACCATTTCAATATGAATAATAGTGGTGACCAGTGGTTCTAGCCCCAGGGACCTGATTTCACCCACCCTCACCTCTGATACCCACAGTAAAACACTGAGAAATAAAATGAATAACTCCTTTATACTGTGTCATGAGGGCCCCATATCTCTCAATAGCTTGGCTCTCTCTTCACTGGGTTCCTCTGCTGACCAGTCTGCAGTCTCTGAGACAGCCCCTTCCTGTGACTTGTTCCTCTTTGTCAGGCTCCTCCTATCTTGTGTTCATGTAGACAGTCACCTCACTGGATGGCCTGCCTGTGAGGATCAAGTCCAGCTCCTCATAGAAGTGGATGGCCCCTTTCAGACTCTTTAATTTGTGTCTTCACAGGAGGGCACTGCATTCAGTGCTACCACCTCAGTGAGTCACTGAAACAGTTGGATGTAGATCTGCGTGTTGTAGATACGAACTCTTCTTGGATCAGATCACCTCATCACTCCAGATTCCAAGCAAGGCCAGCAGGCAACCTGGTCAAAGGCATTCAATGAAATTAGGCATTACTAGAAGCAGAGCAGTTAGCACAGGAGTTAGTGACCTCACAGAAGTGGGTGCTGGTGACTAGGTGCATGGCATATTTAATTGCAGTGAGTGCTGAGCATTACATACAAATAAGGGGCTTCCTGAACAATTGCTCTATGAGATGTCTGGGGCATGGGGCACAGGATGTTATCGCTCCCTTGTACAGAGCAGTTGCTGAAAGGTGAGATGTTTGGGTATTGGGGGAGGGGGAAGGGACTGACTGAACAGCAGTAGCTGTCATAGCTGAGCTTTCTTGCTCCCATGATTGGAAAGTGGTGTAGACTGCACCGCTTCAGCTGGACTGACGCTAAAGACTGGCTTCCAGGTGGTGGCAACGCTGCCTAAGATGGCATTTTTGTGTGGTCACAATCTCTGTTGGTACAAACAATTTCTTTTGCTAGAGTAGAAAGACCCCAGCAACCAAATCTGTTCACTGTAAATAATCTTACTGTATTTGAATGCTTGAGCCTTACATTGATATCAGTTGATATCTTTAGGAATAAGGTAAAATGGAGAAGCAATCTAAACAAAACCACCCTGAAAATGATGAAATCTTGCTGATTTTACCAAAATTCTTTGGTTTCCTGTGCCTCTGGCTATCACCAGTAAGTATGAATTCCTGTGAATGGCCAATGTTACAGTATTTTCTTTCAAATATTTCATGTGGTTACTTGTGTGGAATGTTCAGTATGCCATCTCCAGATGTTAAATCTTTGAAGCAAAAAATTGAAACAAGTGTAATGTGCTCGATTGTGCAAAATAAGACCAATTCAAATGAGTATATAAATTTGCTAAACATTAACAGTCAATGAGTTTACAAGAGATTGAAGCTACGTTCAGTGCAAAATATGAGAAATGTAATGGCTGAAATGAAAGTAGAATCCTCCCTGCCTGTGAAAAGTCTTTCAGCCTGGAAGAGTTCAAATGACCTTACAAACTATGGCCATGTCCATCAAGCCAAGTAGCTAAACTAAGGGCTTGTCTACACTACCGCGGTAGTTCGACGGCTGGCAATCGAACTTCCGGGTTCGATTTATCGCGTCTGGTCTGGACGCGATAATTCGAACCAGGAAGTGCTCGCCGTCGACTGCGGTACTCCACCTCAGCGAGAGGAGTACCGCGGAGTCGACGGGGGAGCCTGCCTGCCGCGTGTGGACCGCGTCTGAACCGCGGTAAATTCGAACTAAGGTATGTCGACTTCAGCTACGTTATTCACGTAGCTGAAGTTGCGTACCTTAGATCGAATTGGGGTGTTAGTGTAGACCAGGCCTAACAGAAGGGAGCTCTGCAGAGGCTGATGGGGAAGCCACCACTGCCCCTACACACCCACTCTGCCCTGAGCAATGCCTGGGGGATACTTCGGGGATGGGGGGAGATAGTGGTAAACCTACCAGCTTCACTTCTTCCTTGGCCTGTCCGAGCTCTGCCTCCACTCTTGCCTTCTTGAAGAAACAGAGGAGGCTCCAGTGGACTTTGGCTCTGCATCATGCTGTGGGTGTGGAACCTTGTTTGGATTTCTCAAATACTTCCTCTTCCCTGCAGAGCAGAATTGTACCAGGTCTTCTGCATCTGAGGACTCTGCAGCTGAACAGTGGGCAAAATTTGGCCCTTTATGAGCAGTGTGAGTATGTATATCTATCTCTTCCTCCCACTCTTTTTTTTTTTCCTTCCTCACAATCCCCAGTATCCAGTTTTTTCTTCTTGCCCTCCATTGCATTGTCATATATCACCTCCTGAGCACCCTCCCCTCCTTCTTTCTCTTTGACTTTGATTGTGTGTGTGCGCGCGCGCGCACTCTCTCTCTCTCTCTCTCTCTCTAATCTTCATCCTTGGGGATTTTAACCTCCATAGTGATGACCCCACTGCCTCTTGCTTTCTCTCATTAACTTCCTCATTCTGTTTGCTCTCTGCTCCTTGCAAAGGATAACTTCCTTCAACCTCGTCTTTGCCAATAAAACATGTACGTAGATAAACAAACAATCTCTGCATCTTAATTGTAGGTCTTGTCCTCCCTTCCCTCTTTTGTCTGTTGTAATGTAGTATCTAAACTCTGAATGCTCACAGTTTTGTCTGTATTCTGTAATATAATAGTCAGCCACTTCACCAGGCACTACTGAAATGCAGCCAGTGCTGGGGTAAAATAGGACAGCTGTTTAAAAGTGTACAGCAACATTGCACCGTAGTTTAGGACAGTGAAGAGCATAAATTGTAGAAAGGTCAAATGCAATGTTCAGTTAGTAAATGGACCCTATCCAGGTCTCCATTTTTACTTGCTTTGGGCCAGATTGTGCCTGACTCTTGCATAGGTCCACATAGAAATGGGAGTGGAGGGTGCATGGAACCTTTTTTCACATTCCACATGATCACAGAAACTAGGCACAAGCTCAGGCCCTGCACTTAGGCAGTGCAGAAACTACTCTCTTGGACACAAATCACCCTAGAAGAGGCAAGGATGAAAGAGGATTATGATCTCTGCCTCCTCCTTCAATGCCCAGCAGAGCTGGCCTGGGGTGATATGGGGAGCATGCTGCACAATTATAATGGACAGTGCAGTATGCCTACCCACCCAGGTGCTCCAGGAATTACTCCTTGAGGCACACTTCTTCCAGGAGCTTCTCTGGGATGGGACGGCTCTGTATCACCCTTTCCTTTGGGCAGTGTCTTAATAGCACAGTCGAGAGACCTGTTTTTGCAATAAAATTTTAGGCAGTTTTTTTTTTCAATGTGATAATTTGAAGGAGCTGAGTCTTCAACTCTAGATGAGTCCTGGGACTAAAAGGTCAAGATATTAGTTTATGCTGTTAGTTTTGGAAAATACAAGAAAGTGATTTTTATTACAAATCTACTTGGTGTGCCCGAGAACCAAAACTGTTTTGTTATCTTTTTAAATTGAAAACAAACACTATGAAAAGGCAGTGTTGTATGACTTGAGATGAGGGAGTTTGCACCATGGCTTGAGTTATAATAATTACAATTATAGGGCTGTATTTCCCCAAATACACCCTTTTTCTCTAATTAAACCCATGGAAATGCTTCATTTTCTGGTTATTGCCAAAATGAGTTTGAGTCCTATAGAAGGGCTTGATTGTACTTCCATTAGGATTCTGTTTCTTCAGGCCATACAGGTGCAATGAAAGAAATAAAATTAATTAAAACTGTCGACATGTTTATCCCCTCCAGGTGTCATAAAATGTACTGGCTGAGACATTTTTCAAGTAATTAAGTAGACAGTTCTGTGTTTTCTAATGAGGTATTGCCCTTCCTTCTTCAATCTGTTTAACAGATTTCATCATCTAGCTATTGTCAGATGATGGAATAATTCCTATTATTCTTTAGCTCAGCCTTCCACTCTCACCGCAGTGTGTTAATCGAAATCAGAGCATTGCTGCAAAGAGGTAGTGACATGCAGGTGGCACATTTCCAAACCCAGGCTTCATATGCCAAGATTTTTCCATAATGCAGGCTAAAAAGTGGATAACACCATTTCACTTTAACCATATGTGGTTTAAATAGATTGAGCTTTTATTCAAGGCACCGTAGAGCTTCTGCATATGCAGCTCCCTCCCCTGCAATGAAAGCAGCGGATCAGCAGAATTTTACATATTGCTCTGTTTACAGGTTTTTCTATATTGTTTTTATATTCGTATTTATGCTTTCTTATTTAGTCAGAATAATCACACATTTACCAGGGGACATTTTGGGTCAGATTGTCACACGTTCGCATCATGAGGGAGAGTTCAAGTTACGCGTACAACCTTAATAGTGGCATTTTCTAGCTGTTGAATGTTGTGAGGGTCGGCTTGTGGCCCATTCTGTTTGTCCACCCTGGGGTTTGTCCCTAAACTCCCTGGTATCTGCTCCCCATACCATAGGAGGCTGTACAGAGTGGTGGAGAGCGTAGCTTCCATGGGAACACTATTCCCACACCCCCAACCCAGCAGGAGCATGGAATGAGAGGAGCCTTGGCTCAGTTTTCCCCACATACATACCTGCACACCACGAGATGTATACTGCACCAGGTATGTGGCTAATGCAGGGTAAGTCTGTATGTAGTGGGAGGGCGGAAGGGGATGGTAAGGCAGCTTTGTGACTCTTGAGTAACAGCCTGCTTCCTTGTCTGTTCCTGAGGCAGAGCAATGACACACTGCCCCTTACACAGGGCTTGTGATGAACCCACATTAAGCCCTTAATCTTCTCTTACCGTAAATTCTGATTTTTCAGAGGTGCTGAACACCCTCAACTCTGAAGTTATTGGGACATGAGGTTGTTTAGCACTTCTAAAGATCAGGCCATTTTTAGTTCGGTGCCTACACATGGCTTTAGGTAGGTGACCAGATAGCAAGTGTGAAAAATCAGGATGCTTTTTGGGGAGGGCGGGGGTATAGTTGCCTATATAAGACAAAGCCTTTAATATCGGGACGTCTAGTCACCCTAGCTTTAGGTGCTCCAACTTAGGCACCTCTTTTGTATGGAATTTATTTTCCCTTTTTGCAGTTTCTTAAAAATAATGGGCTGGATTTTCAACTGCGTTTCACCTTATATAGTGATTTACACCTGTTCAAAGTGGGTGTAAATGGTGCTGTTCTGATCTGGGAGAGTTTATACTTGTGCACTCAGGTTGCATAGGAGTATGACAACTCATGGTGCGAGGCAATGGAGAATCATTATATTTGAATAGTTAGAAGAAGTAATTAATCAAGTTTAATTTTCTTTCTCCCCTGGATACTTTGATTTTTGTAATCACTATTGATCGCATGCTTCCTACTCAAAATCAATATGAGTAAATGTAAAATTGCTCAGTCTTATATTTTATACACTATACAAAATGCAGCACCTGATCATGCAAAAAATAAATTTAGAAAGTTCATGTCTGAAACAAAATTGTTAAGGAAGTAGTTCCATTTAGAATTAATATTCTACTCAAATCACTTAAGAACATGTGTTTTTGCTGGTTGATATTTAATGTTCTAATTTTATTAACTTGGTATCATTTTAATTATAATATAGTAATATTCTCCTACTCTCTACAAAGTTATCTCTTGCAAGGTCATCTCTGATATGATTAATGTGTTTGACTAAAATGCATAAATATAATATTTAGTCATATTAAAGCACATGGGAATGTACTGAGAATAACAACTCTGTTTGAACTAAAATCAGTAAAACCTTGGAGATAAAAGATACACACAAACTTTCAGAGCCATATTCAGCCTTGGTGTAAGTTGCACTTATAGATTCTAGGACTGGAAGGGACCTCGAGAGGTCATCGAGTCCAGTCCCCTGCCCACATGGCAGGACCAAATACTGTCTAGACCATCCCTGATAGACATTTATCTAACCTACTCTTAAATATCTCCAGAGATGGAGATTCCACAACCTCCATAGGCAATTTATTCCAGTGTTTAGCCACCCTAACAGTTAGGAACTTTTTCCTAATGTCCAACCTAGACCTCCCTTGCTGCAGTTTAAGCCCATTGCTTCTTGTTCTATCCTTAGAGGCTAAGGGTATGTCTACACCCAGCCACTAGTTCGGCGGCTGGCAATCGAAGTTCTGAGTTCGACTTATCGCGTCTTGTCTGGACGCGATAAGTCGAACCAGGAAGTGCTCGCCGTCGACTGCGGTACTCCAGCTAGACGAGAGGAGTACCGCGGAGTCGACGGGGGAGCCTGCCTGCCGTGTGTGGACCGAGGTAAGTTTGAACTAAGGTACTTCGAACTTCAGCTACGTTATTCACGTAGCTGCAGTTGCGTACCTTAGTTCGATTTGGGGGTTTAGTGTAGACCAAGCCTAAGATGAACAAGTTTTCTCCCTCCTCCTTATGACACCCTTTTAGATACCTGAAAACTGCTATCATGTCCCCTCTCAGTCTTCTCTTTTCCAAACTAAACAAACCCAATTCTTTCAGCCTTCCTTCATAGGTCATGTTCTCTAGACCTTTAATCATTCTTGTTGCTCTTCTCTGGACCCTCTCCAATTTCTCCACATCTTTCTTGAAATGCGGTGCCCAGAACTGGACACAATACTCCAGCTGAGGCCTAACCAGAGCAGAGTAGAGCGGAAGAATGACTTCTCATGTCTTGCTCACAACACACCTGTTAATACATCCCAGAATCATGTTTGCTTTTTTTGCAACAGCATCACACTGTTGACTTATATTTAGCTTGTGGTCCACTATAACCCCTAGATCCCTTTCTGCTGTACTCCTTCCTAGACAGTCTCTTCCCACTCTGTATGTGTGAAACTGATTTTTCCTTCCTAAGTGGAGCACTTTGCATTTGTCTTTGTTAAACTTCATCCTGTTTAACTCAGACCATTTCTCCAATTTGTCTAGATCATTTTGAATTATGACCCTGCCCTCCAAAGCAGTTGCAATCCCTCCTAGTTTGGTATCATCTGCAAACTTAATAAGCGTACTTTCTATGCCAATATCTAAGTCGTTAATGAAGATACTGAACAGAGCCGGTCCAAAACAGACCCCTGCGGAACCCCACTTGTTATGCCTTTCCAGCAGGATTGGGAACCATTAATAACAACTCTCTGAGTACGGTTATCCAGCCAGTTATGCACCCACCTTATAGTAGCCCCATCTAAATTGTATTTGCCTAGTTTATCAATAAGAATATCATGCGAGACCGTATCAAATGCCTTACTAAAGTCTAGGTATACCACATCCACAGCTTCTCCCTTATCCACAAGACTCTTTATCCTATCAAAGAAAGCTATCAGATTGGTTTGACACGATTTGTTCTTTACAAATCCATGCTGGCTATTCCCTATCACCTTACCACCTTCCAAGTGTTTGCAGATGATTTCCTTAATTCCTTGCTCCATTATCTTCCCTGGCACAGAAGTTAAACTAACTGGTCTGTAGTTTCCTGGGTTGTTTTTATTTCCCTTTTTATAGATGGGCACTATATTTGCCCTTTTCCAGTCTTCTGGAATCTCTCCCGTCTCCCATGATTTTCCAAAGATAATAGCTAGAGGCTCAGATACCTCCTCTGTTAGCTCCTTGAGTATTCTAGGATGCATTTCATCAGGCCCTGTTGACTTGCAGGCATCTAACTTTACTAAGTGATTTTTAACTTGTTCTTTTTTTATTTTATCTGCTAAACCTACCGCCTTCCCATTAGCATTCACTATGTTAGGCATTCCTTCAGATTTCTCGGTGAAGACCGAAACAAAGAAGTCATTAAGCATCTCTGCCATTTCCAAGTTTCCTGTTACTGTTTCTCCCTCTTCACTGAGCAGTGGGCCTACTCTGTCTTTGGTCTTCCTCTTGCTTCTAATGTATTGATAAAAAGTCATCTTGTTTCCCTTTATTCCTGTAGCTAGTTTGAGCTCATTTTGTGCCTTTGCCTTTCTGATCTTTCCCCTGCATTCCTGTGTTTGCCTATATTCATCCTTTGTAATCTGTCCTAGTTTCCATTTTTTATGACTCCTTTTTATTTTTTAGATCATGCAAGATCTCGTGGTTAAGCCAAGGTGGTCTTTTGCCACATTTTCTATCTTTCCTACTTGCTACTCCAGGTGTGATTTTGGCCCTCAGAGACTTTGTACATTGTTTTTAAAGACAGTTAGCTATTTTAAAGGGATATTTAAAAACTATTTTAAAACTATTTTAGAGCCAAATTCTACTTTCATTTAAACTTTAAATTTAGTGCAAATCCAGAGTACCGCCTTAAATGGAGTTACTCTCTCCTTCCTGCTACTGATTGGTTTATGCCCAGAGCATTTTACTAAATTCTTGGCCTCAATGAGATATTGTAGCAATGAGTTCCACAGGTGGATTGTGCAGTGAGTAAAAAGTATTTCCTTTTATAATTTTTAAATTTGTTGCCTTTGAGTGAATGGGGCCTCGTTGTATTATGAAAAAGGATAATCGGAGAACTCTATTTACCCTCTTTGTACCATTCCATCAATTTACCTTAGCCATATTCACTCTTATTTATCTCCTCTCTTAACAGAACCAGTCTTTTCAGTTACTCTTCATATGAAAATCCATTCATGCCTTTAATCATTTCCATTGCCTGTCTCTGAACCTCCTTTACTTCTGTTATGTCCTTTCTTTGAGATAAAGTAAGCAAAAGTGTACACAGCAATCCAGGTGAGGGCATTTGAGTGATTTATATAGTGGCATTACAATATTTTCAATATTATTTTCTATCCCATCTCTCTGGCATCCTAACATTGCGTTTGCTTTTTTGACCTCTGCTGCACATTAAGCAAAGGTTTTCATTGTGCCTGATATTGTTCTACGTGGGGTTTTTATTAATGTCTCTGCACTTGAGTTTACCCTGGAAAGTATTCCCCAAACTGTTTAATAATATCTAAAGTTTTAGGAGTTTAAGGGTATTTGGTAATACATATTAAATGAAATAGCGTGAACACTTTCAAAGTCAATCAAGGAAGGAGTTTTTCTGAGAAAATCAGTTTTAACAATTGATATATATTAATCCCTTATTGGGAGAGAAATATGCTTGTTGCATCCTGGAAAACATTCAGTATGGTAGTCAAGTTCTTTTAGAACACTCACTGACAAGCACAATCTCTTACTGTTTTTTAAACCCACACATAGAACCCCTTTCTGTAGGCAAGTTTCAAGTACCAGGGGCACCCTTGTTAGGGATCAAGTTTACTAAGGAATAAGGGCTTGTCTACATGAGGAAATTGCCTGAAATAACAATTGAAGAGTAAAGTATTCTGCTATTCTGGCTTCCCACGTGGATATTCTATTCCAGCATAAAAGTCACTTTGTTCCAGAATAATTAGTGTTCCTCCAAGCAGGCTAATTATTCTTGAAGAAAATCACTTTTATTCTAGAAAAAAATGTGCACATGGTGAGCTATTCCAAAGTAGCTATTGTAGAATAGCCTATCTGTTTCTCTGTATAAACTAAGAACTTTCAATATAATTAGTAATTAGAGATGGTAGGGAATAAAAATTTCCTGGGGAAAATTACAACTTTTTGGTGAAAAATCAAAACTGAAATATTTTGACTGTAAACAAAAATATTTAGCTTTGGAAATGCCACTTCAGTGCCATATGTAGTTTAGGTTCCTCATGTTCCCATTCTTCTCTATAGCCAGGCTTCCTGTTCAGACCACAGTTTTCATTGTGCACTATGATCTTCCCTCTTGATGAGGGGAGGCAGTGCATCATGGGAGTCCCTAGCTCTGGTGTATCATGGGAGATGTAGTCTGTCCATAGAGCCCTACCCATAAAGGAGAATGTGGATATGAGGCAACCAAAGTACAACTCCTGTGATGTACCCTGACAGCATACCAAAATGGAATATTTCCAGTTTGGGGTTCTTGTTTTTTTCAATGAATAATCAATATTTCCTTCAAAAAGCAGACAGTTTTCACAAAAATTTTAGTTTTGTCATAAACCCAATTTTCAATTATATCTGTTTTGATAGAAAATTTTCGACCAGCCCTATTAATATAATAGGAGATGTAATTTGTCTTCAATCTTTTGTGTGTATAAGTGAGCCTGCATATTCTGTTGCAGTTCATGAGACCATTTGCACTGTGGGATATACCCACCTCCACACTGCCCCTTTTCATTATGCAATGTTAGCACTACCGTTTCAGAGACAGTATCGCGGTACTATGCATCACAGGAGACATTCTGGGAATCACCTTGCTGCACGCTTCTGGAACTGTACATTGCCTTCACGCATTTGGCAATGGCAGCTCCCACTCACTTCTCCATTCTGCCAAAATGTGTGGACGACGTGGAGCAAGTCCATGAAGATGTGGTTCTGCTGCTCGTGGGACAAACATTCATGCAGTGCCTTTCCAGCTACTGGGGGGAATTGGTCCAGAAATATTTGAGCTGCTGGCCAAGAGGGTGAATGAAAATCCAGTGGGGTCTCATGGAGCAGATGTCTTCAATGCCAGGATTGCAATGCTATACCCATGGATGGACTGCTGCCTCTGGTTCTGGAAAAGCAGCATGATGTGGTTGGACCACATCATCTTGGAAACTTGGGATGATGACCAATGGCTGCGGAACTTCAGAATGAGGAAGCATACCTTCATATAGTTGCATGAGCAGCTTGCACCAACCTTTCCAGTGCCTCACCACTCATTTTTGGAAGCCCATACCGGTGCAGAAGCTGGTGGCTATTGTCCTTTGGAAGCTGGTAAACCTGACAGCTGCCAGTCAGTTGCAAATCAGTACAGGATTGGGAAGTCCCAGTAAAGATTGTACCATGGGGGGAAGAAGGGACTTGATTCTCCAAAAACAACATGGTTTTGTATCCAGTTATTTTGGGGGACCCCACATAGCCATTCTTAACTTGCTCACGAAGTCTTATACTGACATTACCAACTCAAGAAAAATTGAGTTCTCCAGGCTGAGTAGTTGCAGAATGGTGGTTGAGTGAGCTTTTGGGCAGCTGAAAGCACATTGCTGATGCCTGTGGACCCATCTCGATGCCAACACGGTTTCATAATCGTGGCTTGTTGTGCCTTGCACAACATATATGAAACAAAAGTGAACCTGGAACTTGCATTTTAAGGAATACAACAAAAAAGACTTGATATGGTAATACACCGGCCTAGGCATATGATTATCTCCCTATTGCCTGGCCCCATGTTACTGTCTCTCAGCTGATGGAATTACTTATTTACTGTAAGTGGTAGGGGCTTGTGCTTCTGTGGCTGAAAACCCTGGGATCAATCCCTATGATGATCTTAGGATGCATATGTACATGTAGGTACAGTTCACTATGCTAGTCTTAAATTGTGCATTTTTCTAATAGGATTGTGCAACACAAACACTTTCTTCCCTCATTTCACTAGTTTTATCCACAATGGCATTTTGCAGTAAAGCTTTTCTGCCATACAGCATTGTTGATAAAGCTATTTTATCATTGCCTTTTCACATACTTCAGAAATTATGATTTTCATTTGTGCGCATTTGTTGAAGTTTGATATTCACTGGGCTGGGAGCCTGACCTCGGAGTTTTATATTTTCAAGTTTTCTAAAGCCATCAGCATTTGGGCAACCAAGAATTACTGTGACTGACAGTTCAAAAATACAATGATCTGTTGTGTCTAGCCTATGTCATTCTGGGGAATATTTAAATCAATAATAATGCTATCGGAACTGGAAATCAAATGCAAAATAATTCCCCTGGCTTCCTGTGTATAATGACATTTGCTCTTTTGATGAATTGCTAATGTGTTCTTGGACAGAAGAACTGGCAGAACAGCCAAGTCCAGGATATAAATGGTAGGGCTGGGATAGTGATGCTGTTATTGCATTTACCACTATTTACTCCTAGCAAACAATAGGGCATTCTACACATGCTGCGTCTCTCTATTATGAATAATTCAATTTCTAAAAAGTCTAAATAAAATGTAAAGCTACTCCTTTAATCTTACAGAAATTGTTTTCTTAAAGTAAACATTAGCCTTTTTTTGTTTAAATCAACTTGAAATCTAATTTAATTAAAAATTAGTGTGTTACATTTGTCCTCCTGACAATTTTTGTCATTTTACAATCACATTTCCCTATTTTATTACATTTGTTTCTCTTCCCTGTTGATATGTGAGGGAACCACACTAACAACAAGGGGAAACTGCCTGACTGTAGGTTGGAAACAATGAAACCTACTATATTCAAAGTATTCTCAAATGCACTATATAACAAACTTGGGGGGGGGGGGAATTCTAATCTCTCTTTCATTTAGAATCCTAGAATATTAGGGTTGGAAGAGACCTCAGGAGGTCATCTAGTCCAATCCCCTGGGGGTATTTGGTAAATTGTATCATTGCTAATAATTCTGTTGTAAAACATAAATCATAGGTGTTAGCTATGCTACAAAACCACAATAAGTGATGTCAGCATTTGAAACGCTAGTTCTGAGATTTTTCTAAAAGGAATACTGTAGTATGATTTCTTTTTAAACTGGAAACAATTTTAAAAAGCATAAATGATTTGTGGCTCCCCAGTGATTCCAGGTTTGCTAAACATGTTAGAAGATTATAGTGAGGGTGGTTTCCCCTCTACTCCCCCCCCGTATGGCATTCTAATAAATATTTGGCAGAGTGCATTCTTTGATCTTGCGGTAGGAAAAGCTTGTCACGCTGGATTCATTCTTTATACTAATTGATTATGCGTAGTTCCTTAATTAAACTAGGAAAATGGTTTACATCATATTTTATAGATTTGTTAGGACTATAATGTAGCCACATCTAATAGGTTTGGTTTAGAAGAATTGAAAACCCTCTTAACCTTTTTCCAGAGCAAATTTTACTTGATTGAAATGTTTTCTACTGTGTATATAAAGTTTTCAGTAGTGGGAAATAAATTACACTTTCCTCTTTACACACATTTACTTCATTTTCCTTGACTTTCAATTTAGACATCATTAAGTGTTTTTGCTATGGAGTGGTGTTCACACTGCAACATCTCAGATAGAAAATTTAAAATAGATTCATTTCAAAATTAAAATAGAAGATCAGCAATATTTTCTTTTGTTTTAGTGCATTTTCAAATGAATATGTGAGAGGGAACACTTTTTCACACTGAAGGGTTAAATGCATCTGGGATATAAAATGAGTAGAAACCTTATGTGAGGGGAAATAACCCCTTACAGTGAGAGGTTATTATACATCAATGCATTATATACAGGCATAGCAAGATTTTGATTACCTAGAGTTAAGGTTGCCAGAGGGCTTCTGATTTAAATTTCTAAAGCTTGATCACAGCATCATGGGGATTGTTGGAAATTCCATTTCCCATTACTCCTGCTATCTTGCAATCTCTAGTTCTGTGCTTTAGAAAAATTACACAGTATTTTCCCCCTTTCCACTTATCCATGCATGTAGGTGGATTTCTCACTGTCGCTTTACAGCTGTTTTTGCAATGCCGGCCCTTTTTAGAATATCATTTTGACTGAGTGGAGTTGTACAGTGGGGCCCCACTCAGTTGGGGCAGCTATACCAATAATTAATAATAATAATTACATGAATGGAAGCCTCATCCATTTGGGAAAAAGAATTTATGACGAAATTCTGGCTCCAATGAAGTTGATAGCAAAACTCCCCTTGACTTCAGTGAGCTCATGATTTCTCCCTTAGTGTGATGCTGAAAATTTAAGAATTCCCATTTACATTCAGGTCCTGATGAAAGCAGTCCCTAGTGCCCTAGGCATAGCACAAAGGGCTTCCTGTAACTCCACTCCTGCACTGTGGCTCTGCCCCACCATTTGGAGGATGGCTTCCATCCCAAGGAGCTAGAGGTAGTGGTATGACAGGTATAGCAGCAGGGACTCCTTCTTCTACCCCAGGAGAGGTGGGGTTGGCACTTGTATTGCTTTATCAGATGTGTGGGCTGGCCCCTGTGCCCTTTTCTACTTTGCTGGAATGGTGTTGGTGTGAGGAGGGGTGCAGAGCAATGAGTGTTGGAGCTAGCGCCGCACTGAGATGCATGGGACAGTGCATAGTTCTCAGAGCTGTTGTTTCATGCACTCTGCAGAGTTAGGCAGATACTCTGTCCCTGTGTTGGTTTCACTTGTCTGTCTTTACTAGCAACGTTAAAAGCGCTGCCGCGGCAGCGCTTTAACGTGGCTGTGTAGTCGTGGCACCACGAGGGGAGTAGCTGGGGCACTGTCTACACTGCCACTTTGAAGCACTGAAACTTGCAGCGCTCAGGGGTGTTTTTTTCGCACCCCTGAGCGAAAAAGTTGCAGCGTTGTAAAGTGGCAGTGTAGACAAGGCCTAGTCTCAAGCTTTTCTTTGCATCCATCAGGGCTAACAACTTAATTTTTTGTAAAGGAAAGTTGAGATTCTGATGTAATCACAGGACTTCAGCAGCTGGGGCCCTAGGCATTGCAGTGCCTATGCCATAATCCAGCCCTTATTACAGCCATTTAACTGTAGGAGTTTCCATTAACACCTACTTAATTCCCTAAACTTGTGCTAAAGAAACACCAACTCTTATGTACAAGACCACAAACAGCTCTGACCTACAAATTGAGGGTCAGAACATACCAGAGAAACAAGGTTTTCTTTAATGATTGTCAGAATTGCTAACTTGACCCACAAATGTGAAAGCAACATAGTAGTGACTCTAATATGCTCATATCAGATATGAATTCCAGCCTGTGTGCAATAATGTCTGATCCTGAGAGGTAGTGTCCTACGAATCCCAGCACCTCAGAATCAATCCCCAAATTTTTACATTAGAAGGCCTAGAAAACTCCATTTTTAATTCAAAGGAACCATCCTGGGGTGGGAGGGATATTACATATTATATTTCACTGCAATAAAGATCTACTGGATATACCAATCCACTAGAGGCAACATGTACATTCCTGAACTAGGTGTAGTTTGCGTATTTGGAGAGACAGAGACATCAGATGAGCAGTCAGGCAAAGAGTGAACTTGCATTCTGTACCTCTGTGCTGTTAAAGTGCTAACACTGAGCAATTAGTAAACAAGAAAAATGTTTTAAACGTGGTGCATTCATTTTACCCCCATTAATTTGTAATATAGTAGTTCCATCATTTTCTCTTTCATTTGGCAAAACAAGGGAGTGGTGGCTGCTTGATTTATTTCTTTGCTTACATTTTTTTCAATGGTCTTGAATTTCTTCACACGAAGGACCAGATCCAAAGGCCTTGGCTACACTTGCAGATGTACAGCGCTGTGAGTTAAACCTGACTTCGTACAACTGAGTAGGTTAAGCGCTGCAGTCTGTCCACACTGACAGCTGCCCAGCGCACTGTCGTGGCCACATTTGCAGCATTTGCTGCACCATTGGGAGCGGTGCATTATGGGCAGCTATCCCACAGAGCACCTCTTCCCATTCTGACGCCGTGGGTTGTGGGAAGGGGGCGTGGGTGCGGGGCATTCTGGATCCTGTTCCAACGCCCCGTAATGCATCGCTTCGCATCCCAGAAATCCCTTTGTTTCTGTCCACTTTTGGCGCCATCTTTCAACGGTTTCTGTGCAGCGCGATCTGTCTGCGGGAAATGGAGCCCGAACTGCTGAGGCGTATGCTGACTTATCTCGCCAGCACGTCACGTTTGGCTGTCGAACTATTCCTTAAGATCCAAAGTGACAGTGAGAGTGAGGAGTCTGACGATGCTATCGAGCCGCGTAACACGTACGACACGAAATTGCTTGTGGCATTCACGGACATGCTCAGCACTGTGGAACGCTGCTTTTGGGCTCGGGAAACAAGCCCCGAGTGGTGGGATCACATTGTCATGGAAGTCTGGGATGATGAGCAGTGGCTGCAGAACTTTCGGATGAGAAAAGCCACTTTCATGGGACTGTGTGAGGAGCTCGCCCCCACCCTGCGGCGCAAGGACACGAGATTGAGAGCTGCCCTGCCAGTGGAGAAGCAGGTGGCTATTGCAATCTGGAAGCTGGCAACTCCAGACAGCTACCGGTCGGTTGCAAACCAGTTTGGAGTGGGGAAGTCGACCGTTGGAATCGTGTTGATGCAAGTTTGCAGGGCCATTAATCGCATCCGACTCAGAAGAACCGTGACTCTGGGTAACGTGCAGGACACAGTGGATGGCTTTGCACAAATGGGGTTCCCTAACTGTGGAGGGGCGATAGATGGCATGCACATTCCTATTCTGGCACCACCCCACCTAGGATCCGAGTACGTTATCGGAAGGGGTATTTCTCTATGGTTCTCCAGGCGCTTGTGGATCACCGTGGGCATTTCATTGACATTAACACAGGCTGGCCCGGAAAGGTGCATGACGCACGCATCTTTCGGAACACTTGGCTGTTCAGGAAGATGCAGGCCGGGACTTTTTTTCCCAGAGCGGAAGATCACGGTAGGGGAAGTTGAAATGCCCATTGTGATCCTTGGAGACCCCGCTTACCCGTTAATGCCGTGGCTCATGAAACCCTACACAGGGAGCCTTGACAGCAGCAAGGAATGGTTCAACTACAGGCTGAGCCGGTGCCGAATGACTGTGGAGTGTGCCTTTGGCCGTTTAAAGGCCCGGTGGCGATCTCTGTATGGGAAGCTGGACTTGGCCGAAAACAGCATCCCCGCGGTTATATCCGCGTGCTGTGCCCTCTGTAATATTTGTGAAGGGAAGGGTGAAAGCTTCACTCAGGCATGGACCTCCGAGGTTCAACACCTGGAGGCTGAATTTGCACAGCCAGAGAGCAGGGCTATTACAGAGGCCCAGCGCGGGGCTGCAAGGATTAGGGATGCCTTGAGGGAGCAATTTGAGGCTGAAAACCAGCAGTGATATCTCGTGCCCTGCAGGGGAGTGAAGTGCAGTAGTTCCAATCTTTAGGAATCAGTGTTTGCTAAGCAGACAAGCAGACTTGCAGTGCCTGTTTATTTCCTGGGCTAAGGAGTCTTTTACTTTATGCAATAATAAAGAATGTTTTCAAAGCCAAAAAATCCATTTATTGAAAAGAAACAAGGGGGTGGAGTGGGCAACGGTACAATCACAGATTCGCATATGTCCTGTCTGGTGTGCTGTGCAGTGAGTGCTGCACTTCAGGATAGCTATACTGCATGGTGATGGGGGTTGAGTGCAGAGGGTAAGGGTCGTGGTTTTCAGGGCTGGGTGGTGAAGATACTGGTGTTGGAGGCAGCTGGTGGCGTGAAGAACACGGAAGTTGGGGAAAGTGGGTTGGAGGTGACAGTGGGGCACAACGGAAAGAGTTTTGGGACAAGGGCTCTAGGGGGGGTGGCGTTTGCGTTTGTGGTACTGCTCCTTCTGCATGGCTACAAGCTCCTGGATAGCGTCTGCTTGGCGCTCCAGGATGCTTATGAGCCGATCCGTGCTTTGCTGCCAGTGCTCCGTGCTTTGCCGCCGGTGCGCTGCGTTTTCCTGGCGGATCCTGCTTTCTCTCTCCCTCCAGTTCTGTGCTTTCTCATTCTCTTTAATAGATTGCCGCATCACTTCTTGCAGCATGTCGTCTTTGCTTTTTCGCGGTCTCTTCCTGAGTCTTTGCAGTCTCTGAGCAGGTGATGAGAGGGACGGCTGAGGTCTCAAGGTTGATGCAGCTGTATAGGCAAAATGCAACATTTAACAGAGGCAGCATTGTTTATACCAGACAGAGTAATGATTTCCCCTGCACTTAAGGAGTAGAAAACACACAGGGTCTACACAATTGCATAATTTTCCCATCCGAAACAGAGCGCACATATCCCACGGGAGCCTCAAAATGGTGAGTAAGGGGGACTGATTGTTTCAGGTCTGCACTGTCCTCTGGGTTTCTGTGCCTTGGGGAGAGCCAACAGCTTCAGGTGGCACCTACACTGAACTCTGTCCCAACATTTTCCACAGGAGTTCGTCCTGGATGATATCTCGCTGCTGAGGGTGACCCGGGAAGCAAGGGGGGGGGGTCTTCTACTGCAATGCAGCTTCTGCCCTGGCCCATATGCAGCTTGCCTGTGTGCAGCAATGGTACCCCCGCCCCTCGCGGCACAGTGGCGCAGACACGTTAGCCTGGCTGGGACAAGGACCACGGTGGCTCTCCCAATAAACCTGCGCAAGCGCATTGCACACGTTCTGGATGAGACATTCGAGGAGATTATCGAGGCCGATTACCGCGATGTGATAAACCACATCAATGCACTATTCCGCATCAAGGCATGCATGCCTAACCCTCCTCTCCCAAAAAGCCCGCACCGAAAAAATTCCTTCCCCCCCCAAAAAAACCGCTTACCGGGAACCTGCTCTTCTGTTTGTCCTCCACCAAGTACCGGCCGCTGCGACTGGCTACCTTCCTCCTGGCTTGAGAAGAGCTCCTGGCTGCATGGCTCCAGGGATTCTGGGGTGTCTCCATCCGGCCGACCACCCTCACTCCCGTTTTCCTCCTCCTCCTCCTCCCTCCCCACCCCACCGGCTCTGAAGTGTCCATGGTGGTGCTCGGAGTGGAGGTGGGGTTAACCCCAAGTATCGCATCCAGCTCTTTGTAGAATCGGCAGGTCGCGGGGGGAGCACCCGAGCGGCCATTTGCGTCGCTGGCTTTGTGGTAGGCACTCCGCAGCTCCTTCACTTTAATCCTGCACTGCAGGGCGTCCCGGTCATGGCCCCTTTCCATCATGTCCTTTGATACCTTCCCGAAGGTATCGTAATTCCTATGGCTGGAGCGCAGCTGGGACTGTACAGCTTCCTCTCCCCAAACACTGATGAGGTCCAGCAACTCGCCATTGCTCCATGCTGGGGCTCGCTTGGCGCGTGGAGGCATGGTCACCTGGAAAGATTCGCTGATAGCATTCCACACCACGCGGGGCTGAGCAAACAGGAAGGGGATTTTTAAAATTCCCGGGGAATGTAAAGGGTGAGTCACATGGTTGGTTACCTGAGGCCAGGGCAGTAGAGTTTGAACTGATGACCCGAGTGGCTAGAACAGGCATTGTGGGATAGTGCCGAATACTTCTGGAAGCCAGTCACAGCGCATTGGGCGGCCACACTGGCGCCACAGCGCTGCAGTGGCAGCGCAATACATGCTATTCCTCTCGGGGACGTGGAGTACGTGCAGCGCTGTAGCCACGGAGATACAGCGCTGCAAATGCCTTGCCAGTGTGGACGGGGAGTGAGTTACAGCGCTGGGGGCAGCTTTACAGCACTGTAACTCGCAAGTGTAGCCAAGGCCTCAGCTGGTGTAAGTTGGCATAGCTCAAAATGTCTTGAATTTTGTATCCACATCAGAGACTACAATACAAACTGATGTTGCTTTCTTACCACAGAAAGACACCATTTGTCTCTTAATACAAGTGCAGACTTTACTTTTTCAGTGTGATAGATTATATAAGAGGATTTTCATTTAAAAATTCTTTTTCAGTTTTCTCCACTGATTCATTGTTTTGAAGGATCCATTCTCTCTCTAATTTTCTGTGCCATCCCGCAAAAGGTCATATTATTGTTTTTTGGAACGTTTTGAGGAAGAAATCTGTGGCTTTTTTTTTTTCCCCAGAATCAAAAAAATATTTCCACAGCTGTTGCAGGAAAGGTTAAGCCTGTACCAGCATCTAAAACAATTAGTACAGGATACTTTGTTTGATGGTTCCTAGAGAACTAGTACGCAGTACTGAGATGTTAAAGGTTTCATTTTGGATTCTGGCAAAAATTATGCATGCTGTGCCTAAGAAAAAGTGTGTGGTATCAAAGCAGTTTTGCTAATAAAGTCCTACCTTCTTTTTCCCCCCACTCCACTGATATTGATAGAGCTTTATCAAGACAAATAGTAAATAATGTAGTCAATACACAATAAATCTTTTATCTGCCATTACATATACAAGGGAATACCCACCACCTCCTTATATTTTTAATAATCAACTATTGGCCACAAGTAATTTCTTTAATTGACAAGCTTTGTAAATCTTCATTTTAGAAACTGAACATTTTGTGAACAATTTGTTAGATTTAAGTAGATTGCTATACATTTGAGGGTTTTAATTATTAGCTGCGCCTGTAATATGCACCTGCATCTAATGCATCAAGAACCCTAAGCAAACCGTATGCAATAGTTTGTCTAGATTAATTGAGCATACATAATTTACCATTTCAATTCACACAAAAAGCATATTTTCCTCATTCATGCAAATATACAGCCCATCTTTGTTGGGGAAAATAAGTGATTTTTACTTTAAAATTCAAGGGATACTGTCAATGTCATATTAATATATTTTTTAATTTCTTTACGTGTCATCATAGATGATTAATGAAAGAATTGTTTTTAATCTAATTTACTTTTCACTATGATTTATGTTTCCATTTTGCTTTTTATTCAATGTGGGTAATAAAAATAGACTGCTCAATTTCAAATACATTTCAAGTTAGTTTCATTTTCTAATTCTAAAGCAGTAGTAAAATGTTGATGTCCTTGTAAAATAAATCAATGCAACAATGTTAGATTCACAGAATCACACAGAAATCTTGAAATTAAAAATTTATTTTCATTGAAAAAGTTTTGTCTTCAATTTATTAAAATATATTTACACATACTGTAACAGATTTTTAAAAGTTGGAGACTTGGCAAACATAGAGCATGATTCTGGCTGGACTCTTGGAGGAGCTGCACCATCCTAATAATGGTGCCTCGAAAGTGCCTCCGTTCCTATGGGACTTTGGTCTGGTCTACATTAGAGTTTGGAAAGAGAAAATAGTTAAGGACATAGAGGTGAACGGTAATTGGGATAAAATACAAGATGGTTTTACAAAGGTAGATTGTGCCAGACCAACCTGATCTTCTTTGAGAAGATAACTGATTTTTAGACAAAGGAAATGCAGTAGATCTAATCTGCCCAGATTTAAGTAAAACATTTGATACAGTTCCACATGGGAAATTATTAGTTACATTGGAGAAGATTGGGATTAATATGAGAATTAAAAAATGGATAAGGAACTGGTTAAAGGGGTGACTAAAGGGGGTTATACACTCAGGCTGGAGAGAGGTTACTAGTGGAGTTCCTCAGGGATCGGTTTTGGAACCAATCTTATTTAACATTTTTATTATTGATCTTGGCTCAAAAAGTGAGAGTGTGCTAATAAAATTTGCAAATGACACAAAGTTGGGGGGTATAGCCAATGTGGAGGAGGACCGGAATATCATACAAGAATATCTGGATACCTTGTACACTGGAGTAATAGAAATGGAATGAAAAGTGCAAGGTCATGCATTTAGCGACTAACAACAAGATTTTTTGCTATAAGCTGGGAATTTATCAGTTGGAAGCGACAGAGGAAGAGAGAGGCCTGGGTCACAGGATGACTATGAGCCGTCAGTGTGAAGCAGCCGTGAAAAAGGCTAAAGCAGTCCTAGGATGCATCAGGCAAGGTATTATACAAGGCACTGGTGAGACCTCATCTGGAATACTGTGTGCAATTCTGGTCTCCCATGTTTATGAAAGATGAATTCAAACTGAAACAGGTGCAGAGAAAGGCAACAAGGATGATTAGAGGAATGGAAAACCTATCTTATGAGAGGAGACTCAAAGAGCTTAGCTTGTTTAGCCTAACCAAAAGAAGGCTGAGGGGAGATATTATTGTCCTCTATAAATACATCAGAGGGATAAATACCCTGGCGGGAAAGGAGTTATTTAAGTTCAGCAGCAGTGTGTACACAAGAACAAATGGCTATAAACTAGCCATCAATAAGCTTAGGCTCGAAATTAGACAAAGGTTTCTAACCAGCAGAGGAATGAACTTCTGGAACAGCCTTCCAAGGAGTGCAGTGGGATCAAAAAAGTATCAAACTCAGTCTTGAAGTCAGTTAAGTTTATGGAGGGGATGGTATAACACGACTGCCTACAATGGCATGTGGCCTATCAGCAACTGCCAGTAGCAGAAATCCCCAACTGCTGGAGACGGGACACTAGATGGGGAGGGCTCAGAGTTACTCCAAAGAATTATTTCCCAGGTATCTGCCTGGCAGGTCTTGCCCACATGCTCAGGGTCGAACTGATCACCATATTTGGTGACAGGAAGAAATTTACCCTGGGTCAGATTGGCCGAGACCCTGGGGTTTTTTTCCCTCCGTCCTCTGCAGCATGGGCCTAGGTCATTTGCAGGTTTACACTAGTACAAATGGTGATTTCTCTGTAGTTGAAGTCTGTGATTTGAGGACTACAGTAACTCAGCCAGAGGTTAGGGGTCTATTACAGGAGTGAGTGGGTGAGGTTCTGTGGCCTGCAATGTGTAGGAGGTCAGACTAGATGATCACAATGGTCCCTTCTGACCTCAAAGTATATGAGGTCTGCCAGTACTTCCCTCATCTCAGGAGCCATGGCCCTGCCCAACTACAACCCCATTGGGGCCACTGAAACAGGTGGCACAGTCCCCAGCTCATTCAATACTAGGCTGGACTCTTAGCCAAATTATGCAGCATTGGCATATAAACTCCCTGTGCCTTCTCTTCTCCGCTCCATTAGGTTAGCTTTAATTTGGCCCATAATGCGTAAGCAAATGAAGCAATCATCATGCACTCCTGAATAGCTCACACACAGCTCCACCCTCTAGAGTCTGTTTCGATGAGGGGGAGGGATGTTGGCCAGGATACAAGGGTTGTTGCATACTCTTTTTCATATTGTCATAGGAGCTTTTTTTTCCCCTGAGCTGTCACTAGAGTTGGACATGAGACCTTCCTTTCACATCTCAGCTGAAGGAAAGTACCTCATTTCAGCACCTCCTCCCTGACCTGTATTCTCCATAGCAGTGTTTTCACTGGGTGCAAACCTAAGAACTTCTGGGCCAGAGATGAAGGAGCTTCCACCTATTCCATTTCAAGAGCTGTAGACATCAGGCAGGCTTATGCAGCCTCTCCAGATACATAAGCATATGCTTATAAAAACTAAATAATCCTATTATAAACATAAATTATAGTTTCAACTTTTGTTCATACATGTTATTAATTGATACCTGAAATCTTTACAACACATACTTCATTAGTTCCTCACAATTGTAACTACACCTCTACCTCGATATAACGCGGTAAAGCAGTGCTCCGGGGGGGGAAGGGGCTGTGCATTCTGGTGGATCAAAGCAAGTTCAATATAATGTGGTTTTACCTATAACGCGGTAAGATTTATTGGCTCCCGAGGACAGCGTTAGGTAGAGGTAGAGGTGTATGTTTGAAATATAGACGTTCCTTGGAACTAGAGAAATGAATTAAGGAACTGTTATAATTCTTAGTTTTATCCTTTATGATGTGAAACAGATTTTGGATCAGTAAGTATTATTTTCTAGTTATTCAGGTTCACATTCTGTTCTCATTTGCTCTCATAATATAAATTTAGAACACCACTGACTAAGTAAAGTTACTCCAGATTTACACTTGTTGTTTCCATTATTTTTATTACTATTTTAATTTGTTATTGCAGTAATAATAAAAGTAATAAAACTAAGGGCCCCAGTCAAGGATCCAGGTCCCACTGCCCTAAGTTTGTGTAAACACTTAATTACAAAGATAGTCCTTGCCCCAAAGAGCTTACAATCTGGGTCAGAACAGAATTTAACAGGGACTCTTGCTATGGCTGAGAAGTAGGAGGGAAGATAATTAGTCTGTCATGCCATGTGGAGAAGAGGAAAACCGAATTTTTTTTTAGGCTGAATGAAAGAGAAGGAAGGGGAGTGCTCTGAAGCTGTGGAGAAGAGTGGACGGGGATTTGAGAGTGAGAAAAGAGCATATGAGTGTAGAAAGAAAAGAGAGAGGCTCTGAGATAGAAGGAAAAATAATTGTAATGAAAAATATCTAAGGTGATGTGTGGGCTTTTTTATTTTGTTTGTGCTGGAGGGCTGTCCTTCTCTGATCCTCTTTCAGTCTCCAGATGCTCTCTCCTCTAGTCACCATACAATTTCTGCTTTTTCTTTCTTTGTGAGTGATTGAGGTTGTTATTAATAATTGATTTTCCATTGAAATGTGACTCCTCAAGGTGTACCCGTCAGATTTTTTGGCCCTTGGGCCAGGTCTGCCCTATCATGTACAGTATCAAACTGGTATAATATGCTCCAGGTGAACTTGGATTTAAAACCATGGTTATAATGGACCACATGACACAAATTTTCATTGTAAGTTGAGAAGACTGTCATGAAGAACATTTATCCAGATTCCCCTAGGGAGTGTCTGCCTACTGCCAACTATTACCAGCTTTCAGGAAGGAAAAGGCAAGGGATTCTTTTTTTTTTTTTTTTCACCTTCAAATATAGAGGCAAGCTAAAGAAACAAGCGCAGTGAAGTAAATCCCATTCTTGAATGCATCCAACATTGGAAGGCAGTGAGAGTTGCCTAAACACATGGAAGGAGGAACTTTGCTCTGGCAACATGTTGTTTGTTTTGTTTTGTTTTAAAGGTTGCTGTCAGGTTGATTTCAGGCCAGTATTTAGATTTTCTGAAAACAAAGGTTTTATAAAAGTTAAGATCAATAGAAGCAACATGTTTCCATGGGTTATTGTTCCTATTTTTAATACTCATGGAAACTATATTTTCATATTGTATTTTCAAACTGTATTGTTCATATTTAAGGAACCCTCTGCTTTTCAGGCAATACAAACACTCCTGTGCCTGCTAATGCAGGAGAACAAAAAAAGAAACTGCTTTTATTGTCCAGTCATAGTGAAAAGTAAGCTAGACTTTTTTGCTCACTTTTAAAAATCCAAGGTATTCCTATATCATTCAGAGCAGGACATTTGCAGTCTCTTTTTCAAAATCTATGCAGCTGATCCTCAGCTGGTATAACTCCATTGAACTGAACAGAGCTAGGCTGATTTATGTCAGCTGAAGAGCTGACCTGTGATTCTTAAAATGACAGGGTCCCTTTAATTAAAAAAGGAAAAAAATGTGCATCTGCCAGTGTTGAGACTGTGGCTAAGCAAAAGCTTTCCCCACCATTAATCTCCCATTTTATGTTCAGAGACCACAATGGCTTGTCTGATGTTTTGTGGTTAGAAGTCTAGTTTCAGAGCACTTGTCCTTTTTGTTCTGCTTTGACATTGACATTGTGTTTTGCTTTAGTCTGAACACAAAGGAACAAACAACCTGCTCTGCATAAACATTTGTCACCTTTTCCTCCTAAAATTAGTATTCTTCAAAACGGGCCAACATATTTATGCTGCATATGACATCCTAACTATGACAACTAAGAAACAAAGTAATGTACAGTAAGCATGCCAGTTGAAGCTGATTATATTAATTGCTATTCAGGTCAGCGCTTAGATTAATTATTTTGTTTATGTAGTATGTTTAAGTGATTGCCTGATTGCTGTTCAGTAGATTGATTACTTGTTACATTTACCTTGTGGTTTCTGCGGGGAAAACATCATTTAGATTTCATCATTTTAAAATATACTGGGGGCAGGGAGGGAAAAGGGAGATGCGGGTGTTCATTTCTTAACATATAACTGCATTAATATCAAGCAGGAAAATGGAAAATGGGCCTCATGAAGCACGCATTTTTAAATGTGCCCAAGCTTAGAGATGATAATGTACCCTTTAGACTCTGCAGTATCTAGAGCAATTATTGGGAAAGAAGAGAAATTAAAAAACATGTTATTAAAATACAGACAACAGTGAATGGGCAGGGTCAACATTGTGTCCACTGAGGATGGGCAAAGTGGTTTGGTTCATATAAGAACCACTGCCATGTCCTTTGCACAGACCAAAACCCAAACCTCTGACCCTTCAGTCTCACCTTTTGATGCTATTGAGGGCAAACTCAGTGAAATTTAACTCTCAGTTTTCCTGGAATTCTTCTATGAGGATTGAACCCCCTGTGGAATAAGCAAGGGGTTCCCATGTAACAAAGCTTTTGCAGGCAGCAAGAGGGATTCAGAAGTTGTGATAACTTCAAGGGGATTCCAGTAAAGCCAGAGAAGGGGGAACCCCAGGATATGGTGAATCTGGGTAGCAGAGGATCTGCATGGATGCCCTTTTTCGCCTTTGGAGAATCTGAAATCTGTGGCTTAAGGGGATAGAACACAGCAACCCCATCTCCTTGATATATTTTTTCATATAACAGATATTTGATCATGACAAACCACTTACCACAGTGGAAATATGAAGAGTTCAATGGAAGGCAGGAAGGAGAAAAGGAAACAATAAATACAGAAAAGGAGATTTAGACCCTACATGGTCTAAATGGCCTTGGGAACAAGGTTTTTTCAAGGACTGTCTATTGTCATTTCAGGATATAAGACTAATTTGTAAGAAACCAGGGATAACCATGAACTTTCATTTTGTATTTATGTGTTTGTTTATTCCCTTTCCTGCTTTTCATTCACCTTTCTTTGTTTCCAGTGCAACTGGTTTTTGATCAAACCTCTTGTATTTGAAAGAATAAAATAAGTTAATTTTAAAAATTTATCCAATTGAAAGCTCTTGGCAAACAATTAGCACCCCAGAGACCCTGACGTAAGCCTTGACCTTACAGACCCATCCCAGTGGAGTGAGTAGAAGTTCCAGTCACAAAACGTTTATAGAATCAGGCCCTAGTATATTATGCCACTGTTCTTGTTAACAGCTTGATGAGCTGGATTGTTACATTTTATTCCTTCATAAATTAAAGATAGATAGCCTTATTTGATAGATGTCACCAGAATGGAGATGTCCAGATGCTGTGGGGATGGGCATGCTATAGCTGCCTAAAATAGATAGATAACATTGACTTGTTTTGACCATAGATATTAAATCCCTATATACTGCAAATCAATCTCATGGAGTGACAGCCCAGCTGTTCTGAAAGTTGTAGATGCCTAGTGTTTCCCCATTGACACTTGTCCGTCTGAATGAATTGCCTTTTTCTGTGCTGAAAATTTTATATAACAGGAGCTCAGTTTTGCCAATTTGTCAGACTCCTTAAGAACAGCCCTACTGTACCCTGGAGTTGTCTCAGACTGGAAAAACATTGTGTCAGTGACTGTAACTGCCAGGCCACTGGTTCTTGTTTCAGTGGAAACACATAAATCTTCTTAACCATGTTTACTGTATCTTTCGCTCTTCTTTTTCCATGCTATTAGTTTGGGGCATATTGTGGGGATCTTTCTCTACAATGCAAGACTTCAGAAAATAATGTGTGCTCAGGTTCCCTTAGGATTCTTTCCCATAGATGCTTCAGACATGCACACTACACTACACTATATAAAGGCATATCTAGTCTTTTGAGGGCGGGGAGATGAGTGGAAGAAAGAGCCTTTGGATAAGGGCTGTGCTCCTGGCAACTGTGAGAGAAATCCTCTTCCTTAGTGCTTGCTACATCCACTTAGCACAATGTCTTACAGGATGAGGAAAAGAAAAGATATTGGTGAAAGGCGTGGGGATGAATAACTTAATGGTAATTCTCTCGTGTAGTCTTCTTTTCCCATCCTAGTTCATCCAACCACTCCTCTAAGGTGTTTTTTTTTAGGTTGTGAGCCCGTTATTTTCTTAATACTTATTTTTTTACTAGAAATTTCTTGTTTGAAGTAGAAGTGGGAAGGCTGGTGTTTTTGCTGGACTTGACTGGGAGCTCTTTTGCATCATAGTGTTATGGTGAAGGTTGGCTAAAACCTCACTGAAGCTGGTGGGCCTAACAGCTGCCCCTCATTCAGGATGAATGTAACAAATAGTTAAGCTCCTTTTTGGAGTAAGATAGCTAAAACAATAGGAGTCACCATCCAAAAGACAAGTCACATGCTAGACAGGTCAGAAACTGAGCTATACAGAAGGAAGAGTTTTTTTGGATATTGTTTGATGGACATGTTTGTGTCTGAAAGCAGAAGCAGCCAGACAACAAGCAGAGAGAAAAAGCCAATCAGACAGCTAGTGGAAATGTGACCTTGAGAGAAAGTGAAGAGAGAGCGCTTTTTGAGCAGAGTGCTAGCTGGAAAGAGGCTTCGAACTGTGAGCAAAGAAACTGCCTGCTGTTGTTTAATTAATGCTGTGTTCTGGGGAACAGACTTTACGTACATTCTTTGTAAGTAAACCAGATTGCCACAAAGAAATACCTGACTCTGTCATCAATTTCTCCTCCTCACGGAAACATCAGACAAGACATAGAATACTTGGCTCAGGTCAAAAGGGGTAACAATAGCTTCCTAGTAGATAAAACCATAATGTTGAGAGCAATGGCTTGTAAGTGTTATAAGATGAAGGAGGAAAACAAAGACAAGCAGAATTGCCATGAAGTCATTTTCTCTGTTTTTAAAACGTCTGTCCTTTTTTGCCCTTTTCTCACCCCCTCAATTCTTCACACCTTCCCTTTTCAGCTTCATACCATTATCACCTCTCTAGTTTAGTCTTAGCCAAAGTTGCCTACAATTATCACTATTATGTTCCGGAACCTCATTCTACTCTTTCCCAATAACTTTCTTTTCAGGCTAAATCTTCAAAAAAGGGCACGAGTGCAACTGTAAATATCCATGAGCACAGGTTGTGCTGGCTAAAACCTGCATTGCAATGAGCAAATGTGAATACCAAGCTTAGACAACTGAGCCCATACTGGATTTGTGAATACTGTCACCCCCTGTTCACACTGGTTGCTCACAGGAGTAGCTCCATTGATTTCAATGAGGCTAATCCTGTGAGTTAATGCTCACTATTTTGAACAGGGGATTCACAATTTGGGCCATAGTTTTTTGGGGGCACAGGAGTTGCTGCAGCATTTTTCAATATGCACCTCCTATTTATTGTAATTGAAAATGACTCCTTTTGAGTTCTGATCCACTGTCCATGAAGTTTTACATATTGAGGAACCTATTCTATAGTCCTTCCACAAACAGAAATCTAAATGATGTTAGTAATGTTGATGTTGGTTCACTGGTATCAGTAGAAGTTCTGAGTGCTAAAGGACAGTGTAGACTATAGACCAAATTGTGTTCTTGTTTGCACCTGTGTCAGTGTGAAGTAGAGATGGTTGACATTTTCTGAATTTTGAATTTTTGACTAATTTTTTCATAGGAAAAATTATTTTCCAAGGAAACCCTCCCCCCAGAAATCTTCAATTATGAACATTCCTGTGAATTTTTAACTATTTTTTTTTACCACCTCTAATGTGGAACTCATTGAGTGAAGTCAAAAAAATTGTCAGATTTACACCAATGTATCTAATAGCATTTAACTAAAAATGAATGCAAGCAAAACAGTCCAGATTTAGATCTAATCTTCCTCAACACTTGGGGATGTTCAAATCCAGAGGTTTCATTCAGCTATTATAGAGGAGAAGCCAGCTGTAAACTTTCAGTCCAGATTTGGATTCAGATCTGAACTTCCCCACAGTTTGGAGATGGTAATATTTGGTGTTTTGGTTCAGACCCATTTCTACATATAATTTCTGCTATATTCTGTCATGTGACAATGGTAGAGCATCACTTTCATTTAAAACTGAACAAGGAACTTTATCAGTATAAGGAAAACAGTATTATCCCTAAAGCTACTCGGCCTTGCTGCTTCATTGCAGAGCTGCTGTATGTAATCTTCCCCAGCCTCCTTCCTTGTATGGCCTCCTGCTACAGTTTTAAAAAAACAGTACACATATCCTCATACATTCCTCTCCGCATTTTCTTGACTTTTACGTTTTCTCCTGTATTGGGTCCACACTCTTATTTTAAAAAGTTCTGAGCCCCAAAACAGTAGATATAAGGAAGCATTTGAAGCTATTATTAGAATACTATAAAAATTTTACAAGGACACTTTTTTTTTATGTTGAATGATTACTTTTCGCTATTTCACAAGGTCAGAAAGTTTAATATCCAAAATATGGCTCAGATTCATCATTAGCATCTATTTTAGTAACATTTGCATCCAGCAGACTAACAGAGTACTAGTTATATTTGCAGAACATTTTGTCTGTTCATATTTTAAACACATTTTGCTGAATTATTTTAAATTTCATCCATCATCATTTGTGGATTTTTTAAAAATGCAAACAGAATAATAAGGAATACTTAATTTTACATAAAGTCAAGTAAATTCCAAGCAATAAAAGGCAGTGGGATAGATGTCTTCATTTACAATTAATTAAGGGACACATCACCTTTTATCAGTATATCATTCTTTTAACCTTTAGGGTTATGTACCACTAAAGGATTGATATTCAGTAGATCTCTGTTCTCCTCCCCACTCCTATTTAACACAAGCACTGTATCTTCCCTCCTAGCACTATTACCTCCCTTATCCAAAAGAAGATTTCCCAACTACCAAGAATCCTACCATTATGTATGCACATTGCAGCACTGGGGCCCAATTCAACTTCCATTTAAGTCAGTGTAAAGCGTCCCACTGACTTCAGTAGAAGTTGGGTAACACCTTAAAACAGGGGTCGGCAACCTTTCAGAGGTGGTGTGCCGCATCTTCATTTATTCACTCTAATTTAAGGTTTCGCGTGCCAGTAATATATTTTAACGTTTTTAGAAGGTCTCTTTCTATAAGTCTGTAATATATAACTAAACTATTGGTGTATATAAAGTAATAAGGTTTTTAAAATGTTTAAGAAGCTTCATTTAAAATTAAATTAAAATGCAGAGTCCCCCAGACCGGGCAGTGTGAGTGCCACTGAAAATCAGCTCATGTGCCGCCTTTGGCACGCATGCCATAGGTTGCCTACCCCTGCCTTAGAATAAGGTATCTGACTCTCCAGTAGTAGAGAAACCATACCAAATGTGTACAGGCTCAGACTCCCTCCTACTCCTCTCTGTGCGTATGCTTTCTTGTTGCTTCTGCTGCTTGAATTTGGAATTTTAATTTCAGTTCCAACTCTGTTGCTGGGTCACTGCTAAACACCCTTTTGCAAGGCATGGGAAAGTGCATGCTCATGGACTCTTCAAAGAGCAGCACATGAGAGTGATGTCATCATGGTAGTGTATGAGACAGGAAGACTGCTTTCTGTATAGACAGTGAAACTCTCTGTCTGCCTGAGTTGACAGGATAACACAGGCATTGGCAGGAATAACACAGGTGAACATTCAGTATGATAATCCACTTCATATTTGACCTACGGTTTGACCTAGGCTTCAATTTCTAGGGCTTTTCCTAGATAATTTTTTAATGAACTAAAAGATATCACAATAACAGAGATTAAATAGTCTGAAATATTTTTATTTTTTGTTTCTTTTGTAAACTAAAGAAAAAAAGGTTGAATAACTTGGGGCTGAGTGTACTGTGGAAGGGAGTGTGGGGAAGAAGGTGTTTAGCATATATCCCCAGCTAAAGATTATGGTAATCCCAAACTTCCTGTGAGTAATTATGAAGTAATAAGTCATAGTGAGTCAAGACCAGGGTGAACTAGGCATCTTTGTGCTCCTCTGCTTCTGAGGCAGTCTGTGATAGACCAGTCCCCCAGGTTCATGCTGCTCTAACTTGTGCTAGCTGCCAATGACCCCAAAGGGCCATTAAAGCAGTTGGGGATTACTAGGGCACAGGAGAGTCCTGGTTAGGGCACAGGAGAGTCCTGGTTAGGACTCGTTTCTCACAACCAACCCCCCTGTACCGACTGTAGGAATGGGAACTGGCATAGGAGCTGCAACAGTGACAGTGTGACACTTGAGAATCTCCCTATGCTGGGGACACCCGCTGCTGGCAAATTCGGCAAGTTTTAGGGAAGTGTTGTTGTGCTGCTGGAGCAATACAAAGCCACCCTTAGGCACTAGAAGATATGGGCCCTCATAAATGATGGGACAAGTTCTGGAGCTCTTAGTAGTTCAATTCTTCGTCAGTCAGAATGACCATTGATATCAATGGATTTTTGCTTGAATAAGCAATGAATTAAATCTCAATATGGACTTCAGGATTTCACTCATTGTAAGCACCTTCAGATTGCTGAAATAACGAGAACATAAAGACCTAATACAAGTATTTTCTAGCATGCTATCATTTTACAATATGATAAATATTTGAATATCTCATCATATATTCACCATGGTTGCTGATTAACAATAGCTTTCTTTTTGTATGCTGGCAATGTTACAAGAAAAAGTCAACAGTTTCTTATTTTGAAGAAACCAAAATTTGGATATTGGGTCAGTTTCTAGTCCTCTTTGAACACATAGTCAATCTCTGTCTTGCTGGGATGCCTAATGAATAGGGAGAAGATGGGAGTTAATACAAGAGCAGAAATGAAGCTTCTTTGCAGAACCTTAATTCTGAATTTCCTGGCTTTCAAATGTTTGTCTCCAAAATACCAGGCCTGATTAATCTCAATATTTGGGGTGGGAGGGGTGTGGTCTCTAGAGAACCTGCATGAGAAAGTTCAGGTAGAAAGTTGAGGGAGTGGAAGAACTGGTTTAATTATAGAAAGCTAGTTATCACTTTAACCTCAACATCTATATCTTTACAGTATATAGATAAATATAAATAAGAATAGATATATGTTGATGGAGACACAAATGTTTGTTTTTGAGAAGGGGGTAGGAATGAAACAATAGATTTTTTTTTAAATAGCTTCTATAACAGACACATTTTTTTCAGCTTTGATTGTAAAGTTACATCGCTGAGTTATTTAAAATCACCTTAATAAGCGGATATCAGTTATAACAGTTGCAGATAATTAAAAACTTTTTATCTTTTTATGTAAATTTTTAATGGTTTATCAAGCCTTTACAGTTCACAATGTTCCCACAGAATAACTGTTTATTACTTATTATTTATTGAAATATCACGTTTTCAGATGACAGAATAAAATTCACAGAAGGAATTTTAAATCTGTTTGAGATGACTTGGGGTTTTGTGCTGACTTCAGCCATCAACTAGATTTAAAGTTATATTTTTACATTGATTTCTGTGAGGCACATATAGTAGATGCCCTATCAAAAATTAGCAGCAATTAAGACCATAAATCTTTTGAAGTTTGCTGCATTAACAGATCACAGATGGCCACATTCATTAGGAATTTTTTGTATACTATGTAAAGCTTCTGAGTTGTTATAAACATAAAGTAAATCTACACATCTTCTTACTTTTAAAACAGCTTTATTAGGGTTGCAATGTATTAGTTCTTAGAGGTTAAATACAAGTATCTCTGTATAAAGATAACTTATAAACCTTTAATGCGGCATATCTTCCAAGAAAGACACACAAGCTTCTGGTTTACAGGATAGTATAGGACTAATTTATGGGTCCGAAGACAGACTTGCTTGTCTTTCCCTGTTGCTTTTATTTTTGCACCCTTATAAATAAAACAACCCCTTTTCCAGAGAGCCAACTTTCAATCTAATAAATACAGTGCAATACAAATTTATTTGGTGTAGCACCTTTCATGCAAACTAAAACGCTTTACAGAGATAAATGTTATATAATAGTATATTGGTTTAAATTACTGAGCAGTGGTAGAAATACATTGGCCCAGAACTTCCAGTGTGTTACAGCAATTTTGTACCGTTCTGGCATCAGAAAGCTGCCTTATCCAGCCAGAAGGGGACATTGTCCATCGACATAGCTGCCTCTTGGGGAGGTGGAGTACAGATGTTGACGGGAGAACGCTCTACCATTGACTTAGTATGTCTTCACCAGACCCACCAAATCGACACTGCTGCATCAATCGCAGCAGTGCCGATTTAGCCAGTAATGTAGACACTTCTAAGGGGCATAACCATCATTGGAGGCAGCATGGAACTGACTGCATGTAGTGCCCTGTTTATCTGGTCACATTCACACCTCCTCCTGCTACTCCTACCTTATCCCTCTAGGGTGGCTAGTGCCCTAGAGCAGTGGTTCTCAAAGCCGGTCCGCCGCCTGTTCAGGGAAAGCCCCTGGCGGGCCGGGCCGGTTTGTTTACCTGCCGCGTCTGCAGGTTCGGCCAATCGTGGCTCCCACTGGCTGCGGTTCACCGCTCCAGGCCAAGGGGGGCTGCAGGAAGCGGCACGGGCCGAGGGATGTGCTGGCTGCCCTTCCCACAGCCCCCCTTGGCCTGGAGCGGTGAACCGCAGCCACTGGGAGCCGCGATTGGCCGAACCTGCAGATGCGGCAGGTAAACAAACCGGCCCGGCCCGCCAGGGGCTTTCCCTGAACAAGCGGTGGACCGGCTTTGAGAACCACTGCCCTAGAGTACAAGTAGGGACTTAGAAACACCTGGACTGCAGATATACCTGGTTTCTGCATGGAAGCATAAGAAGGGAGGTTCTTTCTCATTCTGTTTCCCATGTAGTAGCTGAGCACCCATTCTGGCCCATGGGAATTTTCACGATTGCATGTGTTTTAAATGTTAGTCAATTATTCATAAGCATAATGGATAATACAAACCAAAAAAACAACAACCCAGGAATATAAAATTCTATACCAGTATTCCAAAATACAACCATATCACTAGTGCAAGCTGTTTTGTTTTAGGTCCTTACTATATAATATAATCAAGGGTGTGTAATTATTATTTTTATTATACTTCTATGTGAATGTACATGCAACTATATATGCCTCTCAAAGGCTCTTGGAAAGTTACTAGTGTGTTCCTGGGTGTCACAAAGTTTGGTCATCCTTGCTCCAAGGATATTGAATGGCTTTCACTAAATTTAGTCACATTTCTGCAGTAATCTAATGTGGATTTGATGAGTGCCTTTGTTCCTTTTGAAAACTGTGTGTTCTATAATCCAAACATGTAGAGATGGCGAACTATTCTTTGTGCATGCTAATAAGAGATCATTTGTCTGTGTGATGGGATACAATTTTTAAATTTGTTTTTATGGAAATCCCAGATTATATAGGTGTTCATTGTGATTCATTAAAACAATATTTATTTTATCCTCAAGACAAACACAAATGGAGGCAAAATAATCTACCTCACCTTTTAAGAGAAGTGAAAAGGAAATTGGATTTAATTTACAGTTGTCACTTTTATTTATGTTACCTTTCCTTCTCCCTTTAAATGGTTCATATACCCACAAGGATCCTCTGAGTATGGAAATTTTGCAACAAAAATGATCAAATACAACAGAAACAAGTGTTGAATTCTGTGGCAATAAGAAGACAGAGGTTTTTTATATTAAAAAACAGTGTTTCCGCATAACATCAGCAATTCTAATTGTGGTGCTTGACATTCAGTGCTAATCCACTGGCTCTAAAGTTTATTAAAAATGTCAGCAGACACATTGGTAGCATAGGAGCAGGTCAGAAATTGTCAAGAACAATACTAACGTTAAGAATCTGAGATAAAATAATGGATGCTGTAGAAATATGATTTTACATATAATCCACAGGCATAGAATCAATAATACACCATAGTAGAATGAATAGTGCCTACAGATGCAGACAGCCCCAGCAGCACAGCTGAGAGATCCCCAACAAGAAAATAACTTCTTTTGTCTTTTTAGCATCTTTCATTTCTTGGCTGGCTCTGCAGTTTCTCTTCTCTGTGGAATTAGCAATAGAATTAACAACAAAGAATAAACACGAATTTTTGCTCCTAAAAGAAACAGCCCCATAGGGCCTTGGAATGGGAGTCTGGAGGTCTGGATTCCATTCATGGCTCAGCCACTGATTATCCCTGTGCAAACTACATCACCATTCCATGCCTCAGTTTCCCCATCTCTACATCTAGGGTAATGATATTTACCTCCTTGTAAAACATTTTGAGAGCTACAGATTAAAAGTTATACAAATGAATGTTTTAATATTCTTTCTAAAATGAATGTACTGGAAAGGGTTTCCAGTGACTTATAATGACCCAATGTTACCACTCTTATTCACCCATACTACACAAGCAGGAGTCCTCTTGAAATCAATAGGACTATGTGTGTATTAGGTACTATTCAGCGTGAGGAAGGGTGGCCCAATTTGGCCCAGTATATGGTCATGAGTAATCCACTTTCAATAATCCCAAAGAGAAGGAACCTTATGATTTGGGGAACTGTTTATTTTTTATCTTGAGTATTCAGGAATGTCTTTGTGCAGTTTAGTAAAGTGTTCATTCATTATTAATTAAGTAGTGCTCTTATGAACGGGATGTCCTCTATTGAGTACAGTCTGCTGAGGGTATTAGATTGGGTCATTTATTCTGAGGTGACACTTTTCTTTTAATATAAATAATTAAAGTAGAGGGCCACTTCTAGGATTTTTTAAGTGTCTCTGTCAGTTTTGCATCAGATTTGACAAATAAGTCATCTCACTGTTGCCACCACTCATGAGTCCTTCCTAGCAGTCTTAAAAACCTCCCACTGAGTAAGCAGGAACCATCCCAAGAAAAATTAGTAAATTAAGGCTGACACTGGCTTGTCACAAGCAGCCATTAATGAATACCACGGAGGATTGCATGCCTTTCTGTTCGTTGTCTTTCTGTAATTTATATCCAGTATCCCACGGATTATGCAGAGTAGATATATGAATACTTGTAGCTGCACATTTAAGCAAGCAAATAGGATTTTATGAATTGGTGGAAGTAGAAGTGAAAAATAAATTGTAGAGTCTGCTTCCTGAGGGTGAATATTTAAACAAAGTATGTATCTTTGAAAAGGCTCGGGGTTTTATCAGTGTTGGTATTGTTTGGTTTCATTGCATGCAAAGGGTTCAAGATAAACATTTAGTGCAGTATAGGTTGGTATGATGCATTATGACACATCATAATTTTTCTCATGATAATTCACAAATATTTCACTAAGCAAAATATAAAACCCAGAATTACATTTATGTAAAATAACATAATGGAACTGCCAGCAAAAGAGATGTACTTTCAAGCTACAGTGCATTCTGCGTCTCCAGATTTCTTTCATTTTAAGAAAGAGAAAAATTTTCATAGGTAGCAAAAAGAAAAAAGCTGAACACACAATACAGAGGGAGAAAATTAGGGTATTCAGAGAAGAAAATTAGGATTCTTTACAGCTGACTTCAGTTTGCATGGATATTACTGGGTTTCTTCCCCTAGCAGTGCACATATAAATTCTGTTGGTGCTGATAGGAGTTATGTTTGCATATGTAAGGAAGAATAGACCCCAATGTTGTAGGGTCAAATCCTACAGTCCTTAGTAAGGTCAAAATCCTAGTGATGCATCAAAGGGACGTTTGCGGTGAAAATGATTGTTTTGGGAGCACAGATCCATGGTTTGTGGTCACAATCATTATGTCTGTCTTTGAAAATATGAAGGTTTTCTAACCTATGAACTCAAATCCTGCAGATCTCACTCGCCCTTACAAAAACACTCTTCCCATTGATGTCTGAGAGTCCATTATATAATGCATTTGTGCCCCCCAAAACAGTCTTTTACACAATAAATGGCACTTGAGCACACAGTTAACCATTTTTATGTGCAGATGTTCATATTGCAGGAAAAAAGGATATCCCGTACACATATTTTGCATGTGTAGCCACTTTAAATATGTACCCTCAATATACATACAATTAATCATAACTAATAGGAATATGGTAAACTCTGTGCTACTGTTCTGTATAAATATTTTGGGCTTCATTAAATATGTAAAATAATTACATTATAAAAAATACTAATTGGACAGAATATTAGCTGCTGCACTGTCATGTACCTGATCTGTAAGCCAAAAACAATACACATCCAGTGCTGACACCTGTGCCAGGTACTGTAAATCAATTTTAAAGGGGTGTCGTTTAATGGGACATTAGCACTTCAGAGGAACATTACCACATTCCAAAGCGGCACAGAAGCCAGCGGCATAAAGGTTAAATGGGTATCTTCTGAAAACCATTTTTTTCTAATTCATATTATTTGCATCTGTTAACACGGGCTTGTCTTTAGTGGGAGCAATTAAAAGTGTGTGTTTGTTTGTGTCATTCCAACTCGGCCCCACCAGCAGTGATTGGGTCTCTTGCCAGTCTCATACTTTGCCTCCTGTGGTCCCTCATTCCTGTGGTCTTGTTCTGCTTGTTCTGTAGCACCCTGTAACTTCTGAACTGCTGCTGAAACAGCTTGTGTTGTAACAGCACACATAACGTCAATTAATTCCTGTCCTGCCTCCCCAATCCTTAATGCTCATTGTGCTGCACAGGGAGGGTTTGTCCCCTGATAACCCCTGCTACTCACATGTGGAAAGGGGTCTCCTGTCTCCAGATGAGTTCATCTCCCCTTCATTCCCCTTGCTGCCTACAGCCCCCCCCCATCAACCCCACATGCTTGTGGGGGGACTTCTTCTTCCCCTTCTCGATCAGGCCCCACCTGCTGGGAGAGGGAGATTGCTTTCCCACCTTTCTGATCTCACCACTCTGTTACAAAAAGCAAGCATCTGGCATTGCTGGCAGGCTGTTTATACATGTAGATGCTGCTAACACTGGAAGCCTGCAATCCATGCTACTGCTGGTACTCTGTGGCTGCATGGGCTATAAATACCTCCCCAATACACACTCTTCCAGTCAGCAGGAAGGGCAATGCAGTGACCTTGCCCTGACCTGCTCCAATTGCTTCCTGTTGATCCCGGTAAACTTTCTCCCTTTGTCCCCATCTACTGTAATGGAGCCCTTTAAGGGGCAATGACTCTTTTCTTCCAGTTAGTTGCACAATGACCTACTCAGATAAAGGTTGTAGTGGGCACATTATATCTCTCAAGGCAGCCATACCTTTCAAATGGAAACAAATGTTTAAAGTGCCCTCGCTTTACTGTAATCATCCTTCAGATCAGAGGTAAAATATAGGCCCTGGCCACTTTCATAAAAGTTTGGCTGTTAACCATAGCGTGCCAGCCAAGTTGCTATATACATATTGCTATATATATGCCTCTACTTTGTCTCTCTTCAGATATACAGGTTACTCTGACCACATCAAACCTGTCCTCTGCTCACTGCATAGACTTCCCATAGAATAATGAGTGACCTTGAAGATTTAGGTCCTTATTTTCAAGGTGCTCAATGGCCTGGACCCAGGACATCTAAATGACCACGTAAACCTCTGGGAGGCATGGTCCACTCTGCTCCTATGACACAATGGAACTTTGTATCATAAGGGTAGAGCTCGTCTATTTGGAAGACAACTTTCTCAGGAGCTGGTCCAAGATTGTGGAATGAACTTTTCCAGGAACTAAGGACCATCACAAACCTCAGCATGCTCTGCTCAGAAAACAAGGGGCATTTATTCAACCTGTCTTCTCTTTCTACGATAACATATAGCAGCACGTACATTAAAATAATAGTAAAAAACTCTACCGAACCAAAACACTCCATTCTGCATACATTTTTCCCCTGAGGAGAGGATAAGCAAAAGAATGAACCATATGACAGATATTACTCACATTGCTAAATGCACCACTGTGAGCTGCTCAGTCATTGTTAAAAATCTATATAAAATAGAATAGAACAGAATTGAATAATCTACACTAAGGCTATCCCTTTCTCTAGAATGATTGCTGGCAAACTAGCTCATTCATTCTCCACTCTCTGTTTATGTTCTCTTCCTACTTTTTTTTTCATTGACTATGCTATGAAGTACATTACTATTCTGAACCCTTCTGCTGTCTCCTAAATCTAGTTATTAACTCTTCCATTTCTGTTACTTCCATCTCTTATTAATTCCCCGTTCCCCAAAAGATTTCCCTGGCTTTTTTCTCATCCGTAGACCTTTATTGTTTATCAAATAATCTGAATCCAATACACAGAGAATAGTCTTTTTAGGAAAAAAAGATTGGTTTTTTTCAGTACTTCCTCCAATGTTCCAGTTCCCTCTTCCAATACTGAAATCATCTCTCAGTAATATTGCTGCCAACGTCAGCTCCGCTTCCTGCTCTCCCTGTTGCTGCTCCTGCTATGTCCTCAGAAATTGATTCCTGCCAATTGCATTGTTCTAGATCGGGGTGGGCAAACTTTTTGGCCCGAGGGCCACATCGGGGAATAGAAATGGTATGGCGGGCCATACATGCTCACAAAATTGGGGTTGGGGTGCAGGAGGGGGTGAGGGCTCTATTTGGGGGTGCGGATTCTGGGGTGAGGCTGGGGATGAGGAGTTTGGGGTGTAGGAGGTGCTCTGGGCTGGCACCAAGGAGTTTGGAGGGCAGGAGGGGGATCAGGGCAGGGATGCAGGAAGGGGTGCAGTTCCAGCTGGGGGTGCAGGCTCTGGTGTGGGGCTGGAGATGAGAGGTTTGGGATGCAGGAGGGTGCTCTGGGCTGGGATCAAGGGGTTTGGAGAGCAGGAGGGGGAACAGGGCTGGGACGGGGGTTGGGGCGTGGGGAGAGGCTCAGGGGTGCAGGCTCTGAGCGGCGCTTACCTCAAGCAGCTCCTGAAAGCAGTGGCATGTCCCTTCTCTGGCTCCTTTGCGGAGGTGCAGTCAGGTGGTTCTGCACGCTTCCCCATCTGCAGACACCGCCCCTGCAGCTCCCATTGGAGTGCGTAGGAGCCAGAGTGGGGCCATGGCTTCTGGGAGCCATGTGGTGTGGCCCCCGGCCGGAGCACTGAAGCAGGGCCGAGCCACATAGTGCGGCCTCCAACCCCGCTCCCCAGTGGGAGCTCGCAGGCCGGCTTAAAACGGCTCGGCCCGCGGGCCATAGTTTTTCCATCCCTGTTCTAGACTCAACCAATTTCCTTCCTTCTCCCCACCCAAATTTGAGGTAAGGAATTTCACAAAGAAAACTATTTCCTGTTAATTATCATTCTAAATCATGGATATTTCTAATTTTAACAAGACACAAATACTGTGATTATTCGTATCCAATCAAAAAATTTAAAGCAAGGAATACCAGACATTCTTATTAGTGACAAAGGAACCAGTTCTCCACTGCAGAATTTCAAGAATTCACCAAGACCTCCTTCATCTCCTTGCCAAAATTCCCACAGCATAACAGAATGGCTGAGAAAGCTATTCAGACAAAAATATATTAAAGAAAACTGCATAACAATAGAGATCAATATCCACTGCTCTTTGGTTTAATAAATGCACCAGTAGAACGATTGGCTTCCCCATCACAGATGCTAATGTACAGACAAACAATAATGTTGTCCCGTATGAGCAAAAATAGGGATAATCTGCTCAACATCTTAGATGTCTATACACAAATGCAAGGAGTATGGGGAATAAACAGGAAAAACTGGAAGTATTAGTACATAAGATAAATTATGACTTAATTGGCATCACAGAGAGTTGGTGGGATAAGTCTCATATTGGTATAGAGGGGGTATAACTTGTTCAGGAAGGGTAGACAGGGTAAAAAGTGAGGTGTTGCATTATACATCAAGAATATATACACTTGTTCTGAAGTTCAGATGGAGGTGGGAGGCAGACCATTTGAGAGACTCTGGGTAAAGATAAAAGGGGTAAAAATAGGGGTGATGTCTTGGGAGGGATCTACTATAGACCACCAAATCAGGAAGAGGAGGTGGATGAGGCATTTCTAGAATAAATATTAGAAATATTCCAAAAACAAGATCTTGTAGTAGTGGGGGACTTTAACTATCCAGACATCTGTTGGAAAAATAATATGGCAAAACACAAAATTTCCAGTAGGTTCTTAGAATGTATTGGGAACAATATTTTGATCCAAAAAGTGGAAGAAGTAATCAGGGTGACAACCATTTTAGATTTTATTCTGCCCAATGGGGAGAAATTGGCAGAAAATCTGAAGGTGGAAGGCAATTTGGGTGAAAGTGATCATGAAATGATAGATTTCATTATTCTAAGGAAAGGAAGGAGTGAGAGCAACAGAATAGGACAACGGACTTCAAAAAAGCAGACTTCAAACAAACTCAGAGAACTGGTAGGTACAGTCCCATGGGAAGAAAATCTAAGGGAAAAAGAAGTTCAGGAGAGCTGGCAGTTTCTCAAAGAGACAGTATGAAAGGAACTGCAAACTATCCCGATGCAAAGGGAAGATAAGAAGAATAGTAAGAGGCCAATATGACTCCATCTTTAATGACCTGAAAATCAAAATGAAATCCTACAAAAATTGGAAACATGGACAAATTGCTAAGTAGCAGTACAAAAGAATAGTACAAGCATGTAGGAACAAAATCAGAAAGGCTAAGGTACAAAATGAGTTACACCGAGCAAAGTACATAAAAGGCAATAAGAAGAGGTTCTTTTAATACATCAAGAGCAAGAGAAAGATGAAGGGAAGTGTAGGTCCTCTACTTAGTGTGGACTCAGAGTGAGAGCTAATAACAGGTGACATGAAGAATGCTGAAGTGTTTAATGCATATTTTACTTCAGCCTTTACTAGAAAGGTCAACACAATATCAACAACAAGGGAGAAGGAATGCAAGCCAAAATAGGGAAGGAACAGGTTAGAGAATATTTAGATGTATTTAAATCAGCAGGGCCTGATGAAATTCTTTCTAGGGTACTTAAGAAATGAGCTGAAGCAACCTTGGAACCATTGCCAATTATCTTTGAGAACTCCTGGAGGATAGGTGAGATCTCAGAAGAATGGAGAAGGGCAAACATAACACCTATCTTTAAAAAGCGGATCCGGGGAATTATAGACCAGTCAGCCTAACTTCAATACCTGGAAAGATACTGGAATAAATTATTAAACAATTTGTAAGCCCTAGGAGGATAATAGGACTATAAGGAATAGCCAGCATGGATTTGTCAAGAAGAAAATCTGCCAAACCAAGATAATTTTCCTTCTTTGACAGGGCTACTGACCTAGTGAATAGGGAGGAAGCAGTAGATGTGAGATATCTTGATTTTAGTAAGGATTTTGACAGTCCCACATTACTTTCCCAAAAGTCAACTAGGAAAATGTGGTCAAGATGAAATTACTATAAGGTGGGTGTACAACTGGTTGAAAGACTGTACTCAAAGAGTAGTTATCAATGATTTGCTGTCAGACTGCAAGAGTGTATCTAGTCAGGCACAGGTCCCATGAGAATCAGTCCTGGGACCAGTACTATTCAATGTTTTCATTAATGACTTGGATAATGGAGTGTAGAGTATGTTTATAAAATTTGCAGATGACATCAGGCTGGGAAGGGTTGCGAGCTCTTGGGAGGACAGGATTAGAATTCAAAACAACCTTGACAAATTGGAGAATTCATCTATCCTCAACAAGATGAAATGTAATAAAGACAAATGCAAAGTACTTCACTCAGGAAGGAAAAGTCAAATACACAACTATAAAATGGGGAATATCTGGCTAGGTAGTACCACTGAAAAGAATCCGGGGGCAGGGTATAGTGGATCACAAATTGAATATGAATCAACAATCTGATGCAGTTGAGAAAAAGCTAATATCATTGGTGTATATTAACAGGCTTGTCTTATGTAAGACATGGGAGGTAACTGTCCTGCTCTGCTTGGCACTGGTGAGGCTTTAGCTGGAGTATTGTCCATTTTGGGGCACTACACTTTAAGAAAGATGAGGATAAATTGGAGAGAGTCCAGAGGTGATCAACAAAAATGAGGAAAGGTTAAAAAAAACTGGGCATATTTAGTCTTGAAAAAAAGACTGAGAGAGGGTACCTGATAACAGTCTTCAAATATGTTAAGGGCTGCTATAAATAGGACTGTGATCAATTGTTCTCTGTGTCCACTGAAGGTAGGCCAAGAAGATATGGGCTTAATCTGCATCAAGGGAGATTTAGGTTAGATATTAGGAAAAGCTTTCAGGCTATAAGGGTAATTAAGCTCTGGAATAGGCTGCCAAGGGCTGCCAAGGGAGCTGATGGAATCCCCATCATTGGAGGTTTTTAAAAACAGCTTGGACAAACACTTATCAGGAATGGTCTAGGTTTACTTGGTCCTGCCATAGTGCAGGAGTCGGGACTTTATGGCTTCTCATGTTCCCCTTTAGCCCTACATTTCTGTGATTCTATTACTTTGGTTACTCAAACTTAAACAAACACTGGACAGAGGAACCAGAGAAATCATAGAAGATTTTCTTGACACGGTTGAGACATATGTTTGGCCAGCACCTATCAATAGGGTCCCAGTCTTATTGGCCTCTAGGCATTACCCCAATATAAACGTTAATAATAATCATCTCAGATACTTGCTGATACAAAAGGAAAAGGCAAATAATTCATTCTTCAAGGAACAGAAAAGAGCATAGCAGAATCTGTATTAGTCCCAGTAGATTTGTTAAAAAGCACCGATAATTCCAAAATCACCAAGTGGCAAATCATGGCTGGAATAGCATGAGCAAGGTTGCCAAGTAAAAGTTAGGACTGCTACACACAGTACAATCCACTGGGAATGAGTAGGCTGTGTCTGAGAAAGCAGCTAGAGACCTGGGAGTGAAACAGTCTTTGTCTAATCAAGTGACTTGAAAAGTGTGTCAAAATCTATTATCCATGGGTTTTTTAAAGATAGAAGTGCAATTAAAGTAGCTAAAAACAGAGAATGTACAGACAGGCATCAAGTGGCTATGCTAGTATGATGATGTATATCAGGGGTCGGCAACCTTTCAGAAGTGATGTGCCGAGTCTTCATTTATTCACTGTAATTTAAGGTTTCACTTGCCAGTAATGCATCTTAACGTTTTTAGAAGGTTTCTTTCTATAAGTCTATAATATATAACTATACTATTGTTGTATGTAAAGTAAATAAGGTTTTTAAAATGTTTAAGAAGCTTCATTTAAAATTAAATTAAAATGCAGAGCCCCCCGGAGCGGTGGCCAGGACCTGGGCAGTGTGAGTGCCACTGAAAATCAGCCATAGGTTGCCTACCCCTGATGTATATTAATGTGGGAGTGACACTGCTAATCTGTATTAAATTTCTGAGTATGCCTGGTGTGAACTAGAAGTTTTCAGAAGTCTAAGCAGACTCAGACTGAGCAAGATACTCACTCAATTAACATTTGCTCTGTCTTTTCTCCTGACAAACTAGAACCCTTAGTTACTATTTAGCATCGCAGAATAGGCACAATGAGAGGGAAATATATTTAATCTTCTTAAATGGAAACACAAACATTAAAAGGTTGCTGCTATATTTGTGGCCCATAATATTCAAGAGAGGCATGGTCTAGTGGCCATTGGAGCCAGGAATGCTTCCAACTGAATGGCATTGGGCAAATCATTAGGATCTAATCTGGAAAGATGCAGACTTCAACCTGCAAGGTGATGCGCGCTCCTTAGTTTCCACTGATTTTAATCTCTTTACTTCTTTCTCCTTCCTATGTAAATTTGGCATAAGACATATTTGCCTGTGTCACACAATAACATTTACCTCACAGAGGTCAGGGGTGTTATGAGGATTAATTAGTTAAATATTGCAGGATGTAGGACCCAAGGGCCAGATCTTTAGGCACCTAAATATGTTTAATATCTGCCCTCCCCCCGGACCTACCCACATGGATTCCACTGTAAGATTAGAGCCTTAGTGTGTAATACAGTTTGAAGATAAAAAGTGCATGGAGGTGATAAGTATTAATATTTAGCAAACCAGT
>NW_020664561.1:27801734-27883189 GCF_002925995.2 Terrapene triunguis | reverse complement strand
AGTGGCCATGATGAAGGCTCAGGGACATACTGTGCCATCCTCAAGAGGGGAGAGTAGCAGGAGGGGTGATAGCCAGCGAGAAGGTTTCTGTTATAACTGTGGAAGAGATGGTCACTATGCCTTGGACTGCCAAAACAAGACAGATCATGCAAGGGTATCTCAGAGATTGCAGCAGACCATTAGGAAGCTTCAGGGAAACACCAACAGTGCTTGGGGAAGGAGCAACCCAAGACCCTGAAATTCCAAGGCTCCCCAGAAAAAAACACAAACAGGGGTTACACAACTAAGGGGGGATATAATAGAGGTCTATAAAATCATGACTGGTGTGGAGAAAGTAAATAAGGAAGTGTTATTTACTCCTCATAACACAAGAACTAAGGGTCACCAAATGAAATTAATAGGCAGCAGGTTTAAAACAAACAAAAGGAAGTATTTCTTCACACAACGCACAGTAACCTGTGGAACTCCTTGCCAGAGGATGTTGTGAAGGCCAAGATTATAACAGCCCTGAGAGTAAATTAGAAAAAGATCTATTTTATTGTAATATAATCAGACACCCTGAATTTTAACATTATCTTAAAACATAGGGACAGGAAGACAAATCACAAACAGAGGCAAGTTCCCCATTGTCTGAATGGAAGTGAGGGAAAATGGATATTCATATTTCATGAAACTATAGCTATCCAGAATCATTTACACTAATGCCCATTTAAACCGCTGCTCTGGCTGTGTAAAGGGGGCTTAAAATGGATATCAATATAACTAGGGCCTACCAAATTCACGGTCCATTTTGGTCAATTTCACAGTCATGGGATTTAAAAAATCATAAATTTCATGATTGTAGCTATTTAAGAACATAAGAACAGCCATACTGGGTCAGACCAAAGGTCCATCTAGCCCAAAGTAGTCAATGGTTATTAGCCAGGATGGGCAGTGATGGTGTCCCTAGCCTCTGTTTGCCAGAAGCTGGGAATGGGTGACAGAGGATGGATCACTTGATGATTACCAGTTCTGTTCATTCCCTCTGGGGCACCTGGCATTGGTCACTGTCGGAAGACAGGATACTGAGTTAGATGGACCTTTGGTCTGACCCAGTATGGCTATTCTTAAATAGCTCCAATTATGTAGTAATTTTTGTTGTCAGAAGGGGGTTGCGGTGCAATGAAGTTTGAGAATTGCTGATTTAGATATTTTATTGTTGCTAGCTTCATGATTTTATTCCAAGTCCTATGGTATTTTGTGTTTCCTCCAAGTCCCAACTCCTGGAATCTTGTGAAAATATGAGACTCTCAGCCTTCATTTAAAACAGAGTAAGCTCCTAGCCCTGATAGTTGTTGAGAAAAACTTGAAAATGTGAGACAAGTGCACCCTAAAGATTCAAAAACCAAAAGGCAAATAAAAAGAAGCCAAAGGTTGGATGGATGGAGATTTTAAGTCAATCTTATGTTTTCTTCAGGCCATGATTTTTGAACACTTGGAGTTGGCAGTTCTGACAGCGGTAATGATTACTCTTTGTTTTCAGTGAAAAAACTCAGAGGGGGTGAAATCTACCCCTGTCCATTAGACCAGGCTTGCCTGAAAATAGGTTTTAATGAATATGAAGTGGTCCATAGGAATTGTGCTGACCCTCAGCTCAGGATGAATTTCATCCCCAATGAATTGAGTTCTCATTTGGACTCTTCACAGAATCAATAACTGTTTGGTATAAACCCAAAAGATCCAATATTTAATATCTAGTGGATTTTTATAAGGTCAGTAATAACTTGAATTTATACAACATCTTCCATCCCAAAGCACAATATAGACAGATAGGAATTAAAATACAGCTCTCTCTCTTGTGAAGAATAGCAGCACTGGCGACACATAGAGTTTCATTAATTATGGAATATTTCATTTGCATTGTGCATGGAAGCCTGGAGAGAGCAATAATACAACAATCAGAGATCTCACAAACAGGATTAGGGTGGCTTGGCAGCAGTCAGACTACGTCTACACTAGGAGCACTTTACTGATATGAGAATACCAATATACTGTACTGGCAAAGTATTCCTAGTATGGATGCAGCAATACCAGAAGCTGCACTTTGTACCAGTATAGTAAAGTACAGTTTTGCTGGTATTACTGCATCTATACTACTGGCTTCTGCCAACACAGCTGTGTTGGTTAGAGAACCACACCTCTTCACATCCCTGACAGATATAGCTCTGCCGGCAGAAGTCTGTAGCATAAACCTGGTCTCAGCAGCACATTACAGTATTTGCCAACAAACAAGATCAGCCTTAAATCTTTTGGTGGCCCAACCACATTAGACCATGCTGATCTCTAAAATGTAGAGATGGGAGAGTTTGTTCCAGTAAAGTTTGTCTGACTACCTTGAAGTTACCTGTTTTGATTGTCCCTAAGGCACTGACTACATCTGCTACATACATCATTAGCAATCATACAGTTTTGTGAAGCCTCTTCACCTGCCCAAAGATTGATCTGAAAACAACAAGCAAAGTTCAATCTTTTCCCACCCAATCATCTAGTTAATTTCATTGTACAGTTACTGTCTGCTCCAGTTACTGTAAGGTAAATAGCCTTCCTGTATCCATTCTGGTTCATGAAACATAGTCTCTGCTGGTATCCTGGGACCAGTGGATAGTTTTTAACATAAAAATAACAACAGACTCACATGTGTGTTTTGTGTCTGTGCTGTAGAAGACCAAAGCCATCTTTCTGTTCTGCTTAATATAAATGTCTGTAACTTGCTATCCAGTAGCTTTGATTTTCTCTGTTTTGATATTCCTGAACTCTAGATGAAATAGCTTTTGCCAGAAAGGAGATTGTAGCATGCATGTTCATGGCTATACTGATAGCTTCATGTGGACAGACTGAAGTGACCATATTGTTTGAGTAAATTTCCAGTGATAACGCTGACCTCTTTCTGTAAAGTGCACATTTACATATATTTAAAATATATAAATCCTTACAGATGCCACAGTATTTATAAGCTTCTGAAAAAAGCCCGAGCAAGGTTGCAGATCTTTGCATTTGTGTCTCTGAGTATGTTTTTAAACTGAGCTTAAATAATAAAAAACTTAGTGGCTTATCCATCCTGCTTAGACTATATTGTTATTTTTCCCTCTGCTTTATTCCGTCCCTTCTAACCCTGTGATTCTATGATGGAAATAGTGATCCTGAGCTTGAAAGCAGGAAAACTGTAACAAGGATCTTCTCAGTTACAGCTACATGTTTAGAGTCTGTCAATTTAATAAGCAGTGTTCTGTTTTTCAAATAACCCATTTTCTTCTCTTGCATTATATTTGAGTCTCAATGAATTGTTGTCGGTTTTGGGATTCAGCTACATTAATGGGAAAGAATGAGAGAGAGTATTTCTCTGAGTAGGAAGGAGAAAGTTGCCTCTAGGGAGGTCAGAGTAAGTGCTTAAGACCTTTTTCTTGCATTTAACTTGAGTATGTCAGGGACTGTGGCAGTGACCAAGATGGAAACTCATTATTTGAGACCTAGCTCATTCAGTGGGTGTGATTGCAAAGCTTCAGATCCCTAAGGTCTTGAGATGGAAAGAAACATAATTGCAATGATAAGAAAAAAAAAGGAAAATTAATTACATAAGGGTCTATTCTCCCATCAATATGTGAGTCGAACTTCTGTTAATGTGAGGAAGAGGAACCTTTGTGCATAGATGGGACAGTATAGATGCCCAGCTGCTGCAATTTAACTCTAAAAAATACAGAGCAGTAATTGTTTTCTGAAACAAATAATGAATGATTAAGTAGCCAAATATTAATGTACTGATGAAAGCTTCTAGATTAGGTAGACATGATCCAGGACAGCTTAAAGTAGCCAATAGCTTGCAATGGTTTATCAAGTTATCCCCAGCCTCCAGATGAAGTAGCTTTTGTGAGGAGGAAGAAGAAGATTGCAGTGTGCAAGTTAGTGCATCAAAAGGCCCAGAGCAGAATAATTCACTTTCACCTTGCTATAGAGGACAAGTACTAGTAAAAGCTACACATTATTGGTAAGTTTATGTGGTGGTGTTGTTTTTTTAAACTTGACACACAGTTCAAACCTCCAGCCACCTCAGCAGCCTTCCAGCTGGGCCTGCTGACGTGACATCTCCCACCTAATCAAGTGGTGGATTATCTTGTCCTGATAAATTGGAGCCCGTGTCAGGTAAAAAGTCTTTCCTGAAGTGCTTCGCTAGCCTGTAGCTAATAGGGTGGTAGGTGTCTGGATCAAACTCCAGAGCTTGTAGTGCACTGTGTTTCTAATGATTTGTAGTGAACAGTGTAAACATTTTAAGGGAAGACATTACTAAACAGGAGCACAGTTAAGCGTGATAAATTTGAGGCCAGGGGAAAAGGAAGCATGAAAGCTGTAGTGGGTATTGTTTCATATTGCACACATAGAGAATGTATTGCTGATTCTAAAGCACTTCTCCTAAAAGTGACTTTTTTATGAACTGTGCTCTTGAGGAATGTACTTGTGTTAAAAAGAAATTCTCCTTGCTTCGCTGCTACATCTTTCTAAGAAGAATCAGAGTTATTGAGTCTTTAGACATTTGCTCATTGTTCTTGTGCTTTTGTGACTAGATTACTGGCCCAACACATTCAGGATAAATAAACTGTTTTCTTTCTCCAAAACCCACCGAGAAAGCCACATAAATTACAAAGGCAAAGAATCTGTGTATGAGGGAGAAATCTAGTTAAGATAAACAAAGATCTTCCCTACAAACATTTATTTTCTTTCTTAGCTTTGCTCATAAACAATAGAAAGGCAATGCTAATTTGTCAAGCAAAGAATGCCTTTATGTACTGTAGTCATTCATATAATGCTGCTTGTAAAACTGTTTTGTTCTTCGTTCATAGGGGAATCCCTACATGTGCAATAATGAATGTGATGCAACTACCAATGAACTGGCACATCCACCTGAACTGATGTTTGATCTTGAAGGAAGACATCCCTCCTCATTTTGGCAGTCTACAACTTGGAAAGATTATCCCAAACCTCTCCAGGTTAACATTACCCTCTCCTGGAACAAAACCATTGAACTAACCGATAACATAGTTATCACATTTGAATCTGGCCGTCCAGACCAAATGATCCTGGAGAAATCACTTGACTATGGGCGAACATGGCAACCATACCAGTATTATGCCACAGATTGCTTAGACGCTTTCCATATGGATCCCAAATCAGTGAAGGATTTATCACAGCACACAGTCCTAGAAATCATTTGCACAGAAGAATACTCCACTGGGTACATGACAAATAGTAAAATCATCCACTTCGAGATCAAAGATCGATTTGCATTTTTTGCTGGACCTCGGCTTCATAATATGGCTTCCTTGTATGGCCAGCTTGACACAACCAAGAAGCTGAGAGATTTCTTTACCATCACAGACCTGAGAATCAGATTGCTCAGACCAGCAACTGGGGAAATATATGTTGATGAGCAACACTTGGCACGCTACTTTTATGCAATCTCAGACATAAGGGTATATGGAAGGTAAGAGAATATGAGTCTTTAAGAATGGGTAAATATGTCTGGCCTTAAAGGATGTCCACAATTTTCTATCCTCCCTCAAAATGTCAGCAATTTCTACTGAAATGTTTTCCCAGAAATGTAGCTCAGTAAAAACCAGTTTCTGAAAGCATTAGACACTTTTGATTCAGCAATTCTAAGTCATCAAAGTTCTACTGTCACTAAACTTGACAAATCTCTGTACATCTTAAGAGTGGAATACTTTTAACAGCTTCTTACACTGGGTCAGGGATGTCCAACCTTTTATGTCTGAGGGTAAAATTCATCCCAGTTTAACAACAAGGAGTCCTGTGGCACCTTAAAGACTAACAGATGTTTTGTTTTTGTGGATACAGACTAACACGGCTACCTCCTGATATTTGATCCCAGTTTAAGGGACACTCCACAGGGCTCTCCAGGCCAGGGTGCCTTTATGGCCTAAAGCCATTGAAATCACTGGGCTTTAATTCAGGCCCTTGCTGTAAGGTGTAATTGGTCTGAAGGGCCTTGGATGAGGCCTCTGCAGTGGGGTGAATTTCACCCTTTCTGCAGGGTATAGTTCTGTTTGAGAGAATGAAGACCATGCAGGCTAGTGTCCCTTACAGATGCTTTAGACTGTTCTAGAATGGAGTGAAGATTAAGTGTAAAAAATAAACAAATGGTTTGAATAACACAAGACTAATTTGGATAGGAACATAGGCATTGCCACATTGCTTTAGACCGGGGTGTGGAGGGATAGCTCAGTGGTTTGAGCATTGGCCTGCTAAACCCAGGGTTGTGAGTTCAATCCTTGAGGGGGCCATTTAGGGATCTGGGGCAAAAATCTGTCTGGGGATTGGTCCTGCTTTGAGCAGAGGGTTGGACTAGATGACCTCCTGAGGTCCCTTCCAAGCCTGATATTCTATGATTCTAGGGGTTATCAAACTGTGGGTTGGGACCCCAAAGTAGGCCATGACCCCATTTTAATGGGGTTGCCAAGGCTGGTGTTAGACTTGCTGGGGTCCAGGGCCCAAGCCCAAGCCCCACTGCCCGGGGCTAAGGTTATATGCCCCCCACTCAGGGCAGAAGCTCTTGGGCTTCAGCTTTGGCCCCTCCCCCACCCACCTGGGGTGGCAGGGCTCGGGCTTTGGTCCTCTTCCACATACCCCCCCCCCAAGGGGGAGGGTCATATAGTAATTTTTGTTGTCAGAAGGGGGTCATGGTGCAATGAAGTTTGAGAACTGCTGCTTTAGACAGGTGGCCATCCTGTGTCCAGCAATGGCTAGTACCAGGTATAAATGTCTCATAATAGAAATAGACATTTGTGCAAAAAGTGCCTATGCAGAAAGTGTCTTCCTAATACCAGGAAGCTAGGGGTTAGTTTATTATCTGAAGCATGAGGACTGATATCCTCTGAAAACGTTAATCATTGCTACAGTACTGTAGTTGTTGGAGATACATTTTTTCCCCCATGACTGTCTAAACCTTTTTTTGAATCCCACTAAGCTCTTGGCCTTATTATATTTTGTGGTAGCAAGTTTCACAGATTTATTTCCCGTTGTGTAAAAAAAGTATTTCTTTTTAGCAATTTTGTGTGTTATTTTTAAATATGTTAGGTGTCCCCTTGTATTATCAGATGAGATAAATTGGACCTCTTCCATATATTTTATTATTTTACTTACCTCTTTCATGCACCTTGTGCCTCTGATCCATATCCTCTTTAAACTAAAGAGTCCAAAATGTCTTTTTTAAACAACTTTATTTTCAGAGTTTATTGAGGACTGATGCAAGATCAATAATCTTTGATTGCATACAAACAAAAATCCACTTAACTTACTGGAAGGGTAAAGAATATCATGTACATTCTGTAGTAAGCAAAAGATAATTGACATTAATGCAGTAGGCAAGGAGATTATATAGCACGCTATTGACTGTGTGTTTGTTACTGCTGTTTAGTGGATTACTTAAGTGGGTATTTTTAGTCTCTTTTATATGGAAGACATTGCATGTCTCTAAGCATTTTCATACATGCAAGGAAATCAATTTTATATGTTGCAAAAATTCCTGGCAGAATTAAATGAATACAATTTAGTATCAATTTTTGCTTATATTTTTAATATTCAGCTAAAATATATAAGGCAGAAAATCTGCTATTTACATGGCTCTGGATTTATCAGTGCATTTTCTCAATGAAAATATATTTTTAATGAGCAAGAACTGTGCAAATCTAAATACATAGATACAGGATGATTAATTAAAAATACAAAAACATTGGATCATTGCTTTTGCATTACGAATTTTAATGTACTACATATATGTAATATTGCCCATAGACTAATATTGTTCATGAATCTTGTAATAAGCTTAGTGGAACATGGGAAGCTTGTAATAGTGGTTTGAATATCTACTATAGTAATCAGAATTACAGCATACAGTTCAGTTCTCCTGTATCCTTTCTTCTGTCATTTCCTCACTCTCAAGTAGACTAGATGTAGAGATGGACCAGAACAAAACCCAGGGTTAAAAAAACACCATACTTTGAGAAGGTGCAGGTCCACATTGGAAAACCCCTGAACTTCGGCAAGCAGTCTGTCTCTAATTAGACTATCAGTGTCTCATTGCATAAATAATCTGAAGGAGAAAGAGAGTGTTGTAAGGGAATCCAAACAAAAGCCTTCCAAAACACAGCTAAAGGAAACAGTAATCCCATAGCAAATTGTCTATAAAAATTAAGTGTACAGAGAATTTATCTGATGGTGATGCTTGTTGGCTAAACTACAATAATCAGACACCAGCTACCAGGGGTTATCTGCTATGTAATCCTATCCTAGTAGATTAAATTCATGTGAGTCTGTTGCTAATGAAAAAAAACACCTCTTGCTGGGCTGTTTTTCTCCCAAAGTATGCTGATAAATTAATAAATAAATAAAAAATTAGGGCTTGATCCATCCCCATGCACATGTCAGGGTGCTCTCAGCACCCTGTGAACCTTTGGCCACTCCAAGGAAGAGCAGGCTGTAGTATAGGTTTGCCAACTTTGCTTGGATGTATTCCTGAAGGTTTCATCACGACATAATCTTTAATTAAAGATTAATTTTTAATTCCTGGAGACTCCAGGACAGTGGTGGGCAACCTGCGGCCGCATGCGGATAATCTGCTGGCGGGCCACAAGACAGTTTGTTTACATTGACCGCCTGCAGGTACGGCCGCCCGCAGCTCCCAGTGGCCACAGTTAGCCGTTCCCAGCCAATGGGAGCTGCGGGCTGGCTGCCGTTTCCCACAGCTCCCATTGGCTGGGAACGGCAAACCACAGCCACTGGGAGCTGTGGGCGGCCGTGCCTGCAGACGGTGAATGTAAACAAACAGTCTCGTGGCCCGGCAGCAGATTACCCTGACGGGCCGCAGGTTGCCCACCACTGTTCCAGGACTGTCTTGGAGGGTTGGCAACCCTACTGTAGTACCACTGCCATCCTCCATCAGGGAAAGACAGCTTTAAACATCACCAGTGCTCTGCAGAAGACCACTGACAGAGGCTGGCCTGAAGATTCTGTGAATCAGCAGTACTCCCAGTTGCCTTGTCTCTTACCTGACCGCTGGCCACACTGGGCAACTCGGAACCCAGAGTGTTACTCCACTATATATCTAATCCAGGTGGATTTTCCACCAGTAGTATCTGAATCCAATAAGTTAATTGGGCCTTAAAGTTTAGCCATGATGTTTAATATTGTGGGCTTAGAATTTTTTCTGGATATTGAAGAGCTAGTCTGGGCTATTCCATAAGGATAACATGCAAAGAGAGGTTACTGAGTAACTTGACATGCTGTGGAAGAGTGATGCTAATAGACTCTTTTTAATGCTGTAGCTTATGCTGAAACATTCATCTGTAGGTTGAGGATGGTTAAAATAACCAATCATCTTAACAGCATATTTTTAAAGGAAGCTGAGTTTCTATGTAAGTTGTTTCCTGTTGAATTTTAGGGATCAATGTCTGTGAAAAGTATTTGTCTGAAAACTGCCGTGTTAAATATGCAGCTTTTTAATACCTCGCAACATATTCAAGCTAGGAAATTTGCCCATTTAATATACAATTTGTTTTCTCATTCCGTTGCATTTTGTTGTGAAATGAGCTTGATGTTTATTGTATTAGAGATGAAAACCTCTTGATAAACCCTTCAGTTTTTCTATTACCAGTTGTTTATTCAGCTTTCATTGTGTGTTTGTTAAGATAATGAAAAAAGAGGAAACATGGCTGTTAGCAATTTCAGCAACCTCATTGCATGCACATTATTCAAGAAACCTAATAATCCTCATGAACTAATTCTGACTTATGGATGATCTGCTTCACTAAATCAGGGTGATTTTCTCTGGTGAATAATGGACAAGTGTAGTGTGCCAGTACCTTAATTAAAGAAAGCCTCTCTTAGTCTTGATCTCATTTTAATTTACAGGGTAATACTACAATAATATCACTAATGGAAGGTACATTAAAGGGCATCAAGTAGCATTAACTGTATTAAATTATGGCACTTGTGTTAATTAACTGCTGAAGCAAGATGGTCCTAATGGCTAGAAAGGTCAACTAATGAATAAATAAAGCCTGTGAAGATGGGAAAGTAAGAGAGGGTAGACATTTGCTCTGTTCATCTCTTTTTGAGCAGAAAGAATCAAAGGCTGGTCCATGAGACTAAACTCTAAATTTTTTCTTATTACGCTGCTTGAAGAGGAGGATTTTATGGCTCTGAATATCTTTGATTAATTGAAAAGTTATGTCCTGACAGTCACTTGTGAGTGACAGTCACTTATGCTTTCTGTAGGAAATGTTCATTAAGAGTCTAATACCAAGTCTTTGAAGCCCAGGGAAAGGCTCCTATTGACTGAAAGGGGCTTTGGATCAGGATCCAGAAGGGTAACCATGTTAATTCTTAGAGTAAAGAATAAATAACCGTTCAGTTTTACTGTTATACTTTTAATGGTATGTATGTTATATGCTGTATATTGACAAAAGTTCAGGTTAATAATAGTGGAAAATTATTGCCCCCATGGTCTGAAAAATGATTGGCAGGTTAAGGTGAAGGACACTTTTGCTCATTGGTGGTTAGTTTTTCAATCTAAGAGCCAATACTTTCCTCTAAAAGCTAAAATATCCAGACTCTATACAATATGTATTGTTACGCCCTTTGGCATTTATTTTTAGACTCTTTCTCTGCTTGAGGCTTCTGTATTTGAGCTCCAGGTTATCTGACCCTGTCTCAGCTCCAGTTTCAGCAGTAATAGCAACCTCTGTCTTACATTACGTAAGTGAAAATTTTCCTCAGTTTTAACAATTTCTCTCCCTTACATTGTCTGTGCTAAATGTAATCCACCCAAGAGTCTGAATAAATTACTCTTGGGGAAAGCATAGTTCCTGTTCTCTTTTGTTTCTTCAATCAGTATGCCCCAAAATCTGCTATGACTCTAAAGTGTCCATTTTTTATAAGACCTCACTGTTTTGGAAGTGGGTGACAGGGCTTAAACAGCCACTTGAAAAGAGCAGATTCTTCTATCCATGGTCTGTGACCTGATGTGCAAATTGCAGTGAATGTTCACAAAGAAATGGCTCAGGTTATAATGCTTGTATTTTCTGGCTTATGCATAAGTGCCCTATGCTTCAGAATTTGTCCCCAAGTGGGTTAAATCCTGCCCTCAGTTACATTGTTGTAAATCTGGATAACACTGTTTACTTTAATGGCATTACTCTGTATTTTACCCAAAAGCAGACTTTGGGCCCCACCGAACTTTCAAATTTTAGAGGTACTTTAGTTAACAGGAAATTTTCTCATTAAGCTTCAATTCAAGCCTCAAACCCTCAAAATAAAGATATGCTAACAGCAAGATTTTAAGTGGACAATTGAATGCCATTCTTTTTTGGTGTACTGTATGTATTTACTGTACTTGAGGATTTCTTGATTTACAAAGAGAATACTTGTATGAACAACTTGTTTTCCTTTGAGGTTTTCACAAGTGATTGGAGTGAATATATCAAATAATTCCTGCAATTAAATTATGAACTTCATTAGAGGACAGGAAAAAACAGCTTATGTACTTAAGAGCTTGTCAGTTTATCCTTAACTCCCAAGTGCCAATAGAAAATGATTTTTGTATGTCTACTGTAAAATGTATTAAAAGGAGCCTTCATTTTCTGTAAACACTTTGAGGTTTTTTTTAAACAAAACATCATGAATTGAAGTAATTAAATGATTTCAGTATTCATTCACCCAGATAAACAGTCTTTCCAAAGGTACATCAATTTATTGTGTACTACCACTCATGTTCTCAAATAGTTTTTGTTCTCAACTTCCATGCTGGTATTTAAGTACTATCAGTTAACTCAAAGGTTAATCAGGCAGGCCCCAATCTTCCAATGACTGCAAAGGGAACCTATGAAACTGAGGGTACAATTGGGTCCTTAATTTCTAGTGTATAATTTAAGTGCAGGTGTATTTAAAACTTCAGTCTCCACTAACCACCTTTGTTATTTGATTGTCTTCTTTGGCCCGATTTTGTGAGGAGTCAAGAGTTTCCATAAAAACTACTGACCTCCATAAGCTCCCTTTTGAAGGTGCTCAGCATCCTATAGGATCGATGTTTTTGTGAGGAGTGGAACCAGTCACTTTCGTTGTATAATTCACTTTGTCATTCAATGTTAAAGAGACATAGGGGAAAATCCTAATGAAATGAAATAGAAGTATCCCTACTGTGTTACTTTGGAGTCAAATTCATGGTCCAAAGCATTCAAAGAGCCTTTGTGAATAACTTCAGGGATTCCAACACAAATCATTTCAGGCAGGAACTTTCTTTTCTTCAAGCTTTTTATTTCAAAGAGTTTAGGCAAACACAAACAGTTAAATAACCTTACAAATCTATTGGCCCATGTGTCTGAAAGGTTCAAGGCACTAAGTGTTCTTCAAAGTTGAGGTTATAGCTACAGTAAGATAGTTTATTACTGTGTTAAAAGTTTAAAATCTTTCAACTATTTTACAGGAAGCAACAGCAATGATATCTTCTGTACTGAAGCAAAGCATAGTGTTTTTCATACTCACACTATTGTCTTTTTTCAGCACTTTAAATGCCATGGTAACCAATTCTAAACTTAACACACTGATCCAGAAATAAAGGGACTGATTCTCTGTTCCACTAAGGTCCCTTTAGACCATGCTAGTGGCACAGAGGGATCTTAAATGAGACAGGATGGTCCCTGGAAACACACCCTGCACTGGTGTAAAGCTGCAAGAGCAGCTCTATAACTGCTCTGCTCCCAGGCTCTGTCATAGTTGGCTTGTAAAGGGTGTGCATTCATAGAATCATAGAATATCAGGGTTGGAAGGGACCTCAGGAGGTCATCTAGTCCAACCCCCTGCTCAAAGCAGGACCAATTCCCAACTAAATCATCCCAGCCAGGGCTTTGTCAAGCCGGGCCTTAAAAACCTCCAAGGAAGGAGATTCCACCACCTCCCTAGGTAAAGCATTCCAGTGCTTCACCACCCTCCTAGTGAAATAGTGTTTCCTAATATCCAACCTAGACCTCCTCCACTGCAACTTGAGACCATTGCTCCTTGTTCTGTCATCTGCCACCACTGAGAACAGCCGAGCTCCATCCTCTTTGGAACCCCCCCTCTGGTAGTTGAAAGCAGCTATCAAATCCCCCGTCAGTCTTTTCTTCTGCAGACTAAATAATCCCAGTTCCCTCAGCCTCTCCTCATAAGTCATGTGCTCCAGACCCCTAATCATTTTTGTTGCCCTCCACTGGACTCTTTCCAATTTTTCCACATCCTTCTTGTAGTGTGGGGCCCAAAACTGGACACAGTACTCCAGTTGAGGCCTCACCAATGTCGCATAAAGGGGAACGATCACGTCCCTCGATCTGCTGGCAATGCCCCTACTTATACAGCCCAAAATGCCATTAGCCTTCTTGGCAACAAGAGCACACTGTTGACTCATATCCAGCTTCTCGTCCACTGTGACCCCTAGGTCCTTTTCTGCAGAACTGCTACCTAGCCATTCGGTCCCTAGTCTGTAGCAGTGCATAGGATTCTTCCGTCTAAGTGCAGGACTGTGCACTTGTCCTTGTTGAACCTCATCAGGTTTCTTTTGGCCCAATCCTCTAATTTGTCTAGGTCCCTCTGTATCTGATCCCTACCCTCCAGCGTATCTACCACGCCTCCCAGTTTAGTGTCATCTGCAAACTTGCTGAGAGTGTAGTCCACACCATCCTCCAGATCATTAATAAAGATATTAAACAAAACCGGCCCCAGGACCGACCCTTGGGGCACTCCACTTGAAACCGGCTGCCAACTAGACATGGAGCCATTGATCACTACCGGTTGAGCCTGATGATCTAGCCAGCTTTCTATCCACCTTACAGTCCATTCATCCAGCCCATACTTCTTTAACTTGGCGGCAAGAATACTGTGGGAGACCGTATCAAAAGCTTTGCTAAAGTCAAGGAATAACACATCCACTGCTTTCCCCTCATCTACAGAGCCAGTTAACGCCTCATAGAAGGCAATTAGGTTAGTCAGGCACGACTTTCCCTTGGTGAATCCATGCTGACTGTTTCTGATCACTTTCCTCTCCTCTAAGTGTTTCATAATTGATTCCTTGAGGACCTGCTCCATGATTTTTCCAGGGACTGAGGTGAGGCTGACTGGCCTGTAGTTCCCCGGATCCTCCTTCTTCCCTTTTTTAAAGATGGGCACTACATTAGCCTTTTTCCAGTCATCCGGGACCTCCCCCGATCGCCATGAGTTTTCAATGATGATGGCCAATGGCTCCGCAATCACATCCGCCAACTCCTTTAGCACCCTCGGATGCAGTGCATCCGGCCCCATGGATTTGTGCTCATCCAGTTTTTCTAAATAGTCCCGAACCACTTCTTTCTCCACGGAGGGCTGGTCACCTCCTCCCCATACTGTGCTGCTCAGTCCAGCAGTCTGGGAGCTGACCTTGTTTGTGAAGACAGAGGCAAAAAAAGCATTGAGTACATTAGCTTTTTCCACATCCTCTGTCACTAGGTTGCCTCCTTCATTCAGTAAGGGGCTCACACTTTCCTTGACTTTCTTCTTGTTGCTAACATACCTGAAGAAACCCTTCTTGTTACTCTTAACAGCTCTTGCTAGCTGCAACTCCAAGTGCGATTTGGCCTTCCTGATTTCACTCTTGCATGCCTGAGCGATATTTTTATACTCCTCCCTGGTCATTTGTCCAACCTTCCACTTCTTGTAAGCTTCTTTTTTGCATTTAAGGTCAGCAAGGATTTCACTGTTAAACCAAGCTGGTCGCCTGCCATATTTACTGTTCTTTCTACACGTCGGGATGGTTTGTTCCTGCAACCGCAATAAGGATTCTTTAAAATACAGCCAGCTCTCCTGGACCCCTTTGCCCTTCATGTTACTCTCCCAGGGGATCCTGCCCATCTGTTCCCTGAGGGAGTCAAAGTCTGCTTTTCTGAAGTCCAGCGTCCGTATTCTGCTGCTCTCCTTTCTTCCTTGTGTCAGGATCCTGAACTCGACCATCTCGGTCACTGCCTCCCAGGTTCCCATCCACTTTTGCTTCCCCTACTAATTCTTCCCTGTTTGTGAGCATTGTTGGGGTACAGTGCTCCAGCTATTCCCTGCTGCCCATGGCCCATAGGAGGCCATGAGAAACAGAGTGTAAGTTAGATGGGTCAAAGTCAACCTTGTCCCTCTATGCCCACCCTTTGTTCATACATGGAGCACAGGGACAGATTATCTGAGAATCTCAGTCAAAGAGACATGCAATGAAAATCACACACAGTATTTGAGTATGTGTGTTGTCATTATACCATCACCCCTTGAGGGAGAGGCTGTCTAATAATTAGCACTCTGGTTCTCTTCCCAGCTGCTAATCTGTGATCCCAGTCACCACTGGTAGTGTGCATGCAGTTATTTTTGTGCACTTCATTAGGGAGAGAATTACACATGCTCAGGAGTCGATTTTTCCTGATACTGATCAGTGCAGGAAGTGCATCAGTGGTTGAGCCCAGAATGTTCACTTGTTTTTCTTGACACAGATGATTATTATCTCTCTTTGTTAATCTCTTTGTTATTTGTAACAAATGAGGTATCATTCTGCCACTGTGATTTATGGAAATATTTAAGGGACTTTAAAAAAATCAATCTAATGAAAAAAGTCTAATTTATCTGAGTTCATCTTTAATTGTATCTACATTGTTCAAATGGTTAAAAGAAAAAGTTACTCCAGTTAACTTTTCTTCATTTCCTGATGCCACTTTTCTTCATCTGTTACTGTGCTGTGGTAAAAGTTGTGCATCATTCTGTACAAATTATATGAAATGAAGTATTGAAATAAGAGAGTATGATCTCAGTTAATCGCCATGTAAGTCAGAGTTAACTGAACTGAAGTTGATGCACTGCCATAAAACTATCAGAATTACGCAGGAAATTTTTAGTCAAAATGTTATAAAAAATAATCCAGATGGAGCAAGCTAATGCTGTTTCTATTTCAAATAAACAAAAACAAAGCTTCTAACCTTCCTATACTTTATGATCCCCAGATAGTAGCCCAGATCCTAAGCTGCTGTAAATTGGCATCATTCCATTGACTTAAGTGGAGCTGTGCTGACTATATAATCATATAGGAGCGAATTAGAGTCATGTACTTCAGAAGTCAGTAAAATTAATCAAAAATGGCCAAATTCTGTTTGCCTCACTCAGCAGAGTCATCACATTTGTGGCTCATGGTAGCTCTTCCTAGCCTTCACTCCTTCTGTGTCCAGTCCAGGGATTTATGAGTCTGATCGCTGCATCACCCAACAATAACGCAAACACACAGTCAAAGGGAAACTTTGAGTCAGACTCTTAATTCAACACAGTTAGCCTGGTTCAGCGGCCTGAGTGCAACAGAATCGGTTCCAAAGATCCTCAGTAAGGCTTTCCTCATCTTGTTTAACTAGGCTGAATGAACAAGCTCAGTTTTCAACACAAAGTTGATCCTGCTTTCATTAACTATAAATAATGTTTATAGAAAACGAGAGCTGCAGAGGTAAAAAGACCTCTGTCAGTGCTATGAATTTAGGTTAGATTCTGTTTTTTGCAAGTAGAGACATGCTAGGAGAATGGGGAAAGAGGGGCTACACTTCTGCCAGATTTCTTCCCCTGGTACTTCATTTAGATTTTTAGCAAACAAAAATGGTATATTGTAGAAAAGTAAAACTCCCAATGGCATTATTTGGATCTGGAAATATTGGCACACAGAAAATCACATAGGAATTGCATTACAGATGTATCTCATTGACTTATTTGCAGACATTTTTGTGACAATCCTTACCACTGCAACACGAACCTAAAACCAACATTCAAACATGAGGCTGATAATCAATAATTGCCATCATGGGGCCTACTGTAGATAATGCAAAACATATGGTTTATAGTTACGATATGTTTGAAATAATAATGGTCAACCTTCCAAAGTTTGCTTCTGTATCTGACTCCATCCTGACTGATTGTGATCCAGTTGCCCACAGCTGATTGTTCCTTCCCTGCAAACTTCTAGTAAGACCTTGGTTCCCCTCTCAAAGTGTCCCACCCCTTCCCGTCCACATCCCTAGACTCATTTCAGTCTTCCAAGAGGTATCCTGGACCATAGTCCCTCCCTGCTAGCCACCCCCACGCTACGCTCCAGCAGCCTCCCAGCCCATAACTTGAGCTAGGCTCTGAGATATCAGTGCTTACAAAGTACTTTGAGATCCTCTGAAGGAAGGTCCTATATAAAAGTACAAAGAATTATTATAACCTGCCCTCCCCACCTATCCCCCAAATTACAGGCTTTTAATGGGAATGCTGGTACAGATGTAATTATAGTAGCACTATCATAGTGACAGAGGGATGTCATGGTTCAGGTTTAATTGCTGTCAGTATTTCTGTTACACTGCACATTAAACCTGTAAACTATCAAAAAATTAAAATTTGGTTACAACAAGGATATGTACATTAAGATATGTGTCTTCACACTCAACTAATTAGTTGCCACTGACTGTTTTTTCTTTGCTCAGTGACATGTGGTACATAAATCATTACAATATGTTAAATGCAAATGGTTGGTAATAGGGTAACCATCTGCTCAGTGCTGGAAAGTTTGCAGAAGAATGTAGTAAGCCTTAATTCTATTAATGATGCAAAACTCATGTCCCCAAAATACCAAATATCTAAAAACAGCTGCCTGTGGTAATGCTAACATTACTAATACATCTCTTACCCTTTTCGTTTTCACAAGCAAACTATGTATTGTAAAAGATAATTTTATACTTCAGCTTGAACTTGACTTCAAGGCCAGATCCTTTGTTACAGCAATCTGAACCACCATCTCTCAGAGCCTGATTTTTTCCTCAAGTTGCGTTGAGCGCTTTTGAACAGCCAATACATTATATACTCTCCTCAGGACATCGTTTCTTCCACAAATATAATTGAACCCTCTTTCTCCCCTACCCCTGCTGCTTGGCCCTTTTCCATGGATGACATTATTTTGTAAGTGACAGATCATCAGTATGTTGCTGACTGATAATGTATTACACTAGACACAATCTAAGTGTACCTTCCATCTAATAACCTACCATACAGTATTAGTATTAAACAGCACCACTGCAAGAGAGGATTGATTATTTTAAGATAGACATATATTATTGGAGGCTGTCACTTGCCTTCCTAATGAACACCTCTGGGGACACAAGTGACAAGGTAATGCATGGGGAAATTAGTAGTGGGACAAAAGTGAGGGACTCTACCTGCCTAGGCTAATGTTGCACCTTCAAGCTAAAGGAACAGCTCCTTTATCCTTGCCTTTCCAATCATTTCCTGGTCAGGGTCACTATCATGATGCTTAAGTGCAAGCTGCTACATTAGTGATCCATTGCATTAATACCTTATCAGGGGGATAGATCTGTTCAAATGATTAATACTGTACTCAAAACATGGCCTTGACCATAAAAGAAGAAGCTCAGAAATTAATTCAGTTCACATTGACGGAATAAAATCAGCAGGCACATGACTTCACTGAACTCAGATACTAGTGCTACTGCGCCTTTCTTGACCCTGGTTGTTGTTGGTTTCCGTTTGGAAGGCTATGTGTGTGTTACAGTATTTGAGTTAAGATTGTGCTTCTAGGGAATCACCTGCAGAAGAAGAGGCTGCAGGAGAGCTCATTAGCCCAGCAGATTCTGTGTCCCTGGATGAATTGCACAATACAAAGCTTGCTCCTCAGGATCCCCGAGAACCTGGAGCTTTGTGTAGGTGTGAAGTCCTGCAAAGCAATACAAGCTTTTTTAAAATAACTATATTTGCTAATAGGAGAGATTTTTGTACTGAACACGTTTTCCTTTGTTGGCTCACATGAAAAGAAAAGCTGTCTGAAGGCTGCACGCATCTGGCAACTCCATTTTGACTCAAAACGAACACTTGGTTTCAAAATGGAGTGGCTGCACTTTAAAGTTACACAGAAACATTCAGAGACAGAGCTCCTGGAATAAGTAGCACTTCAATACCTTAAAGGCATAATGCCACAGTCAGGAATTTGATAAGCTGGGGTATTGAATTGGATTCCAACAATGGTCACGTGTCCTAGGAAGTTCTCATTTTAAACTGCAAGCAAGGGAAAAACCAGGCTTCCTACCCTTTTAATTGCATTAGTTTTATTGAACTGTAGCACTGCTTCAGTTTCTAGAACACTGTATATATATTTTAATGCAAGTTACCAGGGATAGATCAGCAGCAGGAATATTATTTCTGACTCTTATTTTTGATAATGCTGATTTTATTTATTTCCCCTTCTAACTGTCTTGTGCATTAGGAATCTGTAGGCTTTCAGGATGGTGTTTACTGAAGTTAATACAGGCATATTAATTTTAACCTCCTTGATCTGGTGTTACTGCTTTAGTGTTTTTGCTTAGGCCAATCCAGAAAAGGCAGAGAGAACTGGAAACCAAACAAACAGGAATTGCAGAGAGTTGGAATCCATCAACATGTGTTGAGTCTTTTGTACAGCAGAGTGTATTAAAGTCCTTGCCTCTGAAAAGGATTCCTTAGCGAGGCTGCTGCTGCTCACTGTGACACATGCACCCTGGCAGTGTGGGCAATCAGATGCTTTCCAACTGTTGTTTTTGGGGGTTACTTTTTTAATTTCTATCTGCCGTGGCTTTATTTCTATAGCCTTGTCATGCTGTAATGGGTTCTAGATTCTCTCACTGTGTTTATGAAACTGTGGGCCAGTCCATCTCTCTTACTTAGCATCTACGATGTCTAGACGCTCCCTCCAGACCGTAGCATGCCCCTGGAACACCCCTTCTAATAGGAGGGGACTGGAGCTAGACAGCATAAAGCTGGCTACGAGAACTTTAAGACATCTTGGGATGCCCCCATGCAACTGGAACTGCCAGTTTCCCTGGGAGGACAACTCTTTCCCCTTTGCACCACAGGAAGAGAGCTGCCAGGTCTGAGCTGGGGCCAGAGTTCTCTTCCTGGAACTGTTTGTTAAACTGAATAGGTAGGCAAGGGAGAGTATAAGAATGTCATTTAACTTCCAACATTCTACAAGTGAAAAAGCTTGTCCTGCATCTGAACCCACCCTACACCGTGATTGTCAAAGCTGTGTTATTTTTCTCCCCTCTTTTGTATTTGCCTGATTGCTGTAGTGGTGAATGGTGACTAGAGGAATATAGTAAAAGAGAAACAGCTGCATGGGATGGAGAGGCAAAAAAAAATTACTTTCTATTCTAAAAGTGTTTTGTCTGGATGGAAGCACCTAAGGCTATTTAATAACCCTTTGAGGGGACATGGAGCCATAAAGTGAAGAAATCCTCATCTAACCAATTGGAAGGTGTTTGTTATGGCAGTGTACTCCCCTTCCCTGAAAGAGAACATAGCAGATTTTGAAGGTTTGTTTGCACAGGGTTAACTTCACCTCAGTTAGTAAATGAACTGCCTACAGCATTTATACTCAAGTAGTAAAGTCTTTATCAGAGATTCTTTTTTCAATTAATCCCCCTATGTAAACCACATTGGATGTTCTAGTTCTCTAAATTTATAAACATTTCACGCTCTAGATTTGGTCTCCTAAAATATTTGTCTTCGTGTTTCAGTTCTCCTGTTCTTTCAATTTTTACAAACCTGGGATCCAGTAGTTTTGGAGATGGAATGGGCATTATCCATTAACTTCAGCGGCTACTATTAGAGAATACCTTATACTTAAGCCGCTGTGGACTACTTTGTTGTTTTGGTTTTTTGTTTGGTTGGTTTTTTTTTTTGTTTTGTTATTGCTGCATAAAACACTCTTTAGGATTTGTATAGTAGAGATGGTTTTTCTAACTTGCCTGAATTACCACTAAAATGTCCATGGGTTTTCAATTAACTTCTTGACCCCAAAAAGTAGATTAGGTGTTTCAGACCCTAAACCTAGTTTGGTATCTGGTGCAGTGTGTTTGCTTTCCCCGTGTTTGGCCATGACTGGGACTTGGCTGGGAGTTGGCTGAAGCATAATCTGGGTAAAACTGAGGTGCTGCTAATGAGCTGGGAGAAGAGCTAGAACAGCGTCTGGAGCCTTGCTGTGGTTACAGGTTGTATATTGGTCATGAACTACTTAGAGACGTTTTTGTTTGTTGTATGCTTGTCTATGCTTGTGTTTTGTTATAGCAATGTTTTGGGGACATCCCTTCCAGATTCCAGACCAGGTCCTTAGAACATCCAAAGAAGAGACTGTTCCCCAATAGTCCATTCCAGGGTGTACACTGACACCAATGCATTCTTTTTTCAGTGCTGTGTGAATGAATATTCATGTAGTGTAAACCTGATCGCTAGTTAAATCCCAGTGCTTTGCATTAAGGAGCTTTCCAGTAGCCTGGGGCATAACACGTAGATATACGTATCTTCTTTATATATTTAAAAGAAAATGGATTTCAGAGATACAACAGATATACTTATAACACATCAAGAGGACAGAGAAAGAATGGCCCTAAGAGAAATAGGTGAGGCTTGAAGCTCAGAGACTTGAAGACAGCAGCCAAGGGCACTTGTCAGCCAGACAAGCCCCTTGAGCAGGTGACAGTGTCACAGTGAGAGGCATGACGACTGTTTTGTCAAGAGTGTTATCACAGTTCTCTATCCAGAGTACATTTGTTTCCAGGGGAATCTGTGCATCTGCTATATATTGAAAATACTTCTTTTAAAACACGCTCTTTGTCTTTAGAGATACAGTAGAACACCAGAGTTATGAACTGACCAGTCAACCACACACCTCATTTGGAACCAGAAGTATGCAATCAGGCAGCAGCAGAGACCAAAAAAAAAAAAGCAAATAGAGTACAGTGTTAAATGTAAACTACTAAAAACCGGAGAGGAAAGCAGCTTTTTTTTCTCCATAGTAAAGTTTCAAAGCTGTATTAAATCAATTTTCAGTTGTAGACTTTTGAAAGAACAACCATAACGTTTTGTTCAGAGTTATGAACATTTCAGAGTTACGGACAACCTCCATTCCCGAGGTATTCGTAACTCTGAGGTTCTACTGTAGTTGGGCAGGTGAAAACACAGAGACAACCATGTAATAAGGGGTAAAATTGACCAGAGGCTTTGAGGTAATGTGGCAAAAATAGATTAAAAGCCATGAGTATGTAGAGAAAGATGAATAGACACAGTAAGAGTCTTCTGCTAACTGGTTGGCCAGACCATAGCAGCTTGTTCCCCATGTGTGATGGGATTATGTGGCCACACAAATCATCCCAAACTCTCTTTTGGTCAATTTGCTTCACATAATAATTAATCTTTGTACATCATGAAATCCACTAAAAGCTGTCCTTTTCTGCTCTTGAGGTGCTCTACACCCTTAAGAGACGCAGAAAGAGCAGCTCCATTGGGGTTTAAGAAGTCCAGATAGCACATACCTGGCCTATGGAGCTTTCCAGGAGGGAACACTTTGGCTGGCTATAGGTGTGGGTAAATCTGGCCAGTCTGCTATAGATGGGGTCTATAGTACTTGTGGCGATAGGAGAACATGGCTGCCACATGGAGCTCCTAAATCCTGTCAGAGCTGCTTGCCTGCTGTTCCATCATTCCCCTAGCCTTTGCAAGACAGAAAACTGTCTCTAAAATGTATCAGTAGCAAATGCCAACTCCCTCATCCCACAAAATTAAGTTTTTCAGAATATTTCAGATTAGAATATAAAGCTAATCAATTAACTTTACTGCCTAATATCCAGTGTGCTGCACAATTCAGAGGATTTCTGGTGCATAAACCTGGTCTCATAATTTAGAGCTGATGTGCTGCCTTGTATAAAGGGGCTTGACTACGGAAAATTTGCTGTAAGCCTCCCCAATCACCCCGGTTGCTCTCCATTATGAGGCAGATCTGTGACAGTCTTCAGAACAACACATCCTCTCTTCTTTTCTCTGGCTGCAGAGCTCAGCCAAAGAGTGCCTGCTTTGGGCTGCAGTCTCCTTAAATTTCGTCCCTGGCTAAAAGAATGCCATGCCATAGGGACACAAGATGGGTGAGGTAATATCTTTTATTGGACCAACTTGTGTGGGTGAGAGAGACAAGATTTTGAGCCACACAGAGCTCTTCTTCTTGTCTCTGTGACCAAAAGAAGTTGGTCCAATAAAAGTTATTACCTCACCCACTTTGTCCTTCTATTATCCTTGAACCGACACAGCTACAACTACGCTACATATGGCATAGGGAAGTGTTTATTTCCTCTTTGAATGTGCACAGCCTCAGGGCAATGAGTTCAGTAACCGTGGGGGTAAAACAGTTATAGGGTTCGTTTTATGTTTATACCATGTATAATATTTTGAGTGGTTGGAGTTTTCGGCTTTTTTCCTCTTCAGGTTAGCTCAAATGTTCTTTGAGAACAGACACAGCCTTTACATTTTTCATTGGAGAGTATGATTGTGGGAAGCCTGAATGACATTTAAAAAGGGAAAAGAGGCTAAAGGATTTTAAAAGCTAAGTTAGGCAAGATGGAGATAGAAAGGTTTATTCCTTGATATAAATATATATACATTGTTTTTGTCAGCAGTATTTTACAATTTGTTTTCCCCTATGATTGGAATAAATTATTCATAACAGGCAATCTATTCCTAAAATTTTCAGTTAGCTATAGTTATGCTGGTAGGGCAATACAAAATGAAGGGAGATATTGATTTGAAACTTTTTAAATATAAATGAAGTTGTTTGATTCTTCTAGTAGTGGAATATTAAAGCAACTGGATCAGATTCAACCTCCCAGCATGTCTGTTTTCAGAGACAAGAAGAACATGCTTATAACACCTTAGTGGACAGTGCAGTTCAGCTCTAGTTGTATTCTGCTTCCAAACATTCTTTGATTTACTCATGACTTATTAAAAATGAAACATGATCACTGTAATGAAATAATAAATAACAAATGTGTTTCTGGATTTTAAGACCAAAAGGGATCATTATGATCCTCCAGTCTCATCTGAGAACAGAACCGTGAACCTTCAGCTCCAAATTATAGGCGTCTATCGCTTGAGCTAAAGGAATAATAGCACCCCCATTTTGCAGACAGGGTGCTGAGGCACAGAGACACTTGTATGATATTGCACAGGAAGTCTGTGGCAGAAGCAGGAATTCTGTAGCCACAAGACCATCTTTCCTCAAATACAGAGACCACAGACCATCTATTAGCTATCATGTACAAAGCCAGATTTATCCATAGTGTAATGCCATTAAATTTGACCCATAACAACTTAGGCATCAATCCTGCTAACACTCAATATTTGTAACTTTACTCCATTGACTTCAACAGAATTATATTGATGAGAAAGATTGCATATGGGCTTAAGTGTTTGCAGGTTCAAGGCTTCCATATCTTACTGTAGGGAGCAACAAAATTATGTCTAAAATTAAGCAATAATCACATATATTTTTGGAAAAAGAAACAAAATGGGCTTTCAGCTATGGGGACAAAACTGGTCATGGAAAAAGAGTGAATGAAAGAAGGATTGGTTCCCCAAATTACAGAAAAAGACATAGTGGAAGTCTTACTTCCTGTATGCTTTAAAAGTAGACCAAACAAATAACTTGAATGTGCTGTATTTCTGCAGTAGCGGGGCTAGGAAACAAAACAACCTGATCAGTCTTTTCTGTATCTAACGTCTATGATTCTATGATACTCGGTTGATTTTAATGTACTGTGCATAGTACACCAAGTAAAGCCGTTTTGTTTTTGTATCATTCTAAATTTTTCAGTGGCAAATAATTCTTATCACAGTTATTTCAGAAGGAATTACACTGTGAAAAGAAACTTCAGCACTTTGGAGTTTACAAATTAAAAACTGAAGATGGCTACTTTAGCATGATAAGCAGTCAGAAATGTTCTTTAAATTTCTTTTTATGTTTTTGTTTGTCTGTTTATTTATTTGTTTTGATTTAAAAATAAAGAAGGTAAGGCCCAAATATTCAAAAGTGCCTGGATTATCAGAGGAAAGAGCACCGAGAGCTCCCATTAATTTTAAATAGAGTTAAAGGTTCTCAGCATTTCTGAAAACCAGGCCAAAGGTAACTCAAGGTAGGCACTACAAATGAGAACCCACTTTTGAAATGTATCTAAATCCTCATACTGGCAACACATATATAGGGCTCTGTTGTGGCCTTTTGTTCTCGAGCATCTTCCCATTGACTATTTGAATTCATGCTAATTTGAAGAGTATTTCATCAGTCATATAAATTGCGTAAAACTGATGAGAGGACTGTCCCTTACTATGTATGTGTACCATGTTTAGCACAACTTTTATTTATGTATTTATTTATTTATTTTAAGATTAAAAATTATATCAAGGATGCCAGTCCAAGACTGTGGGCACCTTATGACACCATTATCCCTAACATTAACACAGTAAAATCCCAGCAGCACTAACGTAATAATTTCAACAGGAATTCAGTTGCCTACAGTGACACTCTTCCATCCTGGCAGTGTTATGGGAAGCAAATCCTCAGCCCTGTCTGACAACTTAGTCAAACAGGTGTCTTTTGAAAAGTGCCCAGAAACTCACCAAATTTGGGCTATTTCAGGCTGGGGGTCAGGAGGTGGAGCAAGTCTTGGAGCCCTCAGAGAATGCCCTGTCAGCCACCCCCTAATTTTTGTAATGAGGGGGATCCAGCTCGGATGCCCGTGGTGACTGCAACTGTGGCATTATGGCATGGGGAAGAGAAGCAAAGATGTCCCTGATATCAGGGCCTTTTTGGTGCTACTGTAACACAAATAGTGATTACTGGGATAGCAAAACATTGTGGGGAGCAGGAAGAGGATATTTACTATTACTATTAATAATTATTACTTGTATTGCAGTAGCAACTAGGAACCCTAGTCATAAACCAGTACCGCATTATCAGAGGTGCTGTACAAACACAGATGAAACAAATGGTCTCTACCCCAAGAGGCTTACAATCAAAATACCTTCAGCCTCTCCCTTCATTATGATTGCACCAACATTTCTTGGGTATTGATATTAGTACAAACGAATAACCAGCAGGACTGGAAGAAGGGACTGTGAAATAAGATAGCTGATACAGTTAGAAAAAATAAAGAGATTATACATTTATTTGAGTATAATTCCTATAAAACTAGTTAAATACACAAATGAAAAAAGATCAACAGTCCAAGTCACTTAGGAGGCACGTGTGCCATTAGCTGTCTTGTCCGAATTAAGACTCGGAAAGCCTCCACCACCCCACACTCTGCCCCAAGTATCTTGTCAGTATCTAGACCTTTCACGCTGGCATTCACTGAAAATTAGAGCGTGATTTTACCATTTGAATATTCCCAAAAGAAATAAAAAAGTCCATTTTCTTTCTGGGAGAGTTCCAATCCCAGGCTTTTCAGGAACATTGCCTGGATACAGCTCATGTATGACTATATTTACTGCAGAGCATTAATTGGTGCCAGGACTCAGCCTTGGTACTTGAGTGGTATTTTGTTGCTGGCTGTGTATTGTTGGTACACCTGGAGCAGAAGCTGGCAAGCATATGTAGGATGAGGAAAAAAATCTGATATATTCAGTTTTTCTTTTCTCTTTTTTCTGGCTACCTTCCAGGAGAGGAAGGCATGGACGTTTCTCACCAACTGCTTGCAGCTTTGGTGCTGTCCCCCAACACCAGCTCTGCCTGCATTTTCCTGGCAGTTCCCATATTTTTCTCCACCTGTTAACATATGAGCCCTGCTCAGTTTGGCCCGCCAGATATTTTCATAAAATCCCCTTGAATGAACTGCTCAGCATTTGAATTTTGTTTCTCTGACAGGATTAGTCAACTTGAGTAAATGGTTCTGTTTTGCATTTTCTTTTCTCGTAACCATGGCTCATTATCTCTTTAGAAACAAGTCACTTCCTAGCTGCTGTGTATTTGGTTAAATGGAAGGTAGAAGTCTCCTTGTTAGGGTATAAAGTAAAAATGGGGTGAAAAGGGAAAAACACAAATGGTAGCAGTAGTGCTAGACACCCAAGGGGGGCAGTGACGTGAAGATGGGATATCCTATGCCACTCCTGAAAGGGTTCCTTCAGAGCACCAAAGGCATTGTCTCTCCTTTGGAGGCTGATCATGAGTCATTGTACTAGCAAAGTGCCTCTCTACACACCCTTACTGCAGCAGTGGCTATTAAGGCCCACTCTAATCTTTAATATCAGTACTTAGGGGGCTCTTACACAGAAATGCTTTAAAATCTATTGAAAAGAGCAACAGATGTACTGCTTCACTAAGCTAGTTTCCCTAGTGTGGGAACACACCACTGATATTCTCCAACACAGCTTTTTCCTTTTGTTTCCTTCAGGAAATTATATAAACCAGTTTAAAATTAACCTTGCTTGTTTCTCTTGTAGCAGGAATACAGTTCACATGACAATGATTTTCATTTCTGTTCACAAATGTACTGTATTCCCTATTGTGACACAGTAGTTGCTACTCCATGGCTCTTCTCTAAGCAGAAGACAGATAAAGATACTGCCACTTCAGTCAGATCTGTCCAATAATTATGGTTGACACAGATATATAACAACTCACTTGGGTCTCTCTGCATGTAAGAACAAAATTTTCCCCTGACAGAGAGTTAAGTGACATTTTTGAATGGTGCTGTAACCATGTCCACTCAGATGGTAATATAATCTCCACAATTTTAGACCTCCCACACAACAAATTGTTCCTTTTTAGTGGCGCAGTGGGGGAAAGGGTACAGGATTCCAGCTGACAGTTGATGCTGGGGAATACTACTTACAAATAAAGATAGGAAGTTCAGTGTAATCACTTGCATCTTAGATCAACTTTCTTGGGATTGCTGCTGAGCAGATTAAGACTGGTGTTAAATTAAAGAAAAAAATGTGTCACTAAATAAAATTAAAGTGGTAATGCACACTGATCTTAATCCAGAAAATTAAAATCTAATGTTCACTTTTGGTCCTTCCTTTCCAAAGCAAAAACTGTGACACTTAAGGATTTTTTAAAGCTGTGATTTAAGGGTCACAGTATAATAAATCTCTTTACTGACTTAATACAACACCTTTCACAAGAGGATCTCAAATCACATTTGCAAACAGTTTGGCCAGATTATAATACAGACTTCATTGGTACTGTAGTCCATAACTTTTAGCACACAATGGTATCTGAGATACTACAGTAATGCCTTGTGCTTAAAATAGGATCTAAATATGTGATAACTATTGGCAAACACTAACTTTTTAATGGTGACCTCCATATTTTCCCTATTCTATACATGGGCAAACTGAGGCACAGACAGATTAGGCGATTTGCCTAGATTGCCACCACCTTCTGCAATCAGAAGTTTCACTGGATTATGGCAAACAACAACAAACATATCACAAATGGATAACCTCATGATGATGGATAGAGGGCAAATCTCAATTCCCATGCAACTTTGACCTTTCTGTAGAATCAAACAGTTGATCTCAGGATTCTACCGACCTGTTTACATGATATAGCTGTGTAAACAGCACAACATTACAGTTCCAATAGTAATTCCTCTCAAACAGGACCCACAGAACAGTAATGGGTATTCTCCAAGAGTCCTTACTTGTAAAGTTTGACAGGGTTCTTTTCTGTCCACTTCCTCTTTGATACCTATATGAAACCTCTGAGAACAGTTAGACACCAGAAGCTGTGCAGTTAGCAATATGTTGATGGCATCAGCTTTTATATTTCCTTTGCAATAGATGCAGCCATTGCTGTGGATGAAGACTGGTGGCTTATACTGAGTTGGATAGGATCATAGTGATTCTAGTGAGAAGGGAGAAATGTTTTGAGGAACTAGCTCAGAAACTGACCTACTGAGGGCATCTATCTACTGCCCTTATACTGAGGGCAAATGTTTGGCAAATGATATAAGGTCTGATTTGCCCAGTTAATCATTAACCTTGAATGACTAGTTAGCTACAGTGGCAAGAAATGTTTTTATCCACTCTCAGTTTATTAGGAGACTTTGTCTCTTCTCAGAAGGAAATCTGACCACAGTGGTCCACAAATATGGCACCTCCAGACTAGATTATTGTAATTCCCTGGGTTTAAAGTTTGGAGCAACAAGGAGGCTCCAAATAATGCAGAACACAGTAGCCCACCTTCTCAGTAGTCTAACTCCCAAAAGCACATCACTCTTGGATTTCACACTCTTCACTGGCTCCCAGTTCACATCCTGTGTTAGTTCAAGATCTTGGTCCTGACTTTCAAAGCCATCAAAGAATAATCATCTTTCCATCCATGGCCCACTAAGAAAAATGTGCTCAACTGAGACAATGCAGCTACCAAAGCCCAGGATGAAAATGTATGAAATCTGCAGATACATTCGTCAGACTCTCTCCTTTGAATTAGTTCCATTGAGATCAATAGAGCCACACTGATTTACACCAGCTGAGAAGCTGGCCCAAAGTGTTCTAAGTTAAAGATGTTTGTGAAAAAAGCTGCCAGCAAAAACAGACTGATTTTTAGAGTGTGCTGCTTTTCCATCAGAACTGAAATCTTTAAGGAAAACAAAAAATAATACCCAGTAGAGCTTCCTAGATCCTTGGAAAGCCAAAGAGCAGAATTCTCTACAAGATCCACAATGGACACTTCCATGCTGATCTATTTTACCAGCTGAGCACCTAGATACTGTAATGATTGGCATTATAAAAAAGCGGAGAGGAGTCAGTAACAGAATTTGGAATAGAACCCAGGAACCATGATTCCAGTCCATTGCTTAGAGACACTCCCTCACTTGTCCAAATCAGGAAAGTACTTAAGCACTGCAATGGGCCTACAGCCGTGGTTTTCAAACTGCGGGTCACCACCCAGTACTGGGTCATGGAATGTAAGGCACTGGGTCGCCGCGGCGGTGGTGCTGCCCGGCTAAGGCAGGCTAGTTCCTACTTGTTCTAACACCGTACTGTGCCCCGGAAGCAGCCGGCAGCAGGTCTGGCTCCTAGGTGGGGGGGCCTCTGCGCACTGACTCTGCCCCGAGCACCGGCTCCACACTAGGAGCTGGACCTGCTGCTGCTGCTGGCCGCTTCCAGGGCACAGCGCGGTCCGCAGTGCCAGGACAGGCAGGAAACCTGCCTTAGCACCCTGGCTGTGCCACTGACCAGGAGCCGCCCAAGGTAAGCCCATGCCCCAATCCCCTGCCCCAGCCCTGAGCCCCACCCAAACCCAGAGCCTCCTCCTGCACCCTAAACCCCTCAATCCCAGCCCCACCCCAGAGTCTGCACCCCCAACCAAGAGCCCTGACCCCTCCTGCACCTCAACCCCCTGCCCCACCCCAGAGCCCCCCCACACCCTGAACCTCTCATTCCCAGTCCCACCCCGCAGCCCTCATCTCGCACCCCAACCCTCTGCCCCAGCCCTGAGCCCCTCCCAAATCCCTCATCCCCAGCTCTGTTGAGTCACGGGCATCAAAAATTTTCTTCAACTGGATCGCCAGAAAAAAAGTTTGAAAACCACTGGCCTACAGCCTAAATGGGAATTATGCATGTACTTAACTTAAGCACCCATTTACATTCTTTAATAAATAGGGTGGGGGAACTAATAGGAAAGAGAAACTAAAAGGAAAAGTTGAAAAGTCATTGGGTTCAATCCGCTCTGTTAAATAAGTCGGTATTTAATGTGAAAATACATATTTTCTACATGGTAGACCTGAAATGGCTCTGAACTAGCTGTTCTGGTCTAGTGCATACATGGATAGTTTTTTTTTTAAATGCTCTTTACTTACCTAAGAGACTGGAATGGCTCTGAAGCTGTTCTTTTCTATTGGTAAAATGTATTTCTAATTTTTTAAAATGCTTTTTATCTAATCAATAAATCAGAGTACCTTCAAATGCTTAAGTATTTAGATCCTTTGAAGTTTACCTAACATGCTACTGTCTCTCCTGTGTTTTGCAGTAGTTCTACACTTGCTGGCTCTAAACACTTGCACTATCAAACATTTTCAATTCTTCCTTTAAAAAAAAAAGATGTCTCACTTGAATGTCACATTTTGAAACAGGAAAGCTAAAAATTCATATGAGGATTAGTAACGCTATATGTACTGTTGCAGTCTTCTAAATATGGGCCATATCATGCCACTCATATTTAAGTAAGTTATTCGTTTGTACTAATATCAATACCTAAGAAATGTTGGTGCAATCATAATGAAGGGAGAGGCTGAAGGTATTTTGATTGTAAGCCTCTTGGGGTAGAGACCATTTGTTTCATCTGTGTTTGTACAGCATATTTAAGAGGATGGAGAGGAAGTTAGAGGAGTTGAAGTTGTGGAGTTTCAGAACTTTGTGCCACATCCTCAGTTGGAAAAGTCAATGGAGCTATGCCAATTTACAGCAGAGGATCTGGCCCTCATTATCTGATTTCAGGGTGACTACTGGATGTCATCATTTTGTTTAGTGAATTGTGTACTTCAAAAGGCTGGAAGTGTAAGTTCAGGATGCCTACTTAGCCAAAGCTTATCTGAACCTCTTGGGTCTGCTGTAACAAGATTTCTTTCAAGATGTAGGTAGTTCCCATTTTCAGCATAGCCAGCAATATAATGAGAATGACCTTTGGTATTTTGCCACTTTCAGTTCTGGTCCTAGCTAAAACCCAAAAGTGCAAAGAAGTTCACAACAAGGGAGAATAATGGACATAACATACATGGGTCTTTACTAGGGAATGAGCGGCATCAACTGATTCAGCTGGGAACTGTAGAAATGGATTGTGCTATTCCTTAAGGTCCTTTTGGTCAGGCCAGCTGCCATTCCCGCAGAAGACTCAGTTGTATTAGGTGGAGTCGGGTCTGTTCTGGAAGCCCCCTGTAAAGAGACTGTGAAAGGAAGCAGCCTGCAGAATCTGAGGGAGGGTGGTTTGGAGACTGGTAAGCCCACATTCCAGAAACCACTGCCAGACATAGTAAAGGGATGAGGAGCAGCACATAACTTCTGCTTTTGAACCCCAAAAGCAGAGATGTTTCTTCTTCAAGGTTTTGCATCTGGTTGGATGATTCAGAGTTCCAGTGCTGCCAATCTCTATAGTTGCTGAGGTGCAAACTAGAAATATCCTAGTTTGACTTTCAGATTCTAAGTTTACAGAGTTGGCTGATAGAAAAAGTTTTTATTTTACTTGTTCACTGAGCTAATTTGATTTGGGGACCACTGAGAAAGAACAGTGGTGAACCCACTATGCCCTTTTTACAGAATAACTTTTCAGGGTAGAACAAGAGTTCAAAATCTATTGCTTCTTTTTTTCCTTCTCTCTCTCTCTCTGCTGTATCTTCCAGTAAACACTTTTATTGCTTGATCTGAGATAAATTGACTCTCACTGTTACAGTATATGGAAGGGGAATCATTGGGTGGCATTTTAGAACAGAATATTCTTTCTACCCACTTTAAGGAAGACAGGAAAGGAGGCAATCTCTCTACTAGTCAGTTACATGAGGAATACTGCAATCTGTAATATGGAGCAGTGTCAAAGAAAGATCAGTAGGTATCATTTGATCTCAGAAAGGTAAAATAGCCTGCACACAACATGCGGATATAGGGGGCACGATTGTTCAGCCTGTGACAGATATGACACTATCCTGCAATATCCTGGGCAAACCTTATGGAATTAAATTAAACCTTATTGCATTACTTTTAATACCTTTTGGGTCCATTGTATTGAAAATGCAAGTGTTTGTGTACTGTTGTAGGATTGTATGGAACTTCTTTACTGGGGACAAGGATTAATACACTCTCTGGGAGATAATCTGAACTGCAAAAGACTAAGTTGAACACACAGCAGATATGATTCATCTTTTGGGACAATATGTGTGAAGTGGAATTCGTAGGATGTACAGGGGAGGAGGGAATGGCAACCCCCCACCTAGGGACTAAGGGCACGTCTTCACTACCCGCCGGATCGGCGGGTAGCAATCGAGCTATTGGGGATCGACTTATCGCGTCTAGTGAAGACGGGATAAAATCGATCCCTGATCGTTCTGCCGTCGACTCCGGAAATCCACCGCGGCAAGAGGCGGAAGCGGAGTCGATGGCGGCACGGCAGCGGTCGACTCGTTGCCGTCCTCACAGCCAGGTAAGTCGACGCTATTCACGTAGCTGAAGTTGCGTATCTTAGGTCGACCCCCCCCCGTAGTGTAGACCTAGCCTCAGCCTTGGAAGCTTTGCACTGACAGCGGACCTTTTGTCTATTGAGCACCTGTTATATGAGGACAGTTTAAAAATCCAATCTGGATTCACCAGGGACCAACAGACAAAGAAAGAACTTTTGAATAAATGGCCTGATCTTAAGCTGATTCAGGACCTTCGTTCTGATCCAGCAAACAGACAGAACCTCCGGTCCATGAAGAGCCCCAATCATTAGGGAAGGGTTGGAAGGACTGACACTAGCCAGAGCCCTTGTAGAATGGGCTGGGGGTGATCTTGAGAATGCATGTAGGTTCTTTTATTGTTTTTAATATGTTTTCTTTGTAGTGCTTTTATCGTAGGGATAAAATAAAAAACTTTAAAAAAACTGTATGTTGACTTATAACTGTAGCAATTACACTGTGTACTGTCTCTGAGGACAGAGCTGAAGGCCTGAGAGTGGATGCCTTTGCTGAACTGCAAAGGGGAAAGAGAGGTGCAGTTGCCCTGATATGTGACTGAGCCCTTATTCACATTGTTAAGCACTGAACTCAGGAAAGTATCTCCGTTCCTGTAAGCAGAACTCATGTAAGTGTTCACCAATGTGACCAGCACCACAGAGAGATATTATTTGTATTTAAATTCAGCGTTGTACAGCCATGTTATTGTGCTGGTTGGATCTGAATCAGGTGCAGCAGCTCAGTCTCCATTAAGTTTTATTTCAGAATCAGCTTTTTAGCTATAGGAGGCCCAGGAGTAGTTTTACTCATGAAGTACAGTGGATCGTGCTTGCCCTTTGGGATTTTATTTGTAAAATTTCAAGCTCTCCGAACTAGTTAAAAGTAGGCCATCAAGAAAGGAAAGTATGCTCCCTTTGCCTGGGTTATACGTTCCCTGCTAGATATATTAAACTCCACAGAGGGGGAATCAGAAAAAAGCTATTTTCCCCAATTTTCCATACTGCCTGTGGGAATCTAATTCAATTTCCACCCAAATTTAGCAGTGAAAACTAAGCAGTAAAGAATAAGGTTGAAGAGGCTTCTGTAAATCACTGGATTCTAAGGTACTGTACTAAGGTGCAGTAGGATTATTGAGCACAGGTTAAACTTCTTTTCCAGCCACAAAGCTACTTACAGATTTAAGAAGCTTAAAAAGCTGATCCAACATTAGTCCTTGCTTTGCAAATGAAAGAATAATATATCTCTATATATAAAGTTATATTTATTATTAGTGAAACAATTTTTTCTTTAGTTGTGGATGCAGACCCTTTCTATCAAGAATTTCACTTTTAAGAGGAGAGATTCTAATACCTTAAGTGCATTCAGGCACGGGGACATGCGGGGGGAAAAGACCAGTGAAAAAATGAGATTATATATATAAATAAAATGAGATTATATATATAAAAGACCCACTTTTCCAAGTGTATTTATAAAAATAGCCTGCATTTATTACAGATCTTTAAATATGGCTATTTTTTAAAAATGGGTTATATGACCACGAAGGTCAAGTTCAGAACTGCTGGAGAAGGATGTAACACCATTGGCTTAATAGAAGTTGCACCTCTTACACCAGGTCTGAATTTGCCCCTGAGACATTCCTATGGCTCTGAAAATAGTGAATAGTCCAAATTGGCTTTTTAACTCAAATGGAGTACAGTAGTTCACTAGACCTGTCCTTATAGCAGATTTGCTGATTGCCAATTGTCCTTAGTTGTTTTGAGTCTTTTAGCTCAGAACGTCCTCAGATTGACTGGTCCTGAAGTGAGCAGCGGCAGTGTAGATTGCAGGAATTATCTTGTTGCCTCTTTTATCTCTGTATTCCCCTGTTACTCTCCAAAAGTTATCTGTAAATTGGTGAGAGATGATTTTATTTCTTCACAGTTGTTACACAGTGCTGAGAGCAAGCACTTGAGCCGGCACTCTGGTCACTATTAGTACTAATTAGGTGCCTCTGGAAAAGGCCTAAGTGGACAGAGGTGTACCAGGACAGATTGGGGCTAGTGAGTCAATGAGCCAGTTAGCCCATTAACAGGGAAGCTTTATAAAAGGACACAGGAAGGTGGGCTAGGGGGGAAGAGAAGGAGAGAAATAGAGAGACAGAAGGCTAGGAGAGCCTGACAAAGAGAGTCCTCAGAGTAGAGGTACCTTACTTCCCCTCCCCTTTTGGAGAAGGGGTTAAAAAGTTGAGATACAGTGTAAAGGTGTGGAGGCACTGCTATGTATTAGTGGAGGGATTAAAACACTGTAAATAAACAACACAATGGTGTTTACCAGCAAGAATGTCTTAGAGCAGCCAGTAGTCATGGAAAATATGGGGGTGCGATATGCTGCCCCATCACAACAGTAATATGCTCTATACTTTCATCCCTACAAAATCCCTTATTAATAGCAAAGCGATGTAAACAGTGAGTAAACTTTGGAAATTAGGATGAGCCGTTTTTTACATGACATGGGAAATCCTATGGTTTAATGCATAATATTATTCAGTAGGCTGGTGAAGTTTCTGTGTATAAATGAACCACTGTCTGAAAATGTTTTACTTGCTAGAGAGGTTTAAGGGGAAGAATAATTTTCTGGGGTTCTTTGGGTTGTGTATCTTGTGCGTTTGACAGTATTTTATGTATAGCCAGTTTTACTATTTCCCTCTATAGTCGATTTTTTAAGTGATGGTCCCTATGTGTATTCCTTTGAGGGTGCACAGGCTCTCCATGCATTTGAGTCCAAAAGATTCTCACTAGCAGTGTCCTTTCATCCATGCCTGTGCCCCTCACCTTGTGCGCCGAATGGAGGGCATAAGGAGCAATGCAGATCAACCACCTTTTCAGTTCCTTTCTACTGCCAGTGGTCTGAGACCAAACCTCTTCAGTGACCACAGCAGTTGCTGCCCGGCCCCTGAGCTCCCGGCCGGGGAGCCTAGTCCCCGGCCCCTCCCCCACTGTCCCTCCTCCCCCGCAGCCACGCCACCGTGTGGGCCGTGTTCTGGCCCGCCGCTCCTGCTGGGCAGTGCAGCTGGCTCTGGCTGGGTGTCGCGGCTGCGAGCTCCTGCTGCTGATAAGGGGGCGGGAGGGGTAAGGGAGCGGGGGGTCCTGGGGAGCAGTCAGGGAGGAGGGGGCAGTTGGATGGGGCAAAGGTTCTGGGGGGGCGGTCAGGGGATGGGGAACAGAGAGGGTTGGGAGTGGGAGTCCCGGGGGGCCTGTCAGGGGGCGGGGATATGGATAGGGGTCGGGAGGGCAGTCAGGGGACAGGAGGGAGCGGGGGGGTTGGATAAAGGAGTGGGATCCTGGCGGGCAGTTAGGAGCGGGGTTCTCAGGAGGGGGTGGTCAGGGGACGAGGAGCAGAGGGCGGTTGGATAGGGGGTGGGAGTCCCGGGGGGGTTGTCGGAGGCGGGGGTGTGGATAGGGGTCGGGGCACTCAGGGGACAGGGAGTAGGGGGGTTGGATAGGGGGCGGTCGGTCAGGGGACAAGGAGCAGGGGGGGGTGGATGAGTCGGAGGTTCTGAGGGGGGCAGTCAGGGGGCAGGAAGTGGGAGGGGGCGGGGGCCAGGCTGTTTGGGGAGGCAAAGCCTTCCCTACCCGGCCCTCCATACAGTTGTGCAACCCCGATGTGGCCCTCGGGCCACAAAGTTTGCCCACCCCTGTGCTAGCTTCTTCTGCATCTATCTGTAAATATTTGTAAATAACTTTTAGGTAATTTTAGATAGTTATTAGATAATTAGGTAAGTGTAGTTAGGGCCTTCGGGGGTCTGCCACTATGTAAACCCCTCCAACCTGTACGGGGTGACTAGCATGCCCAAGATCCCGGGATTCAAGAACTACGTTTTCTGCCCCCAGGCTTTCCTGACGACGACCCCCTCAAGTGCCTCTACTATCTTGGAGTAGCTCATATATTAAAGTGTACTATTTGCCAGTCCTTCCCAAGCTGAACCTGTCAAGCCATCAGTATAAACTTCAGAGACACCTGATAAATCAAGCAATGAGGCTCCAATCTGACCATGGCCCATGAGGCCCCCCCATACAACAGGTAGAGGTGCTGAAAAACACCTCTTTGAGCATTGTGATCTCCAGCCCTGGGGCTGAGAAGAGCAGAGCTAAGGACCTCTCCAAACAGGGACAGGAGGAGGGTGGGGAAACACTCTCACAAGAAGCAAGAGAAATCCCCTTCCAGGTCCTCCTCCAAGAAGAAGACCTCTTCTTCGATAACTTCCAAGTTGAGTGAAACGCCACACCCAAGTTATGGGAGTATCAGGAGCTCAGAAGAACATGGTACCTGTCTCCCAGCTCCAACAAGTAAGAGCACCTGAAACCATCATTAACCATTGGAGCAAGACCATCCCAGTACCAGTGAGAAAGAAATAGAAGTACACACCTCCTTAACTGATGGTACCTTCACACCATGGTAAGGGGTTGTGAGATCACCTTTACCACTTGATGACTATAGGCAATTTCAGGACCTGCTAAAGAGGATCACAGATCCTCCAAATCTCTCTGGAGGAAGTGCAGGACACTCCTCAAACTCCTGGACATTCTCTAAAGTGCCAGACCAAGCAAAGTGGCATTTTCTATTAATGAGGCCATCTTAGAACTGGCCAGCCATGTGCACCCCCACTCTGAAAAGAATGGAGAAATACTTTGTACCAGCTAAACTTTAAGGAGTAAAATTTTTATTTACACACATTGCTCCAGATTCATTAGTAATTCAGTCATTGAAAGAGGCAGACAATATCACCCTATATCCACCCCTTACAATAAGGAAGCTAAATGCTTAGATCTCTTCTGGATAAAGATTTTTATTTCAACCAGCTTACAGTTCTGCATAGCAAACTATCAAGCAGTAATGTCAAAGAATGCTTTTATTAATTATACTAAATTAGCAGAACTCACAGGAGGATAGCCTGCAGTTCAAAGTGCTCGTCAAGGAGGTTAAATTGCTTGCTAGATCGTCCATCCAGGCCTCAGTAGATGCAGTAGATACAGCCTCCTGCTTGATGGCAACATTTATAGTCATGCGTCGGGTATCATGGTTTCAATCCTCCGGAGTTCCCAAAGAAGTCCGATCCATGGTGAAGCATCTGCCCTTTGAGGGAAATAGGTTGTTCAGTGAAAAGTCAAATGAGTCAAGGGCAACCCTAAACTCAAGAGTGTAGATATCAATGGATATCTACACTCCAGTGCCACTGAGGAAATACCACAGATCTCAACCCAACAAGCGGCGACCAGCCCTTCAAACTTTTTATCATCAAAAGAGTTATGAGCCACCCAGGAAACAACAGAGGGTGCAGCATGACAAGCAGGATGTCCTCCCTTCACCTTCCTTCCAATCCAGCTTTCCACTAGAAAACACTTTTGAGGGGACCTTCAGGAGCTGCAAATCAATCCCTCTACCACATCCCTCTGTTCAGAACTCCAGTACCTAATTTGGTGGCTGCCTAACTCATTTATCCCAAACTTGGCATCTCATATCAACAAACGAAGAGGTTCTGGAGATCACTGATACTGGCTACACCACAGAATTTCTCTCTCTTTCCCCTCCCAACCCCTCTTTCTCTTGAAAGACCTCTCTGATGAGAGGAGGTTCCATCAAGAAGTAGTCTCCCTGTTCCATCTGGGAGTCATAGAACTGATATTCCTCAACACAGGGGAAAAGGATTTTACTTGAAATACTTTCTCATCAGTTTTCCCATTCCATGATGACTGGTTACTGACTGGGAAATCTCATCGGGAGGCGTGGACATCAACTCTATAACTGCTCAATCTTCTGTGCTCATTGGGACTCTGCCTGTACAGAATATTGGGGAACCCTGGACTCTATCAAGGCCAAGGCATACTTTCCTTAGGACAGGTTCCAATCCATGAAGGAGCTTGCTACTCACAGCTGGGTGAGCCCACGGATGTCAGTCCACTCATGTCTGATCTTTCTGGATCACATGGCTTTCTGTACCAATGTGTGACACCGTTTGCAAGACTTTGTCTTCATTGTCTATAGGCTTAGCTATGAAGAGTATACATGCCTAGCTGACAGAGTGCAGATAAACTAGTCTTGCTCCCCCACAGAGTGCAAGGTTCCCTCTTCTGGTAGGAGAACAGGGATGTATGTTGGGGGTCCCCTTTGTTCCTTCACTATCCAAGAAGAGACTGATCACTGACACTTCCTTGCTAAGGTGGAGCACCCATCAAGACAAGCATGTAGCAAAGCAGACATGGACTTCTCAAGAGTCTTGGATCTACCTAAAATTCCTGGAGCTGTAAGCAGTCCATAAAGCCAGCAAACGATTCCCACCATTCATTTGAATCCTACATGTCCAAGTCAAGTCAGACAACAGTGTTCTACATCAAAAAACAAGGGGGGAGCAAGATCCACCCCTCTTTGTATAGAAGCGGTCAATCTTTGGATACATCCATCCATGCATCTATATGCAACTCTTCTTGGACCAATTGACTCAGGACAAAGGCCCAGATCAGGCATTCCAATCTGGCATCCCTCTACCTAACAGCCTGGTATTTGAAAGGGTGATGAATCTAGAAAGGACATGCTTAGAAGCAGTTCAGTCCATCCTTAATAATAGTAAGAAAGCATCCACAAGAAAGTATTACACAGTAAAGTGCAAAAAGTTTTCTATCTGATGTCAACATTGTTGGATAACACCAGAGGATTCCAACATTCCTGTCATCTTGGAAAATCTCCTCTCCTTAAAGATTTCAGGTTTATCTTAGTTCCATATGAGTGCACTTAATGGCTGTCAGTGCCAGTCACCCTCCAGTTGACAACCATTCTATCTTCACCCATACTGTGACAGTCCATTTTCTAAAGAGTATCATTAGAACCCTTTCCCCAGTACTGACACTCACCCTAACTTGGAACCACAGTCTAGTCCTATCAGAGTTAATGAAAACTCTGCTTGCACCTTAGCCACACATTCTTTAGCCAACCTATTGATGAAAATTCCCTTTCTGGTGACCAGCACGGCTGGGAGTCCTTATAGCTGGTCTGCCTTACATGGTCTTCCGTAGAAACAAAGTCTCCCTGAAATTACACCCAAAATTCACCCCCAGTGTGATCTCGGGACTCCATGTAAATCAGGCTATTCACTTATCTGTCATCTTCCCAAAACTACAGGCCTATACTGAGAATAAGAAGCTTCATTCTCTGGATGTCCTTCAAGAATTGGTATTCTACCTACAGAGAAATCTTTAGGAAATCACCTAGATTATATATATCCTTTGCAGAGCAAGGATGAAGCAATCTCATCCCAAAGACTGTCTACACGGATTTCAGGTTGCATCTAGCTCTATTACTAGTTAACAGAAACCCCTCCCCCAGAAGAGCTGAGGGCCCATTCATCTAGATCCCACTCTGCATCAGTAGCCTCCCTTTAAGAAGTCCCTCTCCTGGAAACTCTTTAACAGGGGGCTCTGTTCACACTTTCATGAGACATTATGCCCTGGTGCAAGCTTCTATAGCTGATGCAGCCTTTGGCAGAGCAGTCCTCCATTCAGTGGTACAGCAGGGGTCTTCACACCCTCCTCCTCCTCAATAAATACTGCTTGTGAGTCACCCACAGTAAGACTCATAAGGTTACTCACCTTACAATAATTAGAGTTCTTCAGGACGTGTGGTGCCTATCTGTATTCCGCTACCTGCCCTCCAATCCCTCTGCTGCATACTTTATCCTAGGTTAATTCGCAGTAGAATGATACTGGAGAGGTGATTGGTCCATGTTGTCCCTTATGACCTAGCTAGTAGGAGAGAGGCACAGGCACAGACCAACAAACGCTGCTAGCAAGAATATTCCAGTCTCAGGTGCATGGAACATATGCATACCTACAATGGAATGCAGATAGGGACCACACATCTCGAAGAACTCCAATTACTATAAGGTAAGTTACCATTCTTTTCCATTGTTGTTAGAGTGAGATTCCCACACAACACAACAGAGGAGAGGAAAATATAAAACAAAATTAAAAAAAACCCCTGTAATTGTAAAATACAGAAAATAGCAGGGAGTTCAGGGGCAGGTGTTTATCTGAAACTACTCTGAGCTTTTTTAAAAAAAAAATATTGACAGTGTTCCTTTAAAATGATGGCCCATCTACACTCCATCTTCATCCATGACAGGGGGAAACTTGTTACGTCATTACAACATGAATTTCCAGCCTCGTCTACATTAGTGATTGTTGTACAAGATCAAAAAGCCCAGTGTTGCTAACACTGGTGAAGTTGCCCCATTGTTTGCAACCTTGGCAGCATTCATATAAATGGCTCTCAGACTCTGGCAGCCATCCTCAGCATGGTGTCGGCTCACCCTTTTCAGAGCAAGGTGCTGTAAATAGCTGCTGGAGCTGAAGAGTTGCCTATACGAGGACGCACAATGCTGCTAACAACCAGTCGTTTTGGTAAAAATTCCCTAATGTAGACAATGCCTCCAAAGCTTTAGCATAGTAGGATAGTGTTTATATCCTGACTACACTACATAAAGGAATTATGTGGAAACTGGGTTCAGGAGTGTCTCTGTCATGGTTGGAGTTGTAGCATTAGAAGGGCTCTATACAGAATCCTGTTCAAGTTCGAGGTTGGCTGACAGAATACTTGGGGTGAAGAACTGGCTGATGCAGATCTATTTTATGCATGCTTCATTTTGCATAGCAAGTTGTTTTTAAGTTGATTTGTTAAACTTTGGCAATGACATCAAAGGATCCAAAAATGTGTTTAAGTGAGGAACATATGGCTTGTCATTAAAAATGTATCAAAGAGCCTCTCTCTCTTTTGTTGACATGAATGATCCCCTCATGTGACCTCCAGTCTGCTGGTTGGCACTTACATACAAGTGAATCAGCATGCTGTTAGCAATTACCTCAGTGATATTTACAGCATTTTAATGTCAGTTGTCTATATGTAAATAGAATTTGTGAGAAACTCAGGATGCCAAGGCTTCTTTCTCCCACTAAAGCAGAGCTATTCCTTGAACGCACCAGAATGCTTCCTACACCTTATATAACTGCCAAAAATATCATTTGTTTGAAATTGCTTTATGACAAAATAATGAGTCTGTCAAAGATGAGTGGTCAGAAAAACAATTTTGTTCTCCTACACAATTAGAGTGGAGTTTATAGTGTTGGACAGTGATATCAATCTCTGGCTATTCAGAATTAAATTTGCACATTGAAAAGAATTGTATTCTTGTGTATGCCCTAAACACGACATTTAGGCAGTAAACATTCTCACAGGTTGGATTGGAAAGATGAAAATCAGCTGAGCTGTAGAAACATCAGGATGTAAGTTTCCAAATATAGATAAACGTTGTGGAAAGTTGGTATTCACTTTCACAGGCTCAGCTCTGACAAGGTGGCTGCCATAATGACCGATAAAGAGAGAGTTTGGAAAACTGCTTTGTCATCAGATGTAACAGACAGATGAAACCACTCCCTTTGGGCAGACAGCCAGTGTGGGGCCTCTCTCTCCCCCTTTTTCTTCTAATTGCTGGTGGAGCAGTCAATAGCTTATTGAAGGGTTATGAAGATGTGGGAAAGCATTAAACCTTGCCATAACCTCTTATTTTAAATATATGCAGTACGAGACTTATGTTTTGTCTTTAACATCTGCTTTATTCTTACATGGTGTACAGTGGGCTACTGAGTATATCCTGGTCCATTTGCAGCATGTTACCTACATTCTGATAGCTCCTCTGTTTGTTCGCTCTGCCCCTCCCCCCAACACACCCAAACACATTGTTGCATGGTGTGCCAGAGGTAGCTGGATTTCTTTATATAAAAAGTTATGTGCATATACAAAAGTTTGTGAAGCACTTTGGATTTCTTTGGACTTAAAAAAACTCTAGACATGAAATTTTATTATAATCATCTAACACTTGGTTTGTAAACAGGATGGGAAAAGACTTTCCAGTTTCTATTACATGTCTTCACATATTCTGTCAATTGTATCTGTACAAATACTCATGAAGGAAGTAGGTCCGAGAAACACTTTCACCCTCCCTTCTCTCCTTCCAGCACTCAAGTCTTTCCTATTGCTCTTCTGTGAATTCCCTGCAGTTTATCAATGCATGCATCATGAAATGCCCAGAACTAACTGCAGGATTCCAAGTGCAGTCTCACTAGAGCAATATAGAAAGAGAATATAGACAGACCCCTTCTCCAGAATGTGATGTTTCTCTGTGTACAGCACACAACTTCACTGGCCTTTTTTTTTTTTTTTTTGGTAAGCATAATCTATTGAAAACTCATGTCTAATGTGCTGTCCACTATTATATTTTGGTCTCTTTTAGTATTATTGCTATCTAGGTGTCACCCTCTCACTGAGTAGGGGCCTGTTTCTCACATTGGTTGTTAATCAGGAGTAACTCCACTGAAATCAGTGGGGTGACACTGGCATAAAGGAGAAGAGAATCAGCCCTTATGTTTTTCAGATTATCTGACTCACAATTTATTATTTTTCTGCCAGTGTTCCTACTCTCTGGGTCAGGTTGTATGATTTCATTGATATTCACTACTCCCAAATTAGTATCCTCTTCAGATTTCATTTAGCACACAGTTTAGTCCCATTTCTAGATCATTAACAATGGTGTTCCAGAAGATCAGACTCAACACTGACATTATCCCTGCAATAGTACTTCATTAAAGATCCTTCCGCAGAGCAATACAATGCCATTAGTCTTTGGGTTTCTCTACGTGGCCCAACAGCATGGACTACAGGGGTGTGACCTGCAGGCGGCACAAAAGCGTTGTGTAGGCCTGTGTAGATCCTGTTAGTGCAAACTCAAAGATACCTAATTTGTGATAATGGAGTCCAATTTCAAACAGGACTACATTAATGCAAACAACATACCTTGTAGTTCTTGTTAGCAGAGTCTACACAGGGCAGTTATAGCACAAAAGTTTAGCGCAGTCACAGTTCACACCACAGTAGTTCACAATGTGGGGCTGGGTAGACAAGCCCTTTATCTTTTGTTTCTGGTACAGTTTTTCAGCTAGTTTTCCAATCAGGTGAAAGTGTACCAGAAAGTATTTTCTACAATCCAAATATGCTATGCTTGCTTCATCCCCTTCATATTTATGGTATCATTGTGGCAGGAAAAGCAGTCAGTTTTTTCTTACATGATTTATCCTTTATAAACATATTGCTACTTATTGCAGTCATGATTCCTTTATCCTCTAGATGAGGTGGTGATCTTTTTCATGTGATAGTTGTTCCTGTATTTCACTTGGGCTATCCTCTGAGCACTAACTCATTTCTTCTTCTTCTTCTTTTATTTTTTTGCCTTTCTCCTTTTCCTGAAAGCCTTAATTGTTTCTGAGTATTCATCTTTTTGACTCTCCTTTTTATAATACCAGTTGTTGTTTTTTTAACCTCTGATCTTTAAGTAATCCTTCATGAAGTCACATTAGCCACTTCTTGTTCCTTGCAGTCTTCTTCAAGGGAACTGTAGACAGTTCTGTCTGAATAACTGTGGTTTTCAGGATTCCTCAACATTGCCTACGCTTTATGTTTAATTATCAATGTTATCTGAATCACAGGTCTTTATGTCTGTCTCCGCTCTGCCCCCATATATTCACTCAGCCCCCTCAGCACTCTTGAGACAGTTTTCATTTCCAGTCATTCAACATTCAAATTTGTTACTGCTTCTGTAATCCAATTAGAATCACTGATCCTAGAATTTTACTATCTCTCTTCCTATTTTCTACTCTTCCCTTTTCCTGTAATCATTTGGTGCTTGTCTGAGATTTTCTTTCATATGTAGATGCTACATTATTATATTGTGATTTTGTGGGTGATTCTACGATGAGGGTTTTAAACACATGCACTGGACAAATTCTCAGCTGGTGTAAATCTGCATTTTTGTATCTGGCACCTATATATGTATTATGGCAGAGATTGTAATGCCACGTATAGTTAAGGTTGCCCAACACTGTGCAGGGGGGGGAGTTGGTCAGAGCTGGAGGCTTGTCGGAAAAGGAGGTGGTGGGCTGGAGTTGTAAGATGTGCAGTGAATGAGAAATAGGAATTGCAGGGAGAAAAAAGATGGTCTTATGGTTAGTGCAGTTGAATGCCGCACTCTCTTTGCCTCTGCCAGAGTTCCTGTGTGTGCTGGGAAAGTCACTTAAATTAAAATGTTCAGAGTTGCCCCATACTTATGTGTTCTTTATTGCCTGGGTACCCAGTGTGAGATACTTAAGGCCAGATTTGCAGAAGTCCTGAGCACTCACAACTATAACTAAAATCAGTTGGAGCTGTGCCATGAACATGTAAGTGCTATAAAAATGCTAAGTACTCTGAAAAATCAGTTCATAGATAGGCTCAGATTGGCCACCCAACAATTAGTGGACACTTTTGACCTTAATATTTCTGGGCTTCAGTTCCCCATCTGTGAAATGGGGATAATAATACTTCTTTATCTCAGAGGAATGTTATGAAGGTAAATTCATTAGTGTCTGTGAAGCACTCAGATACTATGGAAAGAGCACCATAGAACTGTCCATGAGGAAATGCATAATTTTGTATTCAGTACAGGGGCTGGATGGTGTGCATTAAATAAGGCCTGGTGCCATACACTGAATGAGGTGGATAAAAAATATTAAATAACTGCTCATTCACTGAAAGAGGCAGGAATTTTGTGGAATAATAGTATGTCATTAAAGACTCTATCGTAATGCATGTACACAAAGGGGCCAAATTAAGGCTACACAGCATTTCCTATCTCTTGAATGCTTGACTTTGTAACCTAAACATTTTTTTAACATAGCAGTTTTGGATGTACTACATATATAGAGGACACCATCAAAGAAAGGTGCTAATGTTGTATGAAAAAAGGTCCCTTAAGCAAATTAGCGCTACAAGTAATTCACTGCATGCAGTATGTATATGCAGGACAGAACTCATAATTAAATACTGTTTGCTTAACAGTCTCTCTTCTTATTTTTTTTTTCAGTCATGTTTAAAAAAAGATTTTTTTTGCAAATTTTAATTTAAAAGGTGTTGATTATATTTCCAGCTAGAGTGAGCATTGTTTAAATAACAAGCAATTCACTCTGTCTCCTTTCTAACAGTGAGTAGAATGCATACAGCATCTTCTGTATTGCAAATTCTAGTGGCTTTTCTCCAGCTGCCACTTAAGGCAACTGCAAGTTTGTTTTACCCTGGGGATGTGTGTGTGTGTGTGGCCACTTGCTTCAGGTCATATTCCTTTTAAATGGAAGTCAGCTTGGCAGCTGTTAATTTGCACTTGTTAAAAATCTTGGCTATTCCATGTGCTGCTTTGCTCTAATTACTGGGCACTGTATGTAACAGGTAACAAATGCCCACATGAGAATCTTTTAAATAACTGGATTTATAATAATTAGGAAAACAAAGAACCGGAGTTGCTAAATACTAGTTTCCTTTCCAGGGCCAATAACAAGGAGATTTTACCCATTTCTGACATCTACTGGAAAGAAATAACGATGCCTTAGTGTCTCTGAAACTAGCTTTTTCCATTCCTCAAAATACCAACTATTTTAAAAACAATGTAGTTCAAATTCTAATTCATTTAATGGTTTTTATAAGAATTGCGGTTAGTTTATTTCCCATTTTGAAAAAAACACTTCTACCAAATTATTTTTTCTGCCCTTCAGGTGCTATAATGTTGTCAAATTAATTGTCCTTTCTGAGCAATTGGACAGTGCTTAGTACAATACAAAGTAATAACTTGCCTCTTCAACAAGTAAGTTGGCTTCTACAATTTTACATTCAAATATGATGTGGGTAACATATTTTTGTGGCTATTGCATATCCGTTGGTACCTGCTATATATCTCTATCTTATCCACAGCCATAAAAGCAGGACCTTAGCAAAAGTTTTCCAAACGTATGTAATGCAGTACTTCTTGTTTTGTGTAAACATTTTCTTTCAGAGTAATTGGGCTTATTTCCTGGAGACTTTCTAATTACTAATTTATCATCCACTGAATCTGTGTTTCAGAACCTGGGAATTCACACTAGCTCTCTGAGAACATTTTTTCTGGCATCTCTGGTACATTTAAAGCACCATTTTATTGGTTGTATGTATAAAAAAAATACATCTAAAAATGTTTGCATTTACTGTATAACCGTTCCTTATTAATAAAGAATGGGTATTGTGGAGTACATTTAATGGAAAACCTGTGCTTGAGATGTGACTCTCATCTCACTTTGGGCCAGATCCTGCAAAGATTGAAGCACATGACTAATTTTATCCATGTGACTAGTCCCACTGAACTCTTTGCAGGATGATAGACCAGTGAAAATTAGAAGTAACTCCATTGATTTCAGTGGAACTACACCAGTGTAAAAATGGTGTAAATAAGAGGAGATCGGCCCCTTGGAGTTCACGTGAAGCTATTATTGTCAAAATGCTGCCAAACAGCAGGATTCCACAATGTGGCATTTATGCATGAAACCAATTTAAGCTAGATAGATTTCTTTGGAGACATGTTAAAACAATAACACCGCAAAAGTTAGAGAGAAATATATTGGTTGCCATAAGGAGTATTTTAGTACGATCTTAGTAGTCTGACATCAAATGTCAACTTGACATAACACCCTACCTTTTCTCTGATAGGTGCAAGTGTAACCTTCATGCCACTGGCTGTAAAGAAGAAAACAAAAAATTGTTTTGTGAATGTGAGCACAATACTACAGGCCCAGACTGCGGGAAATGCAAGAAGAATTATCAGGGTCGACCTTGGAGTCCTGGCTCATATCTGCCTATTCCTAAGGGCACAGCAAATATCTGTGAGTAGTTTTGTACAACAAGACACTATACGTCAATATAATTATAATTCTGGTCCATATATTGATTGTGAGGGGAGAAAAATAGTGCTAGCCAAAGTTTGTCATTTATTTGGGATCCAAATGTGAAACAAATCGATGTCTATAATTTGATGAAAAGATAAAAATATTTAATTGCAAGTCTGGATTAAACTCTGCCCTCATATGCATGTAAACAACTCTGCATGAGAACGGTGTGTTTGCATTCCAGGGCAGAACTTGGCCCCCTACAATAAAATTAAGTGCTATCGGGGTGGCGGAAGCACCCTAAAAGTGGAGGGGCACTGGCGCCCGAACCATGGCCCCCATCAACTGAGGCCCTGGCCCCTGCTCATTCTTCTCCACAAGACCCTGCCCCCCCCCCCACTCACTCTTCTCCCCCTACTACCTCCCTCACTCTCCCCCCCCACACTACCTCCCTCATGGCCAGTAAAAAGTGGCGGGCCATTAGAGTGACCAGATGGCAAAAGTAAAAAATCGGGATGGGGATGGGGGGTAATAGGTGCCTATATAAGAAAAAGCCCCCAAAATCGGGACTGTCCCTATAAAATCGGGACATCTGGTCACCCTAGGGGCCATGGCCTTCTGGTCCCTCCCTGTACCACTCTGCGGATCTTTGTTGCATGTTCTCCACTCTGTTTCCGCGCATGGAATTTTCATTAGAGATCATGTGAAGGGTAGGAGATACACAGTGCAAACTGGAGAGAATTTTTCCCTAAATATGTAGAAAATAATTGAAATGACAGGGTTGGAGATTTTGGATTGTTGTTGTGTTGTGAATGGGGCAGATGTTTTCATAAATAAATTTCTTCAAAAATTTTGATGCAAACATGGATACAATAAGATAAGTATGCCATAGTATGGTGCAATTTGAAGGTCACAACTTTATTGAAAATCCTTAACCAATGAGGAACCACTCCCCAAACTACCCAGCAGGACTGTATCAGTGCAGATTCCAGCTGGGAATCAGTGTCCCCGGTACTACAATCCTGGAAGGCATGAGGGCAATAACGTTTTACATGAATCCCTGCCCAGGGATTCGGGCTGGAAGCCAAAGCCGCAGACTATTCTCCTCCTTCACATAGGAAGTAAGAGAGATGAGATAAGGGGAACATTATACATTGTGTGAGACATGGTGGAAGCGTACCCACTTATGGTGCATCATTGTGCTCTTGGCCCATGGGTTATAGGGACCTCACATTGGACCCACTTCCTCCACCCAGCAGTGAGGGGGGGAAGGGCTGGGTATTCCCGTTGCTTACAGACCCATAAAAATGCACCCTGGCTCGTGAGGTCAGCCTTTTTTTAAGGTTAAACTTCAGACCAAGTCTTTGTGACCTTGGTGGGTATAATAATAGGTTTTAAACACTGTGAAGGAAAATTTCAGATTTTGAGCTATTTTCTCTGCTTTGATCCAGATTCATTTATACACATGCAACCTCTTTGATTTGTGTGTGATTGCCAGGATATAGGTAGTGAAGGCAGAATGTGACCAGTTGTGTCTGTATATTTCTAGCTCAACACTGGCATAATTGCCAGTGTAAGATGCTTAACCACCATTACGATACAACGTTATAGGCCATCTACTCCTATTTGCTTGATGTTATTGAGAGTCATGTGCACTGACTGTAGACAGGATATGGAGAAAAGGGGCATGAAAACAAAAATACAGGCATCTATTCTCCTATTTATGCATTCTGGAAATATACAATAACTCAGTTTCCTCTAATTCAAGTTATGCACCTAAATCCCTATGAGGAAAAGAAATAAACGAAATCATCAAACCTTTTGGACATCACTTACTAGCTGCTTTAGAAAAAAGGCTGGCATTTTGCCCCGATTAAAAGCAAAAAGCTGGTTTTAGAATATAACCATTCACTGAAAAATTATTTAGAAGAAATAGAGTTATGTACTGCAGTTGAATGAAAAGTTTAAAAATCAGCAGCAATGTGCAATGCTTCAAATGTTATCTAACACTTCAAAGCAGCAGCAGGGAGGAATCAAAACTCAAAAATGAATATCACAGGAAGCAGGACCTTATCAAGTTAAACCTGAGAGTAATAGACCAAGTAACAAACCATGAAGTGTAAGGCATGAAATTATGAAAAATTCTTACCAGGTAGAAAAAATGAACCTTTAAAAAGAAAAGGGGAGGGGTACTTTGTAAGAATATTCTCATTTTTCCATGTTGTAGAAAAAGTGATGGTCTAACTATGTCCGGCAAAATTTTGAGAGCCACTGTTTTTGATCACAGGCTCTCTACAGGCTTCATTCAGCATCCCAACTCCAAAATAAACTTGCTGTGCTTGAATCTAGGGGTAAAATACATCGGTGTGTGAAATCAATGTTCCCTCTACCTCCATATTTGCTGTGCCATTTATGTAATCGTACGTCAACTGAGCATGTGCCAGCAAAACAATGGCATTGGCACTTGGTATAGATTACTGACTAGCGCTGGTTGGAGAAACTTTGATGGAATCACATTCCATCAGAATGTGCAGTTACATCAAAATGTTTCTTGAAATTGGGTCAAATTTCCCCCAATTTTATTTGGGAAAAAAAAAAAAAGTCCCAAAAATTCCAACAGAAACAGGTGTCAAAAAATCCTGTGCTGACATTTTCTGAACAAAACATTTGCATCTTTTGATTTGATTTTTTTAATTTTGAATTATTAGTATATAATACAAAATTTAAAAGTTAAAATTGAAATGAAATGTTTTGAAGGGCTGGAAATGAAAAAAATGGAATTTTCCTTCGAAGAGAATTTCAGGTTTTTTTAATCTTTGCTCCAATTTGGAACAAATGCAAAGTTGAAAATCTCTAAATCCATCATGAAATAAAACTTCTGTCCTTCACTTAGCTCTACTGCTGAAACCATCACAGCCAGCTTTTGTTCATGAAACGTAATAGATCAGTCTACCATAGTCTGAATTTTGGGATAATCCTGTTTTCTATGTTCTTAATTATCACCAATAGGGTTTTTTTCTTGACTGTGCAAAATATTTCCCCTCTTTGCTTTTGTTCCTTGTGAAAGGGCATTGGTTAGTCCATCACTTACTGGAATGACTGATAACTCTGTATTTACTGCTGCTTAACATTTCGAGTTCCATCCTGTTGACTCTTTTGTGTCTCCTGATGCTGTCACATGCCATAGTCAGTTTTGTTATGCAACGTGTTTTGACACTCCAAGTGATCTTACCATATTTCCCGCATGCCTGTTATAGAATAGCTTTTCTAGTCAGCAGCCACAAACGTCTGACAGCCATTGGTCTTTTCTTTCTCCAATTGTTTAGGTTTTCTTTCACATTCAGGTGTTACCTACTTTGCTCAGTTGAATAATGGTATCTAAGACTATTTTGGGTCCTAGCCACCAAAATTTATCCCATCAGTGAATAAACTGCACCAAACAGTCTGGACACTTCAGAATTACACATCTCCCTACTTCTGCCAGTCCTTCTCCCAGGTCATAGTGTCACATGAAATGAGGGATTGATCAGGACAACATGGACCTAGGTTCCTTCCCAGGCAACAGCCAGCCATAAGCAGCTTGCTAAATTACATCTGCACTGGGACTCTCTCTGACAATAGGACCTGGATGTCAGCAATACTGCCTTAATCCTTCTCTGCCTCATAACTCTTTTAACTTGCAATGTGGCACAGCTGTCACAGAGAGGGGTTTTGGCAGAAGATATGACACTTGAGATAGTATGCTGATTTCTCATCCAAACTCATCTGTTTGGCACCCATTCCTATTAAAATGTGATGATATAGTGCCATTTTAATGGAGTGATATGAGCGAAAGGGGCCAAGAGTTTGTATATTAGCAGGATTCCTAGTCATGTCCCTAAATAGCTACCCATCTTGTTCATGCATGCCCACAATTAGAGCGAGATCCCATCCCTATTCCTTGTCAAAGCTAAATTAGCCTCACTGAACTTAGTATCTGAGGTTGGCTCAAGTGACTGGAAGTAGCTTTCTAAAGAGATCCTACTTCGATCTATAGGTTGGAAGAAGCCTTTGTGGTATGATACTGATATGAAGTATGGGAACCACGCCTGCTTGAAGAGCAGTGTTGTACAATGATGATAGATCCATGATAGGCAGGAAAGGTGAGAAAAGTGGGGTAAAATGTTACAAAATAGAAATGCTTCCTGTTGTTCTCAGCATGTACAACTTACTGAACTTGGCTAGCTCATGAGGACTTAGAGCAGGTAGTAAGCCGCAGAGAGAAGTTGGAAGACCTGATGAAGGGAAAAGAAAATAAATTGCAGTGTATTTGAGCTGGGGCATTCAGGGAAAGAGAAATGTCAGGATAAACTGCAGTTGATAAACTGCCTTCCCTCATATTAGACATCAACTTTAGTGGTTAATAAAAGGTTCCAGATTCACACTTGAAAAACGATACACTGTAGGTAACATTTGCTATATTTTTTAAAAGTGTGACTTGCAAAATTATTCTAATGCACTGTTCCCTCTCCACTAAGCCTTTGCAGTTGTTTTTGATAGTTATAGTGACACCTACTGCTGGGAGATGGAATACTTCAGTTTCCCTGACTGACTTGAAATAAATCTGTTTACATAGGGTAAAATAAACTGCAGCACTAAACTAGGGTGACCAGATGTCCCGATTTTATAGGGACAGTCCCGATTTTTGGGTCTTTTTCTTACATAGGCTCCTATTACCCCCCACACCCTGTCCCGATTTTTCACATTTGCTGTCTGGTCACCCTACACTAAACAGTCACTAAATTCTAGCATAAGAAAGCAAGGTAACTGTTGCACAAATTATTAAGAGTCCAAGAATGGATTGTGTTTTATTTGTGGCTTCCAAAAGTTCTTCATGCATTGTGCTTTCTTAGAAATAAAGTATGCCCAGGCATAAAGTATGCCTCTACACACCCAAAACTCCCATTAACCTCAGTAGGAGCTTCCTACATATAGAGACTGAAAGACTGGGCCTGAGAGACTGAACCATCAAGGGAAAAGGGCTTATGTTTTAAAACAGGGGCAGGCAAATTTTTTGGCCTGAGGACCGCATCGGGTTTCACAAATTGTATGGAGGGCCGGTTAGGGGAGGGGGTCATGGCCCGGCCCCCACCTCCTATCTGCCCCCCCTCCTGTCCCATCCAACACCCCCTGTTCCCTGATGGCCCCATCCACACACACCCTCTCCCTGTCCGCCTCTGGACTCCCACCGCCCCATCCAACCCCTCCTCTCATTCCTGACAGCCCCCCCGGACTCCTGCCCCCATTCAATTCCCTGTTCCCTCCCCGACCCCTATCCACACCCCCACACCCTGACCACCACCCTGAACTCCCCTGCCCTCTATCCAACCCCTCCCCTTGCCCCGTTACTGCGCTGCCTGGAGCACCGGTGACTGGCAGCGCTACAGCCACGCCACCCGGCTGGAGCCAGCCACGCCGCTGCCGCCACGCAGCTCAGAGCACTGGGTCAGGACCGGCTCTGCAGCTGCGCTGCCCCAAGAGCTCACAGCCCCACCGCCCAGAGTATTGCGCCGGCGGGGGAGCGAGCTGAGGCTGCGGGGGAGGGAGGACAGTGGGGGAGGGGCCGGGGGCGAGCCTCCCGGGCCAGGCCCGGACGGTCCTGCGGGCTGTAGTTAGCCCACCTCTGTTTTAAAACACTGATCAAATATTTTCTCATGCCTGTTCAAATGAAATAGACACACATTTCTAGTGATATTTCTTGGAGACGTATGAACACAAAATAAGTGATAATCTTCACATACACCATTCTCTTGCAGTGAATTAAAAAATTGTGACTTTCTAAAGCAAACAAATGCAATTTTTACAGTAGCAGGAGTTCTAGAGCTATTACAGGGAAACGCATAAGCCAGGTTTCCTGAGAAACGTATGTTTTGCTGTGTGTAGTCCTCTGGCTCAATAGAAGTTTGAAAACACATGATCATAACTAATCAGTCCCCTTGGAGGATTAGAAGAGGCAAGTTTCTTACAGCATCTCAGGATTTTCAATCACTAGGAAATTTAGAGCTTCTAAAATTGATGCTGAAGTTATGATGCTGTAATCATACCTCCGCAGGGGATTTGAAAAAGGAAAAAAGACTCACTGCCAGGTCATGCTGCAGTACAGATATTCTAGCAAAGCATCAGATGCGGAACTTAACAGCCCTGAACTGACTCCTTGGTACAGGATCCAAATTTAGTTCACCTCCAGGTGTTAAAACATGCACTGTGGAATGCTCCAATAACAGGAAAGCATCCTTTTCAAGAAAGATTCTGATATAGTTAATAATGAGCTGTTACTATCAATCCATCTTTGAAAACAATTGTTTATTGGTTGATATATACTTTATACAAACCTGCAAAAGAATTCTAAAACTTATTTTCTGTGTGAGCATCTGATTTTATTAAATGTTATCATTTTCTTTACTGTGTAGCTAAAAAAAGTTAAGTATAATTTTTCTTCGATAGGCAATAGAGAAAAATTTGAGATTTCATAAAAATCAGATGAGTGATAATTGGAGAAATCCAAGTTATAAGCCTTTAAAAGGAAAACTCCAGATATTTTCGATCAAATATTGTGCGTATATGTATATATATTTACAGTGAATTTGCTTCTAACACAGGTCAAATCTAAAAATATAGATATTACTAGAGAGCTATCTGTGGCAGTACATGGTTCTGAGCTTTACTTATGGAGGTTGCTAATTTCCCTGTGATCAGATTAACTGATAGAGAGAATCTCTTTCCCATTGATTTCAGAGGGGAAAGCATTCAGATATGAACACTGTATTTAGTTAAATTTAAATGTGTTTTAAAGCGGTGTATAGGAAAATGCAGTTTTGTTATAAATTAACTTGGTTTTGTTTACTTTTTATATTTAGATGAGGAGTGGGAGTTCTATATCAAGATAGATAATGGGTCTGATTCTCCATCACTCTACAGCCTATTTGCACCATTCCACTGGTGTAAAGGGGCCAGAATCCCCGTGAATCAGACCAACTAAACATTCTCCCAGTGACACACAAGCTTTAGGCCAGACTCTCCCCAGAAGCCCTGCCATTGGAATGTGGTTGTCTCTCCACTCCAGCTATTCCTGGATGCCAGAATGGCCCATTAGTGCCACAGACAGGTGCATAGTAGAGCAGCCATAAGGTGCAAACTCCTACATGACCCCAGGATCAGGAAAAAAAAAAAAAAAAAAAGGTACCTTAAACTTTCCTTTTGCTCATCACCCTAAGTGCTTGCAGCAAGCACAGCTCAACCAGAAAATCAAGTCTAATATATGCCTCCAGAACTCCTGACAATTGATGTTACTATAAAGCAGGGGTTTTCAAACTTCACTGCACTGCGACTCTCTTCTGAAAACAAAAATTACTACAGGACCCCAGTGCACTGTGTTACTCTGAAACAGTTAATATTTTAAATAAAAAAATGCACTACAAGACCATATCTACAAAAAAGTAGCCACTAAATATTTAAATTCACAAGACAATCTTTATATCCAGCAGTAAAAAATAAATATGTACCTCAGGGGATGGGTATGCTTGTATTGATGAACACAAATCCTCGAAGGGGGCTCTGTGTGGCTGAGATAAAGACAAAGGTCATCTTCAACAGTGAGACAGGCCCTGTATTTGTTTTTCAGTAAGGTCAGTGCTAAAAAGCCAGCTACACACAGGTAGGTGGACGAAAATGGCCTAAGCACTTTCAATGCTGCAAATGACAGCTCTGGATATTCTTCTCACACAGAAATCCAGTAGTTAGCAAGAGGTTGTTCAGAAATCTCAGCATCAATGTCTCATCACGGGAAAGGTCCATTAATGTTTCTTTCACTGTAAGTGACATAACAGCACTTCTACATTAAAGGGATTTCTAATCCACACCTCTGTTTTCTGATCCTTTTCAGGGAAGTACTCCTGAAACTGCAGTTTAAGGCTTTCCAGGTGGCTGATGATAATGGGTTGCAAGTCATGCTTTGGCAAGGCATTTTCATCCAAAAAGTCATCCAGTAAAAAACCCCTTCAAAATTGCCAGTATCCATACACATACCATAAGGAAAGTTTCTTGCTCCAGCTTTCAGTTTTGTCAGTGAGAGAAGTAAGGTATTGAACTCATTTAGGCATTCAAAAATGTCTGCCAGGTAAGCTAGCAAAGCAAGCCACTTGGTATCTGCAAACTTTTCGGCCAGCAGGGAATCTTCATCTGAACTCAAACAAACATTTGAGAACCTTTCCCCGAGACAGCCACCAAACTTTTCTGTGATGAAGTAACTGATGGTGCTCAGCTCCCATCTCACCACACAAAGCTCCAAACAAATATACACTTGTTGAGCTTCTCTTGATTAAGCTGACTATGCGAACAGCTTCATCACGAACTTGTTTTAGAACAGGTGGCTTTTTGTTGTTGTTGCAACTAGGGCTTGCCTGTGTATAAAACAGTGCATCCAAACTGCTTGCGGTGCAACAGCCTGCACTCGGGTGACTGGCCCGCTGTTTTTTCCAGTTGCACAAATACTGTCACTGCCAATTCCTACACTGCACTGCCATTTCAAGCCAGAACCAGAAACAAAAGCATCGAAAAGTGCAAAGAGCTGTTCCCATGTAGCACGCTGTAGTAATGGCCGGCAGAACAGAAATTCCTCTTGGAGTTTTTCATCGTTCTCAAATTTTACATATGTCAGCACCTGAACAGTCCCCGACACATCTGTTGTTTCATCAAGTTGAATGGGAAAAAAAGAAGTTTGCTTGATTTTGGCGATCACTTGTTCAGTCACATCATTTGCCATACTGTGAATACACCTGGCAATAGTGTCATTAGACAGGGGAATTGAATCAAGTTGAGTCGCTGCACCTTGCCCCAATATAATCAAATCATTCCTTGGCACATGGCAGAAAACAAGCTTCTCCAGTAGAGTGTGGTTTCCCAGTTTTACTTATCCAGTATGACACAGCAGAAGATGCCTCAAGGGCTCTCTCATTTGTTGTAGCTGCCAAGCTCAGTACTCTCTTCTGGCCCTGTAGCTCTCTCAGCTTTTGCTGGGAAAAAAAAAATCAAGTGGTTTTGTTTGAATAGAACTGCACCATGTCTCCAAATGGGTGCCACATTTTAGATGGTTTTAAGCTCTCCTTTGCCAGAACTTCACCATACACCAGACACTGTGGCCATGACTCCCCCTCAAAATCAGCCCAGTAAATCCCTATTCCAAATATTTCTAATTGTTTTTTCGGTTTCTTGGTATTTTACTGCTGCTTAGATCCTCATTGTGAGCTCTTCTTTTGCTGCAAGTGGCAACTGACTCCCATTCATTGCCTCCCTTTCCTCTACCTTTCTTCAGAAAACAGTCCTTTGCTAAAATTATTTCTACAGCAACTTTTCAAACTGGCTTTAACTACAACACCTGCTGATTCCTTGCTAGGTGCTGAGTAGAGGAAGTGATGCACAGAGCTGGGGTTAAGAGGTGGGAAGCAGGGCAACTAAGTTGCTCAGGCTTGAAGCCCTGCTGTGGAGGAGCTTGGGCTCTGGCTGTCAGCCCTGCCATGTGCAGAGCTGAAATCTGTGGTATGAAACTCAGGGGGGCAGGTGCCCCCCACCCTCCCTAAATGCCCCCCCCCGGCTTCAGTCTGAGCCCCATGATTGCAGGACTCAGGGTGGGGCTTTCTGCCCTGGCTCCTTGCCAGTCTAACGCTGGCCCTGACGACCCCCTTAAAACGGGGTAGCAACCCGCTTTGGGGTTGCAACCTACACTTTGAGAACTGCTGCTATAAAGCGTTTTCCTGTTATGTGCACAATTTATTTTTCTGTCTCCTTCCAGGGCCAAACATATTTTAGGAGACAGAGAAAAGTACACTGTCACTCAGAGCTTCTCTTTCCTTATTGAGAAATCTGTATGGAAATAGCAAAAGAAGCTTCTCAAATAGGGAATGTGAAAACAAGCTAACAAGATTAATGCAAAGTCCTTCAGGCAAGCAGTTACCTTGTTTTCATTACTCCTCATTGCTAAGGAAATGTTCATTGTTGTTTTTCATTGAGATTTTTGAGATACAGTAAAGGAAGAGAAGTACAAATTAATAAGAAAACCTCTCCCTACTTGCAACTTGCCTTGGAGAGGAAGAGAAGGTAGGTAGGGGTGTGTGTGTGTGTGTGTGTGTGTGTGTGTGTGTGTTTGTGTGTGTGTGTGTGTGTGTGTGTGTGTGTGTGTGTGTGTGTGCGCGCACATAAAAGGGAATATTAAATACCATTTCACAGGGGAGCTGTGAGAATATTACCTGCCTTTTTATCTGTACAAGTCCCATCTGTGTATAAAGAAAATAAAACATGTTAATTAAAAACATGACTAAACTGCCACACAGAAATGTAAATATATGTTACTAAAGCTCATCTAAAAATAATGTTCAAAGTTGAGTTCCTTTTCTATTAAAACAATGGGAAAGCGATTCTATCATTGTTAATCTGTTTCCAAGAAAAGATGACAGCAGTGGAATGAGAGGTTTTTTATTTCTATAAATATAATTTTAATTTTCTCTTTAAAAATATCAGTGTTGTAGTCTATGATACTAATTATATGATTCTGAAATTTTGAAACATTGCTTTAAAGGGAGTTTCCCTTTAAACATCGGTTTATTTTCAGGAGGAGTAAAATACATTATTTTATAAATAGTGTTTGCATATGGAGCCCAGTTCTGAAAATTGCTGAGAGCCTTCTATAAGGTGATACTCTGCACCTCGCATGACTGAGCGCATAGAGTTTCCAAACAGAATATAAGACTTTTGGGGCACAATTCTTACAAGTGCCCAAAAAGCATTATCTGTAATTGAGGTGGGGAGTCACAAAGGAGCAATTTAGGATTCCCTGACTCTGGAGCTAGTAGTGCTGCATGGCCCCAACCATGACATAATTTAGAGCTGCCTCAATATGTACTCCTTTTCCTCCCAGCCATGCTCCTAAACCAGATTGCCGTAGGGAATGTACAGGCAGGCCTCAACTTTATGATGTGCGACTTAAGACGAACACCACTTACAACGTTTCTGAATTGACATCCCGATTCGACTTACAACCATTGGTTTCGATGCTCAGTCCCAATAGTGTGCATTGCAGTTCCAAGTTACAATGTTTCGACTTACTACGCAATTTTCAGGAACCAATTATGTCATAAATCCAAGGACTGCCTGTATTCGGTTGTGTATTCTACATCCCCAATGATGCTGCCACCCTGGCAGAATCCCCAGCAGACTTGAGAAGCCCAAGGCTCTACTGGTGCAAAGAATCTGACAGGGCCTAGGATATAGCCATAATGCAGAGTAGGTTACTACCTAATATATGATAATGAAAATAATTATAATAAAATAAGCCTGATTCTGCAACCCTAGTCTACACTGAGTAATGCATACTCCTGCAAGTCATTCCCTTGAGTAAAGGTTGCAGAATCCATCCCATAGTTTCTCTGCATTAAGAATTTCAGGAAGGAATTTAAAAGGATAGTAGATGCTAATGAAGAAATAGATTTCTACACTATAATACCATGCCATCAAAAGTCAATAAAACTTATAAAAGGCAAACTGTTTAACTGAGATGATGCAAGTAGCAGGGATTTAAATACTGATCTGCAGTTTGTGGCTTTAGCCTATGGTCCTGTAAATAGTCTCATAGACATGTTTCACTTTAGCTAAGGAGAACTATATTGCAAGGAATATTGCACATCCACATTTTCTACAAAGTCCAGTCACACTCTAGAGTGGTTCTCCCACATTAATTCAACTTGAGAATTGAAGTGAGAGCAGAAAAATCAATGAGGGGCATGATCAATATGAGTGACCTAATGTGTTGTATTATTTTGCTCAATTAAATTTCTATTACATAGCTTAATCCAGACAACTGACAGGTAAAAGAGGAACAAAAATGATAGCTAGATAAAGTTAATCTAATAAAGAACCAAATGATTTTCAGCAGCCAACTGAAGCAGCTAATAATGCATCTAGCCCTGTATTAAAATAGTTTCCTAGATATACCTGATACATCATGGCCTGTATATATTGTCCAGAACAGAAACCTAATAACTGTTTAGTATGAATACAGAATTGTTCTGAACAACTGCATGAAGTTATGAGAGCAGAAAAAAGCTGAATGTCTCAGAAATACTCCAAATGTCATTTTTGAACACAACAAATACCTTCCAAAATTCCCTGCAATCTCATATTAAAGAACCCAAAGCGTCTACAATTAGAAATAGAAGGCTTGCATGATGTATGTGCAAGTGCTTGATTCTAGCTGTTAATTGATACAGTATTCTGAAGTTTATGGAAGTATGAGAAAAGAAGTTCCAAATATTTGATGTAATGCTGTAGCCTTTTAGACACCTACAGTAAACCACTAACTATGCCCTTTTTGCTCTCTTTTTCTACAGGTATTCCCAGTATTTCCAGTATTGGTAGTAAGTAATAAAAAGCAAATCTAGACTAGCTTTGCTATGTTATTCAGCTTCTTAGCTCTATTTTCCCAACATCCATTTCTGTTGTAGATAACGTTTCACTGAAATGTGCTTTACGGTAAGGGGACTATATTATTGACTTTGCCATGCTGCATTTACATGTAACTGCATTATGTGATCAAAGAGAATATGATATGTAGCTCATGACAGTACATCTGTCTGAAAACACAGCTTCTTGATCAGCAAATAAAAGCGTTAGCATTACAAATTGGAACATCAGGATGGCATTGGGTAGAAAAATATTATCAAGTACATTTTCTAAAACACCAAACTTTATTAATACCCAAGAAGAGTAGAGCCCTTAAAGCTATATATACAAATAGATAAATATAAGGGGAAATGGAAGAATGCACTAAAATGTATTTCTTTTTGTTTTTAATCTAGTGAATGTAGTGTATCAATCGGAGTCTTTCAATTGATTCATAGATTCCAAAGCCAGACAGGGACAATGGTGATCATTTAACGTGACCTTGTATAACACAGGCCATAGAGCTAGACTAGAGAATATCTTTTAATTGACATCAGTGGACTCTAGCTCAGGCCTTGAACAGAATAAATAGGTTCTTTGTTGAGATTCATTTTATTGTATAAAATGAAAACATTTAAAACAGCTAATAAAATACAAAATTGCCTTTTTAAAAAAATCAGCTATTATAAATAAAAACAATGCAAAAAAATAAGAATATGGTCTTTGAGTCAAACCATCCTACAGTTGTGAAGCGGGTATAGTCATGGAATGATAGCTAATTAGAAATTAAGCGCTGAAGCAGAAAAGGTATAATTCAGTAGCTGAGTGAAAGAATGTTCCTGCACAGCCTCTGCTTTGCATAGGCTTTAGGCACAGATTTTGTGCTCTGCAGGTCTATCACAATTTTAGCAGTGTCAAAAAAAGATTTGCAATACCTGATATCTGGCTGAAAAGCAATATTCTAATAATTTGGATAAAGCAGCTGCCTTGCTTCTTATAAATGCGTGGTCAGGTCTTTCAATTTATAAATCAGTTCAGTTTACTTAAGCGCATGAACAGCCTTAGGCACTGATTTGTTAAGCACTAGACAGCATATTAAATGCCGTCAAAACTAGCCTCTTTGTAAAGGGGAGTAGTGTTTCATGTCCATTTAGATGCCAGCTTAATCCTATGGCATCCAGTTTGCCACCTTAAATAGCAAAACAGCATCAACAACAACTTGCCAATGAAAGTCTTCAGTTTTGAGAGTCTAATTTTTCTGCTTTATTGTCTCCCTCGACATTTGCCTCACTGCAAATGCACAATGATGTGCTACTTTCACAACCTTGACAATTGCATTTGCACATGTATTTTGTATCCAAAAAAGGAACTAAATAAAAGGCAATAAAAAGAGATTATCAGACTATTATTATCTGGAATCCCACAGTTGTAAGTAACAGAAATGGATAAATGGCAAAATAGCTTTTTGGAGCTCAGTTGTGCTACTGTTTGTCAATACTGTGTTGCATGGACTACATCGTTGTGATTTTCACTTTACGCTCCATACAGCCTTCTTCACCACATTCACCATCTCTGAGCATCAGCAGATGTTGGCCTTTGAATACTTAATAGGGAAACTCAAATATTTTTTTAATCAGTGGTGACCTGAAAGGATGCATTGTTGACCTCTTAATTCTGTGAACTTTTACAGTGAGGTGATTAGTGTCATTTACTTATTAAAATAGACAACATTCAGTTTAACATCCCTTAGGAAATACAGTAGTTACTGCAAGTCTGTGTATTATCTTAAATATATCTGGTATAGATGTCCTTTGAATGAGATGAGGCAGGGTTCAACAAATTTTAATACCCATGTGGAATGCATGAAGCATGAGCACCAATTTATGAGTACACAAAGAGATGACTACATTGTTTGGCTTCTACCCACTACATTCCTCCTCCCCGACAGGGGTATTGAGTAGCTCGGGGGGAAAAGTGGCTGTTCATGGCACAATTTTCTAAAGGCCTTTCCTATATGATAGAAATAACAGAATTGTTGTTAAACAGTGGAGAGCCCCTTGACTTCTTGATCCTACTCCACTATGTAACTATGTTTTAACAGAATTACAATCAGTACTTAAAAAACAAACATGATTAATTACTTGAGGCTGCTTTAATGGATTCTGCATGATTTCTTCTCTTTTTGTCTATGCTAATACAATATTTGTGTTCATAAGGGTAGATTTCTGTCCTCAGCTGGGGACAGGAAATTATTCTCAGGTGACACCGTTTTTTGCCTGCTATGAAACAATAAACTGGTGTATTGGCTTTTGTATGCTTCAAACTTTTCCCAGTTTAATACAGAAAAAATGAACACAAAACTGCCAACATATAAAGAAAATGTCACTGCAACAGATGTTCATGTAACACCCATAAGACTTTTACGATCAAAGCATGCCCAAAGAAAAATCAACGATGTATATATTTATCTTTGTGTACATATATGTATAATACTGTGTTCTCTTTGATCTCAAAGCATCTCATATTAAAGCAGCACATCATTAAAGTTTAAACACAAAGAAAGAGTGGTCATTAAGTAAACATCCTTTCTGATCATCTACACACACAAAAAAAAAAATTAAACCAGAGCTTTCCCATTAAGGTCATTTGTACCTGCTGTTGTCTATCAATTGAGTAATAGGTTCTTTGGTCATTTCCAGCATACTTGATTCCAGTGCTGGTCTTTACAGCATTTTTCAGCCGTGGCTGGAAAAATATTGGTGAGATTGTTAGCAATTTATGAATCCCAAAACCATTTCATAATTATGTAAGCTTTTATGATCAGTTATGCCTTCATCCAAATTTGTAAATATTATACAAAAAGTTACTCTGACTTACTTTAAACCATAATTGTATGTAGGCAAATATATCAAAATGTATTTTATTGTGACCAAATAGCAAAGTTATTAGCTTGTACCTGTATGCCTGACTTTAAAAAACTTTAATCTTCTATCAGATAACTTCTATCCTTATTCCTGTGGAGCATAATTTCACTAATTATGCTAAACAGTTTGTTCTAAAGAGTATAATTAGACATGGGATAGGATTGACATGATGTGCAAATAGCTTTGTGTGGGTGATTATCACCTCTGAAGCCTGCTGGTGGCAGATGAGTCAGAGTTTAGCGACAGACCATATATTGAAATGCAAGATGCAATCAAGATAATCAAATAGCATTTTATGTTTTGTTTTGAGTTTGTTTTTTGTTTTTCTAATTGCCAATTTCAAATAAACAGAAATCTCTCTTGGAATGATAACCAATTCAAGACACAAAAGTAAAAAGATTGTACTGGCATGACTTTCATGCATTGCTTTCATAACCTTAAAATATCAGCTGGGTGTTTTTCAGGCTTGGCAACAGTGTCAGGATGAACACTTTTTTTAGTGGTCTCAGATATGCTTATACGAATTTGCATGTTACCCAAGGTTTTTGCTAACAAACAGTTGAGTTCCAGTTCTCTCATCATTTACATCACTGTAAATATTATGGTCCTGATATCATGCACCACTGAAGTCAGTAGGAGGTTTTGTCATTAACTTTAGGGGTTGCACGATTGAGCCCTTTTTGTAGAGCCAAGTTCTAGTCCTGAATAGATACATGCAATTCCCATTAACTTAAGTAGGAGATTCAACGTGCATAATGAAGTGCAGAATTTGGCCCTTGTTTATTAATCTCTATTATTATTTGAGTTGATCTATTAGTGCATAAAGAAAAAGTTTCTCCCAGAAATCCATCACCCTGTCAAGAGACTTCTCAGATGTTTTTCTCCTTGAAGACATTTGAAACTGGCTTGATATTATACAGCTGTTGGTTTTGACACAGCAACAACATATTCTGATTTAGGTTTTGTTTGATACAAATGTGAATTGTGAATAAAGTAACAAGGTTAATCATCTTCTTAGCCAAGCATTATTATTAATCATCATAGTCATAACATCAAAGGAAGCTACAGTATTTGTCCCCACACTCCCTCTGCCTTTGCTTTAATACTTCTAAATCCCAAAAATAAGTTTAATTTTAATTGCTCTTTAACTAATTAGGTTTTCGAGAATATAAAAAATTCATTGTGCAAGTAGAGCATTAATTTGAACTCCAGATCTGGAGGAAAACCTTAATGTCCCATATGAAAAGAGTTTGGGAGTCTTTTATACCATTTCTTCAGTAAGTCTCATCACAAATCTATTTCACATTTGTACAACCTACAGCACTTCATTCAATTTCAGGAGCAAGGGAACTTAACAACCACTTAACCCTGGAAGAGAAAATTCCCATGTGGGGTGACAGTAGTTTAGGAGAATGTATTTGCTGCAACATTGTGAAAGGTAAACTACAAAAGTTTTCATTGGGGGCAAAAAAAAAAAAGTATTTTCACCAGATCCACCAACATCACACATCTGAACAGCCTGGCTTTAGCCACCAGTAGACATAGCCAATGGCACTTCAATGTTTTTTACATTCACTATTTTTGAAGGTGCAATCTTTATCACCTCCAGCTAATTTCAAAGTTACCATGTCAGAAAGATTCTTTTTGCAGCACTATTTTAACTGCCTACACTATAGGAACTGCACTGCTGTCTTCAGTTTAATTGTTAATGAGGTAAAAGCAATCAGATGAGACACTGGAGAAAGTATGAGAATGTCAGCAAGCATTTAATCTGTGCAGTGCTGTCTGTTCTTATTGCAAAGCCACAGAAAAATGTATAGCTAAAATGACTAAAAGAATATGAAATTTTTCTCCACCCCTCTTTCCCCACATCCACCTCTTCCTCCTCCTTCCTAACAATATTCAGTGAATTCCATAGAGTATAGAAGACTGAACTCTCCAAATCAGCGCTCTGACTTTTAATCAGATCCTGATTACAGAGCGAGCGAGCGAGATCTTCTGCACCACAGTCTGATACACCAGGTCTTCAACACTTAACAGCCAATTTCACCAGTTCTGTAATAGACCAAAATAACTCTACTCCACAGGAAAAGATTCAGCACTCTCCTCCTCCATGAAGTATTTAGCTCTACTATGTATTCTTATTACTACTTTCCTTTAAATAACTAGAAAATGCCATCAAGCCTGTTGAGTTTGAAGAGACCCAGACAGTCTGCTGGTTAGAAACAGTGGATTTTTTCTGATTTATGAAAACTTTCCACCACAGGATCATCGGGGCCCATTGAAACCACTTCTGCAGAAGAGTGCTCTCCTTCTGTGAGAGAATAGCTGGACACCCAAGCCTAATTCAATTCAAATTCTTCCAACAATTGTAAAAGCTGTTATGGCTGAGAAGCTTCCAGGCCAAATAAAAGAACTCCATCTCCACTTTAATGCAGAATTTTCATCCGTCTAAGGAACAGGTATGAGATGTCCTACATTGCCCAAAAAAACCAGTCTAGCTAGCACTGGTTTACATTTTTTTAATTTTAAATTTTTGAATTTCTAAAATGAGGGAGATTTAGACTAAATTTTGTAACCTTTCTTTTTTTGCTCAGTTTTATTCTATAGTATTCTATTAACCTGTGAGAAAAAGCTGATTTCATCCCTAAGGTAAGCTTATCCCATGAGATAGGCATCACCCTAATAAGAAATACAATGAGGGGGAAATAGTGTTCTCCTTGTCATAGTTTACTCCCCGAGAGTGATAAAAATATCACCTGATCTAATTATATCCATTTATGCCAGCAATTCATATACAAATCTTCCACTGATTTAAATAGGAGTGACATATAGTTTCATTTATTAATTATTTGTATTACAGTAGCACTCAGAGGCTACAACTGAGAGCAGGGCCCCTTTGTGCGAGGCATTCTACATACACACTGTAAGAGACATGCCTTTAACTGAACTTACAGTCTAAGACGACAATAGCAGGGCCAAGCCTAAATGAAGCTTTACTTCAACTTGGAATGGTTTACATGAAATTGGACTGTGATTTTTTTAAGCCTTCATGCTTTTCTTACTTTTTAAATAAAAGTGGTTTAAAAGCTGAAGACTTTGGCCTGGTCCACACTAATCCCCCACTTCGGACTAAGGTACGCAAATTCAGCTACGTTAATAACATAGCTGAATTCAAAGTACCTTAGTCCGAACTTACCGCGGGTCCAGACGCGGCAGGCAGGCTCCCCCGTCGATGCTGCGTACTCCTCTCGCCGAGCTGGAGTACCAGCGTCGATGGCGAGCACTTCCGGGATCGATCCGGGATCGATTTCTCGCGTCTAGACAAGACGCAATAAATCGATCCCAGAAGATCGATTGCCTGCCGCCGAACCAGGAAGTAAGTGTAGACGTACCCTTTAAAACAAATTTTCCCCAATCACAAAATTCTAAATTTCTCGGACAGTTGTGTCACTGCTATTATGTACCAATCAAATGATCACTTGGTCATTCAAGTGGCCCCTGTCAACCTTCAGAGTGAACAAGACTACTTTTTATTAATTATTTTTATTAATAATTGTAAGCAAATGCAATCTTTGTGTGATATTAATAGCTTAGGAGACAAATACTCTGGTTAGGCAAAGAACATGCATAGCACATGGAGCAGTAATATCCTCTTCCATACACTCCATCAACAACGTTCCTCAACGTTCCTCTGGAAGGACAGCACCTTGGATTGAGAGCACAGTTTAATCACCATGTCAACTCAGTGTTTGGCCACTTGAAACAGCCAATAAGGGTGATGCTTAATTTCTGCTGACTGTGGCAGTGGTTTTTGTGTTCCAGTCCGTCCAGTTGGAATTGGGCTGAAACTACCAACTCGTTTCACATAAACCCTCCAAATTAAGACCATACTGTGCCAGTTGGTCCAAATTCTGATTTCCAATGACCATTTAATACATATTCCCTCCGTTCCTTTAGCACTACAGATTGTTCTAACATTGTTATAAAAGAATCCAGTGAAAAGAAAAGCAATAGGGAAAGTTCCTATTGGCCTTTAAGTCTATGAGTAAGTGATTATACACTTGTTAAACATCATACAATAGTTTTCTCCTTACTACCTGAGCAAGATGTTGCAGCAATGCACTGTCTGTACCTAGATGGATTAACCAGCAGTACAGATTTTTTTTTTCAAGTAATATTTAAAATGGATTGTCTGCTAAGCTACATGTCTCATATCCCTCTACACTTAAATGTGCCTAAAGTACTTACATTTTTAAAAAGATATATTCAAAATGTACTTTCTGAGATCACAATTCCATAGCTTTCCTCTTAAGCTAAACTTTGCTCCTCCTGTATTCTCAGAACTGTTACTGTTAGGTCTTGTCTATACAGGAAAATTGACACAGGGATAGCTATTGTAGATGAACTATTCTGAAATAGCCCCTATGTGGACACACTATTCTGAAATAAAAGTCACTGTATTCTGGATACATTATTTAACCACAAGTAATTCTTTCGTAACAATGTGATTTTTATTCCAGATTTAAAGTGCCCACATGGAGAGCTATACTGGAATATATCTATTCCAGTCAATTGCCCAGTGTAGACAAGGCCTGCCTATTAGTAACTCAGGAAAAAAAAGATTTTCACAAATTGCTGTAAATGAATGACTGGCTATTAAATAACCTATTAAAGGATTCTGACTGGTGGCTGTTCAGAGGCTGACTAATCTGTTCCAGTATCTAGCTTTTACAGTATGCATGCAATGGGCTCCTTTGATGACTCAAACTCTTCTAGAACTGAGGTTAAAAAGAGAGAACCTAACTGCACAGGAAAATATGCAATTACAAGAATGTGCTCCTACTGCATAAAGCCACAGACACAATAAAATACATAATAGAAGGATCCTGTAGGCTTAAAAGCTTAATTTCTAGAATTAACATCTACATTTTTAAACATACATAAAATAATATCACTTTCACATCATGGAATACAGCCCTAACACACTCAAGCCCAGTCAACACAAACCTTTAACCTGTGGATGTTAAAGGTCTGTACCAGATAATAAGGAGGACAGTCTATATTCTTTGTGAGGTGAGTCTTGCATGAAAGTTTTGATAGAGCAATAAAAATAGTACCCAGAAAATAAAACATTGGGTTTCAGAGATGAGAACAAAGGCTCTTTTGAGAAATTGAAAATCTTGGTGATGACAAGTTCCACCAATAGACAGGGAGGTAACAAAATAAACCTTCTACTCATCACGGAGTAGTCAAAAGAGACTTTCCTAGAAGAGAAGGAAAAAATTCTAAGTAGGAAAACTAAACCGGTCAGTGCATTAGCTACATTACCAAGGTCCAAAAGGTTTATATTTACTTGTACACATCAGGTGTATCTGCCTGAACACTGAGTAACCTCCAGGCACAAAAATGTTCAAAATTACTTCAGTTATAATACAAACACACATTTATCACGTTCTTGTGTGTCCCCTTTGCAAACTCATCTTACTGTAAATAAATTTGAAAGGTCATTAGAGTTGTATTTTCTATCCTGGTTCATCCCCTATATGGGGTCCATAGCTTAAATAGGTTTTCTGAAACAAGTTTTCATAATATAATCTACAGCACTTGAGTGAAAACATCCTGTACGGCTATCAGCAATATTACTGAGAGAACTGTAAATTGGTTGATATCTCTAGTCATGTGATTAGTAGGCTCATTCAGACAAGAGACTGAAAATATAGGTCTCAAAGTAGGAATTGCTCTGATTACTATGATAAGGCATATATTTTAGTTAGTGACAGATCCTCAGTAGGGCTGGTCTTAAATGTATTACAGAGCTTTAGGGAGACAAGGTGGGTAAAGTAATATCTTTAATTAGACCAACTTCTGTTGGGGGGAGAGAGGCTTTTGAGCTTAGGCAGAGCTCTTCTTCAGGTCTGGGAAAGGTACTTGTGTCACAGCTAAAAACAAGGTGGAACAGATTGTTTAGCTTAAGTAGTTAACATATATTTCAAGGGGCCATTTAAGGTAAAGTGGCCCTTTAACACTCCTCCAGTCATAGGGAGGAAGGGAAGGGGGGAAAGCAGCTGGGAGGGGGGTCGTTAGTGGGATAAAGAGAGCATTGTAGTAGCCCATAAATCCAGTGTGTCTATTCAGTCCATGATTTTTAGTATCTAGCAAAGTTATGAATTTAAGCTCCCAAGTTCGTCTTTTGAAAGTGTTGTGCAGATTTCCTTTGAGCTTTGACATAATATGATGTTATTGCTGATAATGCCTAGGCCATTTCAGCTGATGGCCACCTTACTATTCTAATTTTTGGAGGGTATGTGCCAAGAAGAGAGCCATTCTGCTAGACGTAACTTTAGTCTGTCTCAAAGATTTTTGATGTATTATTACACAGTGGCTAGGGGAGTAAAAGGATCAGATCCTATCAGACCACAGGTAAGACAGCTAGGAGATTCCTATTCTCTTTATTCAGACCGTGCGTGCGTGCGAGACATACAGAGGCTATATTCAGTGTCCCTTAACATCTTTAGATCAATCCTCAGTTATTCAAACACAAGACCAAATAAAGTAATTTGTCGACTTGCTTTTGGTGATCCGTTATCAGAGCTATGTCAGTACTCTAGAAAAAGGGAAGCTATCTCACAGGTGCATACAATTCTAGCCACTCTTTCATCAAGTGCTATGGTGATCTCTCTACCTCTACAAATACACGTTTTTGATACCTTTCATTCATGTGTGCTCTCTTTCCCATTGGCTGCTGCCATGCACTTTCTATATGTGTGAACTGATGCATCTGACGAAGAGAAGGGGGGATTCATCTTTTATTGGAAAATCTGTGGTTTGGGAACCTACCCAACTAATTCAGAAATCTTTCCCTTTATCTAACGTTTTTAAGAAAAAATTAATTTCCTTATTTATTTAAAAGAAATCAAGCTATATAAGATATTGATGGGGCAATGGGAAAGAGATACAATATACAAAATTAAGAACAAAATAACCCACTCCCCTAGTAAATATAACTTGCTGATAGCAGAAGCTTTTTTTTTTTTTTAATATAAGTATATGTAGGTTTAAAGTCCTTAAAATGAGATGTTATGGTAAGAAATTACTGTATTTATATTATATTGTCATTTTATCTCTGGACGCTAGGTTTAAAATAATAGCATGAACAGAAAGGTTCCTGGTTTGGGATTAGTGTTTTATATATAAACACTGCAGTTAATATCTAAAATCCTGAAAGATAAATTGCTATATACAGTATTTAATGTCCATTCAGTGTTTTGGGAATCATCAATTGCTTGTTCTTGTTCAATGTGGGAGTAACATATTGTTCAAGTGCATCATAGACAAGTCCAGTAGCAGATGTTTGTGGTTTATGTCGTTGTCCATACACTTCTCTGTTTAGAACAATATCACATATGTAAATAACAAATCATGATTTTTCCTGATGCATGCAGATCCACCAAAGTTTGATAGGATATGGCCGAATATTTCTTCCCTTGAGGTTTCTAAACCAAATCAAGGTAGGATTCTGTAAAATTCCTACTGGTCGAAAGTTACTTACATTGCTTTAATAAAATCCCACATGTTGGCAAAAAATAATAATAATCCAGCTCCTTTTTCTCTTGGTACTAAGTAATGGTATTGTCAAAACCAATCTATTGAGAATTAGCGTAAATGAAATTTTACATGAAAAAGGCTTTTTTTAATATATAGATTCTGGACTAGAAACACTACTGCAAAAAGTATGGAAAAGAAGCCACCAAAGTTGTAAGCAATTTCATAGATTAAATTTAAAGTGAGTCTCTGGAGAAGCCTGGAATTGTATAGACATCACCGTTTGCTTTATGAGAAAGTTTCAAGACTTTTGAGTGCCAGAGATTTCCATTGTCTACATCAAACCCATTTCTTAATGTCTCTCTTTCACTTTGTTTTCTTACGTGAACTGAATGTTATTCCCATTTGTATTCAGAGCTCAGCTGCATAGTCCAAGACAGTTGGACCATAGTCTCCTGGAATTTATTTTAACAATCTTATTTACAGTATTTTCAGAATTTGGGGTTTCTTCCATTTTTTTTTTTTTTTTTTTTTAGCAGGTCAGGTCACAGAAGAGATGTTTCTAAGTATTCTTCATTGTGCTCTATAAGCTACATTTCCTCTAGCATTGACAGCAATCTCTCTGAAATCCCTAGTGCAATACTTCTGCATCTGAATTCCAATGACATACAAAAAATTACAAGTGACAGACTGTGGCATGATGATTACTGCAGAAAGGGATAGAGTGATTTTTAAGAGTAATAAAATATAAAGTAAAATGCTTTTTCATTTGGATTTGTGTTCATACTAGCTTTTATGCTGCAAATTTTGACAATCAAATGTAAACCCGTTCATTATTTAACATGAAATCCCCTTGCTCTCCCCAACCTCCCCTACACCTTCCCCCCAGAATTGCAGAACTCTGGCCTGCAGCTTGCCATGGTTATGCACAGGATGTTCTTTTTAAACTCTAATGAATACAGATGGAGGAGGAGGAAATGAGCAAGAGGAAGATCCAGGAAATAGCTGTTAAACTAAACAAAATACATTAGCAATTTGTTGGGGAGTTATATTGTAAGGACTACAGTATTAGTCCTTGATCATGGTGATGAAACAGACTGCCCTAGATACACATAGGTTACTAACAAATAGAATCATCTTAATCAGCTAGTCCATGTTATATTTTCCAAGTTTCTGCATGTGTTCCTTAAAGAAGAAAAACAAATTGATTTCTGCTCTACTGCTTTCTTTAAGGATTAGCAGCAACGTTTAGTTTGTTATTCATATGCATTATCAATCAAAACATCCTCAACAAAATGACACTTAGCATTTCTAATGGATTTCATAGTTTAACAAATTATACTGCAAGTGATTAACATCACTTCACAATGCATCTTGAGCAGTACAAGATTATGCATTGTTCCCACACACAAGTTTTTCTTTAGCTTTTACATGTTAGGAGAGAACACAAAGCACAAAAAACTTCAACTATTTTGTGGTTAGATTACTTGTTTGGAGCATATTGTTAAGAGTTTAATATTTATCAGAATTAAGATCCTTGAGTCAAGTATATGAAGTATAATATATGCACATCCTGATTACAGAATGCTGCCTATACCTGTACATTATTTATTATGCTTTTCTTTATAGTACAATTAGAACAACATCTGTACATAAATTTGATCAAAACTATATAGACCATGAGGCATATTGTATAGTCAGTAATTATGGACTTGGGAAGAAACTCCTTAGGTCATGTATAACATCTGAGCCAAAGCCAAATAAGAATGCAGATACGACTATTAAAACCATCTCTCCTTCCTGTTTTAAAACCTTTCATCATTTCCAATACCTTAATCATTGATAGCGTTTCACCCATTTTCACCTCAATATCAACCTTCCCTTTCAGAACAGTAAACAATTAAAAAATACTCACTTATGTTGAATTTTTTAAAGCTAATTAAAAATGTAGTGACTAAAGTAATTCATTTTTAAGCTTTTTTATTTGTTCCTATATGATACCTTTCTAATTTATTGTTCATGTTTTTAAACCTATCCAGTTACTCCCAAATTAGCTTTGTCAACTGTTTCTTCTGTTCAAGTTGCAAACCACAAGAGAGGTAGGAATTCTTGGATTCATACAGTGATTTCCTAGTGTTATGTGTTGTGAGAACATTGCACTGTATGAATCTGGAATATCTGTGAAGTGTACCTATCAGTTTATTGGTGAGGCATGTTTATTGACAGCAATAAAAGCATTAAGTATCACAAACAACATAAGCCATAGCGAAGAACAGAATAAATATGCTTTATAGACAATCTCTGCTTGTATATAAAATAGTGGAGCATTTGTTTTTTGAAAGAATTAAATGTGAGTAAGAATATGGCAGTCCAGGTTGTTGTTTAGAAAACTAACATGTTAGCCTAACGATTATCTTTGTCACTAATTTACATAGACTGTAAATGAGGAAATGTAAATGAATTAGTTGAGGGCCGGCAATATGGAAATGATCTCTTGTTCATATCCTCTAGAATAAAACAAATACCATCTGGTGTAAGGATATGATATTCAAAAAAGTCTCCTATTGCACTGGTAGTATACCATACATCTCCATTGTATGTTAATATAGTACAAACTTTATTTATAGGCATGCATTGGTTTACATATCAACAGATATGATTTTAATATAAACATCGCGGAATTATATTGGCATTTTGAAAGGATAGCAGTATTGCCTTGATGACTTAAAGACAAGCAGTTGTAGCTAAATATCTGTCATTCACAGTCTGAAATCCATCTGAGAACTTTTTCCTCATCATTTGATCTGTCTGGTGTATGTATAAAAGGTGTTCTGTTTTTTCTCATTTATCATTGTCAACAGCTCATTATTCATGAAACATGAGTTACTAAGGCATAGGTTTATTTAACAAAAATCTGAATTAAGTTTGACCCAGTCAATGAAACTGATAATGAACCATACTGTTTGTTATGAAACTGAAGCAGCTTATTTCTAAAGTTATAATGAAAATCTAATTTGCTAGTGTGTAGTGGAGGAAGAGGGAGAGAGATCTGTCAGGAAATGAAAAAATGAGACTTTTTAAAAAATTCTCTCTTCTTGAAAGAGTCTTGTATTCTGTTAATTAAAATAGGGAAGCAACGGGTGTCTTACGCATCACCTAAGGAATGTCTTTTTTCAAAAATTATGATTCTCTTCCATATACCTCTACAGCTGTTCATGTGACAGTTTCACTGGGAATGGTTCAAGCCTGAGCTGGAGCTAGACTCCACAGCACAGGACAGTATCATTTCACACATGTGACTGCATAGCTGCATTTCCTCATAAAGGAATGAGAGGTATTAAAACTAGAAGCGGAGAAGAATAAAATGATTGATGGTTGATATTATTTTATGCATCTCCTTTAAACTGCAATTGTATCTTGATTTTGCAATATTGATAGGATTGTTTTTATAGAAAAGCACCTTTAATGGGTCTTCTCGTTCATCCCTTTGCATTTTGATAAGGGATTTGATAATTCCTGATTCATCCAGAGAGATGGTTATCAAATCTGGTCTTGACTATCTCTGCGCTCCTTTTCTTTGCTTTAAATATACCCACCTATCTTAACCTTTCCTCTGAGATTTTATTTTCCAAACCATTTACCATTTATTGTTACTCAGCTTTAAACTCTCTCCAATTTGTCTGTCTTTTCTGACATGTGGTGCTCAAAACTGAAAGCAGCATATGCCAACATTGTAAGCACTTCTCATATTTTTTTTGTTAGTGCTTTAGCACACTAGCTTTTACCACCTCACCCCCATATCAGTGATTGAATGGCTTTGCCTATGATGGAATTCTGCCTTGGCTGCCAGACAGACCTGTGTGTCTAAGGGCTTGTCTACACTACCGCGGTAGTTCGACGGCTGGCAATCGAACTTCCGGGTTCGATTTATCGCGTCTGGTGTGGACGCGATAATTCGAACCAGGAAGTGCTCGCCGTCGACTGCGGTACTCCACGTCAGCGAGAGGAGTACCGCGGAGTCGACGGGGGAGCCTGCCTGCCGTGTGTGGACCGCGTCTGAACCGCGGTAAATTCGAACTAAGGTATGTCGACTTCAGCTACGTTATTCACGTAGCTGAAGTTGCGTACCTTAGATCGAATTGGGGTGTTAGTGTAGACCAGGCCTTAGAAACTAAAGTTGTATTTCAGCCTATACTAATCAGAGGGTAATAATATCATACTCTGGTCTTTCAGTGTAAGGGTTAGGGTGACTCACTTGTTCCTATGCCAGAAAGGTGAGAAAGCTGCAACAGTGGCAATATGCATTATCTTTAGACCTGGACAGATTAAATGTTTATTGCCAAATATCAGTAAACTTCAATGTCACTGTACATACACATACAAAAAAAATCCATCAACAATAATGGAAATATACAGATAAGCAAAGTCAGAAAAATGCTGCTTAAGAACTTATTAAAGTTTGATGTAACGATATTTACTGTGTATATTTTGACATGTGATTTTGACAATTTGTGTTTTAATGCATATAAAGTTTTAACTTTTGGAATCTCAGTGTCTACTACCATTAAATAGATATTGTCTGACCCTCCTATTGTCTGACACTCATCCCCATAATTTCCAACTGTGAACATTTAAATTGATAAAAAATGAACAATGCTTTGAAATAAACATTGATATTATCCACCAAAAATATCAAAAAACAAAAATAGAATTCTGCCAACCCTGTTTTATCGTCCCAGCTTGTAAGATGTAGCATGCAATTCTAGGTACTATGTTCTACTGGGCTGTGATAACAGGCCTAATATTACCAGTGGAGAAATTACCTGATCCTCATTTACATGAAAACCCCTTTACATCATTGTCACAATGTAAGCCCATTTTAGGGCACCAGAACAGTGTGAAAGAGAATTAGTGTAAATGAAAATCAAGCCCAATGGCTACAGGCCAAGGCAGAACGCTCATTATTGTATTAGCAATTATCTTATTTAATGATAAAGAAGCTGTGGTTATTTCTTTCACTTTCCACCACAGCTTACCCTTAATCAGACACTAGACTGTCTCTGAGGTTAATTTATATCAAGTAACACTATCAGTCTAATGGCCAAGGTTCCCAAATCTTCACCTAACCTTAATGGAGTAAACTATCAGGGTTGGCTACACATACAGCACTGGAACACTTAGTGAAGATTCTATCTACACCGACGGGAGAGTTTCTTCCATTGATGTGGGTATTCCACCTCCCCGAGAGGCGGTAGCTGGGTTGACAGGAGGAGCCTTAACTCACAAAGCTATTTCTCTCATGTAATAGAAGTATCAGGGTCCATGTTAGTGTGGTTAAGTACAAGACACAGTTTCATTTTTTTCTTTAGTACTGATGAAACAAGAACAAGTGCGTGGAGTCACCTACTATGATATGTCTGTCAGAGTGTGTGAAAAAGAGGGAGAGAAAACTGAGTCAGCTATAACTACAGAATGTGCTTCTTTAGTCCAAACTATATTTTGGACCAAGTTCTGTTACAACTATTTAATGAATTTTTATGCAGCTTTGTTTTTCCTAGCTTTGTAAGAGTTTATGATATTATTGTATTGAAAGGTTACATCACAGGGCCATGCGGGTGAGTTTTGGTCATTCATAGCACATTCATTAGCTTCCTCTCTGCTCACTAATAGATGTTAGCAATCGTACCGTCAGATTCCCTACCTCCCCTTTATAATGAACATACTTTCATTACCTAATGATCTGATATTATACAACGGCTGGTTGGAAGTTGGCAAAGCAAGGTAAATTATTTCTTCCAAATCCACCTACAATATGACTTCATTGATTGGCCAGTTGGCTTGATTGTAGGTTCAGTATGTTTGGTGTCCTTATCCCAGAAATTAATTATGCCACTATAGCAGACCACAGAGTCTCTGTCAGATCAGAGAGAAGGGTACAGGACTGCTTCAAAATCTTGTGTTGCTAGCAGGTCATTACAAAAGCTAAGGACAAGCTGATCAGACATCTTAGCCTTATGTGTCATGCTTAGTTACAACAACAAAAAATTGCTAATAAAAGTTTAGGATGACTTTTTTGTGCCCAAGTCATAAATTGGTTTTATAAATAAAGACAGAATTCCAATGCCTGTTATATTTTTTCAATACAATTATAGTGGCTAAAGTGGGCACTACAAGTTAGATGGCTATGGTAACCATTCTTCCTATTCTACACAAACGGAAGAATTTTCCATGATATTTTTGAAATGCGAAAAGTTCTCTCATCGGTATAAAGATAGGTTGGGTATTGACTCAAGATGACAGTTTAACTGGCATTAAAATGGCACTCATCTCTGTTCCTTTCTGTCCTTACAAGTTAATTGTTTTGGGAATGCTGGCCAAAATTTTCAAATTCGGATGCATTATGCATCTCAGTGAAATAGCCTGATTTTCATAGGTATTCAACATCCACAACTTTTATTTACTTAAGCATGAGTTATGCTTATTCAGCATCTCTAAGAATCAGAGTGGTTTATTTTGGTGCTTAACTGTGGATTTAAATGCCTGACTTTGGGCACCCAAGTTTGACAATTTTGTCCTATGTATTTAACATTTTGTAATTTTTTTTAAGTGTAAGAAAGTTTTGCACGTGTTTTGAGTATTTCCATATCAAATGTGCAAAAGATATGCATTTGTAAACCGAGCCTACAAAACCCTTGAAAGGTTTACAACTGCAAATGCGTCATTTCCATCAGATCTACTGAGGAGAAGCAATCTTCAGAGTCATGAATGTCTGATCATTTTAACCTGCCTGAAACAGATGTCATGTTCATGCCAGTCAAACATCTGTTGTTGTCCATGTGTTACACTGACTAACATGTATGTGCTCCCATTCATCTTCTATGCATAGTGCATTTTAACCAAGCATGTAATGTGCTATTACTCTGCTACTGTATACATTTTGTATACATTTCTGTTCTTCCTTGCAAGACTGTGAATGCTTCGGCCACTCCAACCGGTGCAGTTACATCGAGCTGCTAAATACAGTCATTTGCGTGAGCTGTAAACACAACACTAGAGGGCAGCACTGTGAGTTATGCAGGCTGGGCTACTTCAGAAATGCTTCTGCAGAGCTGGACGATGAAAATGTATGCATAGGTCAGTTTCATTATAATTCCGGCTTTTGTTCTTTGCCTTTTCAGCTATTGGGAGCTACTAGTGAGTCAGCTAGCAATTTGTACCACCGCTATATATATTGGCCAACTGACCCAGAATGAGCTTTTTCAATGGATAAGAGCATCTCCTGTGTAGACATTGTATGCATTTGCCCCTGTTTTAATTGTGGCCTTGGGGCTGTATTTTGAATGTCTATAAGAACAATATAAAGCAGCAAAATCATTGCTAAAGCTTTTAGGAAGCTCTTCACAGGAGCTCTGGGATAAACTGATTGTGCAGTGCTTCCACACAGAAGAAATCACATGGGAGTTGCAAAACATAAGGACTGAGCCTTAAGTTATAAGCTCAGATCTTGCAGTTGGGCCAATGTGTACAGACCCTTGCACCTACAGGGAGACCCATAAGAGTTAATCTGAGGGCAAGACCAGTGTCTATATTTGTAACAACATTTTTATGCATCCAGATTTCAAAAATAAACATACTGTGCCCAATTGTCTTCTCAGATAAAAGGGTATAATTCCCTTCACTTTTAATGTATGCCCTTGTAGCTGAGAGCATAATTTTTCAAATCAGTTATATCCAACAAAATAAGTCAGATGCCAAAACTCACAAAAAAAATTTCTATGAGCCATATCTGATAGTTTTGAAGAAAACTCCTGAGGGTCAATGATGCTTCAAACATGTATACACTATAATCCCATGAAAACTTCCAAACAGCTAAAACCAGGAGAATGCCAGAACAGAATACCATTAATAAGAATGACATACAGAAGAGAATATAAGACATTTGTTGCACTGAGGCATACTTACATTATCTCAAATACTGTTTAGTGAGAAAGAGGTTGGACTATCTGGATGAAAATTTAACATATAGTATGTTGAAAGTACAGGTTCATTCTATGGCCATTAGTTAACAAATGGCCTTAAAAGCTTGTTCCAATTATAAACAGAGCTAGAGTGTGTTTTACAATATTGCTTATAACTATGATCCTCATTATAGTCAGTCATGGATTTCAACTATATCCATTCACCCCATCTACAAAGCAGGATGCTTTCTGTCATTAATCAGAGAGTAACCAAAGAGTTAATACAGGACTGAAAAAAGTAATATTTTTGTGCAATTCAAAAATAGACTGTGGACACATTTTCATAGTAAGTCACATTTCATGTGACTTTTTTTAATTCATTGGAAAGATTCTGCCAAAACCTATTTAGATTACCATTTGTTCCAATCTGCAACTTATCGATATATTTTGTATTTAATGAAAAACAAGACACAGGCATACTGTATTTCATGTGTCCTTTTTAACACTGGTTGATACCATGTGAAATAAAGTGCATTATTCCCTTTGACATTAATTAAACTGAGCTAATATGAACTTCAGTATGACAATTAGAAAGTCAGCAGCTCACATTATCCTGTTAAATAAAATAAACATATGCCATATATAGTACTGTTGAACAGAACTATCCCTTCCTAGTAATTGTTTGCTGTGGACAAGGGACATTGTCTTTATGACAACAGGGTTGTGTACTTTAAACTGGCTAAAGAAGCTCAGAGATATGGAAAGATATCTAGTAACCTTTCCTTTTTTTTCCATAGACACATTCACTAGATTGTCACCTAATATTCATTGAAATACTGGGGGGGGGGGGATCAATAGTTATTGCAGTGTGGGCAGCATGGAGGGGTTAATAAAGGAGGAGCCAAAAATGATGACTTTTAAAAATAATTTGCAAGCAATACATTTAGAATTAGTTCACAAAATGAACAACTGAGCAGATTTCAGCATTCCTCAGACTCAGCAGAAATAAAATTTTAAAAACTTTAATCAGGAAGATTCTTCAGAAAATAAAAATATACAGAGCATTTCCTGACTTCACACCCTAATGTAAACAAAATTCTCATGGGCTCCTATCGGCATTGTACCCTGTGGGATGACTGCAAAAAGGGCAAAATAATACCTATCAGACAATGTCATTTTAAATAAAAAATATAAATCAAATATAGAACAGTTCCTCAGGTTTGCAGTTTATCATACTGCATACAAAATCTACATATGCTGACTGATGCCCCGACTCAGAAAAACGTCCTTAAAGTCAGTTTGACTAATGCCAAGTCTACACTACAGACCTTTAGCAATACACCTCTACCCAATATAACGCGCCCCGATATAACACGAATTCAGATATAACGTAGTAAAGCAGTGCTCCGGGGTGGGGGGGCTGCGCAGTCCTTCGGATCAAAGCAAGTTCAATATAACGCAGTTTCACCTATAACGCGGTAAGATTTTTTGGCTCCCGAGGACAGCACTATATCGGGGTAGAGGTGTATAACTACATTGCTCAGAGGTGTGGAATACACACCTAACTCCCCCTCCCCCCAACGTAGACAGCACTATGTCAACGGGAGAGCTTCTCCCTCCGACATAGCCCTTTAGCGGAGGTGGATTAACTACACCATCAGGAGAAGCTCTCCCACCAGTGTAGGAGCATCTTACTAAAACGCTACAGTGGCACCTGTGCTGCTCTAGTACTGTACAAGATGACAAGCCCTTAGGCACACACTGCAAAACTTTCCTGAAAAGGGTTGGATGTAAGCATGTGCTTGAGTGCTTTCCTGTGTTGGGGCTCTAGAGACTTGATCCTGCAAGCCGCTGCGCAATCTCAACTCCCCTCAATTTCAGTGAGAGTTAAAGATACGCAACACTTCCGAGACTCAAGCCTGCAATGTGTCTCACTCTATTGGAAATGCTCATTTGATTACCCAGAGCCTGAGAGCCACTCAGTGTTGTGGGTTTTAATTACACATTTAGTAGATCGGTGGACAAGCTAATAAGGAGATTTGCATTGATATTTACATATGAATATCTTATTTTTCCAGTGCAGTGGTTTTTCCCATTTCCAGACAGAGTGTTTAGGAAAATTAAAAATGTTTGGCTAAGCTAGCTTTATCAAGGGAAATATTTATTGACATTATTCAAACCAAGTAAAAAATATACATGGTAAGTGTATGGATAAAAAAAATGACAGCTACATAATATACATTAGTCAAGATTAGACCAAATGGAGGAAACATACAATGTGTTGCTTTTAGAAATGACAGAGATACAAATAACTGAGATACTGAGAATGTTTTTAGCTGTGAACTCAAATAAGAACATTTTATACAGTGGGCTTACATCTGAATCAACAAGCTCTTACACTGAAGGAACAGTAACAGTATTTGAAGAATTACACTTAAATATAATTTGCACAAGGTCTCAAAAGCCATATAATGCTTTATTTTGCAGAGGCCATTGGCTACTTTGTACTGCATGTACATGGTGATTAGTTGTTTTGTAATTACTGATGACGCACTTGGCTTTTCAATATAAACTTCAAATACCAGTACCAGGTCTTTGAATTATGCAATTACTCTGTGGTGTGATACCGTAATTACATGAAGGTAACGCATTTAG
>NW_020664561.1:27791657-27801724 GCF_002925995.2 Terrapene triunguis | reverse complement strand
TTACTCTGTGGTGTGATACCGTAATTACATGAAGGTAACGCATTTAGTGTCATGTGAATGAATCTTTGTAAGCAAGAAGCTGTGAGCTACATAAAATATGCAGTTCCAGACATGATACCATGGAGCATACATAACCATATCATACAGTATAGTTACAGACGAGACACCAAGTATAGCCATTTCTTTTGCCTCAGAAAGAGATACTGAAATGATGATTTTTTAAACTTTCTCAAATAGGTGCCAGTCCTGTAGACATTAGGCACATGCTTAACTTTACACATGGGAGTAATCTTACAACCTCCATGAGACTATGCAAATGCACATAGTTAAGCACATGCCTAAGTGTTTGCAAGATTGGGGTAATAATTTGTTGAGCTGCACTTTAAATTTTTTGTTTTGGTAATACCCCTTTAACGTATCTTTTTTAAAGAGGCTTGTCAGAACAGCACATTTATAAAGAGGTTTGTCATAACAGCTTTTTTAATCCAGTATATATTGTCCCCTTTAGTCGCAAAATATAAGTCTGATACTCTTTACTTATTGATGTGATTCAAGGGAATGGGAGTTTTTCGTTGACCTTTAGATCAGGCTTTCCATTTTGTGGGGCAATATATTATATACAGATAGTCTATTCCATGCTTGACTCTTCTCCCACTTATACTCATTTTACATGAGTTTAATTCCACTGTGTTCAGTTGAGTTACTTTCAGTTTAGTGAGAGGAGAATCAGGCCATTTCCTTATAATATTCAGTGCTGTTAGCTTTTGACTTACACTTCTTTAAATAAATGTGACTGTCTGCATTTAGTACCTCAACCGTATGCCTATTTACATAAAGGTTTTGAATGTCTGATTAACATCAGGAGTGCCAATTTTTTATATGGCACCCACTGAGGCATAACTGTGCTCAATGTTCCACAATGTTTTTTTGGGGGGTATGTCAGTATTCAACTTCATTAATTAATGTTGTTGGCTAATTGACTGGATTATTATTGTGGAACTGTGTTTGCCAGAGGTAACTATTCTTCTCCAGCATGCCAAATGTTTGAAATGTCCTCTTTAATTTAAAGTTAATAAGCAGTAAGGCAACAGGTGACATTTGTTACTGGTAATATTCCTTTCCCCGTAAAAAAAATTTCCATTGGATTTTAAAATATTTTAATGCTTTTTCCTCTTCTGTCATTTGTAATATTGCTGCAATTTAATATAGTCCTAGCAAACAATAGCAGCAAGGCAGCTTGATTAAAAGGAAAAAAAATAAACAATGCACCCAGCAAGGTTGCCAATGGATTTGTATCTCTTGCCTTTGATAGCAGCAGAGATCAAGTGTGTGGTCAAAATTATTGTTAGAGGTAGGGTGTGGCCTCAGATACAACAGTGGAGTTACTGTAGGTTTATGTTGGTGTAAATGAGATCAGAATTTGGTCCTTAGGCTTAGAGAAAATATACAGCTGATCCATAGCAGTGCCAGAAAACTCAACACTGCTGTCAATTATCTTCCTTCTTTGAAGGGCTCCCTCCTGCCGTGGAGCCCAGAGCTGAGCACTGAATTTGTGATGGTGTTAAAGAGAGAAGTCTGTGGTTCAAGTAACTCCCCACTTAACGTCCTCTCGCTTAACATTGTTTCGATCTTACGTCCCAATTACAGAACATGCTCCATTTAAAGTTGTGCAATGCTTCGCTATAACATCGTTTGGCTGCCTGCTTTGTCCACAGCTGGCAGCCCCGCTATCAGCTCCCCTATGCCCCCCGCCCAGCACCTCCTGCCCTCCGTCAGACCCCGCGGATCAGTGCTTTCCCCCTCCTCCCTCCGCCTCCTTCCCGCAGCAATCAGCTGGCTTGTGGCATTCAGGAGGGAGGGGGAAGGAGCGAGGACTCGGCGCACAGGCTCCCCCTCCTTCCTGAACACCGCAAACCAGCCGATTGCCACGGGCAGGAGGCAGGGGAGGGCGGGGAGAGCGGAGTCCTCCCTCCTCCCCCCCCCCCGCCACTGAAAGTCGCAAGCCAGCTGATTGCCACGGGCAGGATGGGGAGGGGGGAGCGAGGACACGGCGCACCTCCCCTGCCTCCTGCCCGCAGCAATCAGCTGGCTTGCAATGTTCAGGAGGGAGGGGGAGCCTGCGCGCTGTGTCCTCACTCCTTCCCCCTCCCTCCTGCCTCCTGAACGCTGCAAGCCAGCTGATTGCCGCGGGCAGGAGGCAGGGGAGGGAGGGGTTAGGAGCGAGGACGTGGCGTGTGAAATAAAGGGGGAAGAAGAGGCGGGTTAAGGATGGGGACTTGGGGGAAGGGGTGACGTGGGTGGGCTGAGGGTTGAGCCCACCACCCATGGTGCTTGCAGAGAAGGGGAAGCTGCTGCTGCTGCTGCACAACGTGCATCTCCTAGCCTACAGCACCTTCAGCCTCCTTGCCTGCCTCATTGTCTCCAGTGCCAGTGGGCTGTGCCTGTGTGGGGTAAGGCAGGGGCACCTCCCAACTATACTACTGTACTGTACGGCAAAAAAAAATTCCCTGGAACCTAACCCCCCCCCCATTTACATTCATTCTTATGGGGAAATTGGATTCACTTAACATCATTTCACTTAAAGTCGCACTTTCAGGAACATAACTACAACGTTAAGTGAGGAGTTACTGTATTACCCTAGAATAAAGGTTGTGGAAATAAAGGGGTCAACCCAAACCACCACAATTTACTACAGTCTTTGGTCAGGTTCAGGCACATGTGAGAAAAAAAAAATCTACATTTGGGTGCTGGAGTGCTTCACTTCCATCCTCACATCCACCCCCCACCCCCCATGGGAATGAAAGAAGAGCGGTAGAATGAAAATGACAGCTAAAAGTCAGTACTGACCAAGTCTTGTAGTATTTTGCTCCCCACCTCAAGGTTGTTTTGGAATATGTGAAAGGTGCATTGTAAATTCTCATCACTACAATGGCAAGTACCTACATAAATTAACATACTACTCCTAAATATAAAGGGAAGACTATCTTGGAAATAAGTAAAGTGCATTTATATAGCACTTTAAAAATATTCAGCAGAACTCGAAGTATTGAGTGATACAGCTACACCTATTTTAATAATTTAAAACAGATTTCATCCTGATGGCATATCGATTTATCCTTGCTATACAAATCTCTCCTTCTGTTCATTAAACTATACAAAACCTCCTTACTAAAATGGAATATCCATTATGATCAGTTACCTTTTTACTCTACATCTTTTCTGTTTAGTTTTCCCCCTCACATAATCAGTCAGAGGTCTGCTCTTAAAAAGACCAAACAAATGAAAAGTGGACCTGCGGTAATTATTCTCTCTCCTCCAAATGTCATTAATAGACCGTCGTCCTTTACTTTTAAACACTAGAATTGCTTCCTTTATTGCTATTGTTTGAATTATGGCCAGCGTATGTGTGTTGTCTTGTTTCTGCAGACTGTAATTGTAACCCTTTTGGCTCTATCCATGATCGCTGTAATGACACAGGATTCTGTGAGTGTAAGGAGGGAACATCAGGGACTAAATGTGATAAGTGTCTGCTGGGATATATCTGGCACAGCTTAGGCTGTCAACGTAAGTAACTGAGAGCTGCCCTTTTCCTGCACCTTTGCTGTCTGTGCTTCTGTATCCCAGCATGTGCAGCTACTTAGAGTTGAAAAAGAGCAAAACTTTTACAAGCTTTAAAAATGCCTTACTGCCTGAACCTTTATGGATACTTCCAAATGAGGGCAGTAAATTGACTGTGCAGTCCATTTATTTCATTATGCTTTTAGTGCCCTCTCCCCTTTTCTGTGCTAATGCCTGGAGGAGCTTGTACTGAAATATGCAGATCTGTGTGTCTTGCCCGCTATCAATTAATTTGTGTGAGCTAAACCACAAGTGCAACTTTCCAAACTTAAAAATTCTTACTGAAAGACAAAAGGTGATATCTAAGTGTATTAACATATTTCTGTGACTGAACTTCTGCCTTTTTGAGTAACTTAAAAATCTGAGCTCATAAATTAAATTACATCTATATAATATATATAGAACAGCGTACTAACTCATTACTTAGTATTATAGTGCCTAAACAAAAAATACAGTCTAAACCAGAGTTAATAAATCTAAAGATTTTAACAAAAATAGCATTTAATATTAACTTTTAGTAGCAGATGATGATCAATATTTAGCTATACAATAAGCTTCTTTTCTGGATAACACAAGCAAATGCCACACCATTACATATTGGGCTAGGGTGCTGCTGCTGGATTCTTTGTATTAGCTCCTTAATATTCTAATCTCTATAACTAGTACTTGAGGATTTAATTCTACAAACGCTTGAACATCCTTTTATTTGTTTCTTTCACCTTCTCTCCCTGATTCTCAGCATTTGTGTCCCTGTCTCTCTCTCACACACACACACACACACACACACACACACACACACGACAGTTTCTGCAAGAAACACTTGCTCCTGGTTAGTAAGATCTAGAAACTCATGAAAGAGAAGAAGAAGAAGAATTACTGGCATAGTGTCTTAGCTATAGATTCTAAAATACTCTAAAACCAAATACAAATGATATATCCTAAGATTACTTTGCCTCCTAAAATACAACTACGTGGGGGGGGGGGGAGAGGAGAGAGAGACCTTGGCCTTCAAACAAGCAGACAACAGTTCCAAAATGAGGAACTTGAAAAACTAATCAGGAATTGCAGGTACGAAGACTATAATTCCCAAAATAGAAAGTATCAGCTACTGAAGGTTTGCCATAGGCAGTCTATAGAGATGAATGACCTATTCACAGTAAACATTTTATTCAATGAATTTGGCCTGTTTCTACATTTGTGAATTATATACACACAGATTTGATTTTAACATGTTTGTTATTCAGTATCTGGTTTATGCAAACATATTTGACAGCAACTTTCAAGGTTTTGAAATTTGGTTTCCTTCCTCACTGGAACTAAAACAAAATTTTTCAAATGCTTTTAAGGAAAAAACAGAATTGTGTCAAATTGTCCATTTTGAGACTGAAACCTGAGGGTTTTGATTTGGGAATCAGTGTGTCCCCCCAGGCCTTGGTTCAAGTCCCTGCTCTGCCTGATTCAGAGTGGTCCAGGATGGGGGGAAAAAAACTGCAGTGAATCAAGCTGCGTAGGGACTTGAGTCTCCTGTACCCCAGCCCAGTTCCCTAACTATCAGGCTGTGAACCATGTAAGAGCTCAATTTCCTCATCCCTCTAGTGCTGGTTCACACAGATTATGACAACCTACTATTGCTTTCAATTACTCCTTTAGCTCAAGTACCAGAGGTCTGTGCAGTGAATCTAAAGGTACAAACCCTCTTGATGAATTATCTGGGTGTCAATATTGTGCCACATGATGGAATTTCTGTTTTCTCAGTTTGCTTTTTTTGAAAACCTAGGAAATTAGGCCCAGTAAAGGAAAATTGAGGCTGCAAAGTCAAGCACTCAAAACCTTAATTTGCCCCCCTTCTGCATACACATTATCATACAGACTTTAATTACGTGATCATGTACTATTTTTCCATGGGATCCCTGCCTTACTCAGTGCACAGGATGGACTTGCTCCGGAAACGATACAGGAGGGAAGGAAAGGAGGCTGTTCAACCCCTGCTTAATTTGTTGCAGAAGTTGGAAGCTGTATAGTGAATGAGCCAGGGGGAATACAATAAGAGAAAGAATGATCTCATGATTAAAGCAGTTGACTGCTGCCCTGGTGAAATGGATTCTCTCCCTGCCTCTGCCAGAGTGCTTATGTGATTTTAGTCAAGTCATTTATATCAAACTTTTCTCACATGGTCAGTAATTGTGTACATCTTATTTCCTGAGTGCTTGTCCTGAGACCCTGGGGCCTGATTTGCAGAAGTGCTGAGCACTCACATCTACAGCTGAAGTCAGTGGGGAGTTGTGCTTTGAACACATAAAGAGCTATATAATGAAAAAGAAGGTTCTAGGCATCTCAGACTGGACACCCAAAATTAGTGGATACTTCTGACCTTTATCTTTCTGTGACTCAGTTTCACATCTGTAAAACAGGGATAATACAATTCCGTTATCTCACGGGGATGCCATGAAAATAAATTCAATAACATTTGTGAAGCTTTGAGGAGAGATTAAAAAGACTGGGATTGTTCAGCTTGGAAGAGAGAATATGATCGAGGTCTATAAAATCACGAATGGTGTGGATAAAGTAAATAGGGAAGTGTTGTTCACTGCTTTAAATAACACAAGAAATCAGGGGTCACCCAATGAAATTAGTAGGCAACAGGTCTACAATAAACATAAGAATATAAGAATAGCCATACTGGGTCAGACCAAAGGTCCATCCAGCCCAGTATCCTGTCTACTGACAGTGGCCAATGCCAGGTGCCCCAGAGGGAGTGAACCTAACAGGTAATGATCAAGTGATCTCTCTCCTGACATCTATCACCACCCTCGGACAAACAAAGGGGAAGGACACCATTCCTTACCCATCCTGGCTAATAGCCATTAATGGACTTAACCTCCATGAATTTATCCAGTTCTCTTTTAAACCCTGTTATAGTCCTAGCCTTCACAACCTCCTCAGGCAAGGAGTTCCACAAGTTGACTGGGCGCTGTGTGAAGAGAATTTCCTTTTATTTGTTTTAAACCTGCTGCTCATTCATTTCATTTGGTGGCCCCTAGTTCTTATATTATGGAAACAAGTAAATAACTTTTCCTTATTCACTTTCTCCACATCACTCATGATTTTATATACCTCTATCATAACCCCCCTTAGTCTCCTCTTTTCCAAGCTGAAATGTCCTAGCCTCTTTAATCTCTCCTCATATGGGACCCGTTCCAAACCCCTAATCATTTTAGTTGCCCTTCTCTGAACCTTTTCTAATGCCAGTATATCTTTTTTGAGATGAGGAGACATCTGTACGCAGTATTCAAGATGTGGGCGTACCATGGATTTATATAAGGGCAATAAGATATTCTCTGTCTTATTCTCTATCCCCTTTTTAATGATTCCTAACATCCTGTTTGCTTTTTTGATTGCCGCTGCACACTGCGTGGACGTCTTCAGAGAACTATCCACGATGACTCCAAGATCTTTTTCCTGATTAGTTGTAGCTAAATTAGCCCCCATCATATTGTATGTATAGTTGGATATATGTATAGTTTATGTTCTTATGTAACCCCATGCTCTTGGTGTCCCTGAGCCTCTGACTGCCAGATGCTGGGAGTGGATGGATCACTTGATAATTGCCCTATTCTGTTCATTCCCTTTGAAGCACCTGGCATTGGCTGCTATTGGAAGACAGGATACTGGCCTAGATGGACCATTGGTTTCACCCAGTAAGGCCATTCTTATGTTCTGAACACAGAACAGGATTGGAATAGTTAGTGCAGCAAATAAAGCATGAGGCCACATGCTGAACAACAAGGAGAAAACAAAACTATTGAATTGCTGTTCGACGCTGGAAACTTACATTGGCATAGTGGTCTCTCTCAGGGATGTGAAAAATCCACACCCCTGAGAGACGTAGGTATTCTGACCTAACCCTCGATATAGACAGTACTACTGCCTCTTGGGCAGCTGGATTAACTACAGCGATGGCAGAGCCCCTTCCTTTGGTATAGGTAGTGTCTACACTGAAGTGCTATAGCAATGCAGCTGCTGCTGTAGCATTTCAAGTGTAGACAAGGCCTAAATGAGCACTGCCCATCCTATGGACTGAATGAGGCAGGAGTCCTGTGGGAAAAAAAATATTATGTGCTCATGTAATTAAAGATGTATCATAATGCACATGCCCAAGAGGCAGCATTAGGATTAAACAGGAAACCTTATTTCTGGCATTTCCTACCATTTGAGTGCCTGAGTTTGCAACCTCAATTTTCTTTTAACATAGTGTTGGCATTCCCTCCGATACCTTAACCTCCCAGCAACTCAGCTCGACTCTGAACTAGTCATTTAAGTTTCTTTACTGGTATACAGTAAAACTACACTGAGTTGATCAGACTCTGCTAGCACGGGGGTTGACACAAGTCCAAAGTACATAATCATCAATCTAATTATATATACATTCCCAAAAGAGAATGCCGTGTGCACATTTTATTTTACATCATATCACGCACTCTGTGATTGGTTCATTAATTTCTGGGAACCATACTCCATACAAATCATGAACTGTTCACATGCCACACATCTGCCATCCATTACACATTAATCACTACTCTACTATTCCCTTATCTAATAGTTACATATTTATATGTACTGTGAACACTGCTGTCAATTCATGCTTTGTTCACTGTCTCATGTCCTTGGTCAGAATAGACTTCTTCATAGTGGTTTTTGTGTGTAATATGTAGTTAAACTAAATTTTGTTGAATCAAAGTTCCCGCAAAATATTTTTCAGGATATCTAGTTAAAACACTAGAAGACTGATATATTCAGAAAGTTAAAATGTAGCAAGGGATATTTAATAAGATTCTTTACTTGGCACAAAGGAAACAAATACCAACGCTCATCTATTCAAAAGTCAGAAAAAACTTGTTTCTGAATGCAATTGTCAGGGTTATAGGATGGACATCAGATTGCCATGTATTCAACATATCAAGCTGAGTACACACTGATTAAAATCCGCTGTCTGATATTTCAGTGTGCAGCAAAGGAGTCCGTGATCTAGTTGCTTTTGCAATTGGCCCATTTTTTTCCAATTACTTTCTGTCTGGAAGATTTTATTTACTATTTTCTTCTAGAAAATTACATGAAAACCAGATCACTGCACTGCATTATCAAGACTCTGGAGGGATTATTTGCCTGAGCATGCCAAGGGTGGTGTTGATCTAATTCCCTGTAACAGCTTTCTCTGAGCCATGATGCTACAGAAATATATATATATGTAATGGGACTTTTTCCTTTTTAAAAAAATATGGCTTATTTACAATATTAGGCATATTTATGTTTAGGGAGCTTTCCCAGTGTGTAGTATTGACCTACTGGAGCCAGAAATTTGACCTGCTATCATACAAATCCATATTCTATGCCATGTCAGTTCATAGTGTAGATTTAAAGTACTAAAAAACATTGGTATACATACCAAGTGGATAGCATTCCACAGTTGTTAATCCATTTCTTAAAAAAATTATATACAAGGGCCTATTGTGTTTTATGGACCAAGGTGCTGCAATATTTTTTATAAATTAAGGTCCAGATTGTTCTTAGTACTGCATGGACACAAGTGGGAAGAAGGCATAGACACACCTAGCTCACCCCTTGCATCCCTGTTCATACAGGGGCCAGATACAATCTTGGTCCTTGCCTTCCAGATCATAAGTACTAACATTAGCAGCAGTAACCTCAGAGTTCAGGGATTCCATCACACAGACATAGCATCTAGCAGAGGTGTGCTGGTTCAAGGAGAATGCTTGTACTAAATAAAAGGGTGCAGCCGATGTGACTGCTTTGTGCCAATCATCCATTTCCATCTCAGGTGCGCACACACACACACACACACACACACACCACCTCCCCTCTTTCTCTCACTCTCCTCCCCCAAAGTCTAGGAAATGGGTGAAAAACAGTCTAGCCCTTAAGCTTGTTTAGAGTTTGAGAAAGTGACCCAGATTATCAGAGATCCTTTTTTTTTATTTTGCAATTCTAGGAATCAAATAATCTTGAATAAAAATAAATACATACATACATACAAAGCAAGAAGACCAACCACATCTTTGCACATTAGGGACCAGTCCAGAGTGGGTTCTTAGTGGCCTGTAGGGTGACCAGACGTCCCGATTTTATCGGGACTGTCCCGATATTTCCTTGTTTGTCCTGCGTCCCGACCGATGTGCGGTCGGGACACTGGACAAACAAGGAAATGCTCCGGAGCCCGGAAGTGCTCGCCCCCCCGCCCTCTCCTCCCCCCATTGGCTCCCTCCCCGAATCCCCGCCTCTTCGCCATGCTCACCATTCCTCCTCCCTCCACAAGCGCTGGAGGGAGGCCCCGGAGACGCAGGGGAAGCGCAGGGCCGGGGTGAGTGAGAGTCCGGCCTGGCCCCGAGCAGGCAGGACTCAGTCGGGCGGTAGGGAGAGGAGGGGGGCGGCCC
>NW_020664561.1:27772631-27791647 GCF_002925995.2 Terrapene triunguis | reverse complement strand
CTCCTCTCCCTACCGCCCGACTGAGTCCTGCCTGCTCGGGGCCAGGCCGGACTCTCACTCACCCCGGCCCCGCGCTTCCCCTGCGTCTCCCGGGGCCTCCCTCCAGTGCTTGTGGAGGAAGGGTGGTTTTGTTTTGGTTTTTTTGCCCCGCCCCCTCCCACCACGCCCTTCCCCGCGTCCCGATATTTGACTTGGGTGATCTGGTCACCCTAATGGCCTGTGATAAGAGGAGCCTGAATCAGAGTGGGGACACATCTGCATGTAGACAAAGGCACTGTCAGTTTTAAAATTAAAGCTGAGTGAATAATAAAGAGCATTTTCCACATTACATTTCTACATATATTTTCTTTTGCCATAGTCTCACCTCTTTTGTGTTCAATTACCATACAATTTCAGGGGATTTTACTTGATATATGCAGGAATATTTACAGAAACCAGTTTTTAATTTCCCCTATGCAAGGAGTTATGCTGGAAAGGTTTGCAATCAGGTAACAGAAAGAATACTTTGGTAGTGATTCTTTCTACCTGTGACAACTTAGCAACACAGTTTGATCAACTCACGGAGTTACAAAAAAAGAGTTTGAAAAAGTCAGATAAAAATCAAACAATGGATACAGTTTAAAAAAAAAACCAGCAATCTGCTCCCAGATATTCTGTGAGCAGGTAAAGCAGCTACTGCAATGAGATTCTGGCAAGCAGATCCTTGACTCGTCACTGAGCCCAAGGGGGGATTTGGGGAGGTGTAGAGGTCCCCCTCTGCAGATCTGATTACATTATTGTTGTGAAGTATTGGATCAGCTCTGTTTATCATCTGTTGATTTAACAGTACAAATCTTAAACAATTAGCAAGCATAACATTCCTTTCAGAAGTGTGGGTTTTCAGTCAGATACCTAATGTTAAACTAATTCTTCTTCGAGTAGATGCAGACGTGTATTCCAGGTAGGTGTGTGCGCGCCTCTGGATCCGGAGATTTTGCCTAGCAGTACCTGTAGAGGGGTGCCTTGTGTCTATAGCCCTTCCCCTGACTATATGAGGCAGGGCCGCCCTGACCCGTCTCAGTTCCTTCTCAGTACCCATCAGCTGGAGTCAGAGCTCAGTGTAGTTGTTGTCTCACAAACTCGCATTCATCCTTCTTAGCCTAGTTCATTGTACATAGTTAATAGTAATTAGTGTTAGTTTAAAAAAAAAAGCGAGAGTAGTGTTAGGGGTAGTCACACTCACCAGGGCCCAAGCATTGCCTTTTCTGTGGAGTGGCAATTCCCAACTCCTACACAAGATGCTTGCTCTGCCTTGGTAAAGTGCTGTTCGATCTGTAGATCATTCAAAAAGAGGGCTCAGGGGACGCGGGACCTTCGCCTCAAGCAGCATATGCTTGGACAGGCCATGTGGCCTGACTCAGTACTGAGGCCTTTCTTGGGTCACAGATCGCCCTTGGAATGGCTCCTGAAGGAGGACTGTTTTTGCAGCATGGGAAATTTCCACAATTGACCTATTTGCGACCAGGGAAAACAAGAAGTGTCACCATTCTGCTTTAATGGGGAGGCTCAGCCTGTCTCCATCACCAAACGCTTTCCACTGCAGCAGAAAGTTAAAGGTGGATCACCCCGATGTGGCCATGATAGCTGGTTCTTGGGCCTCCTCACCCTGTCAATTCATCCTCCCATACTGCTTCCTCTTCTTCCTGACCTCCTCACACAGGATTACGACCACACCCCGAATCTGGTGATCAGCTCCCTGCACCTTATGGAGGAGATACTGCATAGCTGAATGAAGAAGAGCATTGCTTGGAGGCAGACCAACTGTTCTTACTTAACAGTAGGAAGCCTTCCAATAAGATGGCCTATTTGACTAAGTGGAAGAGGTTCTCAGTGTGGTCCTTGGCCCATGGGGCCTATCTGGCTGGAACTTCAATCCAGGACATCTTGGAGTACCTGCTACACCTTCAAAATCGGGGTTGGTAGCAGTATTGGCATTTCATCCCCCTATCCAAAGGAAATCGTTTTTTTCCAATGCCACAGTGACGAGATTTCTGAAAGGACTTCTTTGCTTGCGTCCTCTGGTCCAAGAGCCAGTCCTTTTCTGAGACCTGAACACGTTTTTTGCAGCTCTAATGGGGCCTCCATTTGAGCCCCTTGTATCCTGTCCACTGCCCCTCCTGTCTCAAAGAACTACATTCTTCATAGCCATTGCCTCTGCTAGGAGGGTGGGTGAGTTGCAGGCACTTGAAGGCAGGGCCTCCTTACATGCAGCTCTCCAAGGACAAGGTAACATTCCAGTTACAGTGGAAGTTCTTATCGAAGATGGTCTCTCAGTTTCATTTGAACCAAGCGGTGTATTTCCCTGTATTTTTCCTTAAGCTGCATTCCTCTCCAGAGAAGCAACGTTAGATGTTAGATGCTGCCTAGCCTTTTATCTGAACAGGACTGAATAGTTGCAAACAGGAAAGGAGAAGCACGAGTCACATGCAGACCACATGAAGGGACAAGCGGTCTCTGCGCAGACCATCTCTAGATGGATAATGTCTTATATCAAGACAGTGTATGAGATAGCGTGGGCTATGCCTCCTCAGCAGATATTGACTCATTGCAATGAGAGCACAGGCTACATTGGTAACATTCCTCAGTGAGACATTTCCATATTGGACATTTGAATGGTGGCCACATGGTTGTCTATACATAGGTTTACGCAATCACTGCTTCTTCCAGAACAGACACTAACGTTAGAGAAGTGGTCCTGCAATTCCTACTCACATAGACTCCAAGCCCCACTCCAACAGGGGGTGCTGCTTCTGAGTCACCTACCTGGAATACACGTCTGCATCTACTAGAAGAAGAAAGGTTACTTTCTGTAACTGGTTCTTTGAGATGTGATGCATAACTCGCCCTCCGTCCCCTCTGCATCGGAGCCTTACCCTGGATGTTCAATGTGAAGGAACTGAGGGGGGGAGGCAGCGTGCCTCATATAGTCAAGGAAGAGGCGATACACACAAGATGTGAATGCTGCCCGTCTACAGATACTGTTAGGCAAAAGCCTCTGGCTCCTGTGTGCAGGGCACAAAGATGCCTACCTGGAGTACATATTTGCATCACATCTTGAAGAACCACAATTACAGTAAGTAGCCATTTCATATATTCTTTGATTTTGCTCCTTTTTCCATTCTTTAATAATTTTCATTAAGGCAGGCAGAGGATTACACTTAAATTCTCATCTCTGATGTTCAAACTATACAAACTGCTTGCATCTGTCTTGTAGATTGAATTTATGTCATTCCATAGAATGCTAGATTATTCTGTCAGTATGCCTTCTATATATTACCTGATTATTTAAATATAAATAAGCTTCTTTTATTGTCTGAATTTTGCCATGAGTTACAAGCATTAGCAGCTAAAGCATTTTATGAAAATCATCACGCAGGATGAATTTCCAGAGAAAATCAAACATGAAACCATGAGCCAATGAATTATATAAATATTGCTTGTAGGAAGTTAGCATTTGCAATTCAACAAAAAATCTTTTGCTACTGAGAACTTCCAAACATGTCATTCTTAAAAGACATATTACAGCCTTCTGTTCTTTCTAAATAGTTGAAATAAATAAATGCAGTTGTCCTATAGAAATCTCGCCTGCAGGGATACTTAACATGTATATATCTGTGTAGGAAGATACACATTGTACATCACCCTAAATACATATACATGAATCTTATGCATATGAGGAAGTTATACTGAAGAGGAAGAAGCACAGAATTCACAATCAGGAAGCCTTGATTTCTAATGCAGCTCTGACATGGTCCTGCTATGTACCTTGGGCAAGTCACTTACCCTCTCTACTTCAGTTTCTCCATCTATTATGATGGAGATAATATTTACTAACCTACCTCACAAGCCTGTTGTGGTGGTTCATTAGGTAGTGCTTTGAATATATCAGACCAAATTATACCGGTTTAAATTCAGAGTAACTTGACTGAAATCAATCCAGAATCACACTGATGTCCCAAGGAATACTATTATTGAAACATGTAAGGATGTGCAATCCAAGAACAAACAAGGCAAAACTATAAATCCCCACAGAGTTATTGGGTCAGATTCTCAGCTGGTATAAATCAATGTACTTCAGTGGCGGTCTATCAATTTACCAGCAGAAAATATGCCTCATAATTCCATATAGCCCCCTATCACTGTGGATCTCTAAAGACAGAAAAGACAAGATCCATACCTTGGTTCAGGCAAATATAATATATGGGATAACTATACAGTTGCAACAACATATAAGGGACAAAAGCACTTAGGTCAAAGCATGGTTTCATGACAGAAGCGTGTTTTAGTGTGGGATTTGATTTGACGAGAGAAAGGGGGTGTGCTTAGCATGAAGAAGGTGAGAGGATGTTTCAAATGTTGAGATTGCAGCATAGAATGTAATGAAATCAGTGGATATATATTGGTAGCATTGTTAGTGCTGGCATAGGCTAAGGAGCGGTGCCGAAACAGCATTTTCCACTCTACAATGATTTTGTTAGCAATCTACTCTGACCTACAGAGAAAGTGGCATTGATGGGCACTGGAGGGAATTGTGTCTGCTCCTCTCCATGGAGGAAAGGTTTCCATAACAACGCATGACCAAGACATTGGTTGTAAACACAATGGTCAACAGCTAGTGATGTCTACGGGCATTTCGAAGAAAGTCCCAGGAAGATGACAGCCCACAAACAACTGGAGAGGGAACAGAGTAAAGAGTTTGCATCACACTGCTAGGCCATTGGGTTCTAGTGAGCAATAACTCTCCTTTTAAAAGGGCTAGTGTGATCACCTGGTGTATTTTCCCCCAAAATCAGAGCACATTATACACGGACAGCATTTATAAAACCACAGCACCAATCTGGCCCTTTAAAAAAGGAAAAGAGCTCCCTTACCATCATGATGCTATGTTTTTTTCTACTCCAATTGCCTTCACAAAGGTGTCAGCTTTCAGGTCTTTCAGCCTTACTAGTGTAGCAACTATTTTTTTCGGATTCCATCATATGGTTATCAGTATTGTCAGCTGTCAAGCTAGCTATTGGAATTTTGACCAAACTAACTCAATCCATTTTAAGTGGTCGAGAAGCAAAATGCAAAAAATAGGGAGGCTCACAAGACCTAAATACCGAAAAAAGATAAAATACTAATTTAATAAAAATAGGCAGTGCTGCAGGAATTATATTGTACAGACGGGAAGTTATTAACCTTTTATTGAATACTTACGTAGTATTACAGTAGAACCTCAGAACTGACCAACCACACACCTCATTTAGAACTGGAAGTACAACAATCAGGCAGCAGCAGCAGACCAAAAAAATAAAAATAAAAAAAAGGCAAATACAGTACAGTACTATGTTAGACATAAACTGCTATAAAATAAAGGAAAAGCAGCATTTTTCTTCTGCATAGTAAAAGCTGCATTAAGTCAGTGTTAGTTGTAAACTTTTGAAAGAACATTTTGTTCAGAATTATGAACATTCCAGAGTTATGAACAACCTCCATTCCCAGCATGTTCATAACTGAGTTTCTACTGTATATGTAAAGAGCCAAAATAAATCATGCTGATGGATATAATAGCAGTGCATTTCAAAGCAGCACTCTTTAGTGTGCATACAATTTTTTGGTTCATCAGTTTTTGTTGGCGGTGTATTATGGAAGTTTTCTGCATATCTAAATATTAGGAAATTCATAAAAAGTTAAAGTATCCTATTTGTTTTCTTTAGTCAGTATAATTTTAAAATGGTTAATATTTGATAGGTTAATAATAAATATTTTAATATAGTATATTGCAGTCAGGAGTAGATCAAAAGGAGATACAAAGTAAGCTCCAAAAGATAAACTTTTATTAGGCACATGAAATAGAACATAAAGCTTCATAGCAATTACCATTTAATCTATTCATGTTTGGAAACATATTGAATAGGAAGCATATAACTCAGTTAATTGTTATGAATTATTAATTGCTCATTTCAACTGTGATGAACAGGGTTGCTCTTATTGTGAAAACCTGTCATGCTTCTCTTTTAAACCTACTCAGCGGTCTTAACCTTTGTGTAATTTGCTTGCTACCATTTCATGAGAACAAAAAGAAAAGATCCATTCAACCAGTACTGAAGTTTTGATCACATGGGTCTAAAGGGGACAATATAGGTTGAAATAAAACAATCATCATGTTTAATTAGAGACAAAAAAAGATTATTGACCTGAGTTAATCAAAGGTACTTGACATTTCCTTGCCATCCATGTTATTGATGCAATACTGCCACAAGTACACACTAACATGCACAAATATTTCCATCAGTGCCTAATGTCGCCAACAAGATTTTCCTGTTCATGATAACATTTGTGTGAGAACCAAAGGTTAATTTAAAGGGAGCTGATTAGGCTCCTAGATGGACTGGCTGACCTCCAGCTGATTCTGAAAGGTTCTGGACCATATTTCTTATTGAGGAAATATGACACTTTATGAATGTTAATAAACAAATAAAATCAAGAAAACATATCACTATAACTAAACTGTTAACACTCCTAAACTTAGAATTAAGCAATACAGTCATCAAGTTACAATTAAGGTAAAATCAACAAGTTAACAGTAAGATTGGATTAGAATTAAATCATCAATTTAGTCAAATCATCAAATTAATACAGCAGATAATCAATCCTTATAAGTCCCAAAACCAAATTATAGAACTTTCCCTGTGGCACTACTATAAAAATTTAACTGGTTTTATATTTAATATTAAAACCAAATTGTAATGTAATATCTTAAGTCACAACCAGTGAAAGCTTAAGTGTGTTTTAGTGCAATGTGATGGCTAGCTCTTTTCATTCCCTACAATACTGACAATGGAAGCCTTAATAGGACCCTTTGATGAGCAGAAGTTTAACAAATCTCACTTAACAGCTTACAGCTGACAATTTAAAGGTTTTTTTGGAGGCTTGCACAGAATGAAGAACACTCGTAGCAAGTATTTTTATGAGGTCTGTTTATACCTGGGAAACTTTCTTACTGGTGCCTTCCCTCTGTGGATTTTACAAGTGCTCACACACACATACATGCAGACAACCACCCTTCCACATCCTAAATTAATAAAAGGTTGGGATGTGTCTCCATTAATAAAACAAAGGACAAAAATAGCAAAAGGATAAATAATATACTTAAGATAATACGGGTTATTGCTTCAGCACTCAGAGTCTATTGATTCACATGGTGTAGGAGCTGGATCTGGACTGACAGTCAAGAAACTATATAGTGACGGGGCTGGAACAGTGCTTCATGTTAGTGGGGCCTTTCAGGTGCTGGGAGACTTGTCAGAGACTGGCGTAACTTGTTCATTGCTGCCTTCCTGTTCCCCTCAGGAGGCTCTCCTCAGGAATCAGAAGCATCAATCTCCTCTCAAGTCCCACTTCAGGAAGCATTTAAAAAAAATATTCATTGTTGCACACCATATGCACTGTGGGCTTGTGACCCCCAACATAAAAAGGCACAAGCCTGGCTTTGAGGTACTTGCCATAGCCCCTGCTCCTTTTAGGGTGACACGAACATCTGCCCCCAACTTGTAGGGGAAAGAGCCCTAAACATCCTATAAAAATAACGAGTTGCAGAAGACCCTCAGAGAAAACACCAACCACTCAACATGCATCCATCAGCAATACTAAAAATTAATATGGACATCTCATGACAGATGTCACCATCTTTTCTTGCAAACAAGACAATTTGGCAACCATCATCTTCTAAAACGGTGTCAGAGATTACACAGCTTGTGTCTGGAATTCCCATTGTAGAGCAGCAAGTTACTTTAAAGCTTATCAAAATAACCCATTTAAAATAGAAATAATTAAAGTTTGTACAAGGTCTGTATTCTCATATATGATGTTTCTCTCACACTTAAGTGTTCGAGCGTGCAAGGTGCTGAGGGCCTCCTGAGATGAGATGAGCTCCCTTCAATTCTTGCTGAAGCCAGTGTTTTTACACTATTAACATTATACTTTTTACATTCCTGCAGTCTCCAAAAGACACTATCTGGACTAGTTCACCTGAAAACTGAATGGTTTGCAATTGGCTTTTTAAGTTCTTTTAAGTTCAGGAGGCATAACTAATGTTACGGTGTATTGACTACTAACTGGACTTGAACATACTAAAAGGATGTAGTCCTTAAGTATCCAGCAATTCCTTTCCCAGGCCGATTCTCTATACAGTATATTTATATTGGGCCCAATACTGCAGTACCTGAACAGTTGATGAACCATATTACTTCCATTTTGGGCATTTTCTGAGATACTTTGGACTTTTTCACCCATGCACAATATGTTATGAATACCCAAAAAATCTTCTGAAACTGAATACCTATTTTATTAAATAGGAGCTAAAGGATTTATTGCTTGGTGTCAGTAGATTAACTACTTTATATATAAATGATCTCCTGAAAATAAATGAAGGCCTCTCATTATTTGCTTCCTTTATGGAACACAAGAGATTAACTTTCACATATCCTTATCTGATTCCTACCACAATGTATTTTCCCCAGAACCCCTATCTAAACCAAACTATTTTAAGGACCTGATTCTGAAAACCTTTACTCATGCAAGAAGTCTGTCTAACTTCAAACTCATTTGGGCCCCAGTACCTGAGCACCTTTAATGAATGCATCATCACAACACTGCACTGAAATAGGCACATTAGTAATCTCATTGACTTCAAGTTTTGCTAACAGTTAAGCATGTGAGTGTTTTCAGGATCAAGGCAAAGTCACACAGAAATTCAACCACAGAACTGGGAACCAAAGGCATATCTCTTGAGTGCCGGAGTCCAGTGTCTTCCCCAAAAGTCTCATAGATTCATAGACTTTAAGATCAGAAGGGACTCTCCTTCAGAAGGGACTCTCCTCTCTCCCTGGTATTTATCCCTCTGATGTATTTACAGAGAGCAATCATATTTCCCCTCAGCCTTCTTTTGGTTAGGCTAACAAAGCCAAGCTCTTTGAGTCTCCTCTCATGAGGTAGGTTTTCCATTCCTCTGATCATCCTTGTAGCCCTTCTTTGCACCTGTTACAGTTTGAATTCATCTTTCTTAAACATGGGAGACCAGAACTGCATACACTATTCCAGATGAGGTCTCACCAGTGCCTTGTATAATGATACTAATACTTCCCTATCTCTTCTGGAAATACCTAGCCTGGTGCATCCTAAGACTGCATTAGCCTTTTTCATGGCCGCATCACATTGACAGCTCATAGTCTTTTTATTGGTTGATCACAGGATGACTATCATTCTTCCCATGAGTTCAGTGGAACTCTTCATCTAAGTAAGGACTACTCACATGAATAAAGATTTGCGGGCATCCATACAGCACATACATGTTAAAATGTTCTACAAGATATTAATAGTATTACCCCCTTTCATTTTCTTTCATCAATATGATTTCAAGATAGACATCTGTTGATTACCAGTTACTGTTTTCTTACATTGGACCAAAGTTAGTGGCAGAATGACTAAAAGAGACTTCACTGGAAGCCAGATCCACCTTCACTACCATTATCTTCTCTTATAAAGAAAATAATTAAATCAAAAATAAAACCTTAACCTATGATCATGGGATGAGAAGGGGATGATGAGTTACAGTACAGTACACTACATTACAGAAGTTACAGGATTTCTACAGAGAAAGGGAAGGAGATAGATTGATTGATTATGAACCTATTACTGGAAATTGGTGTTTTTTGAAGATCACTAAAGACAAGTCTACACTACTGACTTATATTGGTATAACAGGGGTATGGATTGAAAAATCCACACCCCTGAGCAATGTAGTTATACCCCGGAGTAGAAAGCACTACTTCGGTGGGAAAGTTTCTCCGATCAACATATCTACCACCTCTCACAGAGCTGAATTAACTACAACGGTGGGAGAAGCTCTCCCATCAGCATAGGAGCATCTTCCCTTAAGCGCTACAGAGGCTGTGCTGATGCAGCATTTTAAGTATAGACCTGCCCTAATAGTTGAGATCAGCTTGGTAAAATACATTAAAGGAACAGTCCTCAAATATCAGGTATCTCAGTTTATGTCTGGAGCCCAGTAAAGGGTCTGCAGTGTTTAACGCATTGTGTCCAAAGCCATTTTTTGCTGTATGATTACACATTGGACAGCTACAGGTTTATAGATGCTATTCTTTCTTTCCAATGATTATCTGTGCCCTCTTGGTGGACCAAACTCTGCAGATAGTATTTCAGAGCAGCATGTTAACATTCACACAAATGCCTACCCACTGAAACTAGAAACAGTGTTTAGATTTATATTTCTATTATTTTAATGATCATCCATTGGGTCATTTTGACCCTACCGGTTCTTTCCCACTTTTCAGACAAATATAAAACCCAACAGATTTTCCTGGTCTACAAAGAACAGAAGCACGAAAGCCAGATCTTAATACTCATTTATGAGTGAATAAACAAAAATATTGATCTGCTCTGGGGTGCTTGAATATCAACTGCAAACGTGGAGCTGGTGTTTCAAAGCTACAGAACATACACCCTGAAGCTGCAACTAAGCTGCACTTCAGTACAGGGAACACAAAGGTGGTTTTAAGCCACATTTACTTTCCATCAGTCGGCCATCCTGTTCTTCGTCTGGTCCCTGCTTAAATTAGAGCAACTTTAAGACTTCTTTAATGGACCCACAGACTCATTCCAGCAGCACCTCCCTTTATGGGGGGACCCTTCACTGACTAGTTGTGCTGGCTTTAGGGCAGCTTTGGAAAGCAGTGCTGAGCAGCCCTAAGGGAAGCACTGGGCCTGTAATCTAAAGAGCCACAGGCTACCTGACAGGTGCTTACCATTTTCAGTTTCATTTGCATTGACAGGCAACAACAAATAGAAACAGCATCCTCATTAAAAGGAAACAAAAAAGTGTCCACAGGAGACAGTTCAGCAGGGTGTACTGATAACGAGATGCTGCCTCAGAGTTCTCTGAATATTATACATATTTTAAGAAGAAAATGAATTTCTCTTTTAACCCAAAAGATCCTTGAAATGGGACTCTTACTTTGAAAAATTTAGAGTTTTATTTCCAAGGGAGGAAAAGAGCTTCATCACATGTAGCTCTTCCTTTCAAGAACTAACACTGAATTTGGATAATGAGCCTATAGAAACTGAATACTACAGTGAGGACAGGTTCATATCACAGGGTCCCAAACTGCTTCCACTGGCTAACCTCCTACTGACTTCAAGGAGAGCAGGACTGTGCTCACAGTAGGATGTCAACTGGAGTCACTAGTGCAAGGAAATTGTTAGAGCAGACACAGCACAATAAAATCAGTCCCACTGCATCAGTGCTATGCAACACACTGCAGTTCTGTGCCATCAAGCTTCAGTTCACAGAAACACTTTCCATCCCTGGGAGCTTCTTTACTAATAGATTGTAATGCTGCATCACATACAGTTGGTGCACATAATGGCTCAGATATTTCAAAATGCATCTGCCCAATTTGCACGTGCACAAACTCCCATTTGGTGCACAACCTCTCTCTGCATCCCTATATGCATATGGAAAACCAGGGCAGCATGTGTGCAGCAGAATTTGTGTATGTGCAAAGTTTGGAAAATATGGCCCGATATTTGCACCTCTCACAGAAATAGGGCCAAATATTGTGTGCAGCCTGGTTACCATGTACTGGATCAGAACAGCCTCAGGGTTCTCTAACTCATGCCAGACTGCAATGGGGTGAAAACACAACTAAGGATAAGTTAGGGCACCTCATTCTCTCCATGCCCCCTGTTCCCTTGTCTGGCAGCATAAGGTAGCCTACAATGCAGCTGGGAGGTGCAATTCCCAGCATGGCTAGACAAACTCGCATTAGCTCTGCTCAACCTAGCATGCTAGAAAACAGGGTGAATGTTGCAGCTGGATGGCGGCTCAATCTCCCCACATAAATCCAAGCCTGCCCAAGCCCCTCAGAGTGCAAGTTCACAGGCTGATCTGAACTGCTGCCCCTACTGCGCACACTGCTATTTTTAGCACACTAGCTTGAGCAGAGCTAGTGCGAGTCTGTCTACCTGTGCTGGGAGTCACACCTTTCAGCTCCAGCATAGAGACACCCATGCAGACTCAGTAGTGTAAGGCTGCGTTGTCAACTCTACACCACTGAAGGATCTTGATTGTGTTGTAGATACGAAACTTTACCACTGAACAGTATGTATGTTATCCCAATATGCCAGCCAAGGTATCTGACACACTTTTCCTACCTCCCTCTCCCCCCAGCTCCGGTCCGTCTAAATTCCTCCACTGTCTCTCTCTCCAGCAGGTCTAGCAGCCATGGGGACGGATAGCTTAGTGGTTTGAGCATTGGCCTGCTAAACCCAGGGTTATGAGTTCAATCCTTGAGGGGGCCATTTAGGGATCTGGGGCAAAAATCTGTCTGGGGATTGGTCCTGCTTTGAGCAGGGGGTTGGACTAGATGACCTCCTGAGGTCCCTTCCAACCCTGATATTCTATGATTCTTCAGAAAGCCACCATCCCAATCAAATCTACCACACTGGATCTTGGAGTGTGATTTTGGTAAGGAACAGACTGAGGCCCAGCATGGGCATTGCTACTGAACCCACTGGAGGGAAGTCACACACTGGAGCAGGTGGTGGTGCTACTTCTTTGAGAGAGGATAAACAGGGAGGCTGGCTGTACGAGTGAAAAAGGAATGTGGCTGGGTGGAGCGGATAGGCTGGCTGGCTGAGGAGGAAGCATGATCCAAATATTAACAATTTTATTTCCAACTTTTATGTGTGAGAGAAAGATCTAAAAAGATGTAGCTATTTAGTAAAGTAGTAAAGAATTAAAAGAATAAAATTGTCAGACACATAGAAGAACATAAATTGTTGGGCAGAAGCCAACGTGGTTTCGGTAAAGGGAAATCGTGTCTTGCTAATCTTTTAGAGTTCTTTGAAGGGATCAACAAACATGTGGACAAGGGGAATCCAGTGGACATAGTGTACTTAGATTTCCAGAAAGCCTTTGACAAGGTCCCTCACCAAAGGCTCTTACGTCAATTAAGTTGTCATGGGATAAGAGGGAAGATCCTTTCATGGATTGAGAACTGGTTAAAAGACAGGGAACAAAGGGTAGGAATAAATGGTAAATGTTCAGAATGAAGAGGAGTAACAAGTGGTGTTCCCCAAGGGTCAGTCCTAGGACCAATCCTATTCAACTTATTCATAAATGATCCGAAGAAAGGGGTAAACCGTGAGGTGGCAAAGTTTGCAGATGATACTAAACTGCTCAAGATAGTTAAGACCAAAGCAGACTGTGAAGAACTTCAAAAAGATCTCACAAAACTAAGTGATTGGGCAACAAAATGGCAAATGAAATTTAATGTGGATAAATGTAAAGTAATGCTCATTGGAAAAAATAACCCCAACTATACATACAATATGATGGGGGCTAATTTAGCTACAATTAATCAGGAAATAGATCTTGGAGTCATTGTGGATAGTTCTCTGAAGACGTCCACGCAGTGTGCAGCAGCAGTCAGAAAAGCAAACAGGATGTTAGGAATCATTAAAAAAGGGATGGAGAATATCTTATTGCCCTTATATAAATCTATGGTACGCCCACATCTTGAATACTGCGTACAGATGTGGTCTCCTCATCTCAAAAAAGATATACTGGCATTAGAAAAAGGTTCAGAGAAGGGCAACTAAAATGATTAGGGGTTTGGAACAGGTCCCATTGAGAGATTAAAGAAACTAGGACTTTTCAGCTTGGAAAAAGGAGAATAAGGGGGGATATGATAGAGGTATATAAAATCATGAGTTGTGTGGAGAAAGTGAATAAGGAAAAGTTATTTACTTGTTCCCATAACATAAGAACTAGGAGCCACCAAATGAAATGAATGGGCAGCAGGTTTAAAACAGATAAAAGGAAGTTCTTCTCAGACAGCGCACAGTCAACCTGTGAAACTCCTTGCCTGAGGAGGTTGTGAAGGCTAGGACTATAACAGAGTTTAAAAGAGAACTAGATAAATTCATGAAGGTTAAGTCCATTAATGGCTATTAGCCAGGATGAGTAAGGAATGGTGTCCCTAGCCTCTGTTTGTCAGAGGGTGGAGATGGATGGCAGGAGAGAGATCACTTGATCATCACCTGTTAGGTTCACTCCCTCTGGGACAACTGGCATTGGTCACTGTTGGCAGACAGGATACTGGGCTGGATGGACCTTTGGTCTGACCCAATACGGCCATTATTATGTTCTTATGTTCATTTCTTTTTATTTCTTTTTCAGAGTGTATTTTTGGGACAAGTACAACGTTCTTATAGCAATGCTCAGATGTGAATCTTCCTTACCTAAGTTAAGATAAAGTAGTCACAGGAGTTTGTAGTGTTACTACGTGTATACCTCCTGAAATGTTTGGAAGCTATTAACCTAATACTTTGCCACTAATATCGAAAGAAGACAAGGCATTAATGTTGTATCTATGGTATTATGAGTAGTTTAGAGAGAAAATATTATGAGTATTTTAGTTCTCATTTAAAGCTCTTTAGTTGGAAGTATAAGAAAAAATCCTCAAAATCACACTTTTAGAAGGTGCGAATGGGAGACATTTCCAATACAACAATTAGTCATTTTCATCATAACATCTAAGGTATTGGTGCAGTGTTTTAAACATTAAATCATTGATCTTTTTTCCTTCAACATATTTCTAATAGCAGTTGCAAATGTTCTTATTTTTGTCTGTTGACTAGATTAATGGGGGTGATATAATGGTCACACTGTTCTTCAACTCTTTGACACCCAATGACAATCGTCTAAAATTAGGAACTGCCAGGCTAGGAAAAAATAATGGAAATAAAATGTACATTTTTAACAGTGAGGGTAATTAACCATTGGAACAATTTAACAAGGGTCATGGTGGATTTTCCATAACTGACAATTTTAAAATCAAGACTGGATGATTTTCTAAAAAGATATGCTCTAGGAATTATTTTGAGAAAGTTCTATGGTCTGTTTTTTACAAGAGGGCAGATCACAGTCATCCTCTCTGGCTTTGGAATCTATAAAAAGCACCAATAATTGGTAATATTTTAAATGAAGCTCCTCAGAGCTTTCCCAAGTTGCAGCACTGCAAAAACTGACCTGTCAGTGTTGTGTCAGCACATCTGTAAACTAAGGGCACTAGTGAAACTGACAAGAACCAGGTCAACATAGCCCTTCTGCTGTATTAGCAGCTTGTATATAGCATCCTACATAAAGATATCTACCTTTTTGTATGTATGCAGCAACCTTATAAATTTAACTGTGAACCCATCTGTAACTTGCTCTGAAAATACAATAATTAGTATTTTTGAAGAAAGGAATAAAGTAGACTAGATAGATATAATTTAATAAAGTTGTAATACAAGGTCTGTGCTTTGATATAGACTTCTTTTGGATATTTATGCTGAATAATCCTCAGATTATGAGAAAGTAGAAAATATTGGTCTAAGACATTGACGATCATGATCTCATTTGGGACATCGTCATCCCATATTGGAAAAGAGGTTAGTATGACCATAGAGGATCACGTTGGAATGCATCCCACATATCTTTTGCCTCTAGTAACTTCTCCTAGTGAGGCTAAGCACACAAAGCACCCTAGAGCAATCTTGCATGTAACAAGAAATGCTGCTGATAAAAGTTATCCCAAAGTGGCTAATAGCTTTAATTATTTGATGCATTATTTTATTATTTCTCATTTTTTTCATTGAATGTTTAACTACAGATTGTTAAGATATCCTGTCACTATTCTGGTAAAAGACAGTATGGAATAATACATCCACCCAAATTGGACTCCATTTACAGTATATTGTGCCAGCATCCAGAAAAAGTTGTTCACAGCAGGAGTGGTACAATTAAACTAAAAAAACCCTACAACTTTCCTTTTCCTTAAAAATCTGTTTATAGTTAAATTTAATGGACTAGATCCTCAACTAATTTAGATCAGTGTACATCACTCATGTACCAGCTCATGAGCTTGCCCAATAGATTTAGCAAATAAAGAGGTTTCCTTTATTTTGATGGAGAGACTACAGTATAATTAATTCTCATTCTTAATGCTCTGTTCCACTGTAATATTACAAAAAGAAAGGTTAGGTAATATTTTAACACAGAGAAGGCTAAAATGCAGCCCAGGGGCAAAAACAGCCAGTGGAAGTTGTACAGTGTCCTTGTTATGGTAAGTATGGAGATGCTGAAGCTCTGATTGCCCATGTCAAGCTAAAACATTGCATGCTAGATCCTGTAGTTAACTCTTTATCAAACAGGGGTGTCTACCTGTAACCATTTGCAAATGCTTTAAATGGGCAAGATTTGGATACTCCTCTTTTCACATTGTACTTTACACTTATATGGCATTTGTCATCTGAGAATCTCAAAATTACTTTGCAAAGATTAATTAACCCTTCCAACACTCCTGTTAGGCAGTGTGATCCAGTGAATAAGATAACAGACTGGGTTCTTTACCTTGTTTTCCTACTGACATTAGGAAAGTAATGTAAGTTTCCTCTGCCTCAGCTTCCCCACTGGTTAAGTGAGGATAATAATTCTTATCAACCTTTGAAAAGGATTTTCAGACCTGCTGGAGAAGTATTATTATCCCTGTTCTACCAGTGGTTAAACGGAAGCATTGAGAAGAGTCTTATCCAAGATCACACCATGTATCAATGATAGAACCAGGAATAGAATGTATGAGTCCTGGTAACTTTGCTCTAACCAAGAGATTGCTCTTCATTCCATTTCAGCATATTCCTGTTTTACAGGGAACAAATACAATGTAATTACTAATGTAAAACATGTAACTATTAATGATCTGTATGGAAATTCCCAAAAGATCTGGCAATGGGATTTTGGTCTTCTGTACTAGAACATTATCATTAAATTATCTTCACACTTCTGACACAGACAGGCAATCAACAGAAACATGTCATTATCCATGTATCTGGTCATTTTAATGTAGTAGATTATGATTCATCCCTGTAAAATATAGTGATAAATGTTTAAAATAATTGAAAACGTGTTTCCTTTCATTAGGTTATTCAGCCCTTTCCCATTATAACAGTTTTTCTGTTCATGACCCTGTAGCTAAGGATCTATGGATGTTTCCATTATACACCCCTATTATATGTGATTTATAGTTTGACCATAAAGACTCATTTCCAATTCAGAATTTTTTTGCTACTAATTTTCAAAACAATTAGTTCAGTTGCTTTTAAGCTAAAGAAACATTAAAAAGTGAAGGGTTGCCAACAACAGATGATTTTTTGCTCACATATAACTAAAGAATGCCAATGATTAAAATTTTTAATGGGCATGAAAAATCTATACTGGAATCAGATGCATTTTTTATTGTGTAAAAATATAAATCCAAGGGATTTTGACTTTAAAAACTGGCTAGTGAAATGTGCAGTCATTATTTTCAAAGAAATTTCATAAGCAGTTTTGCTATGCACAGCATGTGTTCTCAACAAAATTTTACATAACAGACCTGACTTTTTCCTTGGGAGCCATTCTAAACACTTATTAAAATGTGTCTTTTTCATAACAAAAAATGCATACATAGTTAAGCCAGAACTATTCTAGCCTCTCAGGCAACAATACAGATTTAAAATGTTTATTAGTTTGATTGACATTCTTCATGTTTATTAACATAATAAGCATGTTTAAAACTACCGGAATACGTGTGGCTCAAACCAGAAGGGGGCAGAAAAAGCCCATTGCTGTTAAACAGCATTAAGAGGTGGGCCCGATCCTACAGTTCTCTCTGCACAAATCTCATTGAAATTATCTCTAGTCTATACTAGAGACTTTATAGTGGCACAGCTGTACTGATGCAACTGCACCGCTGTAAGATCTCTCATGTAGCCATTCTATGCTGATGGGAGAGAGCTCTCCCGTCAACATAATTAAATCACTCCTAACAAGCGGTGGTAATTATGTCAGCGGAAGAAGCTCTCCCGCCAGCATAGCACTGTGTACACTACCACTCACGCTGGTGAAACTTATGTTGCTCAAGGGGTGTTTTTTTCACCCTCCTGAGCAACATAAGTTTTGCCAACATAAATGGTAGTGTAGACATGACCTTAGTTGAAGTTTTATCTGCAAAGCACTGAAGGTTGAGGCCCATGAATGTTTTAAAGTAAACTAGAAGAATGCCAAGGCATGCACAAGCAGGGCCCAGATTCTACCTTCAAACTGACATGTCATAACTTTTTATTGGCAAACACATTCTGGACCAGGGCTGTCTTTAGGCATACGTGGCTGCTTAGGGCATCCGAAAATTTGGGTCACCCTTGGGTCTTAAAAAGAACAGGAGTACTTGTGGCACCTTAGAGACTAACAAATTTATTAGTCTCTCTATAGGTGCCACAAGTACTCCTGTTCTTTTTGCGGATACAGACTAACACGGCTGCTACTCTGAAACCTTGGGTCTTAGTGTCCAGCCGTCCGCCTTTTCCTATCCTAGGGTTACCATATTTCAGCAAGCAAAAAAGAGGACGGGAGGAGCCCTGCCCTAGCCCCCCCCCGTCCTGCACTAGCCCCACCCCCATCCTGCCCTGGCCCCGCCCCTGCCCCTCCCACTTCCCCCCCTCAGAACCCCCAACCCTCCCCCCGCTCCTTGTCCCCTGACTGCCCCATCCTGGGACCCTGCCCCTAACTGCCCCCCAGGGCTCCACTCCCTACCTAAGCCTCCCTGCCTCTTGTCCCCTGACTGCCCCCTCCTGAGACCCTCCCCCCATCCTAACTGGCCCCCTAGGACCCTACCCCCTACCTGTACCCTGACTGCCCCAACCCTTATCCACACCCCCACACAGACCCCCTGGGACTCACACGCCCCATCCAACCACTCTCCACCCCCTGACAGCCTCCCCCGAACTCCTGACCCATCTAAACCCCTCTGCTCCCTGTCCCCTGACTGCTCCGATCCCTCTCCCCACTCCTGCCCCCTGACAGTCCCGCCCCCAGAACTCCCAACCCCCCC
>NW_020664561.1:27772183-27772531 GCF_002925995.2 Terrapene triunguis | reverse complement strand
CCCCCCCCCCCGAACTCCCGAACCCCATCTCGACTGCCCCATCCAAACCTCCCTGTCCCTTCTCCGACCCCCTGGCCCCCTTGTTGTTGGCCTTCGCCTAATGTCTCTGTGAACTTGCTCAGGAACGGCCTGAGCCATTCATCCCGGCACACTGGGCAGCAGTGGGGGGGGGGGAGGAGCTCCAGACTGCCGGAGGCGATCTGCGAATGCAGGGAGGGAGGGAGTGATCTCAGCTGCAGGGGAGAGGAGAAGGGGCTCTCTCTGGCTGTCGGAGCCCCATGTAAGTGGCACCATCCGGCCGGCTTCCCTGTTAGCCGCACGCGCTCTGCATGGGGCGGGGGGGGGGGG
>NW_020664561.1:27741212-27771783 GCF_002925995.2 Terrapene triunguis | reverse complement strand
CTCCTTGTCCCCTGACTGCCCCCTCCTGGGACCCCTGCTCCTAACTGCCCTCCAGGACCCCACCCCCTATTTATGTACAGGCGTGACTACCTGCCCTTTCCTGGTTATTATACGTGGCCAGTCCGCATCCACATCCAGTAGTTAAAAAAAAAAAATAAACTAATAATTTAAATTGGAATTTCATCCATTAATAAGTATTTATTATATAATTAAAACCATTCTATTGAAGGACAGATATTAAATAACACTAAATAAGTTAATGTTCAAAACAATATTAAAAATTTGAAAATTTAGAGCATGGAAACCAAAATAGCTAAAATTTAGTTTTGGCAAGATACACGGAATGGAAACTCCGGGATCTTTACCTGTCACTGAATATAGCCATCATACCAATAGTGGAATATAAAACAAGTCTACATATACTCTCCTTAAAATTTTTACTTGTGTCCATTCCCAATAATTGTAACAAATCATTATTACCTTCACTCCACTTGCCACGCGCCCCAAGCACAAAACCAAAGAAGTGAATATTTTTACCTCCCGTTAAGTTTTTAATTTCTTCCTCTAACTCAAGATAATAAGCCACCTTCTCACTGTGGGCTTGTTCCAAACTTCCGGCATTATCCTCCCATCGCACTGTAACATCAACCACCACTGCTGTATCTCCTTTTATAAATATAATATCCGGCTTTCTTAACTCACCCTTACTATTTCTCAAATGGGGCTCTATCATCGCCTTCCACCCTAATTTACCAACCTTATCTACAACTGCAGACACTACTCTATTATGCCTTTTTATCCTAGCATTCTTAGTCTTATAACATTGTCCTGAGATATGGGGAACAGTCTCCCGCACTTTACCGCACGATCTACAAAGAGCATTCACACCTCCTCTTCCTCTTGCTAATGTCTCCCTAGTAGGATAAATATTTGCCCTAAGCTGCAATGCTGCGATATACGCTGACGATTTAACTTTACTAGAGTTTCTAAAAATCGAATTACTAATTAAATCATTTTTAAAATATTTTATCCCTATTCCCTGACATCTCAGTTCCGACCATCTTAAAAATTCCTCTTCCCTCCATTTCTTGGGATGAGATGTTACTGCACTAAATGACAATATTTTATCCACAAGATTTTCTCCTGCATATAGATAAGATAGGTCCATCCAATCATCTCTCGAGACAATATGTCTCCTCCATTTACGAATTAACATATTTGGGATTTGCACACTAAACTTAGTGAGAGCTAAACCACCATCCCTACCTCTAGAATAAAATATCCCATCTGTGATACACTGAGGTAAATGTAAAATCTCTTTAACTATTTTTCTAACTAACACATCAAGATCGTCTAAAAGATTAAAAGGGGGTTCTATTAAAAGAAGATTATAAAATAGCTTCGGTAAGATATATGTCTGTAAAATTAATATTTTTTGGGCCGGTTTTAATGGGGCCTTAATTAAATTCTCACTCCAATCTTTCAATTTTTCTTTAAGTACCGGTCCCCCTACACCTATCCAGGGATCTATTCTAGCCCCTAAATATTTTTCAAAATCCCCTGGTTGAACATATTCAATCTCCTCTGACCCTATCTGCCAATTATCCTTAGGATTAACTACATAGGTTTTATGTTTAGTTAAAATATGAAAGCCTTTCGTTTTCTTCACATTAACAGAGAGATTAGTATTTTTACAAAACTCCTCTAAGATACCCAAATTTTTAATCATTCCTTTATATGAGCTACTTAAAATTGCCACATCATCGGCAAAAGCCAATGACGTGACACCATTACCCTTAACATAAAAACCACTTCCTTCTACTTCTAATCTAGTTAAAAGGGGATCCATAGCAATATTAAACAAAATTGGGGACAACGGGTCACCCTGCTTGACCCCCCTCCTAATTAAAATAGACTCAGTAGCTTCATCACCCACCCATACCCTAGTTGTGCAATTATCATAAAGGTCCCTAATAATATCTATAAAATGTTCATCTATACCAAATCTTCTCAACCCGGCTATTATATGTCCGTGTCCCACAGAATCAAATGCTTTAGCCAGATCTACGAACACTATTGCAATTTCATTCCCATTTCGTTTAGCCCCTTTAATCAAATTATCTAATATAGCAATATTTTCCTCACACCCAGGGGCGGATATAAACCCTTTTTGTCTACTACATATCTTAACTGTTTCCACCAGTCTTTTTGCTAATATTTTGGTATAGATTCTAATCCAAACTGACCCAATTGTCAATGGTCTCCAAGATGTTAACTTCTTCATTTCCTCCTCATCTTGTGTCTTTGGTATTAAAATCGTTCTATTTTTCTTAAATTCATCTGGTACCTGTCTATTTAGAAACCATATATTAAAAATTTTTGTAAGTATTAAGGAGTCTAAATTAAAAATATCCCACAAATTGCTCACTTTTACTTTATCTGGGCCAGGAGCACTATCTTTTCTTATTTCTCTTAAAGCTATTCTAATCTCATCCACAGAGATCGGACTCATTAATATATCATTATCCGCATTCTCTGTGGATGATGGCCACCCTATCATATTACCATGTCCAATTGTTCCCAAAATATTGACATAGTATTCCTCAATTTCTTTCATAGGGATAGCACACTTAGCCTTATCTGGCTCTCCCATTATAATGCGAGTCAATCTTCTTCTATCCTTATCAAATAATTGTTGATAGAATTTATACTTAGCTTTCTTTGTAGCATATCTCCTAATTGCATTAAATTGCTTCCTTCTCCCCTCCTTTCTCATCTTCCCTTTTCCTTTATTCCTCAACTCTATTTGACTTTCATTTCTAGGGTCCTTTCCCTCTACTAATGAATAACATAATTTTTCCAACATTGCCCAACCGAGAGCTTTTGTTAAATCCTCCTTTAATAATCCTTCAATTTCCCCTAAACTATTTATTATTTCTCTTCCCTCCCTACTTTGTTTTCCCCGTTTACATATTTTCTCCACTAAATCCACTTCTGGGTGTCCTTTTAGTGGGAAAATCCTCTCTCTTGGGGGCGGAATTTCTAATATATTTACTCTAATGTCCTCTACCTCAGTCACTTCCTCCCTATCTCCTGTTACCACTAACTTCTTCTTTGCTAATTCTCGTCTTTTATCTGATATTTGTTTATTCGTTTTGGTCCTCATCTCGCTCTCAATACATTTATTTATATTCCTTTGCCCAATATATTTCCTTTCCAACTGTATAAGCTGCGCAACCTCATCTTTGGTCCATATACGAGATCTAGTCGATCCCTCTTTGATCTTACTTTTAGCAGCCATATCTTCTTTTCTTTGCTCATTCCTCACAGCAGGGTGTCTATGTCTACAGTGTTGGCTCAATCCAGATCTAGTATGAAAACCAAGCCCACAGACCGAGCACGTATGGCTCTTCATTGGGGTATCCGCCTTCTTGGGTATGCACTTGGGGTAGTGGCAAGCTATATTATGATATTGAGAAGATTTTCCACATTTACTACATACAACTCGTATGGCTTTACTTTTATGAACCACATTAATGTGTTTGGCCCATTTACCAAATGTTGGTAATATCTGGGGACATATTGGACAATTAAAACTATCAACGGGATACTCTAAATAAAAAACCTCATCCTTCCACGAACTACTTTCTAATATATTTATATTACTACCAGTACTGTTAAGATCCTTATTACGATCCCTATTAAAATCAGTACTTGGTCTAAAACTATTTAATAAACTAGACCCATTAACTAAATGAGCATTAAGATATCCCGATTCGCTAACATATGGATCATCAAATGTACTTAAATACTTAAAATCTGGATTGAAACTTTCCATAGTTAAATCATTAAAAGTGTCCCTTGTAAAAACCATCGGTAAGATAGATAAAATCTCCTCACCATGATCATCACAAACATTCTCCTCTACCTCCTCTCCATGCTCCACTGGGAGGACTTGATTCTCACTCTCATGCTCATGAGACTTCATTATAGTCCACACCATTTTATCCATTGGTCCAGCGACCCTGATCACACCCCTAATATATTTAACACTGTCAGCCGGGGCATCAAAGCCAACAGCGGGGGCGTTATTAACCCGGTCCAGCGCCAATCCGGTATAAAAATATAAATTACTTTTTTCCATAGCTAAAAGATTTACCCTTCTCAGGGGGAAACTAACCCTTTCCAGGGGGAAACTAACCCGTACCTGGGGGAAACTTACCCTTTCCAGGGGGAAACTAACCCATGCCTGGGGGAGACTACCCTTACCAGGGGGAATCTAACCCTTACCAGGGAGAGTCAACCCGTACCTGGGGGAGGCTACCCTTACCAGGGGGGCATCCATGTGGCACCATATGGGGCTGCCCAACCCCGTCCCACACCCCACTGAATGTGGGATGTGGGTTCGTCCTCCGCAATCCGCCTGGCTATCCAAGCCAGTTACCGGCTCTCACCACGAGGAGGTAGCGGTTGGACTTGCAATCCAGAGGCTTTCCTCAAAGAGGGGTCCCAAACAGCATAATGTCGAGCTCTAACGGGCGTGTGAGAAAAGGCTCAGATCTTGGTAGGGGTTGCCCCTATTGACCGGGCTCACGCCCACCCCCACCTCACCGATAACCCATTCTCTCACTACCCTCAGGCAATGTTTCCGTCCAAGCCCGACAGCTGAGAGGGTCCAGAGACGCATGGAGAGCCATTAAGAGAGCCAAGCCTCCCTGTTCCTTGTCCCCTAACTGCCCCCTCCTAAGACCCCCCCAACTACCCCCCAGGACCCTACCCCCTACCTGTACCCTGACTGCCCAAAACCTTCTCCACACACCCCCCAGAAAGCCCCCCCCCCGAACTCCCGAACTCCATCTCTTGACTGCCCCATCCAAAACCTCCCTGTCCCTTCTCCGACCCCCTGGCCCCCTTGTTGTTGGCCTTCGCCTAATGTCTCTGTGAACTTGCTCAGGAACGGCCTGAGCCATTCATCCCGGCACACTGGGCAGCAGTGGGGGGGGGGAGGAGCTCCAGACTGCCGGAGGCGATCTGCGAATGCAGGGAGGGAGGGAGGGAGTGATCTCAGCTGCAGGGGAGAGGAGAAGGGGCTCTCTCTGGCTGTCGGAGCCCCATGTAAGTGGCACCATCCGGCCGGCTGCCCTGTTAGCCGCACGCGCTCTGCATGGGGTGGGGTGGGGGAGGAGGGGAGTCCGGACATTTACAAATTCCCCCCGGACGCTATTTTTAGCTCAAAAAGCCAGACATGTCCGGGGGAATCCGGACGAATGGTAACCCTACCTATCCCTGTTCTGACCCTTCCTGCAGGCTCCCACAGCTGGCTGCTGCAGCCTGGTGAGTCTTCCTCCACAGGGGATCTAGTAACTTAAAAGTGAAAAAGCCTTCCAGCCTGCCAGACCTATTAGCACAACATTGAAACTGTTAAAGAGCCATTCAAGTGGTAATGAAGCCATTTAACAGGCATTTGCCAACCCCCAGTACCAGGTATATACTGTCAGTTTCTGAATTTACTGACAAAAACCGTTGTGCATTACTATAATACAGGGGTAGGCAACCTATGGCACACGTGCCAAAGGCGGCACGCAAGCTGATTTTCAATGGCACTCACACTGCCCGGGTCCTGGCCACCGGTCTGGGGGGCTCTGCATTTTAATTTAATTTTAAATGAAGCTTCTTAAACATTTTAAAAACCTTATTTACTTTACACACAACAATAGTTTAGTTATATATTATAGACTTATAGAAAGAAACCTTCTAAAAACGTTAAAATGTATTACTGGCACGCAAAACCTTAAATTAAAGTGAATAAATGAAGACTCGGCACACCACTTCTGAAAGGTTGCTGACCCCTGCTATAATATTTACTCAGAACATGTTAGTCTACAGGACCTTAGTTTAAAATTTGCTTTAAAAATATTTCATTAGTGTGTTGCTGAAGATGATAAAATCACATCTCTAAAAAAATCCTTGCATAGATTTTTAGATGCACAATCTGAGTATTCATCTTTAGCCTTAAATGCTTGGATCTTCAGACATATGGTTTTTAAATAAATCCTTCAAAGGACCATCCTTATCTAAAATACACATTTTAATTACTATAGTTCAAAAAACTTGCTTCCAAAGTCTTCCTGTCCTTTCTGTCTATCCCCTTCTCCCTTCACACCCCTATTGAAGAGAGCCCTTAAAGGGACAACACCCCTTTTCTTCCAGATAGCTGGACAAACGAGCTTCCCTTTCTTTACTTCTGACTATTTGATTAACTAGTTTTAAGAGAACCCTCCAGCAAAATCAGTACCTTAGTAAGATATAAAATCCTTTGTTATTCCTAAAATCTTTGGAAACATGTTTATGAAATTTCACCAACTTTAAAAAATGTCTATTGTTATGGAGATCACACAAAGTAAATTAGTATTCCCTGTTTCTAAAAGCAATGAACATTGTTATGAACACACTAAACCTCTGACTGATTAATTTAAAATAATGTCTTTGTTTCAGTGAGTTAAATATGTAGTAATCTGGAATGATTTATGAAGGCTTAAGAGTACATTTAAAATATAAAACCAGCTTAGAAATACTGATTAAGAAAACATAAAACAGAGAAGAGCTGCATGATGTATTCCATAATATTTAATGTTGTATTCAGCAGGACAGCTGACTCGCCCTTACTACAAAGTTTTTGCAAATAAATCTCTGACAAACTTCAGGGTATATCAAAAAACCTGTGACTGACATTTTTTATTCCCAAATTTAGTGCTTTTAATTAGGTACCTTCTGCATGCCCAGTCTTCACCTTCTGGCATGCAGTGGAAAACATGCTCCATTTTCTTTAGAAAGAAATTGCAGAAGAGTGTTGTTTTTCAAATGTCATTTGCTTCATTTGGGTTTAGGGATTTGGCTGGAAGGGGGTGAGCAGGGTGGGGGAGGGAAGAGAGAAGGGAGACAATGGGGAGAGGGCGGGGCCTGGGCAGAGTGGGGGCAGAGCAGGGATGGAGTATGGGCAGGGCCACAGGCAGAAGAGGTGGGCTGGGGAGCTAGCCTCCCCAAGCAGCAGCTTCACCCACCACCCATGACAGCAGGTAAGAGCGGGTGGGCTCCCGCACACCTAGTGTGCACTGCAGTCCCCTTAGGCAGGGGCCGTATTCACAGAGCTGAATGCACCGGTGCTGCGCATTCTACATGTGGGAGAGGGTACGGGGATCACTGTGGGGAACTGTGACTCTCTGCTGCCGTGAGGTGGGCCGGGTGTCTCGGTATCCTTTGCTGCATCTCTCCCCCGCACCTCCTGGACTGCAAGCCCGGGCTGCCTTCAGGCATAGGGGCACCAGTTTAATAATACTGTGTAGGGCCCCATAAATCCTAAGGACGGCCCTGTTCTGGACACTTCCTCTTGCTCCTAGCTACGAAATTTTTGTCAGATGTGATATCCTTCATACTGTTTCACTAATGATGGGCAATTGGGCTGATATTTGGATTATATTTATTTTAGGGGTCAAATTCAGGAAGTAGTTGGATTTGGAAAAACAATGGAAATAAATATGGGTAGAATAGGAATTACAACATGCAGGGGTAATAAAGGCTTGTTACAAGAGCAGGCAGAGAACCATTTTTAAGTGACCATTTTTGTGAATCCTGCCATGACATCTGTTGCTTCTTCCTGCTGGCACAGTAATCCATGAATGCTATGGGGCCTGTGTCAGTATCAACAGCAGTGTTTCTGTCATCAGGTCAATCCTATGCACTCCCAGTCACCGCCAATCCCTTCCTGCCATTCCAGGCAAAGAGTTTGTGGAGCTCTCAGTTGAAGTGATGCTAATCACTGAGACAGCCTGTGACATCTGTAAAGTCTGTGGCACTGGTGCCATATTAATTCTGAGAGCTAGAAGTGGCAATGCTAATGTCAACTTTTATTTTTTAAGTACACTTCTAGCCCTTACCTTTTGTAAATAGCCTGGCAAATATAAACCAATCACTGGACCAGGAGTGGAGTTATGATCTGGCTCATGGGGTTGCAATGCCACTCACTCAGATTTGGCCTACCTGGACTCCTGGCATCATGACGGCTGGGCCTAGCCTCAGTGGTGCTGGGACCCCTGGACCAGGGAGGTGAGCCAGGTCAGCCCTGTGCAACAGGAGCTGCCACGCAACCCTTTGAAACATTTTGGCGACTCAATTTTGAGTCCCAGCCATGGGTTGAGAAACTCTGCTTTAGGGGAGGCTCTTCTTATCCTCTAACTTTCATGCTTCCTACATAATGGTATTGGCATATCTTTCTCCTCCAAGAAGATGGAAATAATGACACTGCCACCACATACAAGTGTAATTGCTAAGTTGCTGCTAAAAAGAGGAAAACATCACAGAATCCTGGCCTAGCAACATTGCTGTGTTTCTCAGAGCTGAATATCTTTTGACTGTATTCCAGTGCTTTATTTGTAATAAAGTGGTGCCAGGGCTTACGCAATTTCTTTAGGTTCATAACTGATGTGACAAGCCCAGAGGTGCCGGGGCTATAAACTGCCAAACTTAGAGGTGCCGGGGCTCAGCCCTGGCACAAATTAAGCACTGCTGTATTCAGATATTATTTAAGGGTGGGATTTTCAAGAGCACTTAATTGACTAATGAGCACAAGTTTCACTGACTTTCAGTAAGACTTATGCCCTAAGTCACTTGGTGCTTTTGAAAATTCCACTCAAAAAACCAGAAAGGTGATATTAAACATTTATAAACTGATATAAACTATTTACACCTTGTAATCTTTAAGGAAATAAGAGATTCCTTCTTACAAAAGGTGGTATAGAAAGACACTGTAAGCCATGACTATTAAAGCTCAGTAATACTAGTCTTCATACATATATGTATCATAAGTAACCAGGAGCAGTACAAGTGTGACCATTTCAGTAAGGTATTTAAGCACATGCCTAACTTTAAACATGTAAGGAGCCCCACTGATTCCCAGAGGAACTATTCATGTGCTTAAAAAGTTTGGCACATGCTTAAGTACTTTGCTAACTCAGAGCCCAAATGAGCCCTGCCATGTGTCTTTCAATGGCCTAAACCCAGTAAAGTAGTATTTTTGGAAGTGTTAGCAACTAATAATGAAGAAACAGAATTTGAAGACATTTGTAATACAAACTTAACTTATTTTCCAGTACTGTTTGGAGATTTGTGACAGACCAAAGATTAAAGTCTAACAAAAATGAACAAGCTTTGCACATTCAAAATATATTAATTGCATACGTGGGGCAAAACAAAGATCGAAACAACTTAGTTTTCATGATAGGGTCAAAACAATAGCTGGTGGCACTCAGACTTCCTGGGCTTATTCCTAAGCCCTGCTACAGCCCCTTTGTGCTCCAGATAAACAGCCATATGGGATTCCCAGTTTAGAGGGAATTTCTGAGTGGCTTAAAGCTGGCACACCCACCCCTTTCCCAGTCTCCATCATTGTGGGTGAGATAGGAGAAAGAAGGGGCATGAACACAATACTGCACTCTGGCATGCCCTAGTTATCCATTTGTCCCTTTTGAGCTGGGGCATTGTTTAGAGCAGTCCTGAAGCTGCTTTAAATTACACTATGGGGCACATTGGCTGTTTGTGGTTCTTCCACCTGTGTTGCACTCATATTGGACTCATTGAATGGTGAATCCAAATGCATACTTGGATTTTTGTTGAAGCAAAGCTATCTACCTCTTCCACAGACTTACAGCTGTAGGAATGGTCATCTACCTCCACATAAATCCAGATGGATACAACTATGGCTTTGAGTCTTATTTTTCAAAATAACCTATTGATCAAAGCAAAATATTTTTCCTTTCAATGAGACAAGTATACGTGTCTGTTTTAGAGCTCTGAAAGAGTAATACACAAGTTATTATAGCAGCTTTAAGAACTTTATTACAAAATGACAGGGATCCGCATATAATCAAAACATTAAATAGCATGGATGCAGCTGAGGGTTTTCCCTCCCCTTGGGAACCTTCTAACTGAAAATACTTGATCAGAACCAACTCAGTCAGACAATCATACAGCTCCATTACCCATTTCCTTAAACTGAAAGAGATGGGAGCGCTCTGTCCACTCCTGAACAACAGTAATTCTTAGATGAGTAATCTTGGATTTATTTTCAGTGTCATCCATTTTAGAAAGCAATCTCTTGTTATTTCCTATCAGGCCTGTTACAACAGCTCTATGATGTGGAACTGTAGATTCCAGAATTTCAGTTATTTGTTCCACTCAGTGAAAAGGAAGTCCTGAGAATCCTTGCACTATAGTTTTGATAGATTGTATGGATCTTTTCTAATTGTCCAACCAGGGGTTTTAGAGAGAATGGAGACACAGACAGTACTTGTGGAAAAGAATAAGCCATCATCTTTGCTGACCCTACATCACAATTGGAAAAAAATCCACCTTTTCTCTCCAGAGGATTTTGTTCTTACAGGAATGGGACATAATGGGCCAAATTTACCCACATGGATGCCAGAGAGTGCAATTTGCCCCAGTGCCACCACCATCCTTGGACCAGGGGAGAAAGGATAACTTTGAAAAGTAGCTGGGGCTCTACAGGAGCTCCCCTGGCTAGGTGCACCTGACTGGTTTTGGAGCTGTGCTGGCTGGCTCCAGTCCTCTCCTCTCTGTAATGTTGCCTCCCTTCTTCTGTCTAACTTGCTGCCAAAAGTTTGCCTGAAGCCTGGTCAATGCCAGTGTGACTAGGGAGTGAATAGGAATCAGTGACATCAAAAGTTGTGAGTTAGGGAATAATCTAAAAACCAATTGCCGGCGATCAGTGGAGCATCAATAGAACAGCAATAAAACAAACAATAAAAACAGCCTACTCTGCTAGGGTGACCAGATGTCCCGATTTTATAGGAACAGTCCCGATTTTTGGGTCTTTTTCTTATATAGGCTCCTATTACCCCCCACCCCGTCCCAATTTTTCACACTTGCTGTCTGGTCACCCTATACTCTGCAGCCCACACTTTCACGTACCCTGGCAATGTTCTTAAATTGGTAAATAAAACAGCTTCAACTCAATGGAGTGTCCAGCAGGAATCTCTAAGACAGGTGCTATCAGTTTTCGCATGCCACTCTCATCTAATTAGTATTCATTTTCCCAGATTTGTTTCTAATGCAGTGTAATTAGTCAGGACATTGTTTCATATTTGCACCGGAGACCGCCTTCTACAGTTTGTCATCTTATGGCCATTATCTTGATGATGTAAGATTGTCTCCATAGGGTTCCACTTATGAACACTGATTATTTCTGACTTGACTTTGGAATGTTGCCTTGATAGATTTGCACAGAAATGGTTTTGTTTTCATGTTATCAAATCACCTACCTTGACTTGATTTGACATTGTCATAAGGGAGTTTTAATGATATGCCCACTGCAGCAAACGGTAAATTAGTGTCACTACAAATATACATAATTATGAATAGTTACTGTTGTGCAAGAGCAGTAGCTATTCTTCATATTTTATCTCCGCTTAAACCCCCTAAGAAAGCCTAATCAACATTTAGAATTACTAAATAATTCTATATATGGCATCAGAAAAATTAAAACATAAAAAACCACTTAATCCAAAACTAGACCCAAGTTATATTTTTGGTTTTTTCCTATTTTGTAAAAATCCTTAAAATCAAGAACCCTAAATCAGTTTTCTGCCCTGTATAATTTCGGATAGGTCAGATATTAAACCCTCAAAATTCCGAGTTTATCAAATTAGCTGTAGCTAAAGCAACATTAATTGCAGAGTCCTGACTAAGGACTATCATTGTAACTTCTGAAGTGATAAACACAACAATGGTCACTCTCAAAAACTAGGCAAGTTTATCTTAGTTATGATGGCCCAGGTTTTCAAAGTATTCCCTGTACTTTCCTATGGCCTGAATCCTGCAATTGACGCCATTCAGGCAGAGTCTTATTTAAATCAATGGCACTCTGCATAGGCAGAGGGGTCAAACCACGTACAACAGGTTGTAGGACTGGGCCTATAATTGCTATACAGAACACCTAGGAAATATTACAGAAACCAAGGTAATCTTACTAAGGTATCTACAATCATTTGGTACGTTTTTTAATTTATGTCTTAATATGTGATTTGCTGGGGAAAAATTAAAACCTATTAGCTAAATCAGTGTAGGTATTTCTCGTGGCCCTATTAAACTAGTATCAATTTGATCATTTATGGATAAATTCTGCTTCTGCCCCATGCCTGCAGAGGCTCACCTGAATATATGAGAGAGAGAAAGACAGACAGACAGTTTCTTTTTGGTTGATTTCTCCTTTCTCCATATTCCCACCAGGGGCGGCTCTATGTTTTTTGCCGCCCCAAGCACGGCAGGCAGGCGGCTTTCGGTGGCGCACCTGCGGGTGGTCCATTGGTAACACAGATTCGGCGGCATGCCTGCGGGAGGTCCGCCAGTCCCGTGCCTTCAACGTACCTGCCGCCGAATTGCCGCCGAAACCATGGGACCGGCGGACCTCCCGCAGGCATGCTGCTGAAGGCTGCCTGACTGCCGCCCTCACGGCTACCGGCAGGCCGCCCCCCACGGCTTGCTGCCCCAGGCACGCGATTGGTGCGCTGGTGCCTGGAGCCGCCCCTGATTCCAACACCACCAATTTATTGACTTAAGTGAACACATTTTTTATAGAAGAATGCTTGTAACAGAGCCTTTACAGTACCTCTAGTTGCTCACTGATCTGCATTTGGCAGTAAAGTTAAACCTCTTATGTTGCTCTTTGATACAGTGACATTGTTATGCCAAAGTGAAATGAATGTCCCTAATTTTTTCACTGCATGTAAATGTGCTATTTGCAGTTCCACACAAGAGCCAACTGCTCTTTCTATATGTGGACAAACACACACACACACACACATTCTGAAGCTGTCTGTGAACACCTTTACTTAAATATGGGTTCCACTGTAACTGCTCCTCTTCCACGTGATATGGTTTAACAGAACAATCAGTCTGGACACGTGCACACAGGTAAGTATATCAGCATACTGAAAACCTATCGTAAATTAAACTATTTAGATTTCTGCAAAGATAATGTTAAATATCATTCTCAACCAGTGAACATGGGACAGATGTGCACAACCTCGCAGGTGGAACTCATATTTCCCAGCCCAGTGGATATGCATGCTGTCAAAATATGCACCAGGCATGAAATCCTAGGCCAGGTGAAGTCAGTTGCAAACTTCCAGTGGATCCAGGATTTCACACTTGGACTGTTGAGGAATGGTGTAGCTAACTCACCATTCACAGGGCCTGATCCATAGCCTATTGAAGTCAAAACCATTAAAGCTGACCAAGATAGGTCCTACAGTGTAGTCAGGGCTGTCAATCCATCCACTCTTGAAAGGTGATATTCATATATTTACTCTGTCATGCTTTTACCCTCTACAACTCACTCATCACATACATTTAGAGGATTAACAATACCTGCAGTCCAGCTCCCAAGAAAACTAAGGGGAGCATGAAGAAGAGAGGACTAACCTCAGGGTGGAGAAATAATTTAGGGAGGTAGAAATGGGAAGGGATTGTGGAAGGAATTCTGTAATAGACAGGACAGAGAGTGAGAGAAGATACTGAAAAAAATACAAACAGGCAAGAGACAGATCAGAAAAGAAAAGTATCTTGTAGGAAAGAGAGAGGGAGGCTGTAGAGAAAATGTGAACTGAAAAATTTCAAAAGGATGAAAAATTCTAAAAAAAAATATAAGGAAAAACTGCAGAGGCCTAAAGATGAATCAGGATATAGAAAGAACAAAGGGAAGAGAAAGAAAAAAAATGAGACACTAGCTCTATTTTATCAAAAGTTTGCTTTCCATAACCTTTTTACTCTGTCATTTAATGGTCCTTTTAATGTTTCTAGCACACACACACAAAATGTGAAGATTGTCCTAGTTTCGGATGAGGAGAGGCAACTCCCCTTTTTCCTGACTCAAACCTTGTTATCACCTTCATTTTCCTTTTGAAAAACTGACTGTTCTCTCTCATATCTACGTTTCTGACCCACCTGCCTATCCTTTTTGGCATTATGATGCTATTTTAAGTAAGCTGTATATAGCAAAAGTAGAAGAAAGTGTCCCAGAAAAAGGAGGGGAACACATTTTCTTCCCTGAACTGACCTTCAGACAGGATATAAGGGTACAAAGAGCTCATAATTGGATCCTGCGGTCCCCACTTGAAAGAAACACAGTAATTTTGTATATAATTTTCCTCTGAGTTGTAGTAACATCATCTATATAGTTGCTTCGTAACTAACAGCAGTCCTGATAAAATCTTTGGTGTTTTTTTTTTTTTTAACTTGCAAATGCCTGAAAATTAAGCTTTAAACAAACGGAGACATTCCTCCATGCATTATTCATATGTGAATATTTAAGAATACAGTATGAATTCATTAAAACTTATCAATTATTCTCTCCTGATAATTAACAATAATGCAAAATCAATATGTTTGATTAAGTGTCCAACTAAATTGTATGAAACATTATTGTACCATCTGCCATTTGAACTGCCTGACCTGGTTGGAAGAACAGGGCTGGCTTTAAAATTGCCCCTTTTTTTTTTTTTTTTTAAATGACATCGGAATTACAAAACAAATGCTTTGCTGGAAGTCACAAAATAGTCACAAGAAATCATCTTTTCAGTATTTATGGAGGTCTTAACCTACAAACGTTTTCAATATTTTATTAATGATCACTTTGGGAAAGATGCCTAGTTTTAACTTAGAGAATTAATTTTCTAAGTTAACTGCAGTGTCTTTTCCCTAGGTTGGCAAAGCTTGCAAACTTTGTTCAATTTTGCAGGTGGCTTTCATCCATCTAGTGCAGTGATCTGAGAATAGCATAATCAGAAGACTGTAGTCTACATACTAATTGCTGACACAAGGTGGGTGAGGTATTATCTTTTATTGGGCCAATTTCTGTTGGTGAAAGAGACAAGCTTTTTGAGCTCCACAGAGCTTTTCTTCAGATCTCACCCACTTTGTGTCTCTAATCTCTTGGGACCAACACAGCTATAACACCACAGCAAAATACTAATTTCTGAGTCACCAAAAGCAGCTTTAAATATGCAGGTCATTTCCTCAGAAACCATGGAGACCCTGCTGAGAGAGAGTAATCAATACCCCTGAATTCTGCAGAGATCTCCAGCATAGATCTTCGCAGCTCCGATGTGAAGGGTTATTATTTATTTGTATTACAGTAGTGATTAGAGGCACCAATTGAGATTGGTGCTCCATTTTGCTAGGCACTATATATACACATAAGGTAAGAATCCCTCACCTGAAGAATGTACCATGTAAATAGACAAAGCAGACAACAACAACAAAAGAGTATCCCCATTGTATAGATGAGTAACTGAGATGCATAAATGTTGAGTGACTTGTCCAAGATCTTACAGGGCATCTGTAGTAGAGCCAGAAATTGTACCCATATCTCCGAAGGGTCAGTCCAGGGCTTCAACCACAAAACTTCCCTTCTCCAATTCAGGATGGGATAGGGATTTGACAAGTGGACTTCTGTATTGTGTGGATTCACTGGGCACAAAATCCCATGTAGGATGATCAAAAGCACACCATACATCCAATACTCCTCCCCCTAGACTCCATCCTGCTCTGCCCATCTCATTCCTTGTTACATATTAGGCTAGACACTTGTGCCTCAGGATGGATATACTAGCAGTATATGATCCCATAAATGGTCCTGCAGAGAAAAAAGGCCCTTTTCTTCTCTTACATCTTGAGAGCATTTGCTCTGTGGTGGAAAACAAGCTTGCTTTTGGGGATGGGGGGGGAAGGAGGAGGGAGATGTGGGGAAACAGAAAAACAAACCTATTTGCCTTTTGGAGGTTGTTTTCTGAACGTGATTTTTTTTTAAAGTAATCGTAGTGAGACCAAAAAAAAAACCACTATACTGTATTGTGCCTGCATTGCATCTTAAAGATAGGTACATCTGGACTGCCTGTCCCCACAAACACCCCCTACTCGCCAGGTTCACTGCTGTTTTCCCCTCTCCCTTCCCCCTGGCTGGGAGGGGGACAAGCTTGCAAGTTCAGAGCCTGGGAAAGAAATTTCCCGAGCTGCTACTGAAACCCGGCCTGGAGTATAAACTGCTGGAGCCGAAGCCCGAGCTCCTGCCTGGCAGTGCTTGCATGCTGTGCTCGGAAGGAGCAGCTCAGTTTTAAAGGACCACAGCCTGCACCCCGCACCCACTGACACTACCTGTCCCCCCCACCCCAACTCACCACTGCAGAGCTGTGAGCCCCCGCTCCAAGCAGTCCGCTCTGAGGAGCATCCCCTAATGGCTTGCTCAGAGTTACAAACAACCTCCACTCCCCAGGTGTCAGTAACTCTGAGCTTCTACTGTATTGAAGCTGCCTAAAATGACTCATTTTAATATTATATATTTTTTTAACCACACACACTGCACCATGCCTCCAACACTAAAAGCAAATCGCTAATCTTTTAAGGTCAATGGAGTTGTGTCTGATTACTCCAGCAGTGAATTTGTTCCCTGGTTTACAGTTCTGGGTAAGGATATAAGTTTGGTGGGATCATCTTTGTCCTGTGTATGTGCATTAGCAAAAAATCCACCACATACTTTGACAGAATTGGCAGCCCAGCAGATATCTGCCAGGTTATTAATGAGGTACATTTGTGTTGACAATTAGAAGAAAAAATAAAATTTAAAATGCATTGCTCAGGCACAGCTGACTCTGGACTCTGAAAGCCCTACATAGTTATATTCAAGACATTACATATAGTCCTTTTTTCACTACAGGAGTGACTGCAGACCTCTTACTAAGGCCTGGCTTATCTGAATGGTGTAAATAAATGGAAGCAAAAGTTGGTACCACAAACTCTGAAAATAACCACCACTAATTTAAGTAGCTGGATGGGTACTTTGTGGATCTTATTCCTAGCCTAATACATACAGTTGTTTCCACCTTGACATTTCTTTAATAGAAACAAGAACAAATAGAGCCTTGTTCATTTCACAATGTTGGAAGGGAGATGTTAAATTTTTATTATTGTTTATCATTGGGTTTGTTTGATAGGGAGCAAGTACATAATAATACAAGTATCAGGGTAAACTCTCCTGACAAAATATTACATTTAACTTTTAAAACGTAGTAGATAGGGAAAAAATTAAGAGATTTTCCAAACTATAACTAACGTATCGGCCCTTCTCTTTGTCTTTGCAGCAAGCTGAGTAGGCTTAGTTAAGTGAGCAACTTTGGTCACAATTCAAGTACAGATACATAGCTTTGTGCTACTTATGTGCTGGAAACATTATCTGAAGTTAATGCAGTTTGTAAGTCAATAAAATAGTAGCAACATAAATAATGGTAATTTGAATGTAGATAGGGCTTGTCATTTTCATAGCCATTTGCAAGCAATGCATCTTTCCTTCCAACACCGCTGTGATGTAGGTTAGGGTATTAGAACTGATTGGAAAATTAAAACAAATATAAAATTATTAGAAACCAGCAATGAAATTTCATGAAAACTTTCACAACTGTTTGCCCCCATCTTCCAAAACAATCCTAATTATTATCTATGTATTACAGATGAGAAAATTAAGAAAGAAATTAAATGACTTGCCAAGTTCATAAGAGAAGTCACTGACATTACAAGGATTAGAAACTCAGAATTACTAACTCCTAGTACTTTGCTCAGGCATTAAACTATGCCTTTGTCTACTTTCATTAGCCTTTGTATGTGGTTTTTGTGAGTACACAAAAAAGCATTGATGATGAAACTTTTTATGCAGCAGTTCTTTTTATGACTTAAGAAAACATCAGATATAATGAAAGATATTGGGCCTAATTTTAAAAAGCATCCTATGTGATGTTGCATCTGCAATTTTGTAGGTGCAAATTATTGTGGGGATATTTTATAGCAGTTAGATTTCTAAGTGCTTTATTGTGTCTGTAGATCAGGTAGAGTTAGCAGTGAATGTACTGTGGAATGCTACCACAATATTCACACACAGAAAACTAGGGATAAAAGATCAGAGACTATCTTAAAAATCAGTGCGTCTGTCAAAAACAAAAATTTTAAATAGAAAATGTACTAGCAAATAAACTTGTTTAATTGGCTACTTGGAAAAGGCAAACTTTGGTATATATCTAATTTGGATTCAAAACCAAACATTAAGAAAAAAGATCTCATCTTCTATTTAAAAAGAGTATTTAATTAACTATTGATTTCTACTCAATTATTCAAGGCCGGGGGAGGGGGATAGCTCAGTGGTTTGAGCATTGGCCTGCTAAACCCAGGGTTGAGAGTTCAATTGGGGGGGCATTTAGGGATCTGGGGCAAAAAAAAAAAAACAAAAAAAAAAACCAAAACTGTCAGGGACAGTACTTGGTCCTGCTAGTGAAGGCAGGGGACTGGACTCAATGACCTTCCAAGGTCCCTTCCAGCTCTATGAGATAGGTATATCTCCATATATGTATTTATTGATATTTCACCACCACTATTGCCCAAATCAAAGAAAATGTTACAGGCTTGTTACATTAGAATAAGCCAAGTCCACCAGCTTTATCTTTAAATAAGACAGTATTTTGTATTTGATCTTTGCTATTGCTATGATTAAGTTAATACTACATAAATTGTATGGTTATATATAAATATTTTTGGTCTTCATTATAACAGACAACCAAATATTCAATTTTACTTTGAATATGTAAAAATTTAGTTTACCATTCTGGATTTGGTACCATTGTATTCAGTATTATCCCAAACTGTAAATCTCATCAAATTTACTTTATTATTATTCCAGTTAGTTTATATTCATCATGTAAAAATAGCCAAATGTACTATACTAAAGAACACTGAAATGCAGACATACGGTCTACGTGTCATAATATCCTGAATATACTGCATTAGTTGAACTTTGATAATCAGTTGAGACACTTATTGAACAAAAACTGTGGATGCTTGTCAATGTTATATTAATTGGTCAAAAAGAAAGAATAATTGAGAAAGGTGTCAAGTGAGAAACTTGGGTAGATGTTGCCTTTTGGTTATTTTCATATTATTACATGCTAGGGAGGAAGCGCATCAACATTTGACTCATTTGTATGAACTGAATTAGAAAGTGGTTATATGTGAGAAAGGATATTTAAGGGTGAAAACAACTCATGGTGTTTGGGATGGTTGGACTTATTTGTTGTTGTTTTGGTTCAAGAGGATGGTGTTAAGAGGGGGTAGATAAAACATAACTTGGTTTTTGATAAATCAAAGGCATTTTTAGAAACGCTTTGGGCCATTCGTAAAGCTGATATAAATCACCATACAGCCTTGGTAAAGCTATGTAGAGCTTTACCAAACAACAACATTTGAGAATCTGGGCCACCTGTTTGGATTTTAGCTTTCATGGTATTTATACATTAAAAAAAGTGAAGCATTTATAAATCTATGAATGTAAAGAACAATTAGCACATCTCACAGTGGAAAGACTGGCAATAATTTCTTTTTCTACTTTGCCTCCTTTAGGGTGTTCTCTGGATGTTCCATGCTTAAGCAATATATAATATTGTTCCAAATCCCGGAGGCCTTACACTAGATCCAATCATGTTTTCCTTTATTCAGGGCAAATTCCTAATGATTGCATGGGAATTCTGCCCAAATTAGGAGTGCAGGGTCAGTCCCTTTGTCCTCCTTAAAGTAAAACTAAAATAAACAAAGATCTGCCCTAGGAATTATTTGGAGGAAGCTCTATGGTCTGTATTATACAGGAGGTCAGACTTGGTGATCACAATGGTCCCTTCTGGCTTTTGAAGCTATGAAAATATTCCATTAAAATGAGAATATAATTTATAGCATATTCTATTCTATAATATAATCTAGAACGTACAGTGAGACAATAGCATGGTATGCCTGTACACGCCCTTATAGGGGAATGTTTCAATCCAGTTTTGTTTAATTAATGGAAAGCAAAAGTGTAGTGACCCTTTCTCCAGTAGCTATCTTAGGTATTTCTAAATTGTGTCTCGCCCTGGTACCTAAGCACCAGACACAATTAAGAAGAAATACGTAGGTCTGTAATGAAAATGGTGCCCATTCTCTCTGTTCTCACATTGACATGGTGTGTGAATTTAAACTAACATCGTTTAACACCCATAGAGCATGCTGACTTTCCCATGCCATATCCCCTACTGCTTTTTGTTGATCTTCCAGAACATTAATACATAAAAGTCACTCCGTATCAGGGTCAGATTTCTCATACAGTTCTATTCATTTCACCTCATTGTGTTGCATTTTTAATTGCCATTAATGTTTTTCAAGAGCTCTGTGATGCTAGCACAGACAATGTCCTTTCAAATAAGGCACTCACCAAACATTCCAGTTCAATAATAGTAAAGACACTGACAAACAGTAGATATTAAGTAACTTAGTATTCAGTTGTCTGAAATGGAAGATCATATTCTCTAAGATTAAAGCAAGAAAAATGTATGGGAAAATAGCTAAATGATAAAAAATTGTAAACTGCAATTGTTGGGAAACTGGAATCACATATCTATTTACATCTCTAAGGAGAAAAAAATGTAAGTTTAAAGCTTTCTGTAACAAATGAATTTAAGCTTATTCTGCTCTTCTTCTATTTTCCCCTTGTCCTGTAGCAAATGTATGTGACAAAGAACTACTGCAATGCCAGAATGGAGGAACATGCCTCAAAAACATGCGATGCCAGTGCCCTCCAGCCTACACTGGCATTTTGTGTGAGAAGCTGAAGTGTGAAAGGGATCCAGGAGGTTGCAGCCAAAACTCCGGCAACATGGCAGTATCACATGGCCCTCTATTACCGCTGACTGCTCTACTAGGAGTAACTGGGCTTTTCATATTCTAGGCTCCGTCTGGTTGATGGCATCGCGTTCAGACTGCTTCAGAAGGAATGTGCCACAAAAGAAACAAAACAAAACCCAAGCATTTGCTACTAAAATTTTAAAAAAGAAAAAGAATAAAACCACGTATAAACTAAGAAGGCCCAACTGAACTAAGCCATATTAATCAATTGTGGACAGCACTCTGAGTCAAACGACTGTTAATTTCTGACTCAAGACAAGTTGGCAGCTGCCAAGTCTATTACTACAAACAACAATGCCAGCTGCAAAGAGTACACAGGATTGAAAAGGCTTTGACGAGCCCCCAAAATGGAAAATAAAAAACATTTGCCACTTTGATATGGTGCGCTACTGTACCTCTGCCCAGTGTGTGGACCAACCAAATAGAGGCATTCTTTGCTGTCAGTGCATTGTGGGTATAAGGAAATCTGTTAAAGCTGCCATATTGGCCTGCTTCAGTCCCTAAATCCCTTCCAACCTGTGCTTTAGTGAACGTTGCTCTGTAACCCTTGTTGGTTGAAAGGTTTCTTTGTCTGATGTTAGTGATGCACATGTGTAACAGCCCCCCCTCAATAAAACTCAAGACAGTCATATCCTTGTATATTTTAGCAGCACCGCATCAGTAAGATGCTGTGTTCATCTACTGTACAAGAGTGGCTATAGGACAAAAAGTGTATTTATCCTTTTGTATTCAAATGAAGTTATTTTTCTTGAAATAATGTACAATGTAGATTTTTTGTATTATTGACAATTTGTGTTACCAGACAATTTATTAATGTATTTAATTCTAATCAGATAAGAAAAATATTACTTTTTATTTAATCTTTTTTTTTTCTTTTCTCCTTTCATTTAATTGTGCAGAGATTTCTCTGTATGGGCAACGTGCTGGCATCAAAGAATATCAGTTTACATATATAACAAGTGTAATAAGATTCCACCAAAGGACGTTCTAAATGTTTTCTTGTTGCTTTAACACTGGAAGATAAAAAAAATAAAAATTCCTGCATAAAACAAATTCAGGAATTTGTATTGCAATTTCTTAAGACAATTTTTAAAAATTATTTTCCTTGATCATTTTACTGTCTGCTATATGGATGAAATACAAATTCAACGTCAGAATTTAGTTCACAATGAAGTCTGACTAACATGTTTTCTTCTCTATCAAACCACTCTGAATAAAAAGATACCTTTTGTTTGAGGAAAATGTTATAAAAACACTAAATCTGTATTCACCTTAGTCATCGCCAGAATTATTCCAAGGGTAATTTACAAAAGTATTAAAGAATATTTTCTTTAAATCATGCAACTTTTGTGGATTGACAGTAATGAAGTCGATATAGCCCCTGCTTAAATGTGTCTCCTAAAGCTTCATTAAAATGAAATGTTTATTTATATAGAAATATTAGTCTGCCTCAGAAACCGCAAAAGCAATGACAACCCCCTACACACAGAAAAAAAAAGTGCAGTGATTCAACTTTTAATAAAGTCAGATTTAGTATTTAGAGGGAGTGTCAAAATATACAGCAGCAAGTAGATAAAAAGTGCTGTTCCAGCAAATAAAAGTTTGTTTTAAGTATTGCTCGAGGTGTAATAAATTCTTGATGCTACCTTTTATTAGGCCAATTACTGAGTGTGACAGCAAGGGATAGAGAGAAAAGTACAAATAAACCAAAACCATGGCAATGTTTCAGAGACAAGGAAAATCAAAAGGCAGCAACACTGTGTGGATTCATTTCCTAGCAGATTTTCATCATACATAATGTAAATATTTTACCAATATGATAGCCTAGAATGGAAAACAATTAATCAGCACAGGCAAAAATCCTAACGGCAATAGATTCTACTTGGCTACTTACTCCCCTGTGGTGAACAGACTGTTAATTTGAAAATTACCTTCTTTGATAGCCTCTCCAACTCCAGTGGGGAAAAAGCCCATTGCTGGCAGATACCTTGTAGGAATATTACATGAGGAAACAGCATATCTTAACAGTTTTTGTTTCTAGAAAAACTCATCTGGAGATTGACAATACAGGTAAACAGGTAGTATTTGTTCAAGCTACCACCTCAGCCCTGCCTATGGAACGTTTGCTAATCACACCAGCAGTTTCTTTTAGTTTACAAAACAAGGGTGAGATAAATTAAAGGTCTGGCTGTGTGCCAGCATGGCCTACGTGAAATTGTAGATTTATATTAGATGCATACTCAAGACAATAAACAGAAAATTATATTGCAGAGTCACTGCGGAATATAAATGCAAATATAGGTGACATACAGATCTGAAGATTACTTATAATTAAATGGATTTCTAATATTAAAATGTGGAATTTAAGTTGTCTTGAAGTTTATTAGCCCAGACCGAATGCAGACCATGTAATTATTGGAAAAGATGCACTTTAACTGTCATTATACAGTCAAGGCTTTGTGAAAGTGCTCAGGAAGCATGTTGTGCATGTCTGATTATACAGAACTCTGCTAGACAATACTAAAGTATAATGAATATCAGATCTTAATCAGCTCATCTGCATTTCAATTTCATGAAGGTACAATCATCTAAAACTATGTGGAATACACAGCTTTCCATATATTTATATAGCATTTTCTGCATTTCACCACATAGGTCAGCCTGCTTTTAATAAAATGCCAATTTTAGGTACATATCCAATGGAAAGTGAATTTTCTTTTCAATCATCATTTTCATCAAACCTCATTATTTTTGCCATTGTACTGCAGTTTCTTTAGTGTGTATCTGAAGATTTTTGAGCGTGAGTTCTGCTATAATATTCAGAGTATATGAATAATTATATAATGCACATACACACAATGAGATTTCCACACTGCTCTATATTGGTTTAACTCAGTTTCCATTGAAGTCAATGAGGAATTTAGGGAGGCAGAGTGTATTTCCCATATTGAAAATTGGTCAGAACAACAGACATCTTGCTGAAATTGCCATGGGATCTTTTAGTGACCACAAGTAGTCATTGTGACAGAGATGGCAACTTCCTGCAATATCTGTGGGAGATCTTCCTCTATTAAGAAGTAGCATTGTGGGCCAGGGATTCTGTGTAATTCCATGGGGGAGGGGGAACCACAGCTCCTCCAGAAACTAACAACAGTGTGGTGGGGACTTTTGGGTAAAGAATCTGAGTTTACACTGACTCAGGGCCTTCTTTCTGATCCAGCAACTGGACAATACCTTCTGTCCAAAGGATACCCCAATCCTTCCTGGGAAGGATGGGAAGGACTTTGGCCTACTAAGGCCGCATAAGACTGATGGGTGACATCAGATAAGCTTTTAGCATGCGTATAGGAACTTTTATTATTTTATATGTTTTCTCTGTAATGCTTTCACCATCAGAATAAATGTGCTTGCTTATAAAGGGCTGTGTGGTAACTCATAACTGTCAGCAATTACATTGTTGTAAGACTTTGCAGACAAAGCAAAGCACAAATGTTGGACTGTTTAGCCAGTCTGGGTTGGTGGGAATACCACAGTGCAGACAGGGAACTATTCAGCCTGGAAAATCCCTGGATGCAGGTCTGTACCCAAAAGAGGTGATGGCTAAGGAGCCTAGAGTTGGCGCCCTCAAGGAACCATAAAGGGGAGAATATAGGTGCCACTGCCCTGAACTGTGACATATAGGGTGTCAGCATGTGTGGGATCTAGGACTGGGTGAATTACCATAAGTCCCAACAGCAGTGAAAGCAAGTACCATGGAAGGGAAAAGCAAAAAGAAAAGTCTCAGTCTTTTAGGGAAAGGAAGAGAGAAAAGAAAGACAAAGAGAATGAATTATGAACAGTTGAAGACATGTCAGATGCTTGATCTATGCAAAGAAAGGCAGCTCAGCAGTAAGGATCAGACAACAGTACAGCTCGTGAACTTGCAAGTATGCTGATGACCGGGGTGGGGAGGGGGAGAATGATGGTTTGCAGGACACATCCAGCCCACCAGGGGAAATCTTGGAGCCGACTCCCGGGAAGAAGGCCAGAGAGAAGCTGACAGAGGCAGCAACCACATTCTGTCCAGCCCTAATGCATCACTGCCAGAGGTGGTCCAGGTGCCTGCAGACCAGGATGAAATGTGAAATTATGAAAAGTAATGACAGAAACACCATCCACACAAATAAACCTGTCCAGGAAATAAGTCAATGGGTTTCCCTAGGATGTAGGTCAAACACAGTAGTTACATCCAGTTCATTAAGGGCAAGATGTGGCAATCTCCTGCAATATCTCGGGGAGAACTTACTGTATGAAGTTTATGTATCATTGTGGGTCAGGGATTCAACATAATTCCATGGGAGAGGGTGACCACAGCTCCTCCAGGAACTAAGAACAGTAGGGGGTGATTAGGCAAATGTATTTAGGTACACCTCCAGAGAAGCACCACCACCTGGACAGGCTCACATATACTAGTGCAAACTGGATTCTCCAGAGACCAACAGACAAAAAGAACTTTTGAATAAAGAGCCCGAGTCTAAACTGACTCAGGGCCTTCTTTCTCGTGCAGCAAACAGACAGGACCTTCTGTCGAAAGGGGGCCCCAATCCTTCCTTAATTTCTTGTTCTGTACCTTTCTTATCTTTATTTTGGAAACAAGCATTCCAGGTACCGGTCTGTGAAGGTACCTCCCTAAAATTTCCAGCTCTTATTTTGAATACTACAGTCTAAGTGTTGATGAGCCATAAAAGTACTCCTTAACTGTACGTGGTACAAAGTATTCATGCATCTTTGCTTTTACGAGTTTCTTATTTTCTAATTCCAAAGCTGACTTCAGTTTTGCAGAGTGTTGAGAGATACTTGACATGAGTGAACAGAACTGTGAGAAGAGACTACTACATTCAGTTAGATTAACTTCACAACGCTTATGAATATTAAATTAATATCATGCATATAACACCTATTAACGTGGTGTATACTACACCTAACATATACGCTGGCTAACTTCTGTAATGCTTTCACCTTAAAAATAAATGTGCTTGCTTATAAAGGGCTATATGGTAACTCATAATTGCTGGCAGTTATATTGTTCATAAGCCTGGGAAGAGAAAGCAAAGCACGGATGCAGCCCTGTTTAGGCAGTTTGGCTTGCTGGGAACATCACAGTATAAGCAGGGAACTGAGCAGCCTGGAAAAACGCTGGTCAGGAGGGAGAGACACTGATCTCAGTCCAAGACAGGTCATGGCTGAGGAGCCAAGAGCCTAGAGTTGGTGCCCTTAAGGGACCACAGAGGGGAAATACAGGAGCAGTTGTCCAGAACTGTCATGACCGCTGATTTATATCTTATCTGAAAAAGCACACCTTCCAGTTTCCTGGCACAGGAACCTTGCCCTTCTTTTACTAAAAATGACACTTCTTTAGTGCTACATAAATTGTAATAATAATAATACCACCAGTGTTCCCTCTAATTTTTCCCCACACATGTGCAGAAACTTTTTTTTATGTGCACCAATATTGGTGCACATAAAATTCATGAGGGAGGGGTGGGCCTGAGGGGTTAGGAGTGTGGGAGGAGGCTCAGAGGTGAGGTAGAGGGTTGGGGTGCAGGAGGGGGTGAGGGCTCCATCTGGGAGTGAGGGGTTTGGGGTGCAGGCTGCCCCGGGGCTATGGTGGGGAGAGAGGACTCCATCCAGCGCTCTCCACCCACAGCAGCACCTGGTCTCGGGGGGAGAGGTGCCTCTCCCTGCCGCAGCAGCCCCAGGGCTGGGGCCACGGGATAGGCACCTCTCCTCAGGCTGCATCTGGTCCAGGGGGGCTGGGCTAGGGTGCCTGTCCCCCACATCTACAGCAGGTCTGGGAGGCTGGGCTGGGGCCAGGGGAGGGTCGCCACTCCCCAGGCCACGGCAGATCCGTCTGCAGTCCTGGCCGACAGTGATGGTCTGCTGCTTCAGTCTCTGGACCCCAGGGGAGCCCAAAGCGGCAGATCTGTCACCGGCAGCCCGGAGGAGTGACAGCAGTTGTGGGCTCCTTTCCGCCCCCTCCTCCCTCCCTCCCTCCTTCCCTCCCCCTCCCGTGCACAGCCGGCCGGCCCGGTGATGGAGGATGGGGGTGGAGAGAGAAGCCCTCAGCCGGCTGGCTGAGAAGAGCGCGGGGGAAGGTCCAGAGAGGAGCCAGTGCTGCGGCCACTGGGCCGCAGTGCATTTGAAGTGGAGAACCAGGCCGGGCTGGGTCGGTGCCTGGGGAGGGGTGCCACAGCAGGTCCAGGGATGGGGGAGAATTCATCTCTCCCCACCGCAGCCCTGAGCACATGCACAGCGTCAGGGCCGGCTCCAGGCACCAGCCTACCAAGCATGTGCTTGGGGCGGCACCTGGAGGGGGGTGGCGCTCCAGCCGGCCGGGGAGAGCAGGGCCGCGGCTGGGCTCGCCGCCCTCCCCCCGGCGCTCCGGCCGGCCGGGGAGAGCGAGGCCCCGGCCGGGCTCGCCGTGTTATGCTCATACAAAGCACACAGGATCTTTATAGAGGAAGGTAAATACACAGCATTTATTGAGAATACCACAGTTAGCATACGCTTTTTAGACACACACACACACACACACACCCCCCTGCCAGTGATGTTCATAGTTACCAGTCTGTTGTAACTCAAGTCAATCTAATGGCCAGTTAGATTGAGCACGAGTGTGGAGCTGGGTTCTGTCGGTCGCGATCCGATGCTCCGAGGCTTTGCAGGACTGAACCCAGAGTTCCATGGCAAAATACCCCAGCTTTATACTTGTAAATTTCCATTTGAGTCCATGCATTTTGCAATGTCATCCTGTCATCATTAGTCCTTAAGTGGTGTTATCATTTGATGGTTATTGTCGGGCTTCCCATCGTTATCTCTTATTTGTTGTCTCGCCTTCGGGGGTGCCTGCCTCACCTCTGAGGTCCTCAATGCTGCTAACATGTTTAACATTGGATACAATGGATGTTTTCTGATTGTCTGCTGGTCTTTTCAAGTTTCTCACTTTTTCTTGACCATCTGGACATTTGTGATGGCTTTCACACCTTATCTTTTTCTGATGCATGCATGCCTCATTCACACAAACAATCTCTTACAGAAACCTTCAAAGGTATACAGACAGCAGTATTGTATATTCAGCAGAATACATTGTAAATCAAGCCTTGCTAAATCTTATAACTAAAACAATTCACATTGGGGCTTCAGGCCCTCAACATTCCTCTAATCTTTTTAACATAGATACAATAGAGAATCCTGTCTCTTACTTCCTAATTTGTAATACATATAGGAAACCATAGTAGCTTTATAACTTATTTTAAAACAAAAGGGTGACCATAATCACTCATAAGGATTGTTCTGGTCTGTCATTCCTTTCTGCTATTCAAAAAAGGGTGGCTGACAAGATGAAATCAAATTATACATTAATTCTTATAGTACATTATAAAATCCAGCTCCTACATATCCCCCTTTTGACACTAAGATTAATTAATCGCCAGTGTCACTTCTTATTTAGTCCGCGTAATAGAAAATACTGGGAGGTGATTTGGGCCTGTGGTTCTAGCTTTGCATACATTGGTTTTATCCCACAGCACATTCCAAACATTTTAATTAAACACATATAATTTAAAACCAAAAACAATTAGGGTTAGTAACATTAGTATGCCAGTAGTTGTGGGAGACCATTCAGAAAATATGTTATACCAATGGTAAGCTGTTATGTTTTTCTGCAGTGCCAATTCTTAACATGTCCCCATTTGCATGTATAATATGAATGGTTCGGTTTTCCACATTGCCTTTTTGTTTTTTATTGGAACTATGTTACCTTTTTACCTTTTAACAGATGATTGGTAACTTTCTGCCATTCAATGCCAAGATTGATAGAGAACTTAGCTAAATTGGTGCTTACAGTAAGCTGAGACTTTTTTGGTTGTGGCAAATAGTAAATGTGATTATTGGTAAACACAGTACTTACATTACATTTGTCTATTGGAAGGTGGCTAACACTTCCATTCTTTTAAAACACTTTTTTCCAAGAATTAACACATACACATTGCCCATTATACAGTACTTTGGTCTTATTATTCATTTTATCTTACATACAGGATTCTAGTGAAATGTCTTTACTACAGGGCTTTGGAGCAACAGGCATGAACAAGCATACCCACTTTTGAGGAGTCCACTTGGTATAACCTCTGGTGTCCAATAGTTTTCCTCCCTCCCCAGCCCACTGGCTCTAGCCAGAAGGATCCCATGTGCAATCTGGGGAGTGGGCTAACTTTCCATATCTTTGCTTCCAGAGCCTGTTGGTATGCAATCTTAACAACCATTTCTCCACTTAACAAATCTGGTCTCACCGTACTGGAGACATACTTATAAACATGAATGGATGCAGTATCAAACAAAGATCTTTCCTTTGCTTTAACAGATGCATCAAAACCTTAGTGTTTCTTGATATTACCCAAAACATTTTGTGTTCCAAGGTGGACAAAGCAAGTATCTGCACTTCAGTACATTCCATAGCTATAGTAGTATGGGGGGGTTGTTGTTTTTTTTTTTTTCCTTTTCACTTTCATTTGTTTCTGTATTAAGTTGTCCTGTAGCTGGTATTAGCTTTTTCTGATTTTCTGAAAGACAAAAAATAACATTTTTCTACCCCTTTTGAGGTGGTATTGGTTATTGCTTAAAATATTCCTTCCTTTTACAAATACCCTTGCTGATTGCAGGCAAAACAAGAGGAATTACCTCCATATTTTCCTGTGTTTTTGTTCTTTAGGCAGGCCAGGTTTCAATGGCTTCTATCTTTTAAGGGCTATGGGGAAATTATCCCACTGTTCAGTCTTTAAATACATGAGGTGGTGTACCTCAGTTTCTTCTCCACAGCAGACCAAGTTTACAATGTCTTTCCTGCTGTGTTAAGCTTTAAGTTTGTTTACGGGTAATAGCTGAGAAGCATCATTACCATAAAGGATTTTTCCAAAAATCATACACACTATACATTGTTACAGAGGTACTTATTACAGAGGTACTTATTAACATTAAATTTATTTCAATTAAAAGGTATCTTGTTATACCATGCCTTTTATTTAGACAGTTTGTTTGCTGACCAGGTATGTTCTTTATCTGCAACTTCTTTGTGCTGAAAGAAGAACAGGAGTACTTGTAAAAAGAACAGGAGTACTTGTGGCACCTTAGAGACTAACAAATTTATTAGAGCATAAGCTTTCGTGGGCTACAACCCACTTGTCTCTAAGGTGCCACAAGTACTCCTGTTCTTTTTGCGGATACAGACTAACACAGCTGCTACTCTGAAACCTGTTCTTTGTGCTGGTAGTTCTCACCTTCCTTTATCAGTTAGGTAATTTGCATCAACACAGGCTTGGCTTTTGGATTCAAAGCCATCAGCAGCTCAGAGACTACATAATTAACTTTTACCAGAGTTTTGATTACTTTTAACTCTTGCTTCCAAAACACAGAGAGATCTGAAAAAGAAAACACAATCTCTTGTGGCTCCTTTGGAGCCCTAATAGGATTTTAATTAAGTAGCATGTTTCGTTTGCATTTCTTTCACCCCTTCTACAATATACACTGCACATGTTTGCACATTCCTTCTATACTTAATTTTTAAAACATTAGCCATATCAATTTTTACATAAGGTGTAACTGTTTCTTTTGTTCTTACAGAGTTTTCATGTACCCTTATCAAAGTGACAGTCTGATTACACAGAGCCATTTTAAGGCTCAGTATTTCTATCATTGCTTCTTTTGTTTTGTGCACCTC
>NW_020664561.1:27657517-27741112 GCF_002925995.2 Terrapene triunguis | reverse complement strand
TTTTTTTTTTTTTTTTTTTTTTTTTTACTACAGCTCTCATCTGCTATTTTGTTACAAAAAACCACCAACCAACCAAACAAAAAGAATCCAGAATCTTTCCCTATTCTCCTGATTTTTACTGCCCTGCTGCAGTCACAACTTTGTCTTATTTAAAAACATTTTAAATTTTGTAAAGAATCAAGTTACCCCTTAAGGGTTAAACACCAAATCCCAAAGCCAACCAACACTGATTACCTGTGTCTGGCAAAAAGGTCTGTCAGTTTTGCAACTTTGATTTAAAGAGTCAAATGGATTTTTAGTGGCATTAAAAACAAAACAAAACCAATTTCTTAAACCTACAAAACAGGAGTTTTACAAACCAGGTATGTTGATTTAGGTTCTTAGAACCTCACATATTTTATAGATACATACACATTTTTTTTCCCTTAACATCCCTTCTACACTGCTCTGTTTTTACATAGCTGTACATAGATAACATTCCCTTTATACATTTGGGTCAGTTAAATTCCAATAGAACCCCCTTATGTTCTTTTAGCAAATTTGACTCAATTGTCCATAGTCAAATGATTTCAATCAGATTGTCTCTTTACCTGGATTATTTGCAGACATTCCTTTGGGAAAAGGGCCCATTTTTCCTCAGAATGGCTGTAAAAAAACCAAGAATTCTTTTTCTCTTTAACATGGTCCTTTTCAACATTTTCACAAAGTTTAACTGCATAATTCTCTCCAGCCTCTGTAGAGTTAACTTTTCACTCTCTTTCCTTAAATCACTTGTTTATCTCCCAAAATGACACCTTTATCAATTCAGATTTCACCATTCCAAGTATTGTACCAACATCTGAATTCCCCATGCCTGTACTTACTTACTCTTTTCTGCCACTATGCCCTTAGGGCTTCCAACCTGTTTTCCAGTTTCTCTATCTGTTGCTTGCCTGGGCCCGATCCTGCTTTTTTCAATAAACAGTTCCTTTCCATGGGCACAAGCCTTGTTCCACTATCAATTTAGCAAGAAGGGTGGGCTTTCCAACTAGCTCCCACCCTTCCTGGTCCCTTTCCTTAAACATTTTCTTCAAAATTGTGAAATTACCACAATATTACTTACAAAAAATACTACGCTGCCCAAACTCCTATATCCTTCAGAGTTTGGCTTAACAGAACAAGATCTGTATCTTATGTTTGCCCGTGCCAGTGCCGGGGCTTACAAATTCCTTTCTTTACCCTGTTGCCCGTGCCAGTGCCGGGACTTATGATTTTAACCCACTCTGGGCCAGAGGGAGAGACGCTAAGCTTCCCTCTGTATTGCTCGGCCTTCTACCACCGAGGGTTCATACACCAAAAATAAAAACCCCTCCCGGGGCACAGCGAGAAACCCTAAGTTCTCCCCTTATGCTCAGTCATGCTATGGCCGAGGATGTATGCACCTATAGTTATATTTTTAGTTTTCCCAGACAGACGGGTCGGAGCGAGGACTCTAATCCTCCCCCTATTGCCTGGCACCTCTACGACCGGGGGTATACCCACCTCCAATTATTTCCCCCCAGCAGTCTGGGGTGGAGAGAGGGATGCTAAACCTCTCTCCTGTCTCTTAGCCCTTCTACGACCAAGGGTGTGTATACCTTTAATCATAAATTCTTAATTCATAAAATACCAACAGTGAATACAATATTAACCACACCTGGTTCCCTTCTTACTGCCCGGTATCTCTATAACTGGGGGTGTGCACACCTGAATGATCGATCACTTAGCAGTATTGTCAATAATTACAGCGAATATACTCTTCCCCCTTTCGCAATTCTCCACCAAAAATGTTATGCTCATACAAAGCACACGGGATCTTATAGAGGAAGGTAAATACACAGCATTTATTGAGAATACCACAGTTAGCATACGCTTTTTAGACACACACACACACACACACACACACACAGTCCTGCCAGTGATGTTCATAGTTACCAGTCTGTTGTAACTCAAGTCAATCTAATGGCCAGTTAGATTGAGCACGAGTGTGGAGCTGGGTTCTGTCGGTCGCGATCCGATGCTCCGAGGCTTTGCAGGACTGAACCCAGAGTTCCATGGCAAAACACCCCAGCTTTATAGTTGTAAATTTCCATTTGAGTCCATGCATTTTGCAATGTCATCCTGTCATCATTAGTCCTTAAGTGGTGTTATCATTTGATGGTTATTGTCGGGCTTCCCATCGTTATCTCTTATTTGTTGTCTCGCCTTCGGGGGTGCCTGCCTCACCTCTGAGGTCCTCAATGCTGCTAACATGTTTAACATCGGATACAATGGATGTTTTCTGATTGTCTCCTGGTCTTTTCAAGTCTCTCACTTTTTCTTGACCATCTGGACATTTGTGATGGCTTTCACACCTTATCTTTTTCTGATGCATGCATGCCTCATTCACACAAACAATCTCTTACAGAAACCTTCAAAGGTATACAGACAGCAGTATTGTATATTCAGCAGAATACATTGTAAATCAAGCCTTGCTAAATCTTATAACTAAAACAATTCACATTGGGGCTTCAGGCCCTCAACATTCCTCTAATCTTTTTAACATAGATACAATAGAGAATCCTGTCTCTTACTTCCTAATTTGTAATACATATAGGAAACCATAGTAGCTTTATAACTTATTTTAAAACAAAAGGGTGACCATAATCACTCATAAGGATTGTTCTGGTCTGTCATTCCTTTCTGCTATTCAAAAAGGGTGGCTGACAAGATGAAATCAAATTATACATTAATTCTTATAGTACATTATAAAATCCAGCTTCTACAGCCGCCCTCCCCACGGCGCTCCGGCCGGGGTCGCTGCCCTCCCCGCGGCGCTCCGGCCGGCCGGGGAGAGCGGGGCCCCGGCCGGGCTCGCCGCCCTCCCCAGCCGCGCTCCCCGCAGGGGGGGCGGGGGCGGCGGGAGGCTTTTTTGCCTAGGGCAGCAAAAAAGCCAGAGCCAGCCCTGCACAGCGTTTAATAGGCTGCTGCGCCGTCACACAGCTTAGAGGGAACTTAGAATACCACCATACTGAGGCTATGGTTCTCCACTAGATCAGAGGGTATAGTGCCTGCTGCTGAATTATCATTATTATTTTCTGCATCCAATAGACATTCCTTGAAGTTTTCTCATCCAAGTGCTGACCAGACTTGGCCTTGCTTAGCTTCTATGATTACAGTCTGAGGTAATGCGACTCTAAATCCAAAATTTATGCACAGGTATATTAGTTGAAAAAACAATCCAAACTTAGTTATTTCTGAACAATTTCCAGGTTTCCTTTCTACTAACTATGGACTCAGTTCTGATCTCAGACTCAGAGACATGCACAAAATAATAATAAAAATAATGAACAAGTTATACATTTGAGAGTCTGACAACAGTTTCAGCTCAAAACTACCATTTTCCTAAAGGTGCATCAAGAAAGATATGTATGTCTAACATATCTCTGTGCTGTAAAAATCAAAAAAAAGGTCAGTTTGACTCACCCAAACTAATACCTTCACATACCCATTATCTCAACCTTCTTATGGGTTGAGGTAAAAACCTCATTCAGATTGATGGGGTGTGAATTCACCCTTTACTTAGCATAACTAAGGACAAATCTCAGACAAAAGGAGTACGTGAACCTACTCAGAAGTTTTGGATTGTGTGTGTGTGTGTGGGGGGGGGGGTTGCTGTTGTTTTGGTTAAGGTTCTGTGTGTCTAACACAGAACCATTGGGGAAGAGGGGGCAGAGAGACTCAAGAAATCCAAGGAGAAGCCTGGAAGCACAGCATGACCCTGGGAGAAGATAAAGAGAGAGCTTTGGGATCAGATGCTGGCTAAAGAGGCTTAGGACTGCAAGCAAAGATGCTATCCCCTGATTTTGGGTCCTCCTGCATTTGGAGAAGCAGGACTTTGTACAATCCTTGTAATTAAACAAGATTGCATAAAAGAAAATGCCAGACTCAGTCATCAATTTCTACTCCTAACTGAAACATAAGAACTACCATATTGGGTCAGACCAAAGGTCCATCTAGCCCAGTATCCTGTCTTCTGACAGTGGCCAATGCCAGGTGCCCCAGAGGGAATGAACAGAACAGGTAATCATCAAATGATCCATCCCCTGTCGCCCATTCCCAGCTTCTGGTAAACAGAGGCTAGGGACACCATCCCTGCCCATTCTGGCTAATAGCCATTGATGGATCTATCCTCCATGAATTTATCTAGCTCTTTTTGAACCCTGTTATAGTCTTGGCCTTCACAACATCCTCTGGCAAGGAGTTCCACAGGTTGACTGTGCATTGTGTGAAGAAATACTTCCTTTTTTTGTTTTAAATCTCCTATTAATTTCATTTGGTGGCCCCTAGTTCTTGTGTTACAAGGAGTAAACAACATCTTCCCTTATTTACTTTTTCCACACCAGTCATGATTTTATAGCCCTCTATCATATCCCCCTTAGTCGTCTCTTTTCCAAGCTGAAAAGTCCAAGTCCTATTAATTTCTCCTCATACGGCACCCATTTCATACCCCTACTCATTTTTGTTGCCCTTTTCTGAATCTTTTCAAAGTCCAATATATCTTTTTTGCAATGGCATGACCACATCTGCATGCAGTATCAGGGCGGCTCTAGCTTTTTTGCCGCCCCAAGCATGGCAGGCAGGCTGCCTTCAGCGGCATGCCTGCGGGAGGTCCCCGGTGCCGCGGATTCAGCGGCTTGCCTGCGGAACGTCCGCCAGTCCCACAGCTTTGGCGTACCCGCCGCCGAATTGCCGCCGAATCCGCAGGACCGGCGGATCTCCCGCAGGCATGCTGCCGAAGGCTGCCTGACTGCTGCCCTCGCTTGAAGCAGTGGTGCCTGGAGCCGCCGCTGTGCAGTATTCAAGCCTAGCAGGCTGGTAGGCTCAGCACCCACACGGTCAGCACACAGTCCCCCAAACGGACCACAGTCCAGCAGCAAGCACACCACAAGGTCCAAACTTTGAGTAGCCACTCAAGTCAAAAGGGGGTAAAGCAATATATATTAGTATGGGCAGAGCACATATGAATAGAAAATACTCCATGTAAGTGGGTAAAGCACCACACAAAATCTTCTCAAATGTGTAATCAAAAGGAGCTGTCCTGTCTGGATATAATTTTACATATCTTTCAGCTAACTTGGAGATACCATTCTAGTCCTCAGAGACCCATTACTCCTGAAGGCATTCTGCACCAAACAAAAAATTCTGTGCCAAAAAATTAAAAATCCTGCATATAATATTTAAAAATTTGGCACGTTTTGTCAATAAATGACTTCTGAGGCTCCAGCATGGCAGTGGGGAGCACAAGCCACTGGCTGTAAAAAGGTGAGAGATCACCCTGTAACTCCCCCCCCCCCCAGACACGGACTCAGTGGTGAAGCTGCACCCAACCCTGACACAGCGCAAGGCCTGGGCCTGCCCCAGAAACACCCTGGGGCCCTGCCCCTCTGCGCCAGGTGCGGGGCAGGCAGGCTCAACCAGGTAGGATCCAAATGTGGAGGGGCTCAGTGTGGGGGCATCCAGGTGAAGGGTGAGAGGATTCTGGGTGCGACAATCCGGGTGCAGGCAGCTCAGTGGGGAGTCTAGGTGAGGGGGGATCTAGATGCACAGAGGCTTGTTGGGGGGGTGGTTCCAGGTGCAGGGGCAGTGGGACACTGTGGGGGCTTCCAGGTGAAGGCGGTTGGGACTTAGTGGAGGGGTCTGGCGGTCTCAGCAGGGGGGTCTGGACGCTGGAGGAGTAGGGCTTCATGGGGTGGGGGTCTGGGTACAGCTAGTTGGGGGTCAGTGGCCTGGGGATCTGGATGCTATGTACTAGAAAGCACAAGAGAATGGAAATTACTTGTGCAAAACATGAGAGCGTACTGCAGCATTTTGTAGCAGTGGCATCTCCCTGAATGAAATGGAAGGCATACTGCTTGTGTTATGGTGTGCTAGAGACAAAAACCCAACTTGTGGTAAAGCCATCACATCACTATGTATATAGAACCAAATGTGCATTAGGCTCTTTTAAGACAAATATGACAAGGTCACAGATTCAAAAGCTTTACAATCTAAATGAACAATATAGAAGACTGATATGATGCAATAAATAGAAACAAGCACCTTGTAGACACCTCTGCATTTGTTTTCTGCTTACCAAATACATGCTTTGAAAGAACTAGGATACAGGCCCCTCAATGAAGAAGTGCATTTGAAGAAAGGACTCAAGAACATGCATTGTGCTCCAAGTCATGGAAGGCCGTATGGAAGAAGGCATAGAGTTGGACATGAAGTGAGTACTTAATTGTGTGTCTTGGACAGAACATAAGTGCTAGGTGGATTAGATTAACTAAAATATTTACTACATGTTCCAAAATGCTACATCAGCAAATGTTTGCAATATATTGATGAAGTATTATCAGCAGTGGAAACGTGCCATTTGTAATTAAAGTGAGCAGTAACTATGAAATGTTTGACAGAAAGAGCAGTTTCCACAAAAATCAAAATTTCCAAAGAAAAATTTTGATTTTTCAGAATTTTTTTTATTTCCTGTTGGGAAAATTGAAATGAAATATTCTGCTTTGGGTCAGGTTAACCACATCAGAACATTTGAGTTTGTTTAAATGAATCAAAACTTTTCATTTCAGCTCAGTTTGACATTAATTTGAGTCCACCTGAGCTGCCATGGTGCCTCATGGGAGCAGTTGTTCAGGTAACTCATGCCCCCCATTCTCCACTATGGGCAAGGCTTCCTGACTGGACAACATTTCCCCTGGTACACTGCAGTCTCCCCTCTGGGTGAATTGCAGTAATGCATAATGGGAGTCTCATGACCACAGCACATTATGGGAAATTAAATCTGGCCAAAGAACTCAGCCTATACTGGAGAATGGGGACATGAGTCACCGTGACAGCTCAGGGGACACAGATTAATGTTGAAATAAGCCAAAACAAAACCTTTCAACCAAATTTTTTCTGGACTCTCCATTCCTTGAAAATTTTCAATATTTTGTTTTGTCCTGATTCAAGAAGAAAAATTTTGAAATATCTGTATTTCCTTCATGGATTCAAACATTTTTCTACCAGCTCTACTAAATATTAATTTAGGTGCCTTTCTTTAGGCACCCATGTTTGAAAACATTGACTTTAGTGTGCCAAAAGATATATCTGCAACTTGCACTATTTTGGTACACAAATCAAAATAAAGTCCTATTATAATTTATAAAGTGCAACAAAACCCACAATGAATCTGGCTGTCATACTCTGAGGAGTCTTAACCCAAAAGCCACACAACCCTATTAGTTACAAAAATGATATATCATTCCTAATTGTAGGTAGGTGTATGCACAGGATAAAAGTGACATTAACATACAATAGGATGTTATGAGAAGCAGGAACTGTCATTTACTGTATGTTTGTACAGGGCCCCATGGAGATCTCCAGGCACTACTGCAAGGTGAGTTTAAAATAAATACTAATAAATCATAAACATGAAATAGAATTTGGATTTCATATTAAAGCCCCAATTCAGCAATCAATAGGACTATTAACATGCTTAAGTTAAGCATGTGCTTAAGCACTTTGCACACCCACAGCCTGATCCTGCATACCCAATGCATTCAAAACTCTCACTGAAGGGAACTAGGAGTTTTAGGAATGCAAGATTAACTTGGTAGATGAAGTGTTTCTGTATTGTGGGATGCACATACCTGACATACTATTTGAAAGAAATGTAGCTGCTTTACTATTAGTGGAGACCCTCTTTTAAATACATTAATATAATTGTTTCCATTCTACATGGCATAACAATGACTCTGGGCGACATTTTAAAAAGTAGGTCCCTCAGTGGGAAAAGGAGGAAGACTTCCTCCATTTCTTTGGGCATGACTTAGACATAAATAGTCCAGTATATAATTAATACATTAATTCCCTCTTTGCTTTCTCCCATCACCTAAAAACCAGTTGTAATAGAATGGTAAATTGAACAGAGTGGCAACATTTAAGATTAGGAGATATTTTATTAGCTTTCAATAATTGCTGGCGAAATAGGCCAATATTTTGCAATACCTAATTATGCTAATACTAAAGATTCACCAGACCTGCTGAAGAAAATGAGAGAGACTTGGAAGTAAAAATAACATTAATTTTGTTACCCAAGTCCTAGAATTTTCCTTGGATGTCACTTTTAGTATTCTTTAATTAGTGAGCTATGAATTGGGGGGGGGGGGGAAGGGGAAATGCTGACACTGGAAAATTAAAGAAAAAAATTCTGCCTTTGGCTGTATCGTCCTCTAGATTTTTATACTGCAAGATCTCTACCCCTTCAGGTTCCCCCTCCCCTCCAAGGGGACAGAGGGAAAGAGAGAGAGAGAGAGCGAGCCTGCTGCTTCTAGGCTCTCCCTCCAGGCAGGGGAAAAGGGAGACCCTGCCCCAGTTTCTATTTCCCTAGCCTGATTCTGGGGGAAACTGTTCAGTCCCCTCATATCCCATAGTGAGGAGAATTGTTGGAAACACAAGGGCTGTCCCTAACTAGGTACAAATGCTGCATGAATATATGCGGTCAGTGCTGTTTCCACACTCTGGCACTTTGAGTGCAGAAGGTTGGGGCCTGCAAAGACTCTAAAAATACTTACCACTCCAGGCTTGTATTAAACTCCCAAGGCTACAGCTTTTCTCAGACCTTGGATTGGTAGATGCTGCCACCACCCAAGTGCAAAACCCCTTTGGGAACCCAGGAAGGCACACTTGGGAATTCCTTCCTGTGGAGTACCCTCAAGCCCTTTCACCCCCATCCAGGGAAGAGCGGAGAAAGAAAAACAAAGGAAATCAGCTGTTGCCACCAGCTAATTAAACATGTGCACAAACCTCTTAGGACACACAAAATCCAATTCTGTTCTTTAAAAAAGGTAAATGTTATTAAAAAAGAGGAAGAAAATACATCTGGGAACTCAGGCTATTGCTAGATTTAAAAAGAGCAACTACAATGATTAAGCATCAAGAATAGTTTCTTGAGGTCCAGCTTAAAGGTTACAAGCAAAACAAAAGCACCTGGGGTTAACACAGAGGAGTCCACAAGCCATAAAGAAATAAAAAAAAGAGAAGCCTAATCGCGTCTTCCTAGACATTTCCTGACCTACTTACATATCTGGGGTTTCAAATGAGGAGTTTCTAGGTATGAAACCGATGATTTTTCATACCTGGCCCCAAGCTTCTTACATCATAGTTGCAGTCCTGTCTGCCTCTCTCCAGAGAACGACAGACAGATAAAAGGGGAGTCTTGTTTCAATTTTTAAAAGTTCTAGCCTTCCCTTGGCTCTTTTGGCCAGGTGCCCACTCACTTCCTTTTACCGAGGCAGAGCAGTGAGACTTTGTAACCCTTTACAGGTAGAGCAATTAGAGAACAGCTACTAAGAGGGATTTTATAGCTACTGGCTGGCTGAGTGTCCATAAAAGGGAGCTACTCCCTCCCCTTCATTTATCACATATGCACATGAACGTGTATGTATTTGGACTGGCTGTGGACGTGCTTGGGGACATGTACTCTTTTCAGATACATTTATTCCCTTGTCCCTATTGTCTTCCTCATGTCATGTCCAATCACACAAGATAATGTGGTGTCACTTCACTACATTGTAACACCTAGCATGACAAGCACTGAAACTGGTAATTCCTTGGACTCCTTAGACCATTCTGTATTGTCCTTGCTGGTTCCTTTTTCCTAGCATACACTTCACACAGGGGCAGCCCATTTTTTTCCTTTTTTCTTTCCAATATCTGAGTCTTGGAGTTCCCTACAATAGTCTAGTTTTCTTATCTGTGCTTCCTGTGCTTGAATTCTTTCCCTTTGGATTCCACTAAAGCCTTTAAATGTTAGATTTCTGATTGGGCCTGGGCCAGTTTTTGATCTTTAACCTGTAGATGGAAGCTGGTTATTATTCTGGGGGTTAATTTTCTTTTATTGGCCTTCAGTTTTCTTCTCAGCAAGATCAGCTTCTGCAGCCTGGATTTCAATTTGCATTTCTACATTTGACGTTCAGGGAGGAGGAATTTAGAAGTCCAAGAGTTGTTTGTCTGATTCCCATTTCTTGTGAACTCTTCCCAGTTCTCTGATCTTATTACTATAGTCCTGCAAATCTTAGAATCATAGAATATCAGGGTTGGAAGGGACCTCAGGAGATCATCTAGTCCAACCCCCTGCTCAAAGCAGGACCAATCCCCAGACAGATTTTTGTCCCAGATTCCTAAATGGCCCCCTCAAGGATTGAACTCACAACCCTGGGTTTAGCAGGCCAATGCTCAAACCACTGAGCTATCCCTCCCCCGATCTTGCTTTGGGGGCTTTATGATTTGCACCAATTTTTGGGTTACAGACTCTTGACCTTGTAAATCTAATTTTAACTAACTATTTGAGTCCTTCTTTGCAGATTCTAGGGAGAATTTAATAGATTCACTATTCTTAAGCTCAATTGTACTAGCAAAAGGTAAATAAGCAACTAAATTCATTTTAACTGGAGAGGTCCAGATATACTGTCACAGTCAAACTCATGATATATTCCTAGCATCAAACACGCGATCTTATTGTGCTCAGGAAATCCATTGACGTTTATGCTGAAATTTATAAATATGATTGCTAACTCTGCTCTCTAATTCACTATGCAGTTAACATTTCAAATAGATGCATATATCCTAAGCATCGTGAATGTCAATAGTTAATCGAGAAAAATTGATCACTGTACTCCCATGACTTCTGTTATCACCACCAATGGGATGAAAATTGATCAATACTGATGTGACAAATGTGGGGATTTTCTGTAATATTTTTATGAACTATCTGTATGACTCTGTACCTATCCACTTCACATTAATGCCCATTGGAGTGGGGAGTATGGGGGGGGGTGGAATTAATTTTCTCCCTGGGAGATGGAGAGATCAGGGCTAGCATTTGAGACATACATCTACTAGGTCTGTCTGGGCTGGAATCAACACGTTTGAATGGAAGACCTTACAGAGTCAATGGAAGCCTCAATAACCACACATTTACTCCCAGAAAAAGTTACTTTCCCCCTCACCTCTCTGCAGGGAAACAGAACAAAAATTCCCTAGCCAGAGAAAAAAGGCAAGATGTATCATGTGACTGGATGTTAAGGTTGGTGGTGCAGACAGAGCAGGGGCAGAGGGATTAGGAAAGCCAACTGGGATCTGAAAACAGCACAGATCTTGTGCCAGGGCCTCCACCCATATGGACTCTGTCTTAAGTTTACCTTTCCCATTCTAGCATAAGGATTCTCCAATGCTGTATTCCAGGTCAATAAGAAAAGCTACCTTGTTTTGAAAAGGCTGCCTTGCATGACTGCAGATACTCACTATTTGCATTGCTCCTTAAGAAGGAAAAGCCTGTCTCGGGAATCTGATCTTGGTTGGACTCCTGTTGTGAGCCACTGTGAGAAATAAGGAGTGCTAGTGTGCGACAGCCCAGGCTATAACCCAGATCCTGTAAATCCACACAGCCTCTTCGGAGGGTGGGGCAGGGGAAATCTTATGGACACATTCATTTTTATGTCCTGCTGTTGTCTTAGTAAAGAAGGGATATTTCTCTTGGAACCCCATGCTGGCCTGTGTGAAAGATGTGGGTCTGAATGGTGGTGCATGTTAGGCAAGGTTAGGGTTTATGTCATATCATAGCTCTAACCAATACAATTTATACTATAACGGAAACATGTCGCTATTAATGACAAAGAATTTTTGCATCAATTTTGAAGGCTTCAGCATCACACTCTACATTCTCTACCTGCTGTTCAAGGATACCCACGATGATGGCAAAGCCTCATTTGACTCTGTAGCTGTTGTGGGATGATTGAAAACGGACAGTGAAATCCTCGTTCATTAAAGTCAATGGCAGTTTTGCCACTGACTTCAGTGGGGCTGGGATTTCACCCTGAATGTATTCTAGTATCATGTGTGTAGAGTGGGTAAAGAGTTCCTGATCCTCCACAGTTACCAGAGAAAACCAGGATGTGTTGCAGCAGGGAGCTTAACAAATATAGGAATTTCCTGGCTATGGAGTTCTCTAATTACTGCTTAAAGCATGGCTCTGTGTTTGCATCCTCACACTACATGGTATCAGAAGTGAGGTGAATCCTGCTCTCTAAACAAGGAGTAAAGGAAAGAAAAGAACTCCCCAACCAGGCAGTTCCCAACAAAATCCCCAAAAGTATGTTCATATTCTTGTGCAGAATTTGAAATGGGGATTATTTTACTAAATGTCAATTTTCTCCGTTAAAAGATTTGCAATAATGTTTCCATTATTAGCATTATTGTCCTCCAGATGTATCCCTCTGCACTACATTAACTAACTGTCTAGAAGAGCAGCTATGAACCATTTTTATGAATATCATTCCTCCACTGGGATCATCCAGGAATCTCCTTTATTTGACTTTCATGGATTGCCAAGTGACTGTAGGTAAAGCAGTTCATCATATCACTAATGGGTAAATATCCCTCTCTCTCTTACCTGTTAGATATTTTCTAAGATAATTTGAATTAAATTGGTTTAATGGGAATTATATTAGGTAATGCAAGTGTCATGAGCCATAGCTAGATCTACAGTAGTAACAAATTGGTCTACAGACACATTTCATTCATGCACTTAGTTTTGGAAACTTGGTGTTCTGAAGACAGAAATATAAATATTCCCTTGCGCTTTTTACCATTCTGCAATTGTTTTAAAGTTACCTCCATCTACTTTTGTAGATGTTCACCTACTCTCACATGGCTGACAAGCTTTCCTCAATGGACACCAAATTCTAGCATGGGAAAATACTGAAGCTGCTATAGTATAAATGAGAGATCCATGCATTAGTGTTACTTTTCATTAAAAAATTGGAGATGTATGAAACAGAATGAGTGAGCTCTGGAATTTCAGATAAACCACTGCATGGCAGCTAATCTTCCCATTAAATAATTTGGGTTTTAAGAGATTCATGTGCACAAAAGGTCAAAAACTAGAGTTTGTCTGTACATTTCACAGAAACATACAGACTTGATTTATCACTACATTTCTGAGGACCCAAAAAGAGCTAAAAAATGTTTTGCACATCTATAGCATCTTCCATCCAAGGATAAATTTAAAAATACAGTCGCAATCAGCAAGTTCTTATCCCACGAGATAGTGTTCATAACAAGAAAGTAAAATAAGATACAGAAGCAAAAAAGTAAACAGAAAATGTCCTAATTTGAGGTTTGTTCATCAGGGGCTAGACAGCACTTTGGAACCTCTCAAAAACTTCAAATATTAATGCCTAAAATTGCCCAACACCAATGTGTGGTCCCATATAAGGGTAAAGATTATTAATCCCCATTTTATAGTTTGCAAAAACTGTGCTACAGAGGGGCTAAGTTGCCCAAAGTCTGAGGCAGAACCATTTATAGAATTTAGATCTCCTGATGCCTGGTTCTGTGATTGTCTTCTTCATAACTACAGTTTAGCAAATATGAACCAGTTAACAATTTGAAGGGTTTTTTTTTTTTAAACTCAAAACAAAATTGGAGTGGGCAAGTTCTTTGAGATTCTGTAGACAACACAAAAATGCCTTGTTAACGGACACAACTGAGTAGAAATAGAAAGATCATCCTAAATGATTGTTCTAATTAGATGAGTCAGGATTACATTAGGCTGGTATAGATCCATGTTTATTTCATGAGCTGCTTTTAAAATAAGCAACGAAGAAAGAATAAAAACATTAAAATAACCATAAAAATACGAGATCTGAGCAGCAGTAGCTGGAAATATACATAGGGCTGCACAGCATAACATTTATATTCACAAATACAAACACATGAACTGACAGTAGTTACTGGTAAGCCACACACAGGGTGACATCCTGGCCCTATTGAAGTCAATGGAAGCTAGTAAAAAGAGGCAAGAGCAGGAGGAGCTCTGGTATAGGAGGCCTGGTCTACACTATGAGCTTAATTTGAATTTAGCAGCGTTAAATCGAATTAACCCTGCACCCGTCCACACAACGAAGCCATCCATTTATTTTGAAATAAAGGGCTCTTAAAATCGATTTCTGTACTACTCCCCGACGAGTGGAGTAGCGCCGAAATCGATATTGTCATTTCGAATTAGGGTTAATGTGGCCGCAATTCGATGGTATTGACCTCTGGGAGCTATCCCACAGTGCACCATTGTGACCGGTCTGAACTCGGATGCACTGGCCAGGTAGACAGGAAAAGCCCCGCGAACATTTGAATTTTATTTCCTGTTTGCCCAGCATAGGAGAGCACAGGTGACCACAGAGAGCTCATCAGCACAGGTAACCATGCAGGCCGATAATCGAAAAAGAGCACCAGCATGGACCGTACGGGAGGTACTGGATCTGATCGCTATATGGGGAGAGGATTCAGTGCTAGCAGAACTTCATTCGAAAAGACGAAATGCCCAAACTTTTGAAAAAATCTCCAAGGGCATGATGGAGAGAGGCCACAATAGGGACTCAGAGCAGTGCCGCGTGAAAGTCAAGGAGCTCAGACAAGCCTATCAGAAAACAAAGGAGGCAAACGGTCGCTCTGGGTCAGAGCCGCAGACATGCCGCTTCTACGCTGAGCTGCATGCAATTCTAGGGGGGGCCGCCACCACTACCCCACCTCTGACTGTGGATTCCGAGGCGGGGGTAATCTCATCAGCCACACCTGAGGATTCTGCGGACGGGGGAAGAGGAGGAGGAGGAGGACGACGAGCTTGCGGAGAGCACACAGCACTCCGTTCTCCTCAACAGCCAGGATCTTTTTCTCAGCCTGACTGAAGTACCCTCCCAAGCCGGTATCCCAGACCATGACCCCATGGAAGGGACCTCAGGTGAGTTTACCTTTGAAAATATAAAACATGGTTTAAAAGCAAGCGTTTTTTAATGATTAATTTGCCCTGAGGACTTGGGATGCATTCGCAGCCAGTACAGCTACTGGAAAAGTCTGTTAACGTGTCTGGGGATGGAGCGGAAATCCTCCAGGGACATCTCCATGAAGCTCTCCTGGAGGTACTCCAAAAGCCTTTGCAGAAGGTTTCTGGGCAGTGCAGCCTTATTCCGTCCTCCATGGTAGGACACTTGACCACGCCATGCTAGTAGCAAGTAATCTGGTATCATTGCATGACAAAGCCTGGCAGCGTATGGTCCCAGTGTTGTTTGGCATTCAAGCAACATCCGTTCTTTATCTCGCTGTGTAATCCTCAGGAGAGTGATATCGCTCATGGTAACCTGGTTGAAATACGGGAATTTAATTAAGGGGACAGAGGTGGCCGTTCCTACTGGGCTGTTTGCCTGAGGCTGAAAAGAAATCCTTCCCTGCAGTTAGCCAAGCGCGGAGGGGGTGGGGAAATTGGCGCTGAGCTTTTCACGTTTGGCTAGCAGGGATCTTCCCTGATACCAGCCACTCGGTGGGGGGGAGGGGTACAGCGATCATACCAGAGAATTGGATGGGGGGGGGGGTTAGTTTGTTTTCTGCTGCTGAAGGGTAACAGGAAAACCGCAGCACTCAACGGGCTTTGCTTGGTACGTGGGAAAGGAGGGCGCAGAAGCCGAAAGACAATGGCTTACCATGGCCGCATGCAAGCCGAATTCTGTTGCCCGGACCTGCGTCTGTGACTCTAACACCAAAGCCACAGGCACTCAATATTAAGATGCAAAATGCGACCTTGTACTGAAATCACATGTGCTATGTAATGTGAATAGTGTTGTTCACCGTGAAAGAGTATGAGCATTGTTCTGTAAAATGTATCATTTTAAAAACTTCTCTCCTTTTTTCCATCCCTCCAGCAGCTGCAAATTTTTCAAGCCTCCCTCCTCCGTCCCGAAGGCTATCTCAGATAAGGCGGCGGAGAAAGAGGACGCGAGACGAGATGTTCTCAGAAATAATGGAATGCACCCGCAATGAAAGAGCTCATTTGAATGAGTGGAAGGACACGGTATCTAAGTACAGGAAAGATGCCAGTGAACGTGAGGTCATGAGGGACACTCGAGATGAGAGGTGGCAGGCTGCAACGCTGGGGCTGCTACGTGATCAAACAGACATGCTCTGGCGTCTGGTGGAGCTTCAGGAACGACAGCAGGATCACAGAGTGCCGCTGCAGCCGCTGTATAACCTCCCTCCCCTCTCACCATGTTCCATAGCCTCCTCACCCAGACGTGTAAGAACGCGGGGAGGGGGGGGGGAGGCTCCGTGCACCCTCCCAGTCCACCCCAGTGGACAGCCCAACCAAAAGGCTGTCATTATATTGAATTTTTTCAGTGGCCTTTTACTTCCCTCCTATCCTCCTCCCAAACCCCACCCGGGCTACCTTGTCGGTTCTCTCCTTATGTTTATAAATCAATTAATAAAGAATACATGATTTTTAAACGATAGTGACTTTATTTTCTTTAAAAGCAAGCTGTGATTTAAAAGGGGAGGGTGGTTTGCTTACAGGGAATGAGTCAATCAAGGGGGCGGGTTTTCAACAAACAGAACTTTCACACCGTAGCTTGGCCAGTCATGAAACTGGTTTTCAAAGCTTCTCTGATGCGCAGCGCTTCCTGGTGTGATCTTCTAATCGCCCTCGTGTCTGGCTGCGCATAATCAGCAGCCAGGCGATTTGCCTCAGCCTCCCACCCCGCCATAAAGGTCTCCCCCTTACTCTCACAGAGATTGTGGAGCACACAGCAAGCAGCAATAACAATGGGGATATTGGTTTGGCTGAGGTCTGACCAAGTCAGCGACCTTTTAAACGTCCAAATGCACATTCTACCACCATTCTGCACTTGCTCAGCCTGTAGTTGAACAGCTCCTGACTCCTGTCCAGGCTGCCTGTGTATGGCTTCATGAGCCATGGCATTAAGGGGTAGGCTGGGTCCCCAAGGATAACTATAGGCATTTCAACATCCCCAACGGTTATTTTCTGGTCCGGGAAGTAAGTCCCTTGCTGCAGCCGTTTAAACAGAGTAGTGTTCCTGAAGACACGAGCATCATGAACCCTTCCCGGCCAGCCCACGTTGATGTTGGTGAAACGTCCCTTGTGATCCACAAGTGCTTGCAGCACCATTGAAAAGTACCCCTTGCGGTTTATGTACTGGGTACCCTGGTGTTCCGGTGCCAAGATAGGGATATGGGTTCCATCTATCGCCCCACCACAGTTAGGGAATCCCATTGCAGCAAAGCCATCCACTATGACCTGCACATTTCCCAGAGTCACTACCTTTCGTAGCAGCAGCTCAGCAATTGCTTTGGCTACTTGCATCACAGCAGCCCCCACAGCAGATTTGCTCACTCCAAATTGATTCCCAACTGACCGGTAGCTGTCTGACGTTGCAAGCTTCCACAGGGCTATCGCCACTCGCTTCTCAACTGTGAGGGCTGCTCTCATCTTGGTATTCTGGCGCTTCAGGGCAGGGGAAAGCAAGTCACAAAGTTCCATGAAAGTGTCCTTACGCATGCAAAAGTTTCGCAGCCACTGGGAATCGTCCCACACCTGCAACACTATGCGGTCCCACCCGGGCCCAGAATCGGCATTCCACGGCTATAACCTGCCCCATTAACAGCATGATCTCCAAAGCGCTGGGGCCCGGGGTTTGATAGAATTCCATGTCCATGTCCTCATCACTCTCGCCGCCGCGCTGCTGTAGCCTACTCCTCGCCGCCTGGTTTTGCAGGTTCTGGTTCAGCATAAACTGCAAGATAACGCGCGAGGTGTTTACAATGTTCATGACTGCTGTCTTGAGCTGAGCGGGCTCCATGCTTGCCGTGGTATGGCGTCTGCACTGTTCACCCAGGAAAAAGGCGCGAAACGGTTGTCTGCCGTTGCTTCCCTGGAGAAAGGGGGAGGATGTGTGACAGTGTACCCCATAAGGCTTTATGGGGGGGTGTTTATAAATGTATGTATGATATAACTGGAATATGTTTTGTGCTGCCTGTGCCATGTAACATATCTCCACAAAGGTTATGGTCTACTATATCTATTCATCCTATTTGTACATATATATATCATTTTCTACTTGAGGTTAAGAATATGGGCTGTATGCTTGCTTGGTTTCTAAGTAAGCTTTGTGAGGCATTTGGTCAGCTTCTTTAGGAAGGAATTCACCAGGTTAAGTACCTGATCAGGAAACACTTGGGGAACAATGCATCTTGGAATGCTCCAATCCACATAAGAAGTCTTCCTGGAGACAGGCAAGATACCATGTGGACAATGGCTTCGGCCTGTAAAGACTGAGTCATGCAGGGGCATGTGACTTGCCCAGGTGACTCCAGGACTCGATCTTGGAGCTGGACTTTGCATAGGAGGGAGAAGGGGGGTCTCCACCCACAAGAGAGTCTATTTAAACCTGGGGGAGACCCCTCCATTTTGTCTTCAGCTGGCTAAAGAAGGAGCCTCTCCATCCCCCCAGGATACTTGAAGGAAACTAGAACAAAGGACAGTAACTACAGGGGGTGAGAGTGATTGCTGGACCCAGGCTGAAAGGAGATTAGCCTGTAAAAGGGAGCATTCGGGAACTGGTGAGGAACTTATCTGTATTTAGTTTGATTAGACATAGATTGCGCGTTTTATTTTATTTTACTTGGTGACTTACTTTGTTCTGTCTGTTACTACTTGGAACCACTTAAATCCTACTGTCTGTATTTAATAAAATCACTTTTTGTTTAGTAATGTACTCAGAGTATGTATTAATACCTGGGGGAGCAAACAACTGTGCATCTCTCTCTATCAGTGTTATAGAGGGCGAACAATTTATGAGTTTACTCTGCATAAGCTTTATGCAGGGTAAAACGGATTTATCTGGGTTTAGACCCCATTGGAAGTTGGGCATCTGAGTGCTAGAGACAAGCACACTTCTGTGAGCTGTTTTCAGGTAAACTTGCAGCTCTGGGACAAGCGATTCAGACCCTGGGTCTGTGTTGGAGCAGACAGGAGTGTCTGGCCTGGCAAGACAGGGTGCTGGAGTCCTGAGCTGGCAGGGAAAACAGGAATAAAAGTAGCCTTGGCACATCGGGTGGCAGCTCCCAAGGGGGTTTCTGTGATCCAACCCGTCACAAGATGTACCCAGAACCACCCGCGACAATGTTTTTGGCCCCATCAGGCATTGGGATCTCAACCCAGTATTCCAATGGGTGGAGGAGACTGCGGGAACTATGGGATAGCTATGGAATAGCTACCCACAGTGCAACGCTAGCCCCGGTACATGGACGCACACCGCCGAATTAATGTGTTTAGTGTGGCCGCATACATTCGACTTTATACAATCTGTTTCCAAAATTCAAATTCTGTAAATTCGGATTAATCCTGTAGTGTAGACATACCCGGAGAGACCTTCAAGTCTAGGGAAAGGAGGAGGAGGAAAACTCTCACTCTGCTTTTAGCAAAGGAGGGGGAACTGTGCTCCTAACGTGTTACCCCGACCTTGATCCTGCTCAGCAACTGCAGTTTGCAGATCAGCTGTCAAGACAGACTCTGATGTGACTGACCCAGCACCTCTAGCCTGTTTGAATTGTTTGCACCAGGGCTCTTTATAAATTGTTGGTTCAACCCTCTAAATTGCTGGTGAGATTTCCATGTGGATTCATAGGGAAGAACTTGTGAGATAGCTACCTGGTCAGTTACTCGCACCCTCACATTTGGCAATACCAATTAGACCTGTCTTTATCTGCTGCCATTTATTGGCCAGTAGCTGCACCAAGCACCACTGAATGGTTAGCTTGACTCCTTTGTTTCATTTCTTGCAACATCTGCTGTCTCTAATTGCTGTTGCTCAGTAGGATGGGAGAAGAGGGAAGTACAACAGAAAATATGCATGGGTAATTATATTTGTTCTTGTCCTCTCTAATCCCATCCTACATCCCTCTTGCCTCCCTGCCTCCGAATATTTTTTATGCCCTCATTATTTTGCTCTAGACATCTTCAACTAGCAAAGAAGTGGGTGGATCGGTGTTTACGTACTTGCCTTGACAGAGATCTTTTGCCTCCCTGCTTCTGGTAGGCAGAGCCATAATAATCTCTGCAATTGTTGGGTAGAATATGATAAAGTGGTGACTAAACCAGGAAAAATTTACTGGTGAATAATTTTCCACAGCGTTAATCATTGTCTGAGCACCTCATGAACATTACTGATTGTCGTCAGTTCACAGATGGGGAAAGTGAAGCAATGAGAGGTTAAGTAACTTACCCAGTCACTTAGGCCTGGTCTACACTGGGGAGGAGGGGTCGATCTAAGTTACGCAACTTCAGCTATGTGAATAATGTAGCTGAAGTCGACGCACTTAGACCTACTCACCGCGGTGTCTTCACTGTGGTGAGTCAACTGCTGCCGCTCCCCAGTCGACTCCGCCTGCGCCTCTCGCGGTGGTGGAGTACAGGAGTCGACGGGAGAGCGCTCGGGGGTTGATTTATCGTGTCTAGACTAGACACAATAAATTGACCCCCGCTGGATTGATCACTGCCCGCCGGATCGGCGGGCAGCGTAGACATACCCTTAGTGAGTCAGGGAGGGAATCAGGAGAAGAACACACGAGTCTTGACACCCAGTCCCTTCCCCTAACTACTGGGCACAGTGCTTCCTGCTTCACCAAATTCTTGTAAGTCCAAAATCAAACATCTACAAGCATTTTCCAGCCAAAAAATACTTCAAATAAGCTTACTCCAAATCCATTTTACATTACACTTCCCAGAACGTCATCTTTTGCGTGGAGTCTCATGATACATATCACAAGAGGCTCGGAGTACTTCATATATGTGATTCTATTCTTCTTTTGCTGGTTCCCATCCTACTCTTGAATCTAAGGCTGGGGGGTAATCCACAGTTACCCCATTTCTGAGTGGATGCTGTAAGAGCCAAAGTAATGCAGATTGTTTTTGTACTTTAGAAAAATAATAGTAAATGCTCCAAATTTTTGCAAAAGAAAGAAGATGGCTATATATTATTTGCCACTTTGATTTTTTTGTTGGATTTATTAGCGCTTATATAATCATTTCTATAATAAGCTTATAAATTAATATACAATGTCTTTTGCAGCTGTAGAATTAAATTTATTCCCAAATGCCTTGGTTTCTGACACAATTAGGTTTTGATACATGGATGTTTCTGCTTACTAGAAACTTGGTAGTGAAGGACTCTACATTTTGAATGGCCTCATAAATATATATTAAATTTAATTTTCTAAGACACAAAGACCATTTTCCTCGTATTTGGGTGGTTTGGGGGCTGGTTGAGAGAAACATTTTCTATAAATATTTTTGTTGTGTACAACTAATTAATTCATAAATCAATATGTCCCAGTATGGTGCAGATTATCCAAAAGCCAGCAAAAATGGTTGAACATAACTGAATTCTTCAGATTTTTACCTCTCTCTAGTGCATACTTCTTACCAGACTATTAACTTTTCTGTACCTATTTAGCTGGTCAGTAAGCATTTAGTAGTGCCTCCGCATTTTTTCATTCTACTTCCTAAAATTTTATTCCTATTTTTTTCCTTCCACTTCATTCTTTATCCTAATACATGCACCACTCCAAGCAATTTTAAATCATTACTAAACATGCTCCAAGTATTTTCTGTATTCTGTGGTATCCTGATGTGAAACCATTAAGCAATAATCAATAGTAAGAATCACAGAATGAGCATTCTGAGTCTGTAGTGAAAACTCCCATAGTTTTCCATCTTCAGCTCTCTAACAAAAGCATCTCTCGGTAAGCAGGTGAAAGGAGATATGAAAGCTAGAAATATAAGTTCCTGATAGATGGCATGTTTCTTTATACGGGCTCAGCTGATCAATTTAGGCTCCATCAATGTTGGAAAATTTAATCCCACTGTCCCTGCTGTTTCAATTCTGTGGAAAAACAGACCCTTCATTCTCCAAAGGTTGGCTAATCTGCATTCACTGAGGATCTGATCCAAAGTCCATTGAACCCAATAGAAAGCCTTCCATTGATTACAACGGGTTTTGAATCAGGCCTTAAATTAACTTGAACAATAACAACTTCAAGAATAGATTAAACCACCACCACCACCGAAGCATTATCCCACGAATGCTATTTTATACACATTTGTACAGGTCCATTTATTGTGCATTATCCTACTTCAACATTGAAATTGTCCTCATCTGAATGTTTTCACAGCCACAGCACTATTCGTGACAAACATCTTCATTTTAAAATCACACCTATATGGCAGGCACCATTTCTATGTAGCTGACAAAAGGAACTCCCTAGCTGAAGCGGTTTTCACCTACTGTTTGTTTGCCAGCAGCATGTTTTTCTGTTTAATCTGTGTTAACATTTTGTTCAGTTATCCTAACTGGCATGTATTTTATCTGATAAACATCCCCTTCTTTTCTTTTTTTCTATACAGAAACATTATTTATGACGTTATTGTTACAGACAACTAAACAGCCAAGAGGGAAACATTTGCTTTCCTACATGTACCAGCACATGCTTTTAAACCTAATTCAGTCTTCTTACAGAACTATATAAAACTTAGTAAAAGTCTTCATGGTGTATCTTTGGACTCCAGTGGGGACAGGGAGCAGGGGTAGAGAAGTAGTAAGTGTTCAGAACAACAGGAAAACCAATGCCATTTCAGGCTTTTTAGCTAACATATTAGTCAACTTTCTCCTTTTTAGGCCCAATTCATCACGTCTCAACAGTTAAATGAACTAAACGTGTATTTCATAATATGAATCAAATGTATAGCTGAAAGTATGAGAGACTGAAGTCTAATCTGTTTAATTTAGCCACATTCTTAAGATTGCGTTTGTGCGAAGGGGGAGGGGGGAGAAAAGATTTTAATTTTCTCTAATTTGTCATGGTTTTCAATTTCATTTGAATGGTTTCTGCTGGAAAGCCTCACTCATTTCATCTCACCTGATCTGCCTGGTGTTCATGAACTCCACTTCATGGTCATTCCCTTCATCCAATCAGGGACCGTTTCACAGTGGGAGACAGTACTATTAACATCGTTCTTTCTGCCTGGTCTCAGTCTCAGCAACATCCACCAACGACTGGATGTCTAGGAGTCTAATGGACATATCTGGACTTACTAAGTCCCAGTAGTATACTGTGAAGTAGACATCTGTCTCTAAAGAAAAACATCTAACCAACCGTAGAGTCTGAATCCAAACACACACTCATATGCACACTGCACTGTCTAGATGGCCAGTTTTCTTTCCTCCGTGAAAGCTCCATTTGCCAAGGAACTAAAAGACTCACCAGTCTTTGTAATTGTTTTACTTACTAAAGCACTGAAGTCCTTCTGCCGCCTATACACTTTGTATCGCTGCATGGTTAAGATGTACACAACTTGAGAATAAATCAAATTCACATGATCACTTACCATGTCACTCAGTTGGAGGCTGGAATTTATTTCCTGTTTTACCTTTTCTAAGTGATACATTATGGGACCTTCCACAAGCAAACAGCCTTGGAGATGAACTTTTACTATATATACACACACACCTAGAATGAGTAACTCACATGTTTTCCTCCCTGCCACCACTACTTTACTAAGGTTTTTAAGCCCAGAGCAGTAAAAGGAAAGCCGCTGTACAGAACAGATAGTTCTCTCTGCATTTCCATTCAAGCTCTCAATATCTCTGCTGAGACTGCAAACATGGGAGCCAATTTCCATGTCAACAGGAAGTCTGGCTCACAGCAGATCCATGAGGAGGTAACAATAGTCACTGCATTACAAGGTGGTGCCGCCTACCTGGCCAGTTAATGGCTACCCAGAATGGACTGTCTGTACTCTCACAAAACTAGAGGAAAGAGACATTCAGGAAGATTATAGAAACGTCAGGATCTAGGAGACAAACACCCCAAACAGACTGTCACCAAGTCAATTAGTACCAAATGTTGGTGTTTTTGACATGAACACCTGCCAGTGGGAAATGGACTCGGAGCACTGAATTAATTTCATGCGTGCCACCAAACAGCCAGTAGACAGTACCAAGTTTCAGTCACTACTACCTTGCACTGGATTTGATTTGATGACCTATCAAATGCTCTGGATTCCATTACCAATCCACTTCTATTCAGGATCTATGCTACTGTGAACATATTAAAAAAAAAAAAAAAAAAAACCTTAACACGTTACCTTTCTATGGGTCTCTGACTACGTTTGTATGAAAGTGCTCACAATGTGCTGGGAATTTTCCAGACATATAGGAAGGAATGGTTCCTGTGCACAAACTCAGGACAGAGAGGCAGGTGGACAAAAGTTATGGCCAGAGGCATAGTAAACAGCAATATTTTAATACCAGTTAATTAGATTCACTACTGACAGCAGGGCAGAAATCGCCTTTTAAGAGGAACTAAAATGAGGACAGAGTAAAGACCTTCACAAATAATACATACATATTAATATATTATGTGTGCGCATTTTTACAAACCCATCAATACTTTGGACTGTCTGCCATCTGACGATCTCAAAGTGACTTACAAATATTCACACCTCTATGAAATAGTATTTATATGCATTACACAAACATACACAGAGAATAACTGAATCTCTATCCATCCACTCATTCACAAGGTATTTTTGCTAGCACATTGCTTTTTAACCTAACCAATCTTCTCTTTTGTGCACTTTTCTTGTCTAAAGGACTTTTTCACCCTGCTCCTTACCATGGAGCACCAGGAGGTCTCCCAAGTGCCCTTTGTTAACAGAATCAGCCTTTTATCTGCAGTGTCTCTCGCAATGAAAAAGAGACAGGACTCAGGTGTAGTAAACACAAAAGTGATGCTGTACTGAGGAACACTGGACAGTACTCAGCATCCTAGCTCTGTAACTCAGACAGAGGAGCATAGCTTGTGCTATGTAGCGTAGTCACCCAACCACTAGAACGGGCTGACTCCATACCTGCCTAATTGCCCAACAACGGGAGTCTGCAGGACAACTTGCTTCCCACCACTGCAGTCAGAAGGCACAGGAAGGACAACTCACCCATCTGCATGCCTGCTCAGGAAGGAGACGCAGGATGAATCAACAGATGCTTGGACAGGGGTAGGTGGAAGGATCAGTGAATCTTCATAAGAAAAGAACATGGAATTGATGAGTGTATTCAGGGTGGAGAGGGAGAGGAGTGTGTTTTACCCAGAAAATGTCACAAGTATCACTGAGTGATGTGGAAAATTTTTGGAGGAGCCCCTTGTTAAAATTTGGCAGCACATCACAGCTTCTTAGATCAGCTAAGGTAGTTGATATGTTAATAAACCTTCCTGCTCACAGAACTCTGGAGCAGCTTTCAGAAGTTAGGCTAACCAGACAGCAAGTGTGAAAAATCAGGGCATTTCTTTTTTGGGGGCGGGGGGAAGAAGGGGTGGTATAGTTGTCTATATAAGACAAATCGCCTCATATTGGGGTGTCTGGTCTGGTCACCCTAACATAAGTATAATGTAAAACAGCATTTCTGGTTGCTGAAGGTAATATATAATCAAAGCAATGTAGAATGACTTCAGTAAATTTGTGAACAGGTATGTGTAATAGTGTTGTTTACAGTTTAAAATATCTTCTGGGCAACATCTAGCATGTATGGGTGAGATTTGCAAAATCACTCACTGCTGGCCTAATTCTGATCCCAACATGACCATTTGAAAATCCCAACCTGTGTCTGCCTGTGGCTAGTACATGTAACTTAACCCTATGTAGCAGGGCTAAAAGTAAAGTATAAAGTTTTTCTGCAGAACAGTTTCAACAGCCACAAGATGTAGGATTTTCAAAGCATCTTAACTGAGTTAGGTGCCCAAATCTCATTGAACTGCATAGGAGTTGGGAACCTAACTTTTGGCTTATTTAAAAAGCCCAGCTCTAGTTATTCAATTGTCATAATTTAATAAACACCTAAATTCTATAGGTAAAACACTCTCCCACACTCAGTTTAGCCTGACATCTTGTGGCCACAAAGAACATAACATTCTGCAAACCAAGCATCTGTACACTGTCATTGATGCACATGAGCATGCTAATGACTGCATTATAATTTACACAAAAACAAAATAGCTCTGGAGCAATGCAAGATGCAATTATTTCATCTAATTAGATGTGGTACAGGTCTCAGTTGTGTGTGTTAATGGGACAAGTTGATACATAATTTTAAAGACAAAATGCATTACAAATAATCTGGAGTTTTGGTTAACTAAACTATTTCAGTATGCAGTGTTGTTGAAGCTATGTCAGTCCCAGAATATTAGAGAGACAAGATGGATGAGTATTGGATCTTTTATTGGTGAGAAAGCTTGTCTCTGATATTACCTCATTCTCCTTGTCTTTCTAAAGTATTTCAGGTAATATTTTGAAATCCTAAAAATCACATACATTCAAAACTATTATTTATCTAATGTGAGATGTAAATGGCCAAAGCATCTGAAAGTTTTCCTTTGAAATTGTGACTTTTAATATTGCCTTGATTTTTGCCATAGGGACTGAATTGCTCTCTGCAACAAGACTAGAACATGCAGTGCTTTAGTGCAGTGGAGTTTAAAAAAAAAAATCCCTCTCAGACAGGATGATAAATGGCTAATAAAAAATAGTTTTCTTGACTACAAACATAGGAACAGTTGGGGGTAGGGGGAACCCAGTGATGAGTAGCTTGTGTTGCTTTTCCCCAAAGAGGACTATTGATTCAATTTAAAGAAAAATACATTTAATCTTGTGGGGGTGGGGGTGCAAGGGAGAGAGGGGCTCAGACTGGGAAGATTTGGAGCACTGCCTGAAGAGGTTTGACACTCGCTGCGACCTCTCCTTTTTGGCATAGCAAAGAACAATTAAGCAATAACACACTGAAAATAATTTATGCGGTTTGATTTCTTTCCATACCAGATGTTCCCACATTTATTCAGATCTCCCCAAGTCTTTTTCTCCAGCCAAGAGAATGAGCAGCTGTTACTTCTGAAGTCAACACCAAAGCTGGTTAATGGATCTGCTAGCTGGAGATTGCTACATGACAGATCCAACTGCACTTCTCCCCGGGGCCTGCTCCTGTTCCCATTGAAGTTAACAGCAAAACGCTCATTGTCTTTAGAGGGAGCAGGATACGGTTGCTAGAGAGCAAGGGCATCAGTTAGCTAATGCACCTGTTCTTCCACCAAGCCCCAGCCAATGATTTCAGGTTCACTTGCATTCCCTTGGCATTCCAGCTGGCACCATAAGGCTTTGCAGCTCATCAACTGGCCAGCTCCCCTTTTCATTTTTTTTAAATTAGGCCCGCATGGAAAAGATTTTTTAAAAATAATTGCAACATTCAAATTAGAACCACAGGTGGGTTTGTTAGTTTTATGTTAGTAATGAGCATAAAGTTCAAGAAATGGCAACTACAAAGCTGCATCTCATTAGCATCCTGAATAACCTGAAATATTACTGACTACACACAATACTTGGGGCCAGAGCCTCAGCTAGCGTAAACTGGAAAAATCTGCATTTTTGACTTCTGTGAAACTACACCAGTGTGTACAGCAATTGAGAATCAGGCTGTTGGCCTTTAAAGGGACAATGCTAGCTAATTTACTCCAAGTTAGCTCTTGTTCATCATTTTAAAATAAAGCAAAAGTCTTCATAGAAGTGTTGTCATGACTTTGTATTTGTACTAAAAGCATTGTTATGTATGTTTTGCTTGGATTTAAGTCTTCGGTGACCAGCTGCTGATGACAGAGACTACAAGGCCCAAGAGTGGCTGAAAGGAAGATTTGTCCCTACTGCTAGCCCCCTGATCTCTCCTTGTAGTTCTGGAAAAAAAGGGGTATGTAACTGTTATGCACCTTTATATTTGTAGGAGCTATGCACGTCTGTAGAAACAACAGCCATTTAATTCTCAGAGTTGTTGCAACCTACTACATGAGACACACGGTCTCTTTCATGAAGAATTTACTTTAGTTCTTTCTTGTTTTCCTTTATGCAAAATAAAACTATTTATAGGCTAGTGTGTTTTTGTGTATAGAAGCATAACAGGTGGAGCTGGAAGGAACTCATATGGAACAGTGTTACCTGAGATACCCCCTCCATCGCAGAAACATGCCCCACAGGTCCCCAGCCTCAGCTCCCCCTGTCAAAAGTCCCTCAGACCAATGGTTCTCAACCAGGAGCCTGGGGGCCCAGAGCAGGTTTCAGGGAGTCGGCCAAAATAAACCAGAGAGCAGGGCCAGCGTTAGACTTGCTGGGGCCCAGGGCAGAAAGCCGAAGCCTGAGCTCCGCTGCCTGGGGGTGAAGCCAAAGCCTGAGTAACTTTGCTTTGAAGGGCCCCATGTGGCATAGGGCCCCAGGCAATTGCCCTGCTTGCTACCCCCTAACACAGACCCTGGTTTTTAATCTGTTGGATATACAGAAAAACAGTTGTTGTGGCACTGCTGGGCCCCAGAGTTTTTATAGCATGTTGCGGGAGGGGCTCAGAAAGAAAGGTTGAGAACCCCTGCGTCAGACCAACACGCTATAGGCTAAAGCTACCCTTTCTTGCAGGCTTATTTGTTAACATAGAGACTTCAAAATAACCTAAAATAAAGTCCAATATCATAACTCAAAAGTTCTTACTTGGCTCTGTCATTTTCTGCCAATCCAAGCTCTTCTTCTAGCCCACTCATCCTTCAGAGTGGATGGCCCCTGGGCTTCCCCCAGGGGCTCTTAATAGACCCCAAACAAAGGAGTCAGACAAACACTACCCACCTGTCCTGGAGCAAAATGCAAGTCCCATGCAGTGTCCACTCCCCTGGGCTTATCCTCCTACTCCATCCTGGATTCTTCCCCCATACTCTGCTCCTGAGCTTTCCTGCTCCCAGAGCTCTTTTCCCCAGCACCTTTCTACTGCTTCCCTTACCAGGACACTCTGGCAGGCCACACCCTTCCCCCCTCAATCAACTGAGACCCCACCTGCAGCTCATTATAGGGAGCACCTGTTCTCTTCTCAGCTACATCTCATTAATAAACAGGGCTGGCTGGCAGGCCTCAGCCCTCTGGCCCTTAAAGGGGCAGACCACCCTATTACAGACAGCAATACTCATCCAGAGCTCTTGTTGCCCACCCGTGGGGTCTACCAAAAAAGAGTAGAACCATTAAACACAAGCAGGAGAGACAGCCTGGGCTGCTAGTCAGCACTAACCACAGTGAAGGGCAAAGTTTTAAATGCCCAGGGGCGACCTTAGCTAGATTATTACATAAAGTTTGACAGACAAATCAGGGGGCATGATTACCATCACCAAACAGCAATAACAATAGTAGAGTGGTTTTGGTGGGATGAGTAAGGTGATAGAGCAACAAAATTACAGCAGCTGCATAGCAAAGAATGTGGGTTTGGCAGATGGTGGAGTGGGCCACCAGGGAGAATAGCTGAAGGGACGCCCCCTAGCCTAGAGAAAGGAAGAGGGTCTTACTGGACAGTGCCACTAGTACTGTGGTAAGGGCAAGAGAGAGGCTGGCCTACCTAGTCACAGTATCATGGCTAACTTGCCATACTAAGGGGCAGGAGAGGCTAGAGAAGAGCAGCACAGTGGGGTAAAGGGAGCAGGGAGTGCATGGTTTGTGTCTGAGCACACTGCCAGTGGCCAGTGAGGGAACGCCACTGGTGCATAGGCATGGGAACTAAGGGTGTGGGGGGTGCTGCAGCACCCCCAGGTTTTGCATGGGGTCCCGGCCACCAGTCCTATGCTTGAGGGCTCTGCCTCCAGCCCCAGGTCCCAGCTGCCGGCCCCGGTGCTATTGGTTGGTGAGCACCACATGAGAATCTCCTGGGGAAGGGGAAGTTGTTCTCAGGACCTGCCAAAGCAATCTGGTACAACAGTGGTGCCATTTAACAGAAATGCTTTCATGGGCATGACATGTCACTAAATTTTAGAGGTTAAACATTCTCCTGGGGTATTTGCAGCCCAAGCAATGTGCAGGTGCATGAGAGCCAGAGTAACAGTGAAGCAGACCAGAAAGATAAGAAAACTGACCAGTTGTTTTCTTTGTCCAGGTTCAATGAAGTGAAAGAGGGCAAACGGTGCAAAAGTGACATGGTAACATTCTTTCACTTTCAATAATTAAATGTAAATTAATAGGCATGGACATTTGGAGTTTAAGTATAAAATTCTGGTCTTACTGAAGTTTGACTTCAATGCGGCCAGAATTTCACCCTAAGTGTACTGAGCTAGATCCTAACCTGGTGTAAATAAATGGAGCTATGCCAATTTATACCCTATGAGGATCTGGGTCTAGGTTTTTAACCTTTAACTATGCTGTGAAACTGTTTGTATTAATAGCAAAAAATATTTTATCATATTTTTGCTCTGCTTACATCATACAGTTTTGGGGCCAAATTCTTCTGTTACACCGCTACAAGCTCCCACCAGAGTCACTGTGAATGAGAGCAGGATTTGTCCTGTTTTGCTTATACTCCTATGGTCCAAATTTTAAAGGTATTTAGACATCTAAAAATGCAGATAGGCACCAAGTGGGATTTTTCAGAAGCATCTAAATACCTTTAGAAATGTGGCCTTTTGTCCACTAGTGATGAAACAAGACACAAGATGTCTTGTGGTGTTGAACAACCATAAACCATCTTTGTTATTTTATGTCTTTGAGAGGTGACAAGTGGAAGTGAGTATTACATCAAACACATTAGAAGGGTGCAGTAAAATGTAGCATATAGGAAATCTTATACTACTTAATCCAATGCAACCCTCCCCCCCCAAAAAACCCACTTTGCTGCATTTCTCTCAATGAGAAAACCCCCAAACAAACAGAAACCTTTCTCTTCACCAATGCCTCCTTAGAATACATGGCAATCAAATGGCTTTCTTCACTCCAACTGCAGCAAGTTCATTTTGCTTGCTCAATTATAAACACAAACACGAAAAAACGGTATATTCTGTGAACCTGGGAGAGAGCAGATGTTAATTGCAATGAAATGGTATAAAGGCCAAACCTGAATTTGTTTTGTTTTGTTTTGCATTAGTTCAGCAGCTCTCTTAAACAGCACGAACTGCAGTGTATGCAAATCTTGATAGCTTGACAAAGATATATGTAGCCTTGCCCATTCTATATAGCCAAATGTCACTTATGTAGTTATTAGCAATCGCCCTTAAGCTAATGCATCATATGTCTTTTTGACAAGAAGAATGGCTGGGTTCTGACAAAGAATAATTTTGATTTCAACACCAAAATGTTAAAATGTAACACTTATCCAGCTAAGTAAAATATAGAAATCAAACATGAAATTATTAGTGAGAAATGTAAGCAGAAGAACAGGGCTTGTATAATCTTATTAGAATATGTCATGTCTCAGGACTGCCCCATGTGATAGGAGCACTCACTCTTGAGTGCCTCCTAGTGGCTGAGTGTGGTACCACAGTCCTTTTCTCAACCCTGGCGCCCCCTGCAGGCTGCCAGATGACCTCAGTGGGTCTTAATGGGACTGACTCACAAGTCCAAATAACAAAACTACCTATTTGCCCTTACTAGGGCCTTCAAGCCTAGCTCTGAGTCCCTTTAAATACAGCCCTTTTTTGGGGCTCCCAGCTCAATCTTTTCTCCTTCGTGGGGTTTATGCCCCATTTACTTGTGGCTGGTAGGGGAACCTGGGCCTGCCCACTACTCCAGTTCCAACCCAGGGACCCTATACACCGCAGCCACATACTGCTTACCTCAATCCTTCACTGCACTTTCCCTCAGCCTCTTCTTGCCGGCCCTTTTAACTCCAGTCCTATTTCAGGGCCAACGTACTCAGGCTCTTCTCTTTCAGCAATCCCAATTACGTAAATTCAATCAGCGATATCCTCTGGCTAGTTGCTGAGCTCCTTTGGCCAGAGAGTACACTTCTGGTTTCCAGCCTGGAATTGACCTACTAAGGCCCATGACAGGCTTGGAAGACCCACCTTCACTGCTCCTTTCTAGGGGAGACCATGTGGCCTCCAGTAGGGAGCTGCCAAGGCCAGGCACACCCTGTCATGCTGTAATATAGTTCTAAACACCATACAGTAAAGTACATGATACAAAAAATGGAAGCTATAGTATTTTGAGACTATACAATCATTAATGCCCCAGGGAACTACAGCTCTCTCCCTCAGATGTATGTCAACACTTACTAACCAACCATCTACAGCACTCTCTGATCACAAGCAGTTTTCCATAGAGAAAGAAGTCTGCCCTTCTACAATGTGCCCCGAACTTAGTTGGTTTCCGGGTCTTGTAGATCCTCCCCTTAGGCTGGGGGGGGTCCTTTAGCAGTGGGCGGGCTTACGCCCGCCCACTTCCTGGATCCCAATAGGTACAATGTGCTCGACTATGACCAGGAAAGGAAACACTCGTCAAAGCAACTGGGGTCAATCTACATAACAGCCAACATATTGAACAATTCACTTGTCATTTGGACAGGATCTTAACAGAAAATATTGTGGGCAAATTAATTAAAGCCCGGTCCTGGAAAGTGGAGAGCACCTTCAGCTCCCACTGAAGTCAATGGGAGTTGAGGGCACTCAGCAATCTATTGGTTTGGGCCTTTAACCTCTACCTCAATTTCCCTATTTGTAAAATAAGGCTGCTAATACTCACCTACCTGTGCATTTGAGATCAGTTCACTTCAGATCAATCTAGAGTTTATTCTTCTTCTGTACAATGCTTTTATCTGGGCATTCAGAGAGCTAAGACTTCGACCAAGATATGTTCTCAAGCATATACACAGCAAGAAACAGTTACCCAATGGGGAGAAAAAATATATATATACTAGCATCAGCACCTACTCTGTAATAAGCAACCAGAGTAGTAATAAGCAGAGCAATTACTGTTAGTGGCTACAAATAAGCCCATGCATCACAGTTTAAGGTGACAAGTAATTGACCCAAAATTCCAGATTGCTAGTCAAGATAACAAATTTTGTTTTTTTAACCCAATTTCCTTTTGTGTATAGAGATAGGCAGAGGTCTAGTGGCACAGGGCAGCCTAGACATAGCTACATTGTAGAATAACTGGTGCTTGAATGGGAAGCAGTCACATTCTGTTATGTCACAGGTTAATCATTGTCATTTTACACAACAGCCATATCACACAGTCTATTAATTATTACTTAATGTCACTTTTCCACTCAATGTTTTGATGAATTCTATTGGTAATTAAAACTGTTCTTCTAGTGACATTCAAATAAAGCTTCTTGATGTTCACAGTGTAACACTGATGAAGAGGCAGAAAGAGAAAATATCTAGTTTTATTAGTGTCATACTGACTGGATGCATGTTATTTGTAGTACAGCTGTTTTCTGTACTTATTGATTCATTTCACTGATAACTACAATATATTCAGGACAAGTCCAAAAATCAAGAAAAAGTTCATTTGTGTCTGCTAGATAAGCCACTGTAGTTATGTATACACATTCAGAATGCAGAAAAGACGATCCAATAAGCTTGAATATTAATTTATGTTAATAATTCTAGGGATAGTCAGTCAATAGAAAGATCTACTTTCATATCTCATACAGAATTAAACCATAGCTTTTTACTTGTTTAAATATTTATGGTAAAGTATTTTATGATAATAATACTCAGTATAGGCCAGATTCTGATCTCAGATATGCCATGGATAAACTCTTTTGAGTCCATGAATTTACTCCAGATTAACACCAGTGTGAGATCAGAATCTGGCCCAATAGGTTCATATAGGTAACATTTGTCAGTGATTCTCTTTTTATATTATCATTCCTTTCTTCACCTACTCTCACTATACTTATGATTTAATTTAATTTTAGAAATACTTAAAGGTTTGTTACATTGCAAACACTAAAGATGAAAATTCCATCATCTTCCTAGAATTGTCCTTGGAAGTCTACTTGGTGTGCTGAGTTATAACAAAGGTTCTCCCAAACAATAAGGATGAACATTATTAGTAAAGGATTGAAGTGCAACTGCCCCTTACAATCTAAGTGCCCTTTTTCCAGAGCCAACCTGGCTGAGCCAATACAATTTCGGAGTTGGGCCTACTCAGCTGGGTTTTATTACCTTCACCCTGAGAGGTATTACCACTCCTCTCCTAAATACAGTACACTTAGCATTCCCTCACACAGAACACTTCAGTTTTATCTAACTTGAATTGAACCCGAGAGATAGTCAGTGAATGGAACACTACAAAAACCATACAATTTCAAAAAATTTAATCCCTTAACTTGAGAGCCTTTCCTGGTCTAGTGAAGCTACAGCTTAATTACGGAAAGCAATTATGTAAGGCATTCAGAAATCCATGAGTGAAATTCTGAAACAGAGTGCATGCCTGCACAGGGGAGTAAAAAACCCTTAACTCGCCTGTGCTTACTACCTGGAACTTAGGGCATAAGGGAAGATGCACACCCACTTACACTCCAGCCTCCTGAAGAAGGCAGCTAAGGCCTTGGCTACACTGGCGCTGTACAGCGCTGCAACTTGCTGCGCTCAGGGGTGTGAAAACGCCCCCCCCCCGAGCGCTCGCTCGCAGCGCTGCAAGCTATTCCCCTCGGAGAGGTGAAGTACTTGCAGCGCTGCAAGACAGCTCTCGCAGCGCTGGCGGCGCGACTACACTCGCGGCAGCACTGTGAATCCCCAAGTGTAGCCAGGTCCTAAGGAATAGACAGAGTATTGTCTCTGTCCTCACACCCCCAATTCCCATGGGATAGATGAGTGGCACATTACTACCTGCCTAGAGCAAAGTGATGGTGGGAAAGGATCATGGCATCCTGGGTCACAGTTTCTGCTCTGCACTGCTCCTGAGATAGCTCAGTTACATGCTGCTTGTTACTGTGGGCTGGGTGCCCTTGACACACAATCTAGCCTTATGTGTTACCCTCGTTAGAGTTCATGGTCACTGCTTGACAGCAATACCAGACACTGTAGATCTCATGCCAGGCTCTCAGAGATCTTGATTCACTTTAAAATGTATTTATCCTTCTCTTACATTTAACAATAGTTCTACATTTCCTTCTTAGGAGAAATCTTTCCCTCTCACCCTACACAGTTTATCTTAAGTAATGGGGAGGAACAGAGCAAGGGAGGGAGGAGAAAGAAAGGAGAGAGAAACAGGGAAGCAGGATGTAAGCTGGATTGGCAAGAACTCTCTTTTACAAAGGGCTTATCTATACAAAGAGTTAGTGCACATCAAGCTGGAGTGTAAATCTACAAGGCAGCCTTGTAAGATTTACACTCCAGGTTGCTGCACACTAACTCTTTGTATAGATAAGCCCTTTGTGACTAGCCTGCCACGCATTTATTGGCCATGTAGACCAGCTACCATGCACTAAAAGTTCCCTTCTGCTTCTTGACAGGAATAGATCAAAATGCACTAGGGAACTTTTAGTATGCAGTAGACAGGGTCGCCAGAGCCAGTTAGTGTGCAGCAGGCTAGTGTGCTGTGGATTGACACCCTAACTTGCTGTGCACTAACTCTCCATTTAGATAAGCTCCAAGTGTTTGTATGGTGCCCAGCTCATGACTGGGGTCTCTGGATATAAATGTTACATACGACTAATGGAGGAAAGGGGAAATGGGCTAGAGAAGCAAAAGGGGAAGATTCACATACAGCCAGGGAGGTGGAAGACAGAAAAGTCTGTGAAAGCAGGTAGGAGGAGGAAAGAGTTGTTTTTATACAGGACCTGGCACAATGGGGCTGGGGCTCTAGACACTAACACAATACAAATAATAATAATACTGACTGGCTACAGGGCCAATGGCAGTAAAATGTTCAAGAATATTGTCAAGGCTGATTCACCACTCTGGCACTTTGAGTGCAGAAGGTAGGGGCCCACAAGGATTTTAAAAATTAATACTGGCCACTCCAGGCTTGTTTTAAACTCCCAAGGTTACAGCTTCTCTCTGACCTTGGCTTGGTAAACGCTGCCACCACCCAAATGCAAAACCCCTTTTTTGAAACTCAGGAAGGTGCACTTCAGAATTCCTTCCTTTGGGGAAGAGCTAGGGTGTCCAGATCACACAGGTGAAATATCGGGACGCGGGAGGGGTGGGGAAGGGGGAGCAAAAAAAAAGAACCCGGCAGCGGAGCAAAAACAAAACCAAAAACGGCCACCGGAGCTCCACACCCTGCCCCCCCCCCCCCCGCACCACCATGCCTCCACTCCGTCTCCACCTCCCCCCTCCCTCCAGCGGGAAAAAAAAAGAAAAAAGAAAAAAAATAAACTGGCCGCCAGAGCTCCACGCCCCGCCCCCCCCACCAGCTTGCCTCCGCTCCGTCTCCACCTCCCTCCTCCCTTCAGCGTTTGCGCCGCCATACAGCTGATCAGCGTAAGCCTGGGAGGGAGGGGGGTGGAGGAGGAATGCGGCGTGCTTGGGGAAGAGGTGGGGCCAGGGCGGGATTTGGGGAGGGATCCAATGGGGCAGTGCGGGGTCGGGGCTGGGGGCGCGGGGCCAGGGCGGGGATCCAATGGGGGAAGAAGGGGGCGGAGTCGGGGGGGCGTGTGAGCCCCCTCCGGGCTCCACTCCACCTGTGAGCAGAGGCAAAATATTGGGACAATTCGCATCCCAACCGAAGGTAGGTCGGGACGCGGGACAAATAAGCAAATATCGGGACAGTCCCGATAAAATCGGGACGTCTGGTCACCCTAGGAAGAGCTGAGAAAGAAAACAAAGGAAATTAGCTGTTGCCCCCCAGCTAATTAAACAACATGTGCACAAACCTCTTAGGACACCAAAAATCCAATCCTGTCCTTAAAAAAGGTAAATTTTATTAAAAACAAAAAGAAAGAAAATACATCTGGAACTTAAGCTTTTGCTAGATTTTAAAAGAGCAATTCCAAAAATTAAGCACACAAAATAGCTTTCTTGGGGGTTCAGCTTAAAGGTTATATGCAAACAAAAGCACCTGGGGTTAGCACAGAGGAGTCCACAAGCCTTACAGAAAATAAAAGAAATAACCCTAATTGCGTCTAACTAAACGTTCCCTGTCCCAGTGAATTCTTCTAGGTATGGACGGTGGATTTTCATACCTGGTCCAAACTTTACACAGCATTCCAGCTGCTCCCATCTCTTCAGCCCAGAGAGAACAACAGAGACACAAAGGGAAAGCTTTTTTCCCCATTTTAAAAAGTTCTAGCCTTCCTATTGGCTCTTTTGGTCAGGTGCCCACTCCCTTTTCTTTACCTGGGGGACTTTTTAACCCTTTACAGGTAAAGCAAGCAACCACCAAGAGGGACTTTATATTTGACTGGCTGGCTGGGTGTCCATAAAAGGGAGCTCCTCCCCTTTCATTTATCACACCCCCCCCCAAATCACAGACAGTGCTGGCCAGCCTGGTTTAGGTCGGGTCCACACTGACTCGGATTTTTTCCTGGAGGTTTAGGAAACAGAGTTAATAAGATACATGCACTACTAATTACATGAAAAACTAAACAGTACTTCTTACATTTTAAGGACTACAATGACTTAAAATACAGGGACATTTTTACCCGACTGATTCTGGGAAACCTTCCCGGGAGAGTGCAACAGCCACGTTGCTAGAGGCTCCTGAAATGTGTTGTATTTCAAAATCAAAGTCCTGAAGAGCTAAACTCCACCAAAGAAGTTTTTTGTTAGTTTCTTTGACTGAGTGAAGCCACTTCAGTGCAACATGGTCAGTCTGCAGGTGGAACCGCCGTCCCCAAATGTATGGGCGTAGCTTCTCCAGAGCATACACAATGGCGTAACATTCTTTTTCTGTGACTGACCAGTGGCTTTCCCTCTCAAAGTTTTTTGCTGAGAAACACGACAGGATGGAATTGTTGATCTGATCTTTCCTGCATGAAAACTGCTCCTACACCATGCTTGGACGCATCTGTGGTTACGACGAATGGTTGGTCGAAGTCCGGGGCCCTTAGTACAGGGTCAGATCTAAACGCTGCCTTAAGCTGGTTAAAGACTTTCTGACACTTCTCAGTCCACTGAACTTTGTTTGGCTGTTTTTCACTGGTCAGGTCTGTTAGTGGGGTGGCAATTTGGCTGTAGTGTGGTACAAATTGTCGGTAATACCCAGCCAAGCCCAAGAAGGATTGGACCTCTTCGACTTAGGGACAGGCCAATTTTGGATAGCATTTACTTTAGCCTGTAGGGGGTTAATAGTACCTTGACCCACCTGGTGTCCAAGGTACGTTACCCTGTTTAGGCCTATTTGACACTTTTTGGCCTTAACGGTTAATCCTGCCTCACTTATGTGCTGGAAGACAGCTTGGAGGTGTTCCAGGTGTTCTGCCCATGAATCTGAGAATATAGTCACATCGTCAAGGTAGGCAACTACAAATTCCCCAAAGCCAGCCAGAAGGTTATCTACCAGTCTCTGGAAGGTGGCGGGTGCATTTCACAGTCTGAAAGGGAGCACATTGAATTCATACAGCTTACGATAGTCCACGCAAAAGCGGATTTTCTCATCTGGTTTGGGAACCAGAACCACTGGAGAGGCCCATGCACTCTCAGAGGGGTGGATTACACCCATCTGTAACATGTCCTTGATCTCCCTTTCTATTGTGGTTTTGGCTTGAGGAGCCATCCGGTAGGGTTGGGCTCTAATTGGGCAAGCATCACCTGTATCAATGGAGTGGTACGCCCATTCCGTCCATCCTGGGGTGGCTGAAAATATTGGCGTGAAGCTGGTGCACAGGTCTTGAATTTTCTGTCGCTGCCTTACACCCAAGGGTCACAGAAAGGCTTACCTCTTCTACGCCACCGTTGCTTTTTCCTTCATAGTAGACTTCTTCAGGCCACTCAGCGTTGTCTTTCTCCTGGGCTGTAAACTGGAGAACCTTGGTTTCTCAGGAATAAAAGGGCTTTAGAGAATTAACATCGTATACTTTAGGTTTTAGGGTAGGGTATGGGAACTCTATGAGGTAATTATCAGTGCCCAGGCGCTCTCGGACCATAAATGGCCCTCACACCACGCTTCCATCTTATTGGCCTGAAGCGCTTTCAGGACCATGACTTGGTCACATACTTTGAAGAAACACTCTCTGGCATGTTTATCATACCAGGCCTTTTGCTCTTGTTGAGCATCCTGTAGGTTTTCTCGAGCAAGGGCTAAAGAGTCTTTGAGGGTGTTTTGCAGGTTGCTTACAAAGTCCAAAATGTTAGTTGCTGGAAAAGATGTAACCCCCTCCCATTGCTGCTTCACCAACTGTAATGGCCCCTTAACTTCGGGGCCATAAACGAGTTCACAGGGTGAAAATCCCAAACTGGGGTGTGGTACAGCCCTGTAGGCAAAGAGCAACTGCTGCAACACTAGGTCCCAATCATTGGAGTGCTCATTAACGAATTTACGTATCATGGTTCCCAAAGTCCCATTAAACTTCTCCACTAGGCCATTCGTTTGATGGTGGTAAGGGGTGGCAACCAAGTGGTTCACCCCATGAGCTTCCCAAAGATGTTTCATGGTCCCTGCCAGGAATTTAGTTCCCAAATCCATAAGAATGTCGGAGGACCAACCTACCCTGGCAAAAATGTCTGTCAATGCCTGGCTCATGCTTTTAGCACCGATGTTGCTTAGAGCTACTGCTTCCGGCCATCGGGTGGCAAAATCCATGAAAGTCAGTATTACATCTTTCCTCTCGGTGTCTTCTTAGAGAAAGGACCCAGAATATCCACAGCTACACACTGAAATGGAACCTCAATTATGGGGAGTGGCTAGAGACGGGCCTTGACCAGGTCTTGGGGCTTTCCCACCCTCTGGCACACCTCACAAGACCAGACATAGGTTGAAACATCCTTGCCCATTCCATCCGAGTGGAATGACTTCCCCAAATGGTCTTTGGTCCTGTTCACCCCAGCATGGCCACTAGGGTGATTGTGGGCTAAGCTCAAGAGCTTTTCCCTATACTTAGTTGGAACTACCAACTGTCTCTGAGGATGCCAGTCCTCCTTGTGCCCACCAGAAAGGGTCTCCTTGTAGAAGAGTCCTCCTTCTATAACAAACCTGGACCTATTAGAAGAGCTGAGAGGTGGTGGGTCGCTCCGTACTGCCGCCCAAGCTCCCTTGAGTCTCTCATCTGACTCCTGCTCTGCCTGGAACTGCTCCCTTGATGCTGGAGACATTAGTTCCTTGCTGGGTTGTGGACTTGGGCTTGGTCCCACCAGAAGCAATACAGGTGATGGGGTTGTTTCTGTTAACTGCTCTCTGCTGGTGCACTAGGTGGTATTTCAGGCTCTGGTTGCGCCTCTTGTGCCGGTTTAGCTGCTGCAGAGGGTGCAGGCGCTGTGGTGCCCCTTGGTGCTGGTTCCCCTGACTCTAGTGGGGTTGCAAGCATGGGCTCTGGTGCTGACTGCTCTGCCAGCTCCAATCCTTGGGCTGGTTCTGGCTGGGTTCCAGGAACTGGATCTTCCCCGCCTCGATTACAGTTTTGGGCTTCCCATCTAGGATGTACCTTTCTGTTTCCTCGGGAACACCCTCTAAGGACTGCTCCATTTGTATTAGGAGAGACAGATCTTCCGGAGATTTAACATTTGCTCCTGATATCCAGGCATCCAATATTTTACAATGTGGTAGATGTGTTGGGAAAATGCCACATCTGGTTTTCACCTTAGGACTCTGAACCACCAACGGGCATGTTTGGGTGTTAGCCCCATTCTAATTTTGACCTTTTGTTTAAAAAGTTTGTATTCATTCATGTATTCCTTAGGCATTTCAGCTGCCACCTCTGCTAAGGGTCCACTGAGTTGCGGCCTTAGCTCCACCATATACTGGTCTGTAGGGGTGTTGTACTCAAGGCAGGCCCTTTTAAAATTTTCTAAGAAGGCCTCTGTATCATCGCCTACCTTGTATGTGGGGAATTTCTTGAAATGGGGAGTGGTACCTGGAGAAGGACTGTTAGGGTTACCTGGTGGACCCAGCTTAGAACTTTCCAGCTCTAAGCGCTTCAGCGCTAGCTCCGCCTCCAAGCGCTTCACCTGCATTTCTGCCTCCAAGCACTTTGCTTCTTTTTCCACTTCCACCTTCAAGCGCTTCGCCTGTCTCCTCTCCTCAGCTTCCAACTCCAAGCGCTTTGCCTCTCTTTTGTCCTCCGCTTCCAAGCACATCATCTGTAGGAAGAAATCCCTGTCTTCCACAGTCAGAACTCGGTCTGGGTTAAGGGCATCCCTCCATCTTGGCACCAGGATCTCAGTTAGGGGAGGGCTGACCCTTCCCTCCTGGGAAGTCCCCATTCCCCCATCTGCTCCCTTCATTTCCGTCATGGAGCTGGATGTCTGGGCTTGATCTGGGTCTGACTTCTCTGTGGCGTCCTGCTTTGGGAAGACTGGTTTTTCTAAGGTTTTGGTGCCTGACATCAACCTCATGCACAGTTTGCCCTACTCTAGCCTAAACTATTTTGTTGCCACGAAGCTAGAAAAGAAAAAAAATTAAACTGCTTGTTGGACTCCCTGGCTTGGCAGGCTGAACCCTTTCCTTGCCTGTTCCCCCTCAGCAGCAAAGAAAAGAAAACAGAAAAAAAACCTCCCTGGTTTTCAAGCAGCCAGAAGGAAAAATGTGTCCATTTAAAATCCTGAGGTCTGTGCTTCTGGTAAATTTTATTAAAAACAAAAAAGAAAGAAAATACATCTGGAACTTAGGCTTTTGCTAGATCTTAAAAGAGCAATTCCACAAATTAAGCACCCAAAATAGCTTTCTTGGGGGTTCAGCTTAAGGGTTACAAGCAAACAAAAGCATCTAGGATCAGGCCCAGTATTCCCCAAAGCCAATCAATTATAGTATCTGCATTAGTGAAGGTTTCAGATTGCTAAAGCATTAAAGCAGGGGTGGCCAACCTATGGCTCCGGAGCCACATGTGGCTCTTCAGAAATTAATAATGTGCTGGGGGGTGCTCACTGCTCAACCCCTGGCTCTGCCACAGGCCCTGCCCCCACTCCACCCCTTCCCACCCCCTCCCCTGAGCCTGCAGTGCCCTCACTCCCCCCCCCCCCCCCCCCCCCCCCCCTGAGCCGGCAGGGCCCCCCCCCCCCCCCCCCCCCGAGCCTCCTGCACGCCAGAAAACAGCTGATAGGGAGGTGCAGGGAGGGAGGCGGGAGGCGCTGATCGGCAGGGCTGCCGGTGGGCGGGAGGCGCTGGGAGCGGGAGCTGATGGTGGGCTGCTGACGTATTACTGTGGCTCTTTGGCAATGTACATTGGTAAATTCTGGCTCCTTCTCAGGCTCAGGTTGGCCACCTCTGCATTAAAGGATATCTGGTTCAAAGCCAAAGCTAGCACAGGCATCTGATATATTGGGCAATAGTTTTAAAAAAGTTATCCAGGGTAAGAAATGGTATTAACGTGAAACTTTACACATCAGACTGTAGGATTACAACACACATGGCCTGCAATCAACTTTGGTCTTCTTGTTTCCTGGTCCCCTGTTTCTTTTCAGACAATTTCAGTCCTCTCTAGAGCTACATTTTGCCATAGCAATTTTAGCAAAACCTGATTTCTGAAAGACGCAAACAACCCTTTTAGCAAATAGTCACCTCCTAACCTGTCATTTGTTCTAATTACGAGTTTACTGAAGGTTAAACTGCAACATTTTAAAGTAACTACATAGCTAGCTTTCAAAAGCACAAGATTAAAATTGTAGTCAAAACAAGCGAAGGAAACAGATGTCTCAAACATTTCAGGAGGGTTCTTTTACTAAATAAATTCTAATATATTCAGAGTAAGCAGCAGAGATCCTTATAATGAACGGGTGGCATTCTGTACAGTGAATCAGGAATTATAAAACTAAATTAAAAACCCAAATCTAATTTGCTATAAAAACAAATAGCTCCTAGCTCTTGAAAAGAAAGTTGCTGAGATATGCAATGAATCAGTCTTCTGCATTTGGAATTTTGATGCTGAATTCTTTGTATATTCTGTTATTGAATTACAAATTTCAACATATTGTGAAAAATATATATTATTTATCATTAGCTTCATAAAGCTTTTGGCTGTGATGTTAAAGTGACCCACCAGCTACCGATCACTAGTGGAAATTCAGATAAATGTTAAAAATTCTGTAGCCCTTTTCAAGGAGTATTAGAGGACAGATTAACATTTGTTCTCATAATAAAACAGATTCTAAGATTTGATGCTGTAAGAGGTTGAAGCACTGTTGAATTTGCTTACCCAGTTTGCACTACCATTGTTTTTTAAAGCACTGTTGGGATACAATCAAAGAATCAGAGAAATGTAGAGCTAGAGGTGCCTCAAGAAGTCATCTAATCCACCCCTCATGCTAAAGTTATTTGCACAAGCTGTGCAGATAGCATCTTTCCAATAATCACCAAAAATACTGTTTTCTGTTAGTAAGTATCCTTCAACAGTATCAGAATAAACTGGCTAAAAACAGTGTGTGTGCATGCACGCATATGATACGGATCACTGCTTTCTAAAAGATAGAATTAGAACTACTTAGCTGTGTGTCATAAACCCTAGCCTGCTGTGATTCATCTTTAGCTCAAGTGGGAGGAGCCAGTGCTTTCAGGGCAGGAGAATCTGAATTCTATCTTCACCATCAATGTGAATCTCTGAGTGGGCATAGCAAAGCCACAACCATGAATGTGCTGCAGTATTAATGTAACACATGAAACTGAGTGTGAAAGAGCCCTGGGTTACTGCAGTCATTAAAACTGCAATTGCAGCTTGACTGCAAAATACCATTGGTGACAATATCAATGGAAACCAGAGACATGCAAAACATTTGCACTGAACTTAAACCAAGCCTGGGTCTGAGGTTGCATGTGTTCCACAAACATAGGCAGAGAATGTTTGCACAAAGAAAAAGTCCACAATGTTAAGCCAGCAACCTCCCCTCCAAGTGGCACACCTCTCTCCTGCCCCCATATCCTGAACAAGCCCTGGGAACCCCACCTCACCTTACCTTTGGAGGAGATTTAGAGCTTGCTTTGGGGTATAGGAAGGAGTGATCTTGGTGGGGGTGATTTTCCATGTTGAGGAAGGAATTTGTCTAACTCAAACCTCCAAATCAACCTTCAGTGGTTGGTTCAGTTCTAATTCCTACAAAGCAAACTGTGGCATTCAGAAACCCCATCATGAACAGCCCCTACAGATCAATTACAACAGTTTCTCTTAATTTCTCACTCAGCAGAGGGCACACCTCTCTTCTCTCTCATATAAGTGAAAGGGACCTGCATATATGTGTGTGTGTGTGAGTGTGTGTGTGAGAGAGAGAGAGAGAGAGAGAGAGAGATGTTAAGAGCAGAATTTAATTGAAATGCATTCTGTGTCTTTCAAGTTAGGTGTGACTCTTAGATATATGATATGACAGGAAAATTATGCCTTCCATCTGTAGAGATGTGTAAATGCCTCATTAAGTTTAATGATTATCATAAAAGTGGCTCCACAAAGAAAAGCTTTGTTACTGAAAAGTAGAAGTGACACGGTAAAGCCGTGTTTGAATTGTGTTATCACTGAACTGGCTAAATTAATAAATTGGCACAGGAATTATTCTGTTTGTAAATAAAGGGCTATATTTTCAAAATTTTATGTGAACAGGGTACATTATAAAAAGATAATTTAGCAGCCCAAGAAATTATGCACACAGCATATTTTCAGACTTGATCTCAAGTCAACTTGAATGCACGTGCGCGTGTGTCTAAGCACTGAGGGAATGGATAAAGAGGAGGAGGGATGGGCACATCTATAAAACAAGATGGACAAGAGGAATCTCTTTTAAAAGTATATGGTCAGGCAAGAAATTACAAGTGTAGGTTTAGATAGAGGAAAACATACAAATAAGCAATTAACAACAATATATTAGCTGATTCTGAGTATCCATCCATCCAGGGCCGGCTCCAGGCACCAGCTTAACAAGCAGGTGCTTGGGGCGGCCAAGGGAGAGGGGCGGCACCTGCGGCAATTCGGGGGCGGCAGGTCCCTCACTCCCTCTAGGAGCGAAGGACCTGCCGCTGAACTGCCGCCGCCAATCGCGGCTTTTTTTTTCCCAATTGCCGCCGCCGATCGCGATCGCGGCTTTATTTATTTATTTTTTTTTTTTGCTTGGGGCGGCAGAAATGCTGGAGCCGGCCCTGCATCCATCCATCCATATACAAAGCTATTCAGGATATAGCACAAGGGACATTAGTCTAAGAAGAAATCCTCAAAGGAAGGAAGGAAGGATATACTGACCTATATATGATGACAACACAATCTTACATATAAACAAGGTTTATACAAGTATGGGTTTGATAAACAGACCATTAACAATTCCTGCTAGTAACAGCAATTATTTAAAAAGCCACACAGGAGCCAGACCATGCCTTTACACTACCAAGTATGAATTCTGACACGTGAATTTAAACAAGAAATTAACCAGTTTATTATATTCACATATGTACAAAATATTACAAATTAAAGTACTGTACTAAGTCACTGCATGACAGCAAGGTCTTCATACAGGCAAAAGAAAGCACATTGAGAAGCAGCGGCTCTGGAATAGTTACATAAGTCTTTGGTATTAGAAATATGGTTTAAGATGCAGTGTTTAACTCATTCAATACAGGGCATTAAACAGAGACAACAAAGATATACAGTATGAATACTATGAAAAAGTGTTTAGATTACTTTAATTCTTCTCCAAGGTAAATTGCTGGACCCCTGAGTTGCTAAAAAGCACACAACAAATTTAGGGTAATAAGTCTACTTATCAAAATAATGTTAAAAAAACCCTAGGTTACTGAACATAACAGATGTGTTTCTTAATCTGTATTGAATTAAACTGCTTCTCCTCATACAAGAACTATATGCTAATAGCTAAACACAAAACATTTCACAGAGCTAGAGCCTATTCCTTTACCCCTAAAGCAGGCAAAGCTGCCAAAGAACCAGTGTTGTCCACTTAAGGAGTATAGGATCAGGCCCACAACACATAATACTATTGCATGGCAAAATATAACCAGACAACATACCCAAGTCTAAACTGCTGTACAGATCACTTTATAAAATATCTTTTAGGAATCATTTACACATTTACAAATGCTCTAAATCAGTTCCATCAAATAATGTATTCAACTCAATCACAGTTACATAATTTTGAGGTAAACTCCCTGAAACGATGCTACTTTGGCGGAGATTCATCCCTAAGGTTAAAATTCACCCATATGCAGAGAATTTCTGAGAGGCTCGCTGCACCACTCGGCCCTGCAAAGGGGCTGCCTGCAGGATGCAGTGTGTGGAAGGAATGGCTGCATAGGTATGTGTGTGTCTCTGCAACCCCCCCAGGATGTGAATGGGATGCCTGTGCTGGCCACAAATAGACCAGCATAAAAGTGGGGACCACGGGGGAGGGGAGGAGCAGCCCAAGGAAGGGGAGTTGGGGTATGTGCTCATTCTGTGGAGGATCATTGGATATTATTTAGTCTATAGGGTGGATAGCAGTTGCAAAGGGGCTGTATTGCTGGTCTGTGTGCACACTGTGGGAATGGATTCTCCTGCGTTTTATGCTGGAAGGAGGAGAGTGTCACACACAGGAAAAATGCAGTTCAGAATTTTATATATGCAGGAACATTTTGTTTAGCCCAAATTTTACAGGTAAGAGATTAGCTAAATATTAACAATTGTATAGTCACACCTGTACAACATCACCACTAACACTTGTTTCAACTTTTCTTCTGTGAACCAGGACTTTCAAACTTCATTAAAATTCTGGATCTCAAAGGACAGATATCACTTGCTCATGCCTGACACCAAGGTTACAGGCTTTCATGCTAACTTGGGGGCTCTTTTTCTTAGGATAATAGACACTTATGCATTACATTGTGGAAGGAACAGTCCATACCACTGCATTGCCATAATATCACTGCCACTCTGGGAGAGAAGTAACAATCAGGGTTAGTGTCCTGAAAAACAGAAAGGCAGGCAACAGGGAAAAAAAATCTCTAAGAGGTTCTTTTACCATGCCCTGATGACCAGATGATACATGCTCTCATTTGCTAGCAAGGGAAAGAGAAAAATCCCTTCATGGAGACCTGATGTAGAAAGCTTCCAAAACCAAAATACAAAAGTGCCAATAGTTTAAGGTAAGTGCAGTACTACCCTTAAAAATGATACCTTCTTTCCCAGTAGATCGGTTCCTGTGTGTATTTAGGGTGAAATCTCCTTGCTTTGCTCCAAAAATATATTTGTATTACTATTTAATTCTTTCAGCCCTGCAGAGCCAATACACTTATGGGACAAGTGAGCGGGATTCTTTTTGTGCTCACACAGGAAAGGAACTGTTAACTAAATTCCTACTGCAAAGCTAAATCTGCCACATTATAGGCAGAATATGACCTACAAAATGTTTAAACTACTGATGATACATGAGCTATAAAGAACACATTTTGTCTAAGATTCCTAGTTGTGTTTACATAGTTAGTTGCTTATTTGTAAACTGAGTAAAATTAGCTTTGGAGCGCAAAACAAAAAGAGAGCACCACAATCCCATGTTTACAGTCATTTTTTCTAGCAGAACCACACTAAGTAACACTCCACTTTTTAAAACTGCTGTCATAAAAACAAGTTGTTTGAAAATTTAGGCAGGACTTCAAGTCTGTTATAATTATCCCACACATGTACCTTGGAAGAGAAGGCTATTACTATTTACTACATTTCTATTTTTCTCAGAATGGTTTTGATGAGTGCACAACTGTTTGTTATGTGATAAGTAACATTGCTTGATGTTTCAAGACAGGTAATACTGACTTTACTTCATGCCCACTGGCATGACTGAACTTTCCTTTTTCTGTATGCAGTGATAACGAGTAATAAGCCTTCATCTCCTCCTTCTACCATCACAGATGTTAGCTACTAGAAAAAAAAGATGTATTAAACATTTACCAATAGGTAGCATTCGCTGTGTACCACCGCATGAAAAGCAGCATAAAGAAATCTGTTTTGCAAGGATCGTCTGGGAAGGTGAGGTTTGGGCTTTATACTGGTCCCCGATGATGACAAACTGGCAGACTGTTTCTTGCATAGCTCTGGGCAAACCATTAATCTGTCAGCACAAACTTCTGTAGAAATTCCAACAATAAAACTGGAGGGTTTGGACAGACAGAAAATGCTGCTTTTGAAATACTTAACAAGACTAATAATGCTTTGCAGATTGTTGTATTCCACAGTCCCTGAAATTTCTGGTCAACAGTGCATAGTAAGTGTTCAATTCATTCATCTTCTTCAACATAGGTTGATGGAAACCAGCCCACCTAAAAAAGGCAAAAGCAGAAGAAAAATAATAGATAAGATGCTAATGACACGGGACAGTTCTTTGAAAGGCCTGCCTAGGCAAAAACTATAATGGTTCTGTTTAGTAACAAGAGGACACAAAATTATAAAGATAAACTTGATTGTGCTGCTACAGCACTTAGTTAGAATAACACCTCTCAACCAAGTGATGCAAATTATTGATCCCATGATTTGGAAATTGCAGCACTGGACATTAAAACCTATTTTTGGAAGATCAGAACTAACCGACTAGCTGTGACTATGCCCCAAAGCACTAAAACGTGGAAGAAGAAGAAGAGTAAGAGCAGAAACAAGGAGTTTTACAAGAGGCAGGCAGCTGCTATTTCCCCCTTTGGAGGTGAAGGACATCTAAGTATTCTGCAAAGCTACCATCAGGCTCACAAGTCCCCATTACCATTATTCGCCTAAATTAAATAGGAACTGATTTTCTTGTCCTTACATGCACTCAAGTCTCAATGGAGTCAGGAGTCGTTTTAAATGAGAAAGAATTGCAGGGCAGAGCCCGAAGTTTTTCATTTATACTGCATTGTTACTAAGTTATTGTATTGCTCATGAAAGAAACCAGACCATTAACCTTGGAGAGTGAAGTCCTATATCTATAGCAGAGTGCAACACAAGGGCAGGCTACTTCATGCTGACCTGTCAATGTACCCTGTTCTGGATGAACTATCTCTAGAGAAAGAAGAGAACTCAAAGCCCATCTTGCTGAGACTGTCAAACAGAATGCCAGTTCCTAATGTTTTTCTTTAGGATGTGGCTGTCTGTCCATTACCACCTGGAATGAGATCATCAACTTATTTCACACAGTACACAGGACCATCAAAAATAGTTTAGGTTTCTATATTGCTTCCAAACTATATGCTTATTTCTTTTTTAAAATGTGCCTGTCTCATGCTCTAGGCACATGTACAAAATAAAAAACCCTTCAAATAATGTAAAACACAAAATCCCAGCATTCTTCCCACCCTATCCCACAGGACTAACTTTCACTTCCAACCACCATCCAACCCACATCCACCCTCCCTTACCAATTTAAACCATGGATGGATGTGGTTTAAACCAGCCCATTTAAACCATGACCTTGAGTACCTCAATTTATCTCCACTGCAGAGGTATTACATGAGCAGAGTGGTAGCAACCTAAGGTAGAGATGGAAACCATTTAGGGCTTCTATGACAAAACTAACACTTTGAATTGTATCTGGGAACTACCAGCAACCTGCACAAATCTCCGAGCACAGACGTAACGTGCTCCCTCTAAAAATCACTGCTACGTAAGCCTCTTGCCACATTTTGTACTAGCTGAAGTTTCTGAGTGCTCTTCAGGTGTAGCCTCATGTAAATCCTATTGCAGCAATCCAGTCTTATGCTGACAAAGGTATGGAAGGCAGTGGTGAAATGCACATCCAAAAGGAAAGATAGTAAAATGCACTCCTTGCCTTTGCTGCTAGCTGGACACCAAGAAGCAACCAGGGATTCAACAAGACCCTGATGTTTTGCTGCTAAGGGTTATAACCTCTGCTACTTCCCCCACCCAACAGTCTTATCCACTCTGGACATCAGCCAGTTAGTGCTCATCCATGACCCTAGTTCATTTAGACTCTGGGAAAGGTGATCAAGCATACTGTCTGGATTGTCTGAAACAGAGCTGATGATGTGTCAGATATGCTGTGAGAGAAAATATGTGAAAAAGGTTTATGATGTCTGAAGACTCCATTTAAAAGCCTTATCAATGAGATTAGCACAAAATTATGCCAAATAAAAGAAAAACCTACCCTTCCATTTACTTCACCTCTCCACCAGCCATTAGCACTCATCTTTGTGTAAATTTTTACCACATCACCTTTCAGTAAGGACAGTTCTCTCATGTCTCTTGCACAGAAGTCATACCGGGCAATGGCTATGCCTATTGCTTTTGGACTTAGCACTGAAATTGAACACAGGAAATCAATGTTATTATGATCTGTTAATTGCAGACTAATCAATTAAGTCAATACTGTAAAATGTATAGCAATGATTCCATTACAAAATAAACTGGCAATAATTTTATGTAAATGTGAAAGTAACCACCCAAAGAAATCAAGAAGCCTTCTTTAAAGGCTCAACACAAGGTTGGAGGATTTTATGTGGTTGGGGGGGGGGGAGGGGGGGAATAGAAAAAACATTACATGAGCTTGAATGTAAATGCCACTAAGTCAAAATTTTCCCCAAGGATTCAAAAATACTGTAAAATTTATTATACTTTTGTAGTTTATAATAAAACTTACTGCAAAGTACATACGTCAACATATTTTTCAGGTCACTAATTTGTTTCCAAACAGATTATTGGCATTTATTGTTGATATAACTTTAAACCCCTAATGCGGCAAAATAAATAGATTATGGTGCTATTCCTTCAGAGAAGCAATCCAAGTTAAATACTATCCATATAAGGCTGTAGACCAACTCCTTCCAACTAACAGCAAAAAGGAAATGCATTTCTACAGTTTGGGCAAGTCTAAGCCAGCCCTGATGACCCCATTAAAATGAGGTCATGACCCACTTTGAGGTCCCGACCCACAGTTTGAGAACTGCTGCTGTAGACCAACTCCTTCCAACTAAGAGAAAAAAAGAAATGCATTTCTACAGTGTGAGTTATCTGTTGTATGGCCACTGGATCATGTAAACCACCATTTTTCTGGGGATTACACTGTAAATCAAACATCAAAAATGATCAGTTGAACCTGGCTCACAAAATTTCACCACAAAGCAAAAATGCCTTAATTCAGCAAAGTACCTAAGTATTAGCATAAGTCTAAGCATGTGAGGTGACCCAACAAAATCAACACTTAAAGGTTTACAGTGATGCACCGACTTAAAATACCTTGCTGAACTGGGGCTTAAATCTTTTAAACTGATATAAAAATGACTTCAAACATTTCTGAATGATACAAGTGCAAAAACTGCATGTCTCTAATATGTCCAATTCAAAAATGGCTTTAATCGTAGCAAACTGATAATCCTTTTATGAAGTCTTATAGAATCCAATCCTGTAAGCTGCTGAGGACTGTCATTTCCCATTAGGAGGTAAAAGTTCTCAGCACCTTGCAGGGTGAGACCTATAATTTGGGTATATTAGAAAAAATATACACTGGCTAATACATTAGATTCAGAGGTTAGACCAGCAACTGGCAAAGGTGGAAGCCTAAGGTATGCAAAGAGGCATCCAAACAGTGTTTTTCAATAAAGGCAATCTCCCTTTGCAACTGGTTCCATGAGTAAACAGCTGCTGTAGAAAGAAATGGACTCCCATTAGTTCTGACTAGCTCCTTACAAAGGGAGCTAGGGAGATGTACACACTAAAATCCCTACTGAAAAAATCCTGGGTGTATTTGGAGTATGGCCAACAATGGTGAGTTGGAGGAATCATCAAAACCATTCTCTTTGTCATAATTCAGAGAACAAGAGAGCAAGCACATTATTACTAGAATTTCCCAAAGAGTTTTAGGAATTGCTATTAACATTCTAGTTTTGAAAATGTAATCAAAATTTAACAGTAAAGAATCAGAGCAAGCTGCCTTCTTTGATTTAAAATCAGGGAAATACGAATCACGGCATATAAACTAGAAAATCTAAACAGCTACGACAAAATCAACCACTTAATTGATAGCCTTGCTGCATATACTTTTATTTGATATTTATTGTGACCGCATATGAACAGCAGCTTTTGCATAATAGATACCATGCATTCAAATCATTACAACTGTGCGCACATCAATGATTAAAACTGAAATACCTAAAGTCAAATCATATGTCTGAAAATGAATTATGACCTTATTTTTCCACAACATCATAGTGTACTATAACTTTACACTCAGCGTTAGTATTTAGAATCATAGAATATCAGGGTTGGAAGGGACCTCAGGAGGTCATCTAGTCCAACCCCCTGCTTAAAGCAGGACCAATTCCCAACTAAATCATCCCAGCCAGGGCTTTGTCAAGCCTGACTTTAAAAACCTCTAAGGAAGGAGATTCTACCACCTCCCTAGGTAACGCATTCCAGTGCTTCATCACCCTCCTAGTGAAAAAGTTTTTCCTAATATCCAACCTAAACCTCCCCCACTGCAACTTGAGACCATTACTCCTTGTTCTGTCATCTGCTACCACTGAGAACAGTCACTGAGAATATGCCTATAGGATATAAATACGTTATATAGAAGAGAATCAGCAGCTTGATATATTGTTTATGTGCACAAATGAAGATGCTGAAGAATATAGACAATCATGCACAGTATAGTATAATAAAAATATACTACTTACGCTCTAGCAAGTCAAATACCATGACTATTTGCCTATTTACATCAATATTATGTCAAATACCATACTGGACAGCAGGAATAAGTGGTGATGGGGCAGGAACTGATTTTGCAGGAGAAGGGGTGCAGCAGAGGCAGTAACTGACATTTTGTGGGGGAAGAGGGCACTAGCAGCACTTACTGATTTTGGGGTCAGTATATTGGTGGATGGCAATAGCAGTAACTATTTGGGGAAGGGGATCATTGATTTGGGGGTTATAAGGACCAGTAAATGATTGGGGGAGGGGAGGGGAAGCAGAGAGCCGCTCTTGTCTCTAGAAAGAGGATAGGACTCGGGAGAGGTCAAGGGGACAAGGTACATTGGGGGAGATGTGGGGGAGGAACAAAAGGAAGTAGATAAGAAGAGAACAAGGGGAAAGGGGAACTGAGGGAGGAAAAGAACTAAGGAGAGGAGAAATGCAGGGAATAGTGGGCAGTAAAATATTGGGGGAAAGGGGGCAGAATTGGAGGAAAGGAGGGGAATATTTCAAACCCTTTTCAAAGTGAGGAGCACAGGGGAAAGTGAGAAAGAAGTAAGAGGAGAAGGACGGAATCTGGAGATAGGGAAGAGAGGATCAGAGAAATAAGAAAAGAAAGAACTGAAACAAGCAGTAGGGGAGATTTTAAAGAGGAAAGAGGCTATGTCTACAGTGCAATTAAAAACCCGCAGCTGCCCCATGCCAGCTGACTCAGGCTCGTGGGGCTCGGGCTAAGGAGCTGTTTAGTTGCAGTGTAGACGTTTGGGCTCGGGCTGGAGCGCGAGCTCTAGGACCCTGCAAGTTAGGAGGGTCCCAGAGCCTGCACTCCAGGCTGAGCTTGAACATCTACAGCACAATTTTACAGCCTCGCAAGCTCTAGTCAGCTGACAAAAGCCAGCCCGAGGTATTTAATTGCACTATAGACATACCCTGAGAAGACTCACTAATGCTTGTAGCCCCAGAGAATTAGGACACTTTGGTCTGTGTCAGATTTCTGCCTTTGCTTCCATTCAGGTCAATTTCTCATTAATACACACTGTAACCAGTTTGATCTCACACTATGTATTTCTCTTAACTTATGACTTTATCCCCATAAAGGGTTGTTTTTGGCTAGTGGGTTCTGTGGGTCTTGAAGCAATGTACACTTGTTTAATTTTATGAAACTGTACATCAGTTCTCACCAGTATGCAAGCATGGAGAGGATTTTCAAAAGTGCTCACACATTGCTGGCTTAATTCTGCTCTCACTGGCATCAATGAGAATTTTACCACTGACTTCCAGTGGGAGCAGAGATAAGCCAACATTGAAGGTGCTTTTGAAAACCCCACCCATAATATTTTGGGATCATATTTTCCATTTATATCATTTAGTTGTGAATTTAATGAAGACTCTTTTGGGGTCTTAAAAAGAAATGATTTTATAAATAATGCAAAGAGTCACACATGGTATCTGCCAGAATATGAAATGCCATCCAAGCCGACATGATTAGATTACCTAACTCTACCTGACACCCCGTTGCTGTTGTGTAATTGTTACAAAGACATGCTTTACATCAGATATTGTCAGGATTTCTTTTTGTGGAGGAGACAGAGTGCAGTTAATCCTTACTAATTACCAACATAAAGGGCTCTGTTGGGACTAGTGCTATGCACAAAGGTAGAAGGGGGGCCAACCTCCATTCCAAAACCTTGTGCTACCTAGGCCAGATAATCCACCCTCTATAAGTGGAAGTGAACCAGCATAAGGAGAGCAAATGCTGCACTCTTTTAGAGGGGGTAGCAGTTGCTGTTGTGTATGTTCCTTCAGGGTTCTCAGAGACTTTTTCCCTGCCACAGGCAAAATTACTGGGTGCAAAGTGGTGCAGCCCCACCATAACTGTGGCTTAAAAGTCACAACAGCATCCTTACTTACTGGTGTTTATTAATGGAGTGCAAGTTTGCCATAATGTGATTGGAACTGAGATTAGCATGGCTGTAAATTTCAATCTTTTTATACAGTCTGTTAGTTCAAAATGTTTTTATGTTTTCAAAGCAAGAGAAGGTTAAAAGAGAATAAAGAAAACGTGAGTACATTTGAAAAACAGATGAGTAAAATTAACGGAAACAATGGTAGTGCAAAATCTAACATTTGCTACAACAGAACTCTAGCAACGGCATTTTACGACGCTGCCACAATATGGTTTGCTGTAGAGATGGGACGAATACTTGATTCATTCATGAACAGTGCAATTTTCAGGTATGCACATTTGTATGAATACATCAATTAAAAATATAATACTTGCTATAGGATTCCACTACTGAATGGTGAACTAGTGGCCATTTGAGATCTGCTGTGGCTATTCAAATTCTGCTTATAGTAATGTATACTTTTAAAAGTTAATTTTACAAGAGTTTGATTTTATTGGACTGCAAGAATAACAATTTTCTACCCTCTGATTACCTTGTCTTTATAGCTTATCATGTTAACCAGTTACTGAGATTTGGAGTCAGTCTTCAGGGAATAGCATTAGGTGCTATTCTGCATTTAGTCAAGAAATGAAAAAGTAGATTCGTCCCTTCCCTAGTTGGCTGCACACAGAAAGAATTTGCAAACAGAAGCAAATTTAGAAGAAATATAAAAGCGGTAAGCAGTACCTGACCAGAAAGGAGTGGAGGAAGGGGGAACAAAGCTGTAGTCTGGAGGAGTTACAAAAGAAAACCCACAGAACAAAGAGGGGGCTTAGAGAAAGAAAGAGAAAAAGAGAGAAGCAAAAGAATGTTGAAATATTGGCAAAATATTTAAATATTAGTATTTCTATTATGTAAGTCATTGGTAATAAGGAAACTACGGTTCCTCACTGAGGAAGTCTGGAAAGAAATTGACTGTGAAAAGTGGAAAATGTAGATCTATGATTTAATTTTTCACAATTACATTTTTCAAAAACAAAAAATAAAAAATAAATCCATTTTGGGTTTGGCAGAAAAGAATTTTAAACTGTTTTTTCTTACAAATAAAGTGGTTTCTTTTCTTAATACCTGTACATTTTACAATGCTTTTGGCCCTGACTCAGCCAAGTTCTTAAGCATGTGTCTAAGTTCAAGTACATAAGTATTGCCATTGGTATTCATAGGATTATTCACATGCTTAACTTAGGCATGTTCTTAAGTACCTTGTTAAACTGGACCTCACACCATGCATGTAGGGATCACAGCAGTCTACTCTGATAACTTAACATCAATGGGAATTAGGTGCACGTTTCGTATCCTTTAAGGACTAAATGATGTTTTGGATCCATATATACTACTCACATTCAGTTCAATGGAAGTTCTGAGCACACACAAAAGGCAGAATTTGGCTCAGGAACTTAAACTTGTGCAGCCAGTATGCTAGCCCCTGCTTTGATGGATAAATGTAATGTATCCTCAGGTAATCAAAGGATTAAGGATACACTAATTAAATCTCCAACACATTTATAGTAATCAGTTTGCTGGTCACCCAGTTGCTCTCCTTTGGGTGACAGTATGTTTTCTACTCGCAAAAGAGTACATGCCCATTTTTGTGGGTGCAATCATTGTGCACGCAGAAGCAGTCTGAAATGAAAATTGGGACCAAAGAACATACCACAGCACCAAAACCCATCTTTGTTTGTTTACATTCATCTTAAGAAAAAAGTCAAGTACATCTAGATGTCTTGACATATTTGATAGCTGACGAGGTATCCTCATGCCTACTGAAAGTGTGCCATGAACATCTAAAAAGAGGAGACAAGTCCTGGGACATTGGGAGTTTAAAAAGAACCACTGGACAATTTTCTGAAGTAAGTGAAAAGTCAACTTAATTTTAGGAATGAAATGATAATTCAGTCATAACAACTAAGTATTGAGAGAACTGTGACACAAGCAGGCCAGCTTTCAAATCACCCTTTGCCTGAAATTCTAAGAAATAATATGGAAATTGTATTGAAAGTCATATCAAAAAATTACAGGAGAACCTAACAGCCATTTAATATTCTGACTTTCAAAGGGGAAATAAATAAAACCTTTAAAATAAAACCCTTTTTCCTATCATCTTAGACAATTAGGTGATTTGAAGCTGCCTTTGGATTTCTCAAAACATTTGGCATTAGTACTTGATGGACTTTTGCAATGTCTGTAGTAGAGCTTCCTAAATTTTTAAAAAATGCTCCAAGTCAGAAATGTCTCTCTCTGCTAAACAGGTGTTCATATGAGCAGAGCAGTGAAAAATGTCTCTCTCAAACCTCCACTCAATCTCAGATTGAAGTTGGAAGCTTGACATATTTAATTGCCTCAGCCTGTGCTTGTGAAAATCTGGTGAACATGGGCTCAGGTTATGCATCCAGCTGGAAAACTGACAAACTGAGGGGAAGGAGGTTTGCCATTCAGACTCCCTCTCAACAGCTATCCCTTCTTATATGAGATGCCTTCAAAGGAGAGCAGGAGGTGGTCAGAGAGGAACTGGCTGAGTGAAGATTCCCTTGGGGAATGAAGTGAATTCAACTCAAATGTCCAAAAAATCTGCAGCAGCTAGTTTGCTTCCAAGTTGCAATCCCTGCTAACAAAATTCCAGGGTACAAATTCTCTAACTGCTTTGCAGATCAAACATTGCAGGGTTCACATACCTAACTATGAGGGTAATGCTAACTTGGTGAAAACTAACAGGGCAGCAGTAAAACTAAACGCATGAGTTGCAGATAATCTGCCAACAATATTTGAGAGGGGCAGAGAAACCCTTTTTCTCCAGTGGCCTTATAAACAAGCAGTGGATCACCTGAGAAAGGGACTTGAAGCAGCTCCTAGTGATCACCTAATAAAGGGGACTGCAACTTCAGAAAAAACGGCTTGATTCAATAGAAAGGGAGAGCGCGAGAGAGAGCGGCAGACAAGGCTGTGCAGGGGGAGAACAGGGAGAGGAAAATCCTGGACCCCAGAAAAGTCACTGACCAAATCCCAAAGGACTGTGGGAGTGGCGAGGAAAGTGAGGTCGAGTTTTGTGTGCAGGTTTTGTTGTTTTTCCATCATCTGTACCATTTGTGCTGTCTAAGAATAAAGTGTGTTCGTTTAGAAATTCCTTCGCAGAGTCTCTGTGTTACTTGCTTACACTGTCACATAGCCCCAAAAAGGGAAACAGTAAATCAGCTTCAGTGGAACTCTGAGAGCATGCAACAGCTACGGGTGAGGCTTGGGACAGCTGGAGCTATTTTCAGAGCCTGCCAAGATATGGTGTCTGTATCTGGAGTGTGTGCCTAGCGGCCCAAAGTCAGAAACAATGCCTAAACTCTGCTGAGCCTCAAGAGAACACTAGACTCACGGTTTGGGTCCAGCACTAAAGTCTGGAGTGTCCAGAAGGAAAAGCTCAATCAGATTTATAACAGCCTTCAAATCCATTAACCAAAGTGTCATCCAGGATCAAACAATCTGGGTTTTGTTTTTAGCACTGTGGTAATATATTAGGTTTTACACCGGGAATCTGAGAATTGAGAGACTTTTCATCAATTTGGCCTCGGAGGGAAATTTTCCAGCTTCCACCAGCAAATGTAGTGGGAAAATGTTCGAATTTCAACATAGCACAAAGCCAAGCCTGCCAAACCTCTTAAGTGGAAAGTGCCCCACGTTCATTTCTCTTGTCCTTCCATATAATCCCTTTTGAACTCCTGTAATGCAGATTTTTTTTTCTGGAGTGCAGTAAAGGAAGTGGAATATGCACTATATAAAATCTTGTATCCTGCAGGAATTTGCAACAGTTGTGATATTTCTCCTATATGTTAATACTCTTACATGTGATACAGATGCTGCTTCCGGGCCTCCCTCCTATCAGCTGGTCTAATAAGAAGAGGCAGTGCTTCCTTTCTGCTCCTCTCGGAGAATAACCAAAATAAACACAAAGGTAAGGCAGGCAGGGTACACTCCTCATGCTAGTCACTGCACTGGCACTCCATGCCAGGTAGGGGTGAGGAGAAAAGAGCATAGAGATTGAGAGGGATGGGGAAAGGAAGGGAGATAGGATAATGGGGGGAAAAGATCATTTGAAAAGAGACAAGGACAGAGAATAACTAGGAACAGACGTGAAGTCCTGAGAGAACATGGGATACAATAGGAGGGAGAAAACTCAAAAAACTCATAGGGTTTGTCTACACTACATTTAAACACCTGTGGCTGGCCCATATCAGCTGACTCAGGCTCACCCAGCTATAAAATTGCACTGTAGATGTTTGGGCTTGGGGAAGTGGGTGGGTTCCAGAGCTCAGGTTTCAGCCCAAGCCTGAACGTCTACACTGAAATTTTACAGCCCCATAGCCCGAGCCCAAGTCCGCTGACACAGGCCATCCACAGGTGTTTAATTGTACTGTATACACCCAGGGGAAACAATGAAAGAAAACAAGAGAAGAAAGAAAAGAGGAAACAGGATGATAGAAAGAAACAAAGAAAAACAATGAAAATGGATGAAAAATAATCTGAAAATAATGTGTCCTAAAATTCCCCTAATGCTCCTGTTTTACCAAATAAAAATGAGAAAGTCTCTTGGAAATTATATATGCATGTCCATGGAGTATAGCTAAACAAGTGAAAATCCAAGAAGAAATCTAGTAAGTGAAAATGATGGAATAGTCAAAATCATTGCCACAAGACACTGGGCTTGACTGTATCTTCATTCACAGCAGTCTTCATATTGTTGAAGTCATCATTATTTTTTATATTCTTCTTCTTATCTGGTGCAGTGCAAAGATAAGGCCATTGCCTGAAATGCTGTGAAGTCTAATATTCTTTCAGGGAAAAATTAAATATTTTCAGCAGACCACATAACAGTTGTTTTAAATAGCATTGAACTTCTAAAAAGGCAATAACAATTTTATAGACTTTCCTTTAAAATGGAACATGTTACATGTTCATAAGAGCAATATTACACATATTGTAAAAAGCAACAGAGGGTCCTGTGGCACCTTTAAGACTAACAGAAGTATTGGAGCATAAGCTTTGCGTCTGATGAAGTGGGCATTCACCCATGAAAGCTTATGCTCCAATACTTCTGTTAGTCTTAAAGGTGCCACAGGACCCTCTGTTGCTTTTTACAGATTCAGACTAACACGGCTACCCCTCTGATACTTGACACATATTGTAGCTATTTACTCCAAAAATACAAAGTCTTTTAACAGGTATTTATATGGTATGTATTTTGAAAACTCTTTTAGAAGTGTTGCTTGCAAATTATGGCCTTAAAAGACAGGTATAAAAAAACAAATGAGATGATTCAACAAATGACATATTACTTGAAAAACTGTGTGTGTGTCTTTACTGAAACCCTAATTTACAAAAATGCAGTTATATTAGATGACTGATCTATTTAAATCTCAATACAAGATTAGAAATGGTTACTTATTTATGCATGTAACTGAAAACAGTGCCGCCTATGTAAACATCTGCAAAAACTAGGCAGCCTCCAAATTAAATCTCTCACGTGCATTTCTAATAGATTTTTGAACACTAACCTGATTTTAAGTTTGGCAGCAAGGAAGTCTCACTAGACATGTTCATAAACCTGTTGGCAGATCTGATTATGCTTAGCTGTAGAAAAATCCTAGCTGAATGCATTACCATATTAATTAGTTACATGTCAAAAATGCAAAATGAAGATGTTTATATAAATATCATTATGCTTTTAGTGTTAAAATAACAGCAAATAATATGTAAAATGATAATACTCACAGTTACTGCTTGCTTTATTACTCCTTTGTTCATCTGAATTTTCAGATTCCTTGTATGGAACCTGAAGAGTCGTATCCAAACTTCGGAAACCTTCTTTGAGAGAGTGGTGCTTGTAGTACTCTACAAGTTCCTTTGAGCAAGAGGGAATAAAACATTACTGGAAATTTAATTTGCATTCTTTTCAACAGTAAGATATACAGTTAATGATAGTTTTCTTATACAGGTGATCTTATCATTAGAGCTGAGCAAATAATTGATTTTTCAGTTCAGGGCCAAACACAAAACAAAACAAAAAACACCCTGAAAATAATTGCATTTGGTTTCATTCAAGAAATGGAAATATTTCACTTGGGTCAAACTGGCATTTTATTTTCAAAATGTTGTTTTGACATTTTAAAAATCTTTTTTGCAGATTAAACTTTTTGCTGAATTTTACCTAGATTCACAAACAGTTTCGGTGCCCTGAAAAATGCGTTTTTGGTGAGATTATTAGTTGCTGAAAAACTTCCACCCAACTCTATTTATAATGGATAATTGCACAGTAAATATACATAAAGCCATGTTACCTAAAATACCTACTCCCTGCATAGATGAGCTCAACACCCTATTTGTATCACTGCCTTCTATTTAGTTTGTTGTCCTTGAGTTACTAATGCTTTGATTCAAATTTATAGGACAAAAAATCGCACTTCTCTGTTTGAAAGGCGTATTTACCCCTTTCAATCAGGTTGATTAATTAATATTTTCCTTATGGAACAAAGGTAAAAGGGGAGGTCAGCAGCTTGCTAACTCCTCACTGTACCTATCTTTACTTTCTCAGCTTTTTACTACAGTGATGAATAATGATCCTCCACAAATCTTCTTCTGAAAACACAGACACCAGATAACAGTGTGAGCCTTATAATCAACAGGTGCTTTCTCCTCAGGTATATGGACCACGTAAAGGTTTCAAGGTGATTTCATAAGATAATGTGCATTGTATCAGATGGCATCAGGAATAAGTCCAGAGTACACAGCTTTTCACATTCTCCATGGATCCAATCTGAGAATTTTCCATATGTTTCATAAATTATTTGCCAAAATAGAATATGAAAGCTAAGGAGGTACAATACAATACAGTTCTCATTGTAAATATGAAGGAACACCTCCAAACATTAAGAACTCATGATATTTCTATGCAGTATTCAAATCTAGTATGCAACTCTTAAGGCTTGTCTGCGTGGTGGGGCAATGTGCACAATGGGTCTGTGATATTTAAAGCACACAAACATACTGTGCATTAAGTGGTCCATGTAGACCCTGTTGGTGTGCATAAGATGTTCCCTACTGCACTTTAATGTATGTTTGTGAAAGCACACTAGTGAACATTTAATGCACACCAGCAGGGTCTACGGAGACCAATAAATGAGCGACACGTTAGTGTGATTTAGAAATCATACCCCTGCAGTGCACATTACTGTGTAGACAAGTCCTTAGATTTGAATGAGCCAGTCTATGGATTGGATCAACAGATTTACGTGAATAAGTTCAGTACAGAGCTTCTCTACAGAGTAAGGAATGAGGGTAAACGTTGGGTAGGAAAATCAAAGCAAACACACTTCAGTTAATTATTCTGTTCCTTCAAGCATGGCATTTCGTTTTTCAAAATCAAATACAGTAATTCATTTATTGTAAACACTTAACTCCCGTCACCAATTCATTCAATAATCCCATTTTGTTCTGCCATGTTTAAGTTTCCAAAAACAAAATCAATCAGGCCAAGCTTCAGTGCAAATAAGGAAAAAGCAATAATTTCATTCTGATTTACAAACAAACCCCCCCAAAACCAGCCTAGGATCTCCTACAAAAATCTAAAGTGGTCCATGCAATAAATTAATTTCAATGAATAAAATGACCCTTAAATTATTTAGCCAAGATCTAGTGCACTAAGTGTAAGTTCATGAAAACAGTCTTATTGGTAAACTTCTGAACTGAATTTTGGAGCTCTTCAGTCCCATGTTGTACAGTGTTGTACGTCTCAGTAGCTGGCTCAAAGGTAGAGTCTAAACCAAAAGTAAAATCCACACCTGCTTTTAGTAGTTCACAATCACTGACCTCCAAGCACTACAAGTAAACAGAAAAGCCAGGAACAAAAAGAAATATTTGGGATTCCGTTATCTTATATTAACACAGCAGGCATGCTACAATGTCAGCATTGCAGTAGCTTTCACAAATAATCAGTGAGTACCCAGGCATTCAGATAACCAAGGCAACAGGCACTAGAAAGGGTGGTTTGTAGGCAGCATTCGGAAATGGATTCCCTGGTATATGGAACACCAAAATGAATGGTGTGTAACCTGGTACAGATTAGTTGGGAGGAGTTGATGATGTTTGGTTAAGACAGTAAGTCTATTGCTATAACAAGACAGATTTTATTAACTGACAAATCAGTGAAATGGCCCTGTGCCTAGTAAAATTTTATGTCAGGATCACAGAATATCAACTACACCGCTACCTCGATATAACGCGACCCGATATAACACGAATTTGGATATAACGCGGTAAAGCAGTGCTCCGGGGGGGCAGGGCTGCGCACTCCGGTGGATCAAAGCAAGTTCAATATAACACGGTTTCACCTATAACGCAGTAAGATTTTTTGGCTCCCGAGGACAGCGTTATATCGAGGTAGAGGTGTACTTTTAAAACAGGAATTCTCAAACTGGGAGTCGGGACCCCTCAGGGGGTCGCGAGGTTATTACCTAGGGGGTCGCGAGCTGTCAGCCTCCACCTCAAACCCCGCTTTGCCTCCTGCATTTATAATGATGTTAAATATATTAAAAAGTGTTTTTAATTTATAAGCGGGGGTAGCACTCAGAGGCTTGCTATGTGAAAGGGGTCACCAGTACAAAGGTTTGAGAACCAGTTTTAAAACTTTCGTTTGTGTTAATTATTTACACCAAAATGATTTGAAAAATGATGACTTTAAACATTTGATATACACATCTACTGTGACGAGCCTAGAGAGAGATGAATGGTCATATCCTCAGCCAATGTAAACCAGGCTCCACTGAAGTCAATTGAGATACGAGTACACAGGCTCAGGATCTGGCCCTATATTACTGGATTCTTACATGTTATAGCCAGGCACCCTAAGTTCTCCACATGACAGCCATAGTTTTCACAGTATATTTGATAAATAAAAAGCAGGGTTGGAGAGCTCCTACTTTTGTTTATTACCTTAAAAGAAATGTACAGTGCCATTGCAGGTCATTGCTTTGGGCTCTCATGATAGCTGATTTGGTTTTCCCTACCACTCATAGATCCACTCTAAAAACTAAGTTTGTACTGGATTTACGTGCTTCTTCTGGACAGTATTGATGATGTTCTTGGTCTCTACAGCAAAGTAATTGGTCTATGGCACATGCCAATGGTGCTCACATAGATCCACCAGTCTGTTCTACCATTGCATGGCATACTTTATAATACTACGGTTAGGGAATCAAGCAACTTTTTCAAACTGAATGTTAACAAGGCCAAACTGCTACTGATGGGCCTTTTCAGCATAGGTTTCTGTTATCTTCCCTGTTTGTCGCCTTTGATGGGAGCTCCATTCTTTTGCTTTCGAAGCTGGCAATCCTGTAGTTATTTCTGATTTGCAGCGTTCTTTTGAGATTGGTATCAAACACACTGTAAAACTGTCTCACCATCACCTAAGGAAATTCTGCAGGATCTGACTCCAGATGAGATGTCTTGACAAGATATTGATATCCCTTTCATCATTTCCCAAATGGACTACTGAAATGTTTGTTTACCCCTTCCCTCATGCATTTGCAAGTTCTACTGAGCTCTCTTGTTATCAAAACTGAGATCTCTGGGCACACTGCTCTTGTTCTAAGAGAACTTCACTGCCAAGTGAAGACACACATCAGTTTGTGAAATCAGCTTGGAGTGTACTTGCCATGGGGTCTATGCTGCTTGCATTCAAATGAGGATTTCTTGAGATAGGATCACACTGAGTGTAGATCTTGGTTTAACTCCTTGTCACTCACAGAATATTCTTGCTTTAAAGACTGGAACCCTTTTTTTTCATGTGCTAAATTTAAATCAAGTCTTAAGACTGTCTTGTTTTGCAACATCCTTCCCCGTTCTTGCTTTGCATTATCCTTCATTTGAATATATTGTTTGTAGAGTGCTCTGAAGCGGTATGCAGGAAAGGTGCAGTGTAAATGTTATTTAACTGATTGATCTAAATATAATATATTGAACTAGCTTCCCTTAACACCATACCAGCAAAAGCTTGCTTGGTGAAATTTTACAAATGCATTTGAGGTACTTCATTCAGACTCCTTATATGTATATGTATTAACAAAATAAAGGGTCAGGATTCTTATTGAGAAAATCATCCAAAGAAGATTTCAGGATTCAAAAGGTTTTCTCCCCGTTACCAGAGGATTCTGGGGAAACATTTTAAATCAGTAACAAAATGAAAACACACTGTACAAGGCAATTATGACGACTTGGGCTCAATTCTTGAGCGTGGCTCAGCTTTGCTTGGTGTAGGACCTGAAGGTGGCGGGAGGGACCACTTTTGTATTCCCCCAATCCACAACACTTTGGCCCCCATCATAAATTAAAGCAGCTGTTTTACTTAGGCTGGGTGACAATGATCCCAATGGGCCATTACTCCAGCTAAGGTTTTCTTTAGTATGTCAGCACTCCAGTCACAGGTCCATTCTCTGGATATGCCCCCTTTGCTATAGACAAGGAGTGGCCAAACTGGGGCTCGCAAGCTGCATGCAGCTCTTTTACAGGTAAAGAACACAACCCCCTCTATTCTCTACCTACCAGACTTGGGCAGAGGGGGGAGGGGAGAGCTCAGGACCCCTGCCTTGCAGTGGGGTGGTGAGATAGGGGGTTCTACCTAATGGGGAGGAGGGTCTTGGGGTTTCAGCACCGCGGGGCATGCCTGCTGGGTTTCGGGGCTTCAGCAGAGTGGGGCTGAAGCCCCGAGCCCTGGCAGGTGCCTCCCGAGGGGCAGAAGCCCCAAGCCCTGGCAGATGTGCCTCGGCTCTTGAACTTCTGAAGATTGTCGTATGCGGCTCAGAGGGTCAGTAAGTTTGGCCACCCACGCTATAGAGGGACACAACGCTGGTTAAACAGCTTGTGGGACTCCTCAGCTGAAAGCTGAACAGTTTGTCAGTGTTGAGAGTGCCATGATAGATAAGACACAACGTTTATTCTATATACACCAGACATTCTGAACAGGGTTAGACAGAGCTGGTCCCAACAGGGTTAGCCAACACAAAACTGAAAATGCCAGAAACCACCTAGAGCCTTATCAACACTACTACTTACACGGCAAGAGCGGAACCAGTGGTAGCAACAATAAAAAAAACCCTCTTTGGGTAGAGACAACCCGAGCACCAGACTGTGCTCGACAGGCACTGGCCTATATTGATGTGTGACAGAAAAACAAAATTTCTGTTCTGGGGTAGCATAGTCCCTATTAGCACAGGCCAGGAAACAGGCAGGACAATGTCCCCTGACATCTAAGGCTTATTAGATGTGCAGGGGTCATTGTCCAGCCTACTCCCTGCCCTTTTTGGGGTGGTTAGCATGAAGAGGAATACTACCAGGGAGTAATCTCTGCTCTCAGGTGAATGCAGAGACTTCACCAGTTACTGACCATGTGCAGGTTTCTTCCCCTCTCAAGCATATCATTGAAGGGCCCCAAGCTGGCTCTAATTTTACATACAAATATTTTTAAGCATACACCAACACCATCTTCACTGACATCTAAGACTGAACATCACAAATATATAAAGGAATGATGGACATGATTCTAACCTGAAAGTATTTCTGCACACCACATTTCTGCAAATCTAGAGAACCACCATGCACTTTAACAGCAATAGTTACATGGGAATTGCACACTGAAAAAACCTAATCAATACTTACCATTAAACTTTTAAATTTCTTATTTTCTGCAATGTGAAAAAAGCCATCTCTTGTTAAAATCTTGATGTGTTTCACTTCGTTATTGTACCTGTGGGCAATTAATAACTTATTAATATAAATGTGTTTTTAATCAGTGGTGATCAATAATTACCCGAGGGCATACCTCAAAAACACTACATGAATAAATTCTAAAGACGAAATGTATATCCATGCCAATACACAGTTGACATCTAATTAACCAAATATATTTATTAGTGTATGAATGAAGATGTAGCCTGTATGCCGAAAAAAAAGTTACTTCTAATTAGGGGATCCCATATATTGCTTGCTTTCAAGTTCATATTGAGGATCGATGCAGAAACAAACAAGACTCGCTTAGTAATTTGTGCTGATAGAACGAACACACTCTACTGAAATGTATTTGCTAACACACTCTTTACTGAAATGTCCTAGAAACTAAAGACTTGAACTGACTCCCCTTAACATCAACAGGAGTTGAATCAGGACTAAACAATTGCCTGTTAGTATCCAAGAGGCCACTGTAAACTGGTATCTTTCCATTAACTTCAGGGGCGCTATGCTGATTTACACTTTTTGTCCTATGCCTGAACTACTTTTCCAGCAACTGATATTTTTATGCACTAAGTGACAGGATATTAGATGATTATCTAAGCTGCAATGAGATTCATGATTTTCTGTATTTATTGATTACAAACATCTGCCTAGGCAATAATGAAAACAGGAAATCTATTTCTGTAAAAGTGCTTGTCCCACTTACTTAATGCTTATTGCGTATTCTCCTGACTCTTTGGTCCTGTGTCGCACCAAGTAAGTTCTATTTACCCTGTTAATAAGTTCACTCTCAGCTTGCAGCCTCTCCATTGCTCCTGCATACCTGTAGGGAAAGCAAATAAATACTAGTCATGCTCATCTTTGAAGCTGTGCAGTAGGTCTTTCCAATACACAATTTAATGTTCCAATATTTTACATGAGATGGTGAATGAAAGATACGTCAAAAGCTACTGGTAAATGAACTGTATTTCAAGATTGTGCAGGAAAATAATAAAAAGCACAGAAATTTATAAGTAATGGTAAAATGTGCAATATGCTCTCCCACTTTTGGGCACAAAGGACTACGGCTTCTATTCAGAAAAGCACTGAAGCACAAGATTAAGTTCATCCCTGTTTAGGAAAGCACTTATGCATGTGCTAACTTTTAGGCTATGTCTACACTACGGACCTTACAGCGGCACAGCTGTACCACTACAAGTGTGCCGCTGTAAGGTCTCCCACGTAGCTGCTCTTTGCTGGCAGGAGAGAGCTCTCCTGCTGGCATAATTAAACCACCCCCAATGAGCGGCATTAGCTATGTTGGGACCAGCAATTTTACTGGTGAAACTTAGGGGGGTGTTTTACCGTCAAAAGTGGTAGTGTAGACAAAACCTTAAACATGTGCCTAAACCCCACTGACTTCAAAAGCACTTAAGCACATACTGAAGTACTTTGCTGAACTGAGGCCTATACTGAAAATATAATTAAACGGTGGCCTGGACCAGGTGATGGAATTTACTTATTTGAAATATTTTGTATATACACTATGTTATACCAGTCTTGTACTAGTGTAACTCCACTGCCTTCAGGTGAAGTTGGTGTAAGAGACTGGAGAATCAGCCAACTGATGCACTAATTTTGTTTTTAAACAAACAAAAATAATTTCATTTGATTCATATTTATTTATTTTACTCTAAAGGCTAAAATGTAAATGTGCAGACTAAACCCCAACAGATGAGATTCAAAATCTACTTCAGCCCTAAACTATGGCCAGGTCTGAAATGGTTGAGACAAAAGATTCCATAAGGGTCTGCCTGCAGAGATCTGCTTGCAGAATTGGGGCCTACATTTTTAACTGTGGGGGAAAAATGTGCATTTATTAAAATGAAACAATTGCTTATTTTTACTTTTTAAAAGCAGAATAATTTCAGTCAATATTTGGAACCAGTACTGTGCACAATTTTTTAAAATGAATACATATAACTATAATACATTAAGATTCTTAATCCAGTTGTATATATAGTTACACTACTTAATCTATCATTAAAAAATCTTTAAATATCACAAAAAAATTCAAATTTCAACTTTGGGGCTACTTTTAGTTTTAAAAGAAAGTATTAGAGAGGATGTTCTTCAAATTATCACAAAATATGAGCTCCCAGGCTGAGACTTTTTAAGGCAAGTTTCAGCCTAAGGCAATTTCCCACGTTTAAGTTACAAATGCTTAGAAAATAAAGTTTTATCCTGAAAGAACCTCAACTTTAGTTTTTGAACACAATGCTATTTTTGTCCTTTCTTCTGTCAAAACTATAAGGAGCATAATTGAAGCTAGAATCAAATTAAAAACAGCAACTTTTCCCCTTTGGGATTTTATTCACTGTCTATGAAAGCTAAGTTTTTGTTTGGATCAGTGGATCTGATTTTGATTTCACTTACTGCAACCCAGTATAAATCAGGAATAAATTTGTAAAAACAGAATCAGTCACTGTGAATTTATAATCCTTTTAAGTCAAATTCACTCCAGAGCAGAGGGTTTACACTACATTATGATTCACTTTGACAGTGGTTGTAGAGTTGATACATTGTCCATTTACATCACTTAATAGATAGCTTTTCTGTCTAACAAAATTTCAGCAGAATTATTCACAAAACAAAATATCACTTTCTTCATTTTGTTTAGCCACTTAAAATGTAAGATCTTCTTGCATAATTCATGTTGTACTGATTTTTTCTTATACCACTTTAGAGACCTCTGGGATACAGCCTGTGTATATATAGACTTGTAAACAAAATGTCAAAATCATTAAGCACATTATTATATGAGAAATGCTTTTAGGCAGTGCATATTCAGTGTTGTTTTCCAAAACTGCTACACAATACCTTCTTCAGAAGCCAAGAAAGGTTAAAGCAATTTGAATTAGATTGTGATAAACACAGTTTTCTCTCTATGGCTGTCTATTTCAATGTGATTTTCATAGGACTAGTCCAGGACTCACCATGGTTGGCAAGAGTAGTCTACTGGTTTAGGCACCTAGGGTGTAAAAAGATATCATAGAATATAATTATTTAAAGAATATTTTTCTAATTGACTCACAAATTAGTTAGCACTGATCTAATGACCAAATACCCTACATCAAACCGAGGGGATAAGAATCAGATTGATCACATTTCTTCATCTATTAGTCTACTTTATTCAGAATAAAGTAATAGTGTGAATACCTCGTATAGGTCCGAAAACAGGACAGAATATTAAGCTAATGTATTTTGTTGTTGTTGTTGGGGGAGTTTTTTTTAAATTTTGGACAGATAAGTGCTACAAATTCCATATTGCTTTTTTTTCTTAATCTATCTGAAGTGGATTTTGGCAGTGCCTCCACTCTCATTTCATCCATAAAATGCTCATCTAATAGGGCATATTGTTGCAATGCATCATTAAAGTGTGCAACTGAATGTACAATGATGCACACTAAATTCACTAAGTGCTTTTTGAATTAGATTGCCTTGAAAAGGCACTATTCTTAGTTGAAGTAAAAGCTTAGGTGGCATGTTATATAATCTCTTGAGATGGTTAACTGAATAATCCATACATTTCTGAGGTATTGTATGAATTTATTAATACATTTGCATGACACAAGTTTTACTCTTAAACTTGAATTTAAATAGTTGTCCTTTCAAAATGTGTTCCTGCTTTGTTTAATTTTCAAATAGTTTAAAATAAACTAAAATCAAACATACAAAAAAGGATAGTATATATATGCATATACAATATGTGAATTGAATGAATATTTCCCCAACCGACTTCCATGCTCCCCACCAACAGATACCAAAACCCCTGAGACCCTCTTGGAGGGCACAAGTTTGGCTAGCTTGAACTTCCCATCCTGCATAGTGTTGATTTGCTTCCAACCCTTGTGATCCAAATTGTAAGGTTCAGGTTCTGAAATGACCTTTGCAGAGCTCAGAGTCCTGCTTACTGCCCTTAGCATTTTGTGTGATTGCCAATTTTTCCTCCTAAGTGCTTTTGTAAAAGGTACTTTGGACAGATAACCAGCCTCTTAACCTTATTTGAATGCATCTGAATCTATGATTTTAATGCTGACAATCTGTATTACATTATCACCAAAAACTGTATTTTCCCCAAAGCACAAAGGCGCCACTAGTGTGAATTTGTTGTCAATATGTTAAAGAGTTCTGCTCTAAGAATAGTGTGACCTATTTATTTGTATGATAATAAATCTTCCACCCAGGATGGTGTTAAAAGCAATTAGACTAGGCAGAGAGATTGGGGGAGAGAGGGCAAGAGTTAACCAGAACAATGGAAGGCTTTTGTAAAATGCAAAGAGATCAGGAATGGAATTATTGCTAGCCAAATGTCAGTATATGTTGTAAGAGAACAAGAAGGAGAGCAGCTGTGAATCTATAATGGACTCCAAAGCCATGACAGCCTAAACAAATTCAAAAAGTATACTGTCCATTTGTAACACCATTGCATCAAAGCTTAGCTACAACAGACATGGGCTGGGATTTAGTTGGTGACACATTCTCTCATATCCCTACACGAACCTCTGACAAGCACTAGGAAAATAAAGCAGCATTATATCAGAATGAAACCAGCTAGGCCGTTGTTACCAACAGCGTAGTAGATAGAGCTCAGGCATCATTCCCACCTGGCTGAGAGACGGTCTAAACGTTAAAAATGCTGACAGCTAGCACTCCTACCTTCCTATCATTAGTGAAGCTGCTCCAGTCAAAAACTGTCAGGAAAAAGCCCAGTGTATATAAAGCCAGTCTTTATATGTAAGATACTTCTATAATTATGTTAGCCTACAGAATTTTACATTTTGAATGTTTTGTATTGTTAGAATGAAGTTTGGAAAGTAGTTCAAATTACTTGATGTGAGTGTACCAGTGGCAAGACAGTAGTGGCAATTAGGAAGACCACTACCCTCCCATACAGTCCTATATTGGATGGAATCTGAAATTCTAAATTGGTTTGGCTCATCTATCATAGCAGGTCATTTTGGTTGCAGACGGCTAGAACACCAGCAATCATTAATCCTTTTCAACCCCGAGTGTGTTGAGTTGTAAAATAAAGATTGTCCATTGCAGAGAAAAAAGAAAACAATCAAACGTACTAGAAGCTGTTGGCTTGCACTGTATTATACATCCAAATCCAAGCAACCGCAATGAGAAAACTGAACAAAAGACACAGACTCTGATACTATTCATATGGTATAAAAATGTCTGCTGACAAATACTGCATATTGCAATAAGAATAAAGCATTTATAGGTATAGCTGAGAAGGGACTGGAATTTGATATTCTGGAACTCAGCAATTTTTCATTCAATATTCATTCCTAAAGCCTTTTGATATATGTATTTTATGCTGTTTCTGGGCATTTTTATATTGGCCGGTTGTAAAGACTGTAACACTAATAATAGTACAAGTTATAATACGTTAAAAATCTGATAGCTGTTTCGGTATCTTTAACTGCATTGTTTGTCATAATAAGATGTTTATATTTTCCCCTTCCAAGTTAGCAGTGGTGAAGAATCAATTCATCTTTCTTGTCAGTTTATGCCTCTGGTTGCTAACATGTCATGAATAATATTTATTCATACTGTAAAATCATGTTATTTTCATTCAATCCTCTGCTTAATAGTATATTTCTAAATTTAGCAGAAAGCTATGTCACTAGACACTAAGTAATCTTTGTGTTGCGGTGGTAGCTTTAACAGAAGAGTTTTTCCTTAACTATGTGAGTTTCCCACTTTAAACGACGGTGGTACTCTTTCAAAATGAGCTGATTTTGCCCGATAAATAAATATGGTCTCCACAGTATTTACAGTAGCCCCCTATATTTATCTTAGGTACTGCCCTAGAGTGGCGTTTCTAAATCCACAGGGCAGCTCCAATGATTGACACTAGCTCAAGGCATGTGCTGACTGTACCCAACACCATCCAGCATGACTGTGGGACACTAAACTGCCACAGCCTTTATGCTTAATAAAATATGGTAATAGGGTTACAAAAAAAGTTAAGCTCTGTTACATAACATTTTGATGAGTAGTATATTATCTTTATCAGGCATCTGCGTTGTCACTCTGTTTAACAGGACTAAGGCTATGTTTAAACTGGCAACTGAACGACAAAAACCGACAAACAGCGGCTACACTGCGCGCCTTTTAGCAGCACAGCTGTAGCGACACAGCCGTGTCGCTAAGAGCTGCATAGTGTAGACATAGCCTTAAATTTAAAGTAACAATGGAATGATAAGTATCTCTGTGAACAGGATTGTGAGATTATAAATAGGGCTGTCAAGCAATTAAAAAGATTAATCGCACTGTTAAACAATCATAGAATACCATTTATTTAAATATTTTTGGATGATTCTACATTTTCAAATATATTGATTTCAATTACAACACAGAATACAGTGTTCACTTTATTTATTTTTGCTTACAAATATTTGCACTGTAAAAAACAAAAGAAATAATATATTTCAATTCACCTAATACAAGTACTGTAGTGCAATCTCTTTATAATGAAAGTTGAACTTACAAATGCAGGATTATGTACAAAAAATAACTGCATTCAAAAATAAAACAATGTAAAACTTTAGAACCTACAGTCCACTCAGTGCTACTTCAGCCAATTGCTCAGACAAACAAGTTTGGTTACAATTTGCAGGAGATGATGCTGGCCACATCTTGTTTACAATGTCACCTGAAAGTCAGAACAGGCGTTCACATGGCTCTGTGGTAGCCGGTGCCACAAGATATTTACGTGCCAGATGTGCTAAAGATTCATATGTCCCTTCATGTTTCAACCACCATTCCAGAAGACATGCTGATGACAGGTTCTGCTCAATAACGATCCAAAGCAGAGCAGACCGATGCATGTTCATTTTCATCATCTTAGTCAGATGCCACCAGCAGAAGGTTCATTTTCTTTTTTGGTGGTTCGGGTTCTGTAGTTTCTGCATCAGAGTGTTACTCTTTTAAGACATCTGAAAGCATGCTCCACACCTTGTCCCTCTCAGATTTTGGAAGGCACTTCAGATCCTTAAACTTTGGGTTGAGTGCTGTATCTATCCTTAGAAATCTCACATTGGTACTTTTTTTGCGTTTTGTCAAATCTGCTGTGAAAGTGTTCTTAAAACGAAAATGTGCTGGGTCATCATCTGAGACTGCTATAACATGAAATATATGGCAGGTAAAACAGAACAGGAGACATACAATTCTCCCCCAAGGTGTTCAGTCACAAATTTAATTAATGAATAATTTTTTTAACAACCATCATCAGCATGGAAGCATGTCCTCTGGAATGGTGGCCAAAGCATGAAGGGGCATATGAATGTTTAGTATATCTGGCACGTAAATATACCTTGCAACGCCGGCTACAAAAATGCTAAGTGAATGCCTGTTCTCACTTTCAGGTGACATTGTAAATAAGAAGCAGTCAGCGGTATCTCCCGTAAATGTAAATATATTTGTTTGTCTTAGCAATTGGCTGAACAAGGAGGAGGACTGAGTGGTCTTGTAGGCTCTAAAGTTTTACATTGTTTTGTTTTTGAGTGCAGTTATAGAACAAAAAAAAAATCTACATTTGTAAGTTACACTTTCACAATAAAGAGATTGCACTACAGTACTTGTATGAGGTGAATTTAAAAATTCTATTTATTTTATCATTTTTACAGTGCAAATATTTGTAATTAAAAATAATAATATAAAGTGAGCACTGTATACTTTATATTCTGTGTTGTAATAGAAATCAATATATGTGAAAATGTAGAAAAACATCCAAAAATATTTAATACATTTCAATTAGTATTCTATTGTTTAACAGTGCGATTAATCACGATTTTTTTTTTAACTGCAGTTAATTTTTTTGAGTTAATCGCATGAGTTAACTGCGATTAATCAACAGCCCTAATTATAAATGGTAAAAGATTTGTTGATCTGCTGTTAAACAATATTATGATGTATTACTAATGTAGAGATTTATTTTGGAGTTAAGGTTTGATCTAAACCTTAAAGGCCATCATAATGTGTCAAAACTGTTTTATCATTAAAAGGTTGCTACCTAATAACATTACCATCATGATGACATCTTGAATGTTGTAATCAAAGTAGATTTATTAATAGAGTTGAATTTAGTTCTGAATCAAGTTAAAGCATGTTTACAGCAAAGCAAGGGAGCCCCTTAACCATTGTATTATTCTGGTTTAATACCAATGTAACTCCACTAATTTCAATGGAGTTATACTACATTAAATCTGGAGTAACACAATGGTGATCTGATCCAAAGTATTATGGAAAGTCACAATGAAGGAGTGCACAATATATTAACATGCTCATACAAAAATTAGGAGTACATACTGTAAATTAATTTTTCTTATCGTTATTCTGCTGCAGTTTTTAGTATTTTGAGAGTATTTGTCCTCTTAACACAAAACACAGGCAGGTCAAAGCATACAGGGATACAGAAGTATGTTGAAAGATCTGGTTGGAGGGTTTATTTATTCATTTGTTTGTTCTTTATTCTATTTTTACTTTTACAGGGTTTTTTTTAAACTCACTATTTATGGTATAATCTCTCTCTGTAATTCAAAGTGACTGGGAAACAGATTAAAACCACAGCATTTTCATCTCACTGTAAAAAAACCCAACAGCTTTACTGCACAATATATTTGTTCTATAGTCTGATTGTATTTATCTGAAAACTCTTTAGACAATTTAATTTATTAAACTCCCAAAAGTTAAAATCTATCTCTTGAGCATGTTTGCTTAACACTTACAATTTAAATCCAATAACCAAAAGCATTAGAATGTTATATTTTTAAACAACATCGAATGTAACATACAAACACAAAAACTAAAATAATGCTTCCCACAAGGCAGGATTAATGAAACCCTGGTATGAACCAGGCAACTTTTCCTATGAATGTTCCTGAGGAAACTATTATACCGACAAACACAATTAAACATTTGTACTTACGCATGGGCAAGGCTTTACGGCATCACTTGGAAAGTAGCCAAGCTCCCCTGTGACTAGATTTCTACCCTAGAAATAGACAAAAAGTTCCCATTATGAGCAAATGACTGTGTAGATTGGAAGCAATCCTGTAAGCACAGGGATTCATTTAAATAAACGAACAGTAAACGTTCTAAAATTCAGTGCCAGTCTTACTCAAATTTTGTAAAGTAATAATTTCTTGACTTCTGTAACTAAGTAATAATTACAAATGGTTAAATCTGAGTGGTCTGGTAGATAGGGTGAAAGGATTAGACTCAGGAGATCTGGGTTCTAATTCCCAATTATGTCACTGACTCATGTGGTTAAATCTTCATTGCAGAGTTAACTCGAATGTAGGTAACTTGAGTTAACTACTCTGAAGTGTGAGTAACCACGCTGCAAAGTAACTCTTGAGCTGCACAGTGTGATTGTGTTAGGGCCTGTCTACAAGAGAAGTTAGTGAGCAGCAAGCTAAGATGGTTAGCACTTTAAAGCATATTAACCTAAAGCACACAGAGGCACTTCTGATGCATGGTAAGATTGTCCACATGCAGTGTAAGTGCAGAGTAGCTAGTGCTGTAAATTCACATTGTAGCTTGCTGGGCACTAACTTCCCATGCAGACAAGTCCTTAGCAGTTGATGAGTTGTGTTAACTCCAGACGCAGCCTGTACCCTCAGCCAACTTGATTTAAAAGCACCACCACACTCGAGTGAAGAGTCGTGTATTAGGGGCAACACTTGAGTAAACACTGCAGCAAAGAAAATGTGATCTTGGACAAGTCATATAATCTCTGCTGTGTGACAGTTTCCCCACCACTGAATGGGGATAACAATACTGACCCACCTAGCACTTTGTGATCCTTGAATGACAAAGCAGTGCAGTCTGTAAGTGCTATGTACTGCAAAAAGATGATTACTCACCTTCTTGCAACTGTTGTTCTTTGAGATGTGTTGTTCACGTCCATTCCAATCAGGTGTGCGCGTGCTGCGTGCACGGTCGTCGGAAAGTTTTCCCTTAGCAGTTCCCGTTGGGTCGGCTGTGGAACCCCCTGGAGTGGCGCCTTTATGGTGCTCAATATATGATCCTGCCAACCCGACTCCCCTTCAATTCCTTCTTGCAGGCTACTCCGACAGAGGGGAAGGAGGGTGGGTATTGGAATGGACGTGAACAACACATCTTGAAGAACAACAGTTACGAGAAGGTAAGTAACCGTCTTTTCTTCTTTGAGTGCTTGTTCACGTCAATTCCAATCAGGTGACTCCCAAGCTCTACCCCGGATGTGGGGTCGGAGTTAAGGAATCACTGATTGGAGCACCATCCTGCTGAATGCTGCATCATCTCTGGCATGTTGGGTGATAGCATAGTGAGAGGTAAACGTATGCAAGTTGTTGCTGAAGATCTCTTGTGTCGGGATCTGGGCCAGGAACACAGCTGACGAGGGTTGTGCCCTTGTGGAATGTGCCGTAAGAGTTGGGACTGGGACCTTGACTAACTTGTAACATGTGCGGATGCAGGATGTGATCCAGGAAGATATTCTTTGAGATGAGACCAGGAGTCCTTTCAAACGGTCTGCTACCGCCACAAACAGTTGGTTTGACTTCTTGAATGGTTTTGTACGCTCAATGTAGAATGCTAGTGTTCTCCGAACATCCAGTGAGTGCAGCCTCTGCTCCCGGGTACTGGTGTGAGGCTTAGGATAGAAGACGGATAGAAAAATGTCTTGACCAGTGTGGAATTGGGACACTACTTTGAGGAGGAAGGCTGGGTGAGGCCTGAGCTGTACCTAGTCCTTGTGAAAGACCGTGTAAGGTGGGTCAGAGCTTTAATTTGATCACCCGTCTGGCTGATGTGATGGCTAGCAGGAAGGACACCTTCTATGACAAATAGAGCAGGGAGCAAGTCACCAGCAGTTCAAAAGGGGGCCCTATGAGCTGGTGAGGACCAGATTAAGGTCCCATGCAAAAACTGGTTGCCTAATCTGTGGATATTGGCATTCCAAGCCCTTGAGGAAACATCCTACCATGGATTAGCTAATACGGAGCGTCCAGATGTTCCCGGGTGGAAGGCTGAGATAGCAGAAAGGTGCACCCTGATGGATGCTGCAGCTAGGCCCTGCTGTTTGAGATGCAGAAGGTACTCCAGGATGAGTGGTATAGACGCCTGAAGTGGGTGGGGGGGGGTGTTGCTGGGCACACCAGCAAGTGAATCTCTTCCACTTGGCTAGATAAGTAGCTCTGGTGGAAGGTTTCCTGCTGCCGAGTAGAATCTCCCTTACCGGCTCCAAACATAGGTGCTCCATGGGGTTTAACCATGAAGCTTCCAGGCCATGAGGTGGAGGGACTGGAGGTCTGGGTGATGGAGGCGACTGGTCCTGAGTGATCAGATCGGGGTAGAGTGGTAGCATGATTGGGGTGTCCACTGACAGCTCCAGAAGTGTGGTGTGCCAACGTTGACGGGCCACGCAGGGGCCAGCAGAATGACCTCCACTGTGTCCCTGCGGATCTTGAGCAGCATCTTGTGTACAAGTGGGACCGATGGGAAGGCATACATGAAGCGGTCCCCAGGGTAGCAGAAACGTATCCATGATTGAACCCAGGCTGTGTTTCTGGAAGGAGCAGAACATTGGGCACTTCTTGTTGCTCTGGGTTGCGAATGGGTTGTCACCCCTGGCAGTCAGCAGAATCGAGACCGGGGTCTGCCACAGGGTCTTTATGTTGTTTTCAACAGTTTTGATCAAAGGCAGAGCTACTCGTGATGGACCTTTGGGAGCGAGAATATCCACAATGGGGTCCTCGGCCTTGACCACCTCCTCCACTTGCAACCCCATGTGATGGGCAATCCGCCTAAGGAGGTCCTGATGTGCCCTATGGTCAATTGGAGGAAGGCCCGAAGCTGACGCCCTTGCCACAGCTTCATCAGGGAAGAGGACAAGGAAGCCAGAGGGGGTACCGGGTCCTCCTACCCCTCCGATTCTCTGACCTCCTCTTGGTCAGTGAATGCCCCTGTGGCAGTTAGCTAGTGCCTGGGATGCTGTATCCTGACTCTGTGACTGGTCCTGTTTTGGGGTTGCCTCTGCTGAAACTGGAGACTGAAGGGGCAGTTGGGACAGAGTAGCCTCGGATCCCCGAGGCATAGGCCTGTCCCTAGGAGAGTGGGGTGACCGGTGTTCTGATGCTACTGATCTCAACCCCCTTCAAAAGGTACCCTGGGCCTGATGGTAAGCCCAGGGGGTCCAAAAGGGCCACTGCGCCGGGGGCTGCCACTGCAGCTGCCAGGCTGGCGGCACCTTCCTTCATTGCCTCTTGGACCTATGTTGACTGTGCATCGAGTTGTACAAGTTGGCATCAGACTCCGAGGAAGCAGATACCAGTTGCGAGACCATGGTGGTGCGAGGGCCCAGGCACCGACGACTGGTGCCGTGATGAACTGGGGGACCAGTTCCTGGATGATCTCGCTGGGGACCGGTGCCCGGGATCCAGTGATGGGGACCAGTAGCGGGTATCTGGTGCCGGCGATCAAGGCTGAATGCCTCGTGCTGCGGGTCAGTGCTGATCCTCTGCTGGCACCGGGGATCGGTCTGGCCTCAGTGTTGGGGACGGGGAGTGTCACATCGCTGGTGTCGGAGGTGCTCTCGTGGGGCTTGGTGCCGGTGAGCGGTGCCGCGGCGAAGGTGACTGAGAGCGCCACCGGGTATGGTGCCGAGCCGGGGACTGCGAGCGCCGCATCATAGCGGCCTTGCCTCTAGACCGTACTGGTCTTATCGACACCGGAGGCTTGTTCTGAGAGCTGGGGGCTGTCCAGCCGTCATCTTGATGAGGTCTCTGGCGGCTTCAAAAGTGTCCGGGGTGGAGGGTGGCTCTAACACCTCCACCTGGCACTGCCCTGTCGAAGAGTTGCTATGTGCCGGACTTGACGGTCCCCTGTGGGGTACTGAAGTCAATGGCACCGACTCGTGCTGACTTGGCACCGGGTCCTTTCTGGGGTGCGCCCGTGCATCTCCTGACGGTCCCACAGATATCAGTACCAGCGAGTGCCCTCTTTCGGCCTTCTTGTGTCTCTTGTGCGGCACCAGGGAAGTTGAGCGGTGCTGGGCCATTATCCCTCGGTGCGGTGCCAGGGAGTGCTGGTGCTGACGGTCTTTTGTGGTACAGTCCTTTCTCGGCACCGTGTCGCGTACGGATGCCGGAGCACTCCGTACGGACGCGCCTGGTGCCGGGTCCTGGTGGTCTGCAGCCGGCTGTGAGCGGACAGCAGATTCCCTTAACAATTGTTTTAGTTGGAAATCATGCTCCTTTTTGGTTCTTGGATGAAAAGCCCTGCAGATTTTGCACCATTCAGTTTGGTGCACTTCCCCCAGACACTTTAAACAAGAGTTGTGGGAGTCACTGATGGGCATAGGTTTATACAAGCACCGCAGGGCTTAAAGCCTTGTGCTCGCGGCATGCCGCAGACTCCAAGGGGGGTTAGGGATTGGGGAGAGACCCCGCTCCCAACCTACTATCTAAACTAACTATCTATACTACGTTAACTATAACACTAACTATAAGCTGTAATGACTAACAGAAGAACGCTAAGGGAGTACTTGCTGAGTAAGTGAGCACTGTTCCAACGGCGGTCACGGACAGTAGGAAGGAACTGAAGGGGGGTTGGGGTGGGTCGGCAGGGTCATATATTGAGTGCCATGAAGGCATCACTCCAGCGGGCTCCACAGCCGACCCGATGGGAGCTGCTAAGGGAAAACTTTCCGATGATAGTGCACGCGGTGCACACACACCTGATTGGAATGGACATGAACAAGCACTCAAAGAAGAACTTAATTATTTTGTTGTCCCAGCACTAATCCTTTCAGTAATCAGAGAGCCTGAAATAAAAGATCTGGGGGGCACAGAGTGTCTTCCCTGATACAGATCTGGTAGATTTATGCAGGAAATCCTCATTAAAGATAATGGACGTTTCCTTTCAAATCCATCACCACCCTCAAAACGTCTTGATGGAAGAGCGTGCACATTCATTTGGGAAAATAAACCATTTCTGAAGTCAGCATGATTTCAATTTGCCAGATGATCAGATGGATAAATACAGTCAGTTTAAGAGCTGCATTGATGCAGTAACCCAAAACCAAAGCTTCTTTTCAAAATATCCTGACCTGATTTATATTAAATTAAACGAGCAAGATCCCTCATGTGCCCTAACATCTAAAAGCTTTTAATAGACCAAAGATGGTTTACAAGAAAGATTCAAATGGGACCACATCCCATGCACACTGGCAATGATTTTTTAACAACATTCAGGACAGGTCAATTCACCAGAAAAATTCCATTTAAGATAATCCACCTAAACTGAGCCCTGGGTTCACAGTCTTCTGGAAGGTCTACTTGAATGGAGTTATATTGAAGCAAGGCCAAATGTGAGCAAATGCTGGCAAGGGAACGGGTATTCATAGGGCAACTGAAACAATGTATTGACTCAGCACCGCATCAGCTGGTGGGACTCCTATACAACCCAACTGCAATTTCATTACCACCTATCCTCCCCATCATGTATCACCACTAGTTAGCAACAAATCAAGATCGCTTTTTATAATGGGCTTTACCTAACTTTAATAAGTATATGTCTCCTGAGCCACATACTGGAAGTGGTCCAAGAGTCACAAATCACTAAACACACATGCACTCGGTGTGTACAGCTATAACTATATATTTTGGGAATACGTGAAAGAATCGCCTTGGAGTTCAACTCTTACATAACCCCTCATATTTCCACTCACCTTCTTACCAACTCTTCATAACCAAATGTAAACTGTTCATTAAAGCACCATACTTCGGCATTTACCAATGGATTGATTGCCTTCTGAAGGTAGGGAAGCTAGAAAAAAAAGGCCTTTCAGATCCATAAACTGCACATCTGTGACCAGGTCTGGCAGCCCTTTTCAGAACTGGGCTAGGCCCAGCATTCTCAAACACGGGTGCCTAAAGTTACGCTCCTAAATCCATATTTAGGCTTTGAAGTCCAGATTGTTAAAGGTATTTAGGCAATTTAAGATCCAGAGAGGTGCCTACTGTGATTTTTGAAAGTGCCGAGGTGCCTAACTCCCATTGAAATTAATGCACCATAACACACCACATGAACCATCATTCAGGAATTTAAAACAAGGGTGGAGCTGGATGTAAAAAGGAGCAGAATTAATGAGTGTTCTTGAAAAATTGGTAGTTTTCTTGAATTGAAGTGCCCTAAGCATATTCAATGGGAACATTATCTTCCTGGGAAGATTGCTATGCAATTTATCACACCCAGGTAATGATCACAGCAACTGTCACCGATTCCAAATAGAAAGAAATGTGTAGGAAGGTGAGGAAGGGGTAAAGAGCACTAGTTAGAATATAATATGTGAGAGAATTATTGATATGCATTTAAAATAATGCAAAATAGGGGCACATAAGGAAGCAATTCTTGCATCTCTTAACCCATATGAGAATATGATTTTTCCTCCCATTCCTTACTAAGTATTAGCTATTCATGGTGTTTATGTATTTTCTCGTGTTCTGTTTATACCCCAAAGTGAACCTTTTTACAGATTTCAATGTCTAACCACCCAGGACTGTTACTAACTCAGGGCCCAGTCCAGAAAACTATACTCACAGTGCAGGATCTTATTCATCCCACAACAGTCAATGAGAATACTTAAGTGCGTAACCTGTATTCATGTGAGTAAGGATTTACAGGAATGGAACCCTACAACATCAACTTTGCATGTGCCCACATGCTATACAATCTGATAGTATATATAATAAAGGAATATTTATCTAAAGCAAAAGACATCAATGATACCCACACAATAAAATGACACAGCAAGTAACATACTTACCTGGCAATTAGAAAGGCGCCTAGAATCAAAATTTGATGAGCTCATGAACAGACTATTGAGTTACAGTTTAAAAATGCAGACAAACATCTTCACAGAAATCGCTACGTATGGTCTCTTTCAAATCACTGGTAAAGGATAGGCCTCTAATAAATATTTACATGTTTAACTCTGATTTTTGTACAAAAAACTATTTTTGTCCGGCTACAATGTATAATGCATTTCAGTATTAGGCTGGTTCAACTAGCATTGCAGCATATTAAACTAAACTGTTCTATTACCTCAAATGAGGAAGAGACAAATCTGGGATGTGTATAATCTCCCTATTGCCTTAATTTACTACCACACATATGCACTTCTGATCTCTCCTTGTAAGTGTTCCGCATTTAACTAGTCAGTGGGGCACTCAGCAGAATGTGTGGTACAAATGGCACAAGACACTCATACATTCTTATGAAATATAACAAGAGATCACACTGTCAGTGGACATCCTTGCATGTGAATTACTGTACAAGAAGTCTTCCCATGAAATTCAGATTGCTGTAGCATGGATCCACAAGTGCCAGAGCAGTCCTGTGAGGTCACTATTAAGAACCATCCACTTCTCAAAACATACTCCTATGTGGCAGCTGTTAGTCAATACTGAATCTTTAATGCAACACCATACCTCTAACAAGGTGGCACATGATGTGACTTCAGGTACTGGTGGCACTGCCTAATGGTGAAAGCATAACACTGGAAGTCAAAAGTTCTGAACTGTTTCATGACCCTGAAGACAATATTTAACTTCTCTGTGCCTCAGTTTTCTTATCTGTAAAATGGAGATTATACATATTTAACTCAAAGAGAGTCAATAACATTTGCTAAGCTCTGTCAAATCCTTAGCTGGAAGGTGTTAGATAAGTACAAAGCACGAATATTGCTATTTCCTATAGTACTTCTAAAACTCATTTAAACACTTTGGGGAAAATTCTGCACCACTGACTAATTGACATCTGGCTCAAAATTCAGAAGGCACAATGGTAGCTTTGCTGTAAGTGAGATGAGTGAAGGGGGTGCCCTAGGGTTGCCAACTTTCCGAATGCAGAAAACTGAACACCCTTGCCCTGCCCCACCCTACCCTTTCTCTGAGGCCCTGCCCCCCACTTACTCCACCCCCCTCCTTCCAATGCTCGCTCTCCCTCACCCTCGCTCACTTGCTCATTTTCACCAGTCTGGGGTGCAGGAGGGGGTGAGGTCTCTGGCTGGGAGTGCGGGTTTGGGGCTGGGGCCAGAAATGAGGGGTTCATAGTATGGGGGGGTGCTCCGGGCTTGGGCAGGGGATTGGGGTGCGAGGGAGGGTGAGGGCTCTAGCTGGGGGTGCAGGCTCTGGGATGGGGTTGGGAGGTGCGGGGTGTTGGCTCCAGGCTGGGACAGAGCCATCTGGAGCGCAGGAGGGGGTGTGGGCTCAGAGAGAGTTTGGGTGCAGAAGGGGGCTCAGGGCTGGGGCAGAGGGTTGGGGTGCAGGAGAGAGTTCAGGGTGCAGGCTCCAAGTTGGCACTTACCTCAGGCAGCTCTTGGAAGCAGCCGGTATTTCCCTCCAGCTCCTAGG